>NC_089511.1:4713909-5373909 GCF_036850995.1 Saccopteryx leptura
ATGGCGAGGGTGGGGTGGGGGAGCTGTGTGCCCCCACTCCCATCATCTGCATCCCCTGGAGACGGGCAGGCGGGGGCCACACGCAGGCGGACACTGCCCAGGGTTCTGCTTCCTCAAGGCCAGAAGCCAGAATGAAGGCAGGAGCTTGGGCCACGGGGCTCCTCTCTCCCCTGTTGGGCCTGCCCGGGCTCTCTGCTCCATATGAGGGTCTCCGAGTTTCCTCCGGCTGGGAGAAACTTCTCCGAGGGCCACCCTGGAGCAGCTGTGGGCTGCCAAGATGACTCATGGCAAATGCCTGTTTCCAAACTCCAGGTTGAAATTAAGGTCTCTGCCCATGATCCCGAGAGCCTGCCCCTCCCAGCAAGGGGACCCCTGCTCCCTCATGGACCCACAGTCCCCATGACACAATGCACTTCCCATCAGGAACCCAGAAATTCTCCTGTTCAAGAGCCACCAGCCTCAAGCCCTGGAGATGCGGCCAGTCCACACGGAGCTGCGCCGTCTGCAAAAAATAGACATTGGGTTTTACAGACTTAGAACGAGAAAAAGAATGCAAAAAATTCTCCATTACTTTTTTCCAGTTGATTATATGGTACAATCATAGTATTTTGGACATACAGGGTTAAACATTTTTTATAGCTTGTGTCCTCATACGTGTTTTTCTTCCAATGTGGCTTAGTACCATATTCAACGTTACACATGGAGCTCGAGTCGTATTTCCTGGGGTCTGCGTGCTCTGAGGATGCTCCAGTTGCCGCGTAAAGCCTGCGTGGCATTCACGCCTACGCGTGCGGCTCTCCAGACGCAACGGGAGGTGCGCGAGGCGGTCATGCGTACGCACGCGGCCCTCCAGACGCAACGGGAGGTGCGCAACGCTGCGATCCTGGAGCTCGACAGGTCCCCGAGTCTGGGGCTCTAGGCCTCCATAAATCCGTGCGTCTACAACTCTGAGAAAGCGCTGTAACACTGAGAGACTCTACGGTCGTGCTGCCCAGCATTTACAGAGGTTGGCAACCACAGCCATGATGAGGGCAGGTCCTCTGGCCCTGGGCTGCCAGCCCCTCAGTCAAAAGAGCTCAAATATTTAGCCATCACAACCCTCTTCCACTCACCCTTTCATGGGCCCAAATATAATCAGCCTCCACCACCGCCGGAGCCGCCCTGTGCCTCCCGCCCTCCCAGACTCTCCCCGCCCCCACCCGCAATGCTGGACGGGACCTGTTGGGAGAGCCTGCCAGTCACCACTGCTTAGGTCTGTTGCGGAACCTCTCCTTTGCCTCAGTTTCCTAATCTGTCAAATGGGAATAATAACGCCTACTTTATAAAAATTTGGAGGAGAGCTGAAACAATGCACGTAAGGCACCGGCACAGAGTACCCACTCCCTAATTTACTAGCTCTTATTATTTTACTATCATTATCATTTTTGTCACTACAGAGCTGTCCCATGCCTCAAAGCCAAGTGCTTGGTTGGGTGTTTGGAACATCATCCCTGGGGCACAGGCAGGGAGGTGGGGACCTCACCCAGCCAGAGCGAAGGTTCGTGCGGAGCAGAGGGGATGTCTGGGGGACCCCTCCAGCTTCTGCTGGCAGACCTGGAGCCCAGGCACGGAGCTGGGCAGAGCACCCCACTGCGCAAGAAGCCTCAGGGGTGAGTTCCAGGCCCTGTGGGCCCTGCAGCCCCAGATGTGCAGGGACACACAGAAAGCCAAGGTCAGGGCTGTGTACAGAAGAAACTCACGGCTTTACTTGCAAGCACTTTCAGCCCTGTATTGCCATGGAAATATCAGGGGCGGAGGGGAGCGCAGAGTTAGAACTGGATGGAAATCATGTAAAATCAATGCGGCAACTGTCCTCGAAATGGTTGCTACTCAAGGAACAAAAATAGTAGGCGAAACCATTAAGAAGCTGCCATTTCCGTGGGTCAGAGTGGGATGTTGAACACCTAATAACTTCATCATCTGGAAGCAGGGTGACCCCTACCTACCACCTGGGCTGCACTGCTGTTACGAAAGCCCGTTCCATGCTGGGCACCTGGGCTGAAAAGAACGCCCTCCCCAATTGTGCAATATGCACATGTGTGCACACGTGCCAACATGCACACATACACACACACACGCTTGTTTGGAATTTGCTCACAGATTAGAAGTAAAGAAACCAGGGAGGGAGGCAGGGAGGACACACAGACTGTCAGGCCCCCGCAAGGGTAAACTTCAGGGTTCCAAAGAAAAAGGCTGAGGGTCACAGGACAGTCTTCAAAAATCAAAGGAGGGCCCTGGCCGGTTGGCTCAGCGGTAGAGCGTCAGCCTGGCGTGCGGGGGACCCGGGTTCGATTCCCGGCCAGGGCACATAGGAGAAGCGCCCATTTGCTTCTCCACCCCTCCCCCCCTCCTTCCTCTCTGTCTCTCTCTTCCCCTCCCGCAGCCGAGGCTCCATTGGAGCAAAGATGGCCCGGGCGCTGGGGAGGGCTCCTTGGCCTCTGCCCCAGGCGCTAGAGTGGCTCTGGTCGCGGCAGAGCGACGCCCTGGAGGGGCAGAGCATCGCCCCCTGGTGGGCAGAGCGTAGCCCCTGGTGGGCGTGCCAGATGGATCCCGGTCGGGCGCATGCGGGAGTCTGTCTGACTGTCTCTCCCGGTTTCTAGCTTCAGAAAAATACAAAATAAATAAATAAATAAATAAATAAATAAATCAAAGGAGGACTTTGCCTGTCCACTGTCCCCTCTGCAATGAGGGCACAGAAGTTCGCGCCCAGGAAAAACCAGCTGATAAAAGGAGAGGCTCCAGCCCCTGAGCACTCCCTTGACCAACAGAGTGCTTGTTGTGTGAACCGAGCCTCAGAGAGGTTAATGAACCTGCCCGAGGGCACACAGCCAGTGACTGGCAGAGCCGGACATGGACCCAGATTTCGAAGCCCCAGAGCCATGTCTCATAAATGACATGCAGGATGAAATGCTGGGCTCGGGACTGGGGTCTGGGGGTCCCTTCACCATCACCTGTTAGATGGAGACCTTAACCCTGACCTCATCTTACGCACAGAAATGTGGGTCGTGTGGAAAGACCAGATGCACGTGACCTCTGGGCTTGGGAAACCCGAGTCCTTTCATTCTCTTCGTCCTCAGTACCGAGACCTGCCAAGTGCCAGCTCCGGTGTAGGCACTGGGTGTATGGGCAAGGATGAGACAGACGGGGTCCCTGGTCCACTCAAGTGACAAAGGTGACCGCGAGAAGCTCTAGGAAGAAACTGAACAGGGAGATGGAACAGGGTGACAAGGTCGGGAGGGGGAAGTCAGCCCCAAGCAGGTGACATGTGGATGTGAAGGAGGAGGCAGGGTGGAGGGCTGGGGACGGACAGTCCACAGAGAGGGCAGGAAAGTCCTCGCGGTGTCCAAGAACAGGAAGAAGACAGGTGTGGTCAGCGGCACCACCACCCGGGAAAACGGCGTGGCTGAGTCCACTCCAGCTCAGCAAGCCCCTTCCCCATGAGCCACAAGCCCTTCCCGGTCACACGAGGAAGGGTGGGCGCACGTGAGTCCACTCCAGCTCAGCAAGCCCCTTCCCCATGAGCCACAAGCCCCTCCCGGTCACACGAGGAAGGGTGTGGGTGCACGTGAGTCCGCTCACGCTCAGCAAGCCCCTTCCCCATGAGCCAGCTAGCCCTTCCTGGTCACACAAGGGTGGGTGCATGTGACTGCAGGAGACCCCTCTGCAGACGGCCCTAAGCAGCACCACAGACGACAGCCCCGAACCAGGAACGACCCAAACATCCAGCAACAGCAGACGCACCGCCAGCTGGGACATGTGCGTACGGCGGGTACAACACAGGGACAGAGAACAGTCACTAACGCCCAGACAGGATGGACCTTTCGCATCTGAGCTAAGACTGCCGGCTGCGGGGTTCCGTCGGACGACGTGCAGAGGCTGGCCACCCCCCTGGAGGAAAAGGTCAGAAGACCGGTTGCCCTTTGGGGAGCACCAGGGACGGGCCAGGACATGGGCTGTTTGTTGATGTGGGTGCTGACTGGCAGGGTACACACATGTCGCATGCATCCCACGACCCACACGGGGCACACTTCAGGCCTCCGCTGAATACGGGCAACGTGGACAGATCTTCCCAAGTCAGGGAGCAGCCCAGACCCCGTCGCTTGGGACAGCTCTTGTCCCTGAGTCACACGCGTCCTCTCTGTGAGTCCAAGAAACCAACAGGAAGACACCCCAAAAGTCAAGACACCCCAGCAGAACTGAGAGCTCCCAAACCAACCTCAGGCTTCTAACATCTGGGCCAGGTGGACAAAATCCTGGTCCACTTCTCCACCTTCGCTCTCTAAGCTGAGAAGGGACGTGAAAGGCCCCCCCAGGGCCGTGGGCACAAGGCCAGGCCTCAGAGCCCCAAGCAGGAACCTGTGAGCGGTGGCCCGTCCCTAGCAGGGAGCAGGAAGGGAGCCGGCCACATTTATTACCCGCCAGCATAGAGATTGACTGCGGGCCTCCCCTGCCCACACTGAGCCATTAGCTCCTAATGGCCCCAAAGGCTCCCCCGGCCACAGACCCAGGCCCGGGCGCTCGGGCTGCGACACCGAGGATACTAATGACTGCCACATTGCCGAAATAAATCATCATCGCTCAGGAGGGGCCCCGGCCGGGCCGGCAGCTTCCAAACTTCATTTCAACGAAAGCCCCCTGAATGCTCAGCGGCTTGGGCCAGGGGATCCTCATGTGTGGATGCATTGTCTGCAAATTTCTCCGATTCGGTGTTTATAAAAAAGGGAAGGAAGGAGGAAAACAGGGGTATTAATCTATGCGATGCCACAGGAGCCCACCTGGGTGGGAATCTGGAGGTGGGAGCTAAACCCTCGTGTGAGATTCCCTCCGGCGTTTGACGGTCCAGAGCTGGTGGCCGGGAGCACCCAGGAGAGGCAGCTGATGAGCGTGTCTGGTGCGCCCTGTAGATAAGAAGCTCCTTGAAGAAGGGGCTCCATGGTTGTTGGGGGGGGCAGTTTGGCATGATGGTTGAGCATGTGGGGTCTGTCGCCAGACTCCCTGAGTCCTCACCCCACCCTGACTCCTTCCTCCTGGCCGTGTGGCCTTGGGCAGGCATCCTGTCCGCTCTGGTCCTCAATGTCCCCATCTATTAAATGGGAGAACAGGGTATTCCTCAGGGGTTTGACGTGAGAATTAAGTGGGGTGGCTGATGTCACAGGGTCTGGCATGTGCATATGAGTGCTGTGGGATTGTTTGTGGTGCCTCTAACCACTGCCATCGTCGTGGCAACGCTGGAACATCCTACAGAAGGAAACCCGGTGGCACGGTGACATGCTCACTTACTCCAACTCAGTCCTGTCATCGCTGGAGTGTGGCTCCTGGAAGGGGGAATGACTGGCTCAAAGTCACCACGCACATGGGGGGAGGGCAGGCGGGAGGCTGGCTGCTCCCTCCCGGGCAAGATGCTCACCCCACAGCCTCAAAAGGCCTAACTCTGCACAAGCATCACAAGCCAGGGGCCCGTCCGGGGAGCTGGGAGCCGGCGTCCGCCTGCCAGGGGACACTCCGGGCCCGGACGCCCGTGGGCCCATCCCGGGGCCTGGGGACACTCCGGGCCCGGACGCCCGTGGGCCCACCCCGGGGTCTGGGGAAGGCAGAAGCAGCCAGTGAGCACCCTCCAGTCTGCCTGCCTTCTTGGAGGGAGCAGGAGCTGGGGTCTCGTTTCTGGAGACTCCTGGGGGCTATACACCCCTCCTAGACCCCGCCCTGCTCCCTTGTCCCCCCTTGGTGCCCCCTCCCCTGGCACTCACCCACCTCTCTATCTGACCTGGAGTCCTCACTCTGCAACCTCAGCGTGGCCGTGGAGCCTTGCGCTAGCTCCCAGTCAACTCTGATTCTGACAGTGGGTCTGACACACGGCTGGAGCTCAACTGTCATTCGGGTGGGATTGAGTTTCCAGGCCATGATGTTATCCCAGCTTCCTGTCTTGGACTAGAGATGCCCGGCTCCAAAATACTCCCTACAGGCCCCCAAAAATAATAGAAAGAGGGCACAGAGTCCAGTTCATCCCTGCCTCTTCCAGGAAGCCCTCCCCGACTTCTCCAGGCCACATGTTTGAGCACTACGTGAATACCTTTCTCTGAAAACAGATCCCGCCAGTAAGTATTAATACTACCACATCTAACTTCCCTAACCACGGTCCCACTGCCAGGCCCTTGGAGGCAGGGCCCGGTGAGGCTCCGGTGGGAGTCAGAGTCAGTAGAAACTTCCACTTCACCTGACAGGCAGGCTGAGCAAAACCAGGTTGCCGCCCCCTCTCCTCCCACAAGTGCCACCTGCCCAGGAAAGCAAGGCCCCCGGCAGGAGGCTCCACGGGCTGGGTTTGGGCCCGATTCTTTCCCAGCAGCCGAGTGTGCTTGCAGCATGCAGGGATTGCTCCCGTCGATTGGAAACCAGGTCAGCGAAAACCGGCTCTCGTTTCCGGCAGGGGTGAGCGTTCCTCCCGGGGAAGGGCTCCGCCAAAGTCTCCGAACCGAGCGCGAGAGACGAGTGGGAACCAAGCCTCATTCCCTCGGTGGCCCCGCGGCTGCCAAAATTACTGACAAACTGACCTACAAAGAGAGTTTCTATTTTATGCGCAAACCCCAAAGGTTAACAGCGGAGCCGCCGGCGGGCGAGCGGCACCGAGGAGCGAGGAGCGGGGAGCGGAAGCGTCCCCAGCAAGCAGCGCCGGCACGAAGCCCGCGCGCCTCCGTTTCGCGGAGACACGTGTCCCTGAAACGCCAAGGAGAAAGGGAGGGTGGAGAGAGGGGGTTCCGGAGCCCTCGCCACAGGGAGGAATCTGGATATGCAGAAGCCAAAGCACTGTCCCCAAGTTCTGGGTCACTGCCACCGGCAGGGTCTCTGAGGGGGCCTCCAGAAGAGCCCCCCCCCCCCAGACTCCAGCGCGAACGGGAATCAGCCTGCGCAACCATCCCCTACAGACCCTGCGTCCCGTGGGGCGCCTGCCACTCAAAGAATCTTGCCTCTAAATAGTGCTGGTGTCGTGGGCGCGTGCCCTGTGTTAGGAACACAGGGGCCCAAGTGACGCAAGTCCCTGACCCTGGCTTCATATCCTGGCATGGTCGTGGTTGTCTGGAAAGTCTTCATTTTCTTTTTTTATTTTATTTATTTATTTATTTTTTGTATTTTTCTGAAGCTGGAAACGGGGAGAGACAGTCAGACAGACTCTCACATGTGCCCGACAGGGATCCACCCGGCACGCCCACCAGGGACGACACTCTGCCCACCAAGGGGCGATGCTCTGCCCCTCCGGGGCGTCGCTCTGCCATGACCAGAGCCACTCTAGCACCTGGGGCAGAGGCCAAGGAGCCATCCCCAGCGCCCGGGCCATCTTTGCTCCAATGGAGCCTTGGCTGCAGGAGGGGAAGAGAGAGACAGAGAGGAAGGAGGGGAGGGGGGGTGGAGAAGCAAATGGGCGCTTCTCCTATGTGCCCTGGCCGGGAATCGAACCCGGGTCCCCTGCACGCCAGGCCGACGCTCTACCGCTGAGCCAACCGGCCAGGGCCAAAGTCTTCATTTTCTAACACAGGGCCCTGGATTTTCATTTTGCACACATTGTGGGGGCTGGTCCCCCCTTCATATCGGAGAGCACCAGACCCACCCAACAGTGTGGCCACAGAGAGAAGGGAGAAGCAACCCATCGCTGAATAATTTATACGAAGAAAGTAAGCAAATATCTGGCCACCATCCATCCTCATCCTCCACGTCGCCCAGAGGTGGGCCCACCTCTGAGGCTCGCGGGGAGCAGGAGCAGGGGCCGGGGCAGGGTGAGGGGGGCTCTGGGGAAGGGCAAGGGCACAGGGGTGCCAGAAATCCCTGAAGCTGTGCCCTGAGGCAGGAAGCAGCATTTGACAGCAAGGGGCCCGTCTGAGACCAAGGCCCTGAGGTTTTCTCACATTATACCGACGTGTGAGCTGTGGGACCGTCTCCTGGATTTTGGCAGAGGATAAGTAGCAAGAAAGCAGGTCAGAGAAGACACAGGCAGGCAGGAGACAGGGCCGCCATCAGCAACGCACCGACTGGACATCCAGGTCCCTCACTGCTGACCCGCAACCCAGACTTGGAGCTCCGGCTGCCGCCGACATCGCATCGGCCCTGCCAGCAACCTGGGACAGAGGACGCACCCCTTCTGGACAACGAGCCTAAGGCTCGCCGAGGTCTGGACGCTGCCCAGCATTGCCCACCAGGCCGCGCCTGACACAGAGCGCCCCTAACTCCGGGACCGGCCCGAGCGGGGAGGACAGGGCCCAGACCAGCCTTCCAGCTTTCCCAGTGAAACCTTACAGGAAAACACCCACTTCCAAAAAGCGAGACAGAGTGGAGCTGCTCTCGACACCCCCCTGCCCCGCCCTCGGAGCCTCCCTGCCCCCGGGTGGCCCCCAGTACCTGACGTGGGACGCCTCACATTGCAGCTGGAGAACCAGCGAGTCAGTGGCCCCACTGCCAGTCGCTACCGATACAGAACACCTAAGTGTCACTCCAGGTTTCTGCAGGACCTCAGCTCCTGTGAGGGACCCAATGGTGGCGGCAGCCCTCTGGTCCTGCAATCTGACATCGTCCTCCGTCCTCGGGGCTCGGGACGGTGCACAGCCGGTCCCCTGTGTCGGGCCGCCAGCAGCAGTGGGCGCCTGGCGTGCACCCTGATGCTGGCGCTGCCCACAGCCATTTCACTGACCGTTGGGGGAGCAGGACCCTTCTCCTCACTACCCCCAGCTTGTCTGCCCCACCCGTTCTCCTGAGGATAAAAATCAGAGTGTGGAAGAACAATGGAAAACAAAACCACCCAGGTGGAAACAGGGGTTAGGTATTATTAGTTTCAAAAGAAATGATTTCTACCTTGGATGCTGCCTGGCTCCATTGATTGGGCTCTAGTGCCCACAACACTCACTCTTCCTGCCCCGGGCCAAGGGCTTGGGGGGCTCCAGGCACAGCCTTGGCCCAGGGTCTAAGCCACAGGCTCCCAGGTTCCCGTCTGGCTCCCGTGCCCACCCCCAGCAGGTGTGGTAGAGACCAGACTTTCCCAAACTGCTCCGATGACACAAATCCCGGAGACTGGGGTGGGTGTGGGGGGCCCGCGGCTTACGCAGACTTCCAGGCCCCTCCCCTGAAAACTGTCACTGAGGAGGCCAGTCCGGGGCTTCGTCTGTTGCACAAATGAGAGGGACAGTGAGGAGAGACGGCACTTGGGCGTGCACAGGCCTGGTGTGCATTCACCCCAGCTTCTGGCCACCTGTGTGACCTTGGGCAAGTGTCTGCCCCTGTCTGAGCCTCAGCGTCCTGGTGAGTGAAACGAGACACGTGGTCTGCAAGCTTCCAGCTCTGACGCTGCTTGGCTTCTGCAGAACAGCAAGACCCTCCTGGACACTGCCCCTAACAAGGAGGGAAGTCCAGCCCACTCCTCCAGAGCAGAGCAGACCCGCCCAGACCAGGAAAGACAGACCCTCGGGCCCATCGCCGGGAAGCGCCGGGGGAAAGGACCCTCCCTCGGGAGAATTCAGAGCTTTTTAAATAACTGAAGCCCAACACCTGGCCCGGAGGCCTGCCAGCCAGGGCGGGGTGACTTCCTGCAGATGCCACCTCGCTAATAAACTGCCATTCTGAGAAACAGAGTCACCGTCACGGCCAGCCCGGTGGCCGGAGAGAGGCACAGCGGAGAGGCGGGTGGACCGACAAGTGTCAGTTGTCAGCTCGCTCCTCACGCCAGCCGCCCGCGGGGACGCCGAGGACAGACGCGCTAGTGACAAACTTTCAAACTGCCTCGTGTCCCGAGCAGAGGTAGGGGTGGGCTCCCCTGAGGAGGGGTTTCCTCTGCCTCCACCCAGTCGCGGGGTGAACGAGGAACACACAACAGCACCACTCGCAGCCCGTGTCCCTCCGACTGCGGGGGCTGACCGGGGGCCGGGCGCGCTCTGGGCGGGCAGGGGCCGAGGGCTGTGCTCACAGCTGGCACCCTGCGCCACAGTCACAGCAGCTGCGAGTGTCAGGGAACGCCAGGCAGACAGGACCCAAGTTGTAAACGGAATGACAGCTGCCACAGGACAAGCACCAGTACACTTCCCGCCGGCCAGACAGTCCCGTCAGTTGAGGTCGGAATTGGAGCAATTGCGAGTCCTCTTTCGGACTCTCTTGGGCGCAGCAGGGAAGCCCCAGTGACACTCACCAACACCCGGTGACGGGACAGGCACAGAGGGGCCTGGCGGGGGCGTGAGTAAGCAGGAAGGCATGAGCTGGGACCAGGAGAAGCTGGCTTACAGTAAGGAATGGCACCATGTCAAGCACGTAGCCAGAAGTCAGTAAACAGCCCCTGCGGGCCCGAGAGGGAGAGGGAGAGAGAGAGGGGGAAAGGGAGGGAGGGAGAGAGGGGGAAAGAGAGGGAGAGAGGGGGGGGAAGAGAGGGAGGGAGAGAGAGGGAAAGAGAGGGAGAGAGAGGGGGGAAAGACAGGGAGAGGGGGGAAGAGAGGGAGAGAGAGGGGGGGAAAGAGAGGGGGAGAGAGAGAGGGAAAGAGAGGGAGAGAGAGAGAGGGAAAGAGAGGGAGAGAGAGAGGGAAAGAGAGGGAGAGAGAGGGGGAAAGAGAGGGAGAGAGAGAGGGGGAAAGAGGGAGAGAGAGAGAGGGAAAGAGAGGGAAAGAGAGGGAGAGAGAGGGGGAAAGAGAGGGAGAGAGAGAGGGAAAGAGAGGGAGAGAGAGAGGGGGAAGAGAGGGAGAGAGAGAGGGAAAGAGAGGGAGAGAGAGAGGGAAAGAGAGGGAGAGAGAGGGGGGGAAAGAGAGGGAGAGAGAGTGAGGGAAAGAGAGAGAGAGAGAGAGAGTAAAAATTATGGTAACAAGCAGGGTTGCTGTGCAAAATGTGTTAACACCTGGTGCGACACGGTCCCCACCAACCGGCACCAGCCCTGGCTGCAGCCTGGTGGCCCCTGGTGCACAGAAGTTACCTCTCGTTGGATCTGGAGGAGGACCAGGGGTCCAGGCACAGGGGAGGGTCTGCAGGTAGGGGGTTTGGGTAGAAACTCTTTGCCGGTAGGCCAGAAACTACTTGCGTATTTCATCAGACAACACATGGCACTGGTATATTCCGACTAAGTATCAGCCCTCTCCCAAGTGTCCAGGTGAGGCCAGGGTGAGGACACGTTCGAACTCCCTCTTCATTCATCTGGTCATCGACGGTGAGAAGCCGTGGTCCTCAATGACAGGGTTCGCCAACCCTCCCGGCAGAGAAACGGAGACCGTCAGAACCTGCTTGGGCCGTGTGAACCCCAGCAGGGCTCATGCTGTGGGTTTCTGCAGGAGGTGGAGGCTGCCCCCCAGGCACCGGGGGAGGGGGGGGGGAGAGCTAAACTTCCACTCCGGGCCAGGCATCCGAGACCAGACACCGCCAACGCTGGTGCTACCAGAGACACCCAGGATGCTTTACAGTGAGAATGAAGCCTTATGTGTTTCCTTTCGGTAAAACAGACCTTGAAGGCACATGCCGAGATAGCTGAAGCCCTTCATACAAGTGATAGCTGAGGAGCAAGTGTCTATGTGTGTGCGTGTGTGTACGTGTGTAAGGAGGCTGCCCCTTATTAGAGATCCTCCGTGAACACCTCACTCGAGGAAGCATTTCTACAGCTCCTGCACACGTGAAAAGTGCCCTTCATGGCTCGCTGCAGCCCTGTGGGTGGCCACGTAACCCAGAGTACACGGACATGCTCTGGGCCCACGGTGGACTGAAGACCTCACCTTCGCCATCTTTTAAGAACTCACATTTCTTTTTTTTTTTTTTTAATTTTTTTTTAAATTTTATTTATTCATTTTAGAGAGGAGAGAGAGAGAGGAAGAGAGAGAAGAGAGAGATGGGGGGAGGAGCTGGAAGCATCAACTCTCATATGTGCCTTGACCAGGCAAGCCCAGGGTTTCGAACCGGCGACCTCAGCATTTCCAGGTCAACGCTTTATCCACTGCGCCACCACAGGTCAGGCAGAACTCACATTTCCAATGGAAACAATTCTTCTTTTTCCAAAAGCTACAGGACCCTTTAACCCAGCGGTTCTCAACCTGTGGGTCGCGACCCCGGCGGGGTCGCCTAAAGCCATCGGAAAATACATAATGCATATCACGTATTTACATTCCGAATCATAACTGTAGCAAAATTACAGTTATGAAGTAGCCACCAAAATTATTTTTTGGTTTGGGGTCACCGCAACATGAGGAACTGTATTGCGGGGTCACGGCATTAGAAAGGTTGAGAACCACTGCTTTAACCTTTGATGGGAACCCAACCCTAACCAAGATTCAAAGCTCCAGTGGCGGCCGGAAGCCAGGTTTATCTCATGCCTGTCCACCAGCCCCTAGAACTTTAAGAGAGCGAGCCACGGAATCCTCCCCCCAGAGTGGAAGGGCTGGTTGGGCAGGAAGGTTGATTTTGTCATGGAAAGAAAGGATAAGTGCTTTCTAATCAGTCCATAATTAATTCACACACTCAACTGCCAGGTCCAGAACTATGCTTGTGTTGACAATTTGCATCCGATGCTTCAAAAACAATCTGTCCTGTTCTTATTTGCCTCGCCATCCCAGAAACATCACCAATTTACTCTATAGATCCAAGTGCTATGACTCCCTTGCAGCTTCCTGAGACCCTGCCCAGGGCAGTAAAAGACAGGGTTCTGAACACCCAGGTGGGAAAAGTGGTGTCAGAGAAAGACTAGGACAGTGAGGGGGTGGGGGGGGGGCGTCAGGGCTTTCATACTGCTGGGTAGTAACATGGCTCTTCCCCAGGTGTCAGTCAAAACTGTCTGGAGAACCTGGACTTCCACCCCCACCCAGTGATAGCAAGATGTCCCTTCCCAGCAAGCTGTCCCTTCCCATCCTCCAGCAAACAGTGGAGACCTGGTGGGAGATGAACCTGGAATGCTTCTCACTTCAATCAAAAATCATTCATGTCACCAAGAAACAAGAAGATCTCAAACTGAAGGGAAAAAAACAACCCCATGTAGGACAAAACCAAGATGAGAGAGGTATCAGAATTACCTACCGAGGAATTTAAAGGAGCTATCATATGATACTTCCACAATTACAAATACATGGGAAACAAATGGAAAAACAAAGTCTCGGCAAAGAAACAGTTTTGGCAGAGAAACAGGTCTAAAGAAGCCCTCAATGGAAATTTTAGAAATGAATGAAAAGTAAATAATTTTTTTTTAAAAAAATTGAGGATAAGCTCAACAGCAGAAGGGAGGAGACGGAGGAAAGTGTCAGTGAACTGGGAGGTGGAACACTAAAAATGACCATGAATGAAGGAACCTAGAGGGGGAGGAGAAGAACAGTAAAGTGAAATGTTTAATGTTCAAGTGACCTATAGGAATTTAGGAAAAAGAAACCAGGAATGAAAACCAAATGGAAAAATATATATAAAAATGGCAGACTTAAGCCCTAACATATCATCAATTGTATGAAATATAAATGGTCTAAATATACAAACTAAAAAATAGAGATTGGCAGAATGGGGGGGGGGGGAATGAGCCACCTATATTTTATCTATAAGAAAGTCCATGAAAAATGTGACAATATAGGCAGTTTGAAAGAAAGAAAAAAAAAGGAAGAAGCTATAGCTTGCAAACATTAATCAAAATAAAAAAGGCAAAATGGCTATTAATATTACATAAAATAGGCTTCCAAGTTAAAAAAAATTTTTTTACCAGAGAAAGGGACATTATATGAATGAAAAGGGGTCAATCTACCAAGAAAACATAACAATTTTAAGTGTGTATCCACCAAATTATAGAACTACAAAATATGCAAAGCAAGAACTATTAGGACCAAAAGGAGAAATGAACATAGTCACAATTATAGTAGAACATTCCAACACCTTTCACTCAATCCTTGATAATCAACTAAATAGAAAATCAGCAAGACTACAGAAGGCATCAACAACACTATCAACCAATAATAAGCTCTCACTGATATTGATGGAACCCATCACCCAAAACAGCAGAATACACATTCTTTTCATGTGCCCAGAAGACATATACCAATATGGGCCATAGCATGGGGGCATAAAACAAATCTCAACAAATTTAAGACAACTGAGGTCATACATAATATTTTCTCCAATCACCATGGAATCAAACTGGAAATTAGCAACAGAAAGGTAACAGGAAATCCTCCAAAGACTTAGAAACCAAACACATTCCTAAATAATCACCAATCAAAGATGAAGCTCAAAGGAAATGTATAAAATACATGAGACTAAATAAAAATAACACTACAGCCATATCAACATTTGTGGACACAGCTTAATCAATGGTAGGAGGGGAACTGATAGCACTAACTGTACACATTAGAAAAGAGGAAAAAGTCTCAAATCAGTAACGGAGTTTCCACCCCAAAGACCTAGGAAAACAATAGCAAGATAAACCCCAAGCAAGCAGGAGGAAGAAAATAAAACAGATAAAAGCAGGTATCATGAACATGAAAACAGAAAACCAATTTTTAAAATCAATTTTTAAAATTGGTTATGGGAAAATATCAGTAAGATTGGCAAATCTCTCACAAGACTGTCAAAAAAAAAAAAAAGAGAAAAAATAACAGAGAAGAGACAAACGTCCAATATCAGAAATGAAACTGCAGATATCATCACTACAGACCCTACAGACGTCATAAAGATAGTACTAGAACCGTGATGGCAGACCTTTTTATACAAACCGCCCACTTTTGCAGTGCTGGTCACCCTGGTCTCTCCCGCCCACTAGTGGGCGTTCCAACTTCACGGTGGGCCAATTGTGGTGCCATTTGGTTGCTCGGCTACCGCCCACTAGAATAATGGTATTACTAGAATAATACCATGAAACTGGACACACGCAACTTTGACAAATTTAGATGATACCAATTCCTCCAAAAAACACGAACTACCACACTCAACCAACATGAGATAGATCATTTCAAGAGCCCTATTGCTATCAAGTAAATTGAATTCATAATTAAAAACTCCCCTAAAAGTAAGACTCTAGACCCAGGTTATTTCACTAGAGAATTCTAACAAATGTTTAAGAAAGAATCAACACAAAGTCCATGTCATTTTTTTTTTTAGGAAATAAAATAGGATTGCTTCTCACTCTATTTTAGGAAGCTAACACTGCCCAGTACCAAAACCATGCAGATAGGACAAAACAAAACTACAGATCGAGATCCCTCACAGATCCAGATGCAAGAATCTTGAACAAAATATTAGCAAAGAGACTTTGACAATATAGAGAAAGGATACAAGGCTATTTCAATATCCAAGAAAAAGCACTATCATGTACTGTATTAACTGCTGTGGGAGTGAGTGCGATATTGACAGCAGGGCCTAGTCCTTACTAAGCCTTGCTAGCTGTTACCAGTCATGATTAGCATCATCTTTGCCAGCACTCAACGGCTCTTCTTTGGGTGTGATACAACCTTCAGCCTGTCAACCAAAACCTGGTCGCCACAGACCTCGGAATCATTCCTAACTTCCCCACTTCCCATAGCAACTCGATTGCCAAATCATGCTGGTTTTGCCTCTGACATGTTTCTCTAACCCACACCCTCCCAACGAACCTCCTCGTCGTCTCTCACCTACTCTGCCAGTCCTATCTGTGGTCTGCCCACATGCCACACATTTTATCACATAGTAATACCAAATTGCCTATAGTTTCCCTGCATACCACATGGCCTTCCTCTCTGTGAATTGGCCTACGCTATCTTCTCAGCCTTGAAAGGTCCCTCCCACATGACTTCCCATCTTCTAAGACCTGGATTATGTGTCACTTCCTCTAGGAAGCTCTCCTGGAATGCACAGACTAGGCAATGTGCCTGTCCTCTGAGCTTTCGCATCTCAGGCCTAGGACATTCTGTTGACCTTATTGTTATATATCTAGCTCCTCACTGGGCTAGAGGTTCCTAACCGAGGACGATATCAACCATGTTTACTGAACTGAGATGATTATTAGAGGAAACCCCACCTATAGAAGACTTTGCCTCTCTTAAAAAATAAATACATGAAGAAATCTATGAAAATGAGAAAGGTTCCACTACTGTATTTTAAAATCCACAACTGCTGGATTCTTCATAGACCAAAGTACCGAATCAATAGCTCCTTAAACCAGCCAATGAGGCCCCAAGTCAGAGAAACTGAGTTCTCACCCGCAGCGACTGTTAAGGGGGAAAGTGGCCATCCTCTGTTTAAGGGATGGTGGGGGTGGGGGGTTATAGAAAAAAGAATAAAGAATTGGATTATAGGCTCTCTGTACAAGCTTGTTATTCTGACAGAACAGTTCCAGGGCTTGAAACATGATCTCTGCGTGGAGAGGGAGACATTTTTTTTTTTTTTTATCACATATTACAGTTCGACAGATGTTTTGGGTCGGGTGTTATCTGAATCACAAGCACCCCAGGAGAGCCTGACATAGCTGTGCTCAGCAACACGGGTTCCCGGCCGAAAGTAGACAGGAACCCCTTTTCCTTCCTTCCCACGGGTTTCTCAGTTCAGCTATATTGGGGGGCTTTCGTATTTTGCTGGTGTGAGGGTGAGACACTGATTTCTCCACCAGACTTTCCTTCCCCTCCAAACGCTGTGGGCCAGGCCTTCGGAGCGGGTCCTGGGTATGCAAACAGCCCAGAGGGCATGCTGGCCTGCCAAGGGGCTTTCCGGATGTCTCCAGGGATGTGCTCCTCGAAGTCTCAGAGCACAGAGAATCTCTCTCTCTCTCCCTCTCTCTCTCTCTCTCCCTCCCTCTCTCTCTCTCTCTCCCTCCCTCTCTCTCTCTCTCTCTCACACACACACACACACACACACCCTGAGCAGACCCGTCCCCTCCCATGGACCAGGGCGCATCCTGCCACAGAGAGGAGAACAGACAAGATGCCCGCCTGGCACAGAGGGCACGGCCTGAGCAGAGGTCACAGGCGCGTCTTCTAAAGGCCTCCGTTCCTTCACAGCAAAGCCCAGCCCCTAAGAGGCACCCAGGGAAAGGGGCTGACGTGACCGAGAAAATAACATCTTCAGAATGACTAATGCCCCAAGGGGATGGGCCTGGCCACCTGCCAGAAGGCCCACAGCCACTTTCCAAGGACACAGAGGGCAAGTGTTCCCAACGAGGTCTCCCGAGGACTGTCCCTTCCCAGCGCTGGCCCTCCTCGGGGCTCCCCCCCCCCCCAGGGACCCGTGACACCCTGAGTAAGAACACCAGGGCCTAGAGGCTGAATCATGCCCTTGAGGGCCAACCCAGGTCACAGCAAGTCCATTATGTCAAGGACAAGTTCCCAGACCTCTCATCCAGGCACCCACAGCGGCAGGGAGGACAGATGTCCACAGGCAGATGGGGGTGGGGGCAGGCCTCCCCCCCGCAAGTCACTGCCTCGGGGTCTGAGGCTCCGCGTCCTCCAGGGGGGCTGCACACCCCGTGTACGAACACGGTCAACACCCACGGGCAGACACTCCTGCAGACATCGGAGGGGCCCTGCGTCTGGGCCAGGCCCCCACGAGTCTGCCTTCAGCTCCTCCTCAACGGGCCCGGGAAGCCCGCGGTGGGGCCCCTGCAGAGCCATGTTCTGGGGCGGCGCAGGGGCAGTGGGACCGGGCAGCTGGGCAGCGCCAGGCTGGCCGGGCAGGAGGCCAGCAGCACAGAGCTGTGGGCTGCTCCAAGTGTCCGACAGGCCTGCAGGGGAGGAGGGGCGTCTAAAATCCGGGGAGGCCCAGAGAGGGGCCTCGTTCTCTGTGGGGGGAGGGGGATTTCAAAGGAGACCCCAGTGTCAAAACCGTTTCAAAAGACCCCTGCCGGTCTCTGAGCTCCACATCACTCCCTGGCCAGCAGCCGCAGCAGGGAGGGGTTCTGAGGAAATGTTTCCAAGGAGACGTGTCCCTGAGTCATCATAACTCCCGGGTCTGGAGGCCGCAGAGCCACAAAGAGGCCCCCCACTATAAAAAGGCTCACTTAGCGTCCCCCAGGGGAGGTCTCCAGCAGGCCGGGTCCCTGGGGAGGCCTGCCTTAGAACCTCAGTGCCCCGAGTTTATGAGAAGGCCGCCGAGCTGAACAGGCCACTTCAACCCGCCGAGTCCCCTTGGTGCCACTAAGGGGGGCTTTCGCCCCCGCCAGTTCCAGGCGGCCACTCTGGGCTGGGGCCGTTTAGCCGGGGAAGCTGTCCGCAGGGAGGCTGGGCCCCGACCGTTTTTACCGAAACCGCAGAGCCACCTCACCGCCAGGGCGCCTGGCTCTCTTCCACTCACACCTCCCACCGTCACCCCCTGCCACCTTCCCCGAGCCACCAGGGCTAACAGGGAGCACAGCCCGAGCCAAATATAGCCTCACACCTCCCTCCTCTCCTGTCCCCCCTCTTCAATCCCTCACTGCTGGGCCAGAGCAGGCGGGTCTCTGTTCTCTCCCATCCTCCGCCTCGACACTGCCACCCAGCTGATGGATGCCCCGTGAAGCACACGGCTACGCCCTGCTCCAGAACCTTCGATGGTTCCCCAGTGCCTGAGCCCAAGGCTGCACACGCAGGTGCAGCTGGGTAGGGACCAGGACGGAGACACAAAGCACCCTCCTAAAACACAATAGGGACCGGTGGGAACTGGCAACATGTAGACCTAGTTGCTGCTGAGTCCCCATAACTGTGCCAAGTGGGGTCTCCCCTGTCAGAGGCCCTGGCAGCCGGGCCGGCTGTGATTCTGGCCCGGGGTCCTCACCCCTGACTGGGACAACGTGGGTGAGTCATTCGTCATTCAGCCTCCTCGAAGGGGCGGACAGCGAGCTCCTGTGTCAGGGACCCGGCGTGCGGCGGGCTCAGCCGGGGGCAGCTGTGAGCATGCTCACCCCACGTGGCCGCCTCCCATCGCTGTACAGCGTGTGTGCTGCGGTGACTTCCACGGGATGCTGAAAGGGACAGGGGCTGTGGCCCCTTCGCCCTCTAACACCCACAGAGACCGCCCAGCTCCCTGCAGCCAGCCGCTGCTCAGTCGATGTTCTTCGATAAATGGAGTTGATGAGGCCAGGGAAGGGCAGGCAGGTGGGGGGCGGGCCAGAGAGAGAGGAGCTGCGGCTCACACAGGGTCCCTAGCCTGCGCCTCGTGGCCACACCCCCAGGGCCTGCGTGGCGGCCTCCTGCCATTGTATAAACGTCTCGCCGGGTCTGAGACCTCGATCTCGGGCTCTGAGACCAGCAGCTCCTTGCCTCCGGCTCCCCGGCCAGCAGACCGCACAGCAGAGCCCACGTGGGTCCCCCTCACTAGACAGAGACAGAACCCTTCCCCGGCCGGCCGGCCCTCTGCCCACATGCAGGCCCGTCGACCCCCCCTCCATAGTAGCTGCCACTCTAGTTCAGAGGAAGCCCCTCGCCGTCCACCTGCAGACAGCACGCAGCATCCAGGCCCCACACAAAAGGAGGGGCGCACGGGGGGGAGGGAGGAGGCACCTTGGAAATCACTGCGGTCCAATTAGCCAGGCGCTGCCCTTCACGCTTACAAACAGGAGCCGGCGCAACACCTGCTCCGAAAGCAAAGCTGCGCAGACGTCTTCATCCGCGCCGCCCCCGCGCTCCCTGAAGCCCTCGCCGTGGCTGCCGACGGACAGGTACTCCTTCCTCGGCGTCGGCAGGGGGCTTTCAAACGGGAGAAATTTAAAAAGCCACCAGTCTCCCTGTCGGGCTGAACTCCCAGGCCCCTACCTGCCTGGCACGGGCCCCCCATGTCCTCTCACCACAGGGCGAGCCCCCGAAACACCCACGCTGTCAGGGCCAGCGCCTTCAGGGGACCCACTCTGGGTCACCGGGATGCTGGACACCCACACCCACGGAGCACAGAGATGCTGCAGCTAGGCGGGGACCAGGGACCATCCTCGCCCTGGGCACACCTTCACTAAGAGTCTTCACGTACAAGGTGCGTGATGGCACAGAATCACTTTCACCCCCCCCACCCCCCACTCCCCACTGGTGGGAGCGTGACGTCATGCAGCCGCTTTGGAAATGCGTTTGTCAGGACCCACTGAAGGCAAGCCCACTCTCAGCCTGTGACCCACCAAGCCATCCCTGGAGACATCCACTTTAAATGGCACGCACGTGTTCAGCGTGACGCCTACAAGAATGATCGGGACTGCGCACAATTTAAAATCACTCCAGGCACCCATCAAGAGCAGATAAATGGGGAGATGGTCACATGGTGGAATATTACATACCAGGGAAAAAGGAACTGTGTGCAAACAGAGGCACTAATACGAATGAGCGAAAGATGCCGGACACGGATGAGTGGAGACTCATTTATCACAAAAGAGGCAAGAGCAAACATTTGTGTTGGTGGGAGGAGGGCTAAGTGGGGGGGAGGGTTCTGGGGGACAGGGATGGCCTGCTTCTTCAGTCGGGTGTTATATACACAGCTGTACTTGGTTCATGAGAACTCAGCAGTACACTTCAATGAATGTTTTGGGTTTTTTTTGGATATCTGCGATCATTCAAGGCTTTGTAAAATAGCATTCTGTTGGCATGGCGGTTATTAAGACTGTAATGAAAAGATTTAGAAGAATAAAGGAGGGGAGGAAGTAATGGTCAAGATGCTTAACACGAGACTGATGCCCTGCTTCTCAGAGAGCAGGGTCTTGGGGAAGGTGGTCATACTTCCACCCCAGACACGGGGCACCAGCATTCCAGAGGCTCCCGGGGTCCCCAACACCAAGCCCACCACCCCCGCGGTGCGCAGCTGAAGTCCAGCTGTGCCTTCCTTCCAGGGAGGACCCCACCCTGCCAGGGGTACCACACCCGTCCACGGGAGGTAGACAAGACCTCACAGCTTCCCTCCACACTTCGGGCCACGTGGGGACTTGGAAAGCTCCCCTTCCAGAAAGGCTGACTTCCCCAAAGTCCAAACCACCTGAAGAGGAACAGGAAGGCACCACGGTAACTTGGTAGGCACTCTGTGGGGGACAGTGTGCCCAAGGGAACCCGCCACATCTCGTGGGGGGACGTGAGTTGTCGGACCCACGACACGACAGCATCCTTTGTCCCCGAGCGCTCCATAGCTGGGAGGCGCTTCGTCTACAGAACGGAGGGCCCCGTCTGCTGGGAAATGGACGAGGTGCTCAAGAGCTGGGACTGTTATCTGAGCGGAACCGGGACAAAGAGCCTGGCGGGGGAGGGGCTCCGGGCTCGGACACTTCCTCTCCCGTCTGAAAGGCCTCTGGGACAGCAGCAGGGACCCCGGCCTTTGGCCACAGCCCATGAGACGAGGACAGGGACCGCAGACTCTCCGCCCCCGTGCGCGACCCCCGCCGCGGGAGCCCCCGCCCCGGAGCGAGGACAGGGACCGCAGACTCCCCGCCCTGGTGCGAGGACAGGGACCGGACTGCAGACTCCCCGCCCCGGTGCGCGGCCCCCGCACGCCGCGGGAGCCCCCGCCCCGGTGCCAGGACAGGGACCGCAGACCCCCCACCCTGGCGCGCGGACAGGGACCGCAGACTCCCCGCCCCGGCGCGCTGCGCCCGCATGCCGCGGGAGCCCCCCCCCCACTCACCGATCATGTGGTTGGCCACGTGGATCTGGATCTCCCTCTCGTTCTCGAAGGTCATCTGGCACTTGATGCACTGGTACGTCTTCTTCTGTTTGGAAGCGAAGGGAAAGGCCGGAGTCAGGAGGGAGAGGAGGGCAGACGGCAGGAAGACTGGGGGGCCCAGCTCAGGGCTTCCCCGGATGCCTCTGGTCCCTCCCGGGTCTGTCCCGGCCACCTTCTTCCCACCTGCTCCTGACCCTAGCTCAGCGGCCTGGAGGGAGGGGGAGGGACACATTCCGAGGGGGCTGCTCCCTGCTGGCCCTGGGGAATGCACCCCATCTCAAGGTACGGGGCCACAGAAAGGAAGCTGAGGGGGCTGCCCCACCTGAGGGTGCTCTAATCCATCGACCTGTCCTCCACCGACAACATCTGTCTGTCTCTTCACCCATTCATCTAGCTATCGGTCCACCTGTTCACTCTCTGTCTACACACACACACACACACACATATGCACCTGTCCATCTGGCTACCCAGCCATCTACACAGGCTTGGACGTGCACATGAGGACATATACACACTGACGTGCAAGCCTACGCACATATACCCCATGCTCACCCTCACCCCACAGCACCAGGAACAGGCAAGGCCCTCGTGGACTTGGAAAGTGGGTTCCAAGAGAAGAAACCGCCAGACCCAAGTCCCAGCAGGCTCCCTCCGGAGCCCACTGTCCGAGCTGCTGTTCTCGGCTTCACCCCTCAGACCACACAGTGGACACTTCCGGTCTGGGTGACAGAAGGCTGGTGCGCCCTGGACGAGCCCCCTGGTCTGGAAGCACGTTACCCTGCTCTACAGCGGAGCCTGAGAGCACTCGCTCCGCCCCACCCGGCAGGGAGAGGCCCCCGTGGGGGTCAGGCCAGGCGGTGGAGGTCCTGGAGTTGGGGTGATGTTGTTAATAACACCCATAAACAGAGGGAGAGGCGGAAACCTCAGTGCTTCATGCTCTAGCCTACAGCAGCCTCGGCCCCACGGGAACCCAGTCCTCCGAGAGCTGGTTGCTATGGATACAATCCCGAGGGTCCCAGCCTGCCAGCCCCCAAGCCCCTGCACGGCCCCCAGAGCCTGCGTGCCCCTGTGTGAGCCCTGTGGGAGGGCGGGATAGGCTGGCAGACAGCTGGGCCCCTGCCCCCAGGCGTGCCCAGGCAGGGGGCAAGGCCCCAGAGGCTGGGCCTGCACTGGGGAGGTGCCCGGGCTTTGTCTCGCTCCCTTCTGCACACGGCCCCTCTGCCCGGGCCTCGAGCTGGGTTTTTCAGCTCCTCTCCTCTCTCGCCGGCCTGGGCCAGAGACAGGAAGGCCTGTCCAGCCCCGGAAAACGAGCCCCCTCGGGCGGGAGCCCCTGCGCGGCCTCGCGCGGCTGTGTCTCTGGGGGTATAACGGCTCCACCTCTCTGAGCCCGGATCCTCTCTCTGCTGCAACAGAGGTCACAGCAAGGCTCCCGGGTTGTTGCCATGGAAACAATAGAAAAATCAGTACCTACACAGTAGGGGCTTTAGGAAGTGGTGCTTGATGTGGGGTCCAGGGCTGAGGCTGGGAAGGAGGAGGCTCCCAGCCGCCTCTGTGGCCATCAGGAACCCCAGCCCCATCCTGGGCAGTACTGAGAGGCAGGGAGGGGACTGGGGTGCACCTGGGAAGGGGTGGGGGGTGGT
Organism: Saccopteryx leptura; assembly: GCF_036850995.1. Classification (NCBI taxonomy): domain Eukaryota; kingdom Metazoa; phylum Chordata; class Mammalia; order Chiroptera; family Emballonuridae; genus Saccopteryx; species Saccopteryx leptura. Next base: position 4,737,117 of record NC_089511.1, read on the forward strand.
GTGGCCCAGCCTGAGCACGGGGGGTGGCCGCCCCAGACGTCACCCCAGCCAGCCTCGTTCACCCCTCTGACAACCGGGACAGGCTCCGGAGGTGCTGGGAAGAGTGATGGGCAGGCACTCGGGCCATGACGCCACACGCTACCTGGGCTCGCATCCCTCCTCTACCTCCTGAAAGCCGGCGGCTCGCGGCACACTTCCGGACTGTCCCGAGCCACCGTTTCCTGGTCTGCCCAGTGAGCCTTGGGTGAGGATTACATACATCAGAGTGCTTGGGCATCCTCATCCCGTGATTAACTGTGAGTCGTGATTATAAATGAGAGAATGACAGGTGACGTTGACCGTGTGCTTTTAATCCTCAGAGCGGAACCCAGCGCGGGAATGAGTCAGAGCATTTCACGATGGGTGGGGAAGGGGCACCGGCCAATCAGAGCAGAGGCTGATACCAAACCAGGATGGCCTCCGGGCGGCGTCAGCTTCGGAGCCGGACACCGTGGCTATGCCCGTTCTGATTACGAGTGCCCTCTGGCTGGACCGAGGAGGACAGAGGCCCAGCGAGGTCAGATCACAGGCGAGTCTTGTGAGAGATTTTAACCCAGCGCGCTTGACTCCAGGTCCCAACGCTGCCAAGTCCACCCACTGTGGCCAGCCAGCAAGCTGCGGCCAGGGGACGGACTCGGGCAGCAGCGAGCAGGAAGGGCCCAGGCTCAGGACTGGGGCTCAGGGAGCCGGGCCAGGGGGCCCCTGAAGTCTCTTCCACTGCAGAGTTGGCCTTCGCTCTCCCCAGCCTCCTCGTGCTACCCTCTCTGCCCCCTCAGCATCCCAGGGTCCAGGCCCAGCTCTGACCCCACAGTGACACCCTCAGCAAGCGGCCCTGTCCTCCACAGGCACCTGTGGCAGGTGGCCGCCCCTAAGTCGCACCTCCCTGTCAGTGGCGCCCACAGCGGCCCTCGATGGGAAGACACCCTTGAAACATGCTTGGTACCTCCTCCAGGCCCGCCACCAGGGGCCCCGGCACGCTGTACCCAGGGCCTGGGAGGACCCTCCAGCAGCCCGGACTCCGCTGCCTCATGGGAACCCCCTGGATAGGGGCCTGTTGACTGCCCCGGTCTGGAGCCCCCCACCGTGGCAGGGTCCATTTCTGGCTCTTCTTGGCTGCCAGGCACCCCAAACATGATGAGTACTCAGGACGAATTTGGTGAGTAAATGAATGAATCAATCTATCAGTCTATCATTATTAGAAGCAGTTCTAGGGCCTTCCATGCACAGCAGCAGCACCCACTGTAACGACGCTGACCACATCAGCTGGTGAATATAGCTAGCGTGATTGATCCCTAAGGGTCGTCCCCAGGCCCTTAATGTGGACATCACCTCCACGAACTGTCTAAGACTTCCAGGTCTAAAGCCCAGAAAGCAACGTGGCTTTCCCGTGGAGACCCGCCAAGCAGGTGAAGAAGCCCCCCACACCCAGTGTCGGGGTGACAGTGTCACACTTAGGGCATGCACTGTGCATCCGCCGCTGCGCCGGCCCCTGCCCCGGATGACACGGCACAGGCCCCGCACAACAATTCTATCACGCCAAGACAATCGCTCTCCTTTCACAGATGAGCACCTGGCAAACGAGGCCCGGGCAGATCCACCGTGTGCGCCTGTCACACCGCCAGAGAGGACGTGGCAACCCCGGGGTTCACACGCCAATCCACCGCACAACGAAAGGGTCTGACCGCTGCACGGCAGAGCTGCTTCCCCGGGCTCCTGAGGAGAGCGCCACCAGGAGGACAGCGCCCGCGTGGCGTGGGTGTTCGCTCTGGGGAACAGCAGCGCCCCAAGGGGCGGGGCTCGGGCTCAGAGGGCCGTACTCACCCGGGGCACCGGTGACGTCTGAGCTCCTTTCCGGGGCCCGCTGGTCTCCGGCGTGAGGTCACGGTGGTCCACCTGCATGTGGCTCTCCAGGTCCTCGGCGCTCTCAAACTTGACGCTGCACTCAGGGCAGCGGAGGCCGGCGCAGGGCCGGTCGGCGGGCTCGGGCGGGGCCAGGCCGCCCACCTGTCCGTTGGCGCTCCGGGCCATGCAGGCGGCGCAGAGGCCATAGGGGAGCCCGTTGACGTCCAGCTTCACCAGGTCCTGCTTGCTGCGGAACTCCTTGAGGCACAGGGCGCACTTGTAGAGCTTCTGCAGGCCCTGGCCGTTGGGGGAGGACGCGGCCGAGCTGCCCGCCAGCTTCTGCATGTGGAAGGTGCCGTGGATCTTGAGCTCGAGCGTGGAGGTGACCGTCTGCATGCAGACCACGCAGCGGAAGCCGGTGAGCGAGTTGCGCAGGTCGGGGTGCATCTGGCAGTGCTCGATGAACTCCTCCTCGCTCTGCAGGGGCATCTTGCAGATGCGGCAGGTGCCCGTGTCCAGGCTCTTGCTGTGGGTCACCTTGTGCTCGGTGAGCGTCAGCAGGGAGGGGAAGCGCTCGCCGCAGATGGGGCACATGTAGTGCTTGGCGGGGCCCCGGTGCGTCTGCAGGTGCTCGCGGAGCCCGTTCTCCGAGAAGAAAGTCCGGGAGCAGACGTTGCACTTGTGGCTGCCCTTGATGAACTCGGCCTTCTTGCGCGAGCCGTCGTCCTCGCCCGGCCGGATGTTGTGGTCCCGCAGCCGGTGGTTCTGCAGCAGCACCTCCATGGTGTAGGCCGCCCCGCAGATGTCGCAGCCGTACATGGGCTCCGACGCGTCCACGTCGTCCTCGCTGGCCTCGTGGCTGTTGGGCGCCTCGGGGTTCTTCAGCAGCATGCCCTGCAGGTCCGCGGGCTCGGCCTTCTTGGCGGCGGCCGGGGGCACCCCGTTGGCCGTGCCGTTCTCCGCGGCGGCGTCGAACACGCAGTGCTTCTCCCGCAGGTGCTTCTCCAGCAGGATGATGGCGTGGAAGGCCTTGCTGCAGAACCTGCAGTTGTACTTCTTGCTGTGCGTGGTGATGTGGCACTGCAGCTCCACCTCGGTGCTGAAGGTCTCCCCGCAGAAGATGCACTTGTGCGCCTTGGCCGGGTTGCCCAGGTGGCTGTGCTTGACGTGCACCTGCAGGTCGGCCTCCTTGCGGAAGTCCCAGTTGCAGGCCGTGCAGCGGTACATCTTCTTCTCGTTGCTGTGCTTCACCGCCAGGTGCACCTGGATGGACACCTTGGAGTCAAAGACCTCCTGGCACAGCGTGCAGTGGTAGAGCACGAAGGTGTGCATGTCCAGGAGGTGCTTCTGCAGGTCGTCCACCGAGGAGAACTGCTTGTCGCAGCTCTCGCACACGTAGTGGGTGGACGTGGTCATGTAGTGCACCGTCAGGTGCTGCAGCAGGGACTCCTGGGAGTCGAAGTCCTCCTTGCACTGGGGGCAGGCCTGCTTCCGCAGCAGCAGCTCCAGATGCAGCTTCAGGTGGGCCTGGAAGCTCTCGAAGTTGGAGAACTTGAGGTCGCACTGATTGCAGGGGTACTCGCCGTTGGAGATGGAGTCGGCGCTGGCCGACAGCCGCTGCCGCTTCGGGGAAGACACCTCCACGTCGGAGGAGACCGGGCTCTGCTCCGCCTTGGACTTCTTGCCATGGGCCAGCGGGATGTTCTTGTGGTTCTCCTTGATGTGCTTGGTGAGCTTCAGGATGGAGCCGAAGATGGGGGAGTTGGTGCAGTAGGGGCAGGAGTAGACCTCCATGAAGGACTGCGCGGGCCGCGCCACGGGGGACTCCAGCTTGGCGCCGCCCACGTTGCAGTGGGCCTGCTGGATGTGCTCGGTGAGGGAGGACTCGGTCAGGAAGCCCATGGAGCACTGGTTGCAGAAGAAGGCGTTGCTGCCGTCGGGCGGGTTGGCGCTGGGGCCGCAGTGGGAGACGCGGATGTGCTCCTGCAGGCTGTTGATGTCGGCGAACATCTCGGGGCAGTAGTTGCAGTGGAAGGCGGAGACACCGCCGAAGGGCACGGCGGGGTAGGCGTGGTTCCTGTGCTGCTTGCGCACGTGCTCGTGGAGGTTGTAGAGGGTGGGCAGGGGGTCCAGGCAGATCTGACAGGTGTGGCTCTGCTGCGGCTTGTCCGCGTGGATGGTCTTCAGGTGGATCTCCAGCACGGCCAGGCTGTGGAAGTCCCGCTTGGGGCAGTAGGGGCAGCTGTAGACCACCTTGGACCAGCCCTGCCCGTCCTCCCGCATCTTCTTCGCACCCCGCAGCGGCTTCAGGGTGGAGTCCGGGGTGGAGCCGCGCTCCACGGAGGCGCTGGAGTCCGGCGTGGCGCTGCTCATGGAGGCCACGCTGCCCAGCACGGGGTCGGGGCTGACACTGTGGTTGCTGGAGTCGGGCTGCCGGTGGCTGTCCAGGTGGCAGTAGACGCCCTCCACGGAGGAGAACTGCTCGGGGCACATGGGGCACTTGTGTTTCTGGTTGGCGTGGGCTTGGTGGATGTGGGCGAGCAGGGCGTTCTCGTCGACGAAGACCTCGGGGCAGTGGATGCACTGCAGGTCGGCCTTCTCGGAGAGCTGCGGGTGCCGGGTGAGCACGTGCTTCTCCAGCTCCTCCGTCTGGCTGAAGGTGTCCTCGCAGTAGTCGCACATGAAGTCGTCCTTCTTGGCCTCCTTCTCGGACTTGGCCAGGTGCTCCTTGTTCTTCTTGTGCGCCTGCATGTGGCTCTGCAGCGAGCTGGTGGACGAGAAGCCGCGCTTGCACACGGAGCACTTGAAGGGCTTGCTGGAGCTGTGCGTCTTCAGGTGGATCTTGAGGTGGTCGCTGCGGGAGAAGGCGGCCTCGCACTCGTGGCAGTGGTACTTCTTGTCGCCCGTGTGCAGCTTGATGTGGCGGTCGCGGCTGCGCTTGTGCTTGAAGAGGCGGCTGCAGTAGGTGCACTTGAACGGCAGCTTGTCGCTGTGGATCTGCTCGTGCCTCTTCAGGTAGCTCAGGCGGATGAAGGACTTGTCGCAGAACTGGCAAGGGTACGGCAGGCCCGTGCCCCCTTCCTCCTCACCCAGGCCCAGGTCGCACCCATCCCCGATCATCTGCGTGGGGGACGCGACATCCTTGCTGGAGGGAGACGAGGCCACCCAGGAGAGCTGTGGGTCGTCGTCACCATCTGCAGGGGGGAGGGGGAAGGCAGAGCGGAGATTAGAGGCAATTCCCAGGGCCGCCGAGAAACAAGGACAGAGCCAGCTTCTCGACAGCTCCCGGGCTGAGGCTGTGCAGCTGACCAGCCGCTGCAGGAGTGAGGGAGGGGTTGGGAGGGTGGGGGGGGTAGAAGCCAGCGGCCGTGAGGGCCCTCCTGCCTGCAGAGGGGGTGGCAGAGGGGCGGCAGGACACGGAGGGGACGTGCCTTTCCCCTCGGTGACCTCCGCCTGGGCCTTGCTGGACGAGGTACCCCCGTGGGAATCAAGGCCTTGGCCACTTCCCTGATGCGAAGGGGTAGGGGGGCAATAGAGGGAGCTTGAACAAAGTCCCAGGAAATGAACAAGTTCCATCACCTGACCCAGACCTGGGACGGCCTGCCCTTCCAGCCCTGGTCCTGCTGGGAAAGCCCCGCTGGTCCCTGGGGGTAGAGGCAAAACTTTGCAAGAACATAGAATGCATCTTAACAAATTCAGCTGCACTTTGGGGATCGGGGGCGGGGCGGGGGGACTGGTGAAGCTGTACTGTTCCATCAGGCGGCAGACACGCACCTGAGGAGGGGTGTCACACGGACACAACAGCACAAACAGGAGTGAGGTGAGGGCACTTGAGAAGGGTCCGCAGGTTCCCAGCCCAAACCGTCCCTGTAAGGAGGCTGTTTCCTTTGCTTCTCCGCCTCTACCCCCAAACTCACCCAAGCCCCTGGAGATAGCCGGACCATGGCAGGGATTAGAGGATGGCCCAAGACCCAGATGGCCACAGAGCACAGAGCCTAGTGGGCCCTTATATCCACCGAGGGGAGTGTGGGGGGAGGCACGCTTCTACCCAAACATCGGGTGGCCCACCCTCCCCGGGGACAGGAGCCCCCCAGGGACAGAGCCACGCCCCACACCCCCTTCTGGGCCTTTGCTGGCCCACCCTCCCCAGGGACAGGAGCCACGCCCCACACCCCCTTCTGGGCCTTTGCTGGCCCACCCTCCCCAGGGACAGGAGCCACGCCCCACACCCCCTTCTGGGCCTTTGCTGGCCCACCGAGCCTCAGAGGGAACTAAACCAAACAGACCAGGGGCCGGCTGTTTCTGGGAAAACAAAGGCACACAGGACGAGGCCGACGAAGCCGCAGACGAAGCCGGTGACGTCCCCGAGACGCGGCAGGGGCTGAACCCAGCCAGCCAGAGCCGGGGGTAAGAGCTCCGTGGCTCAAGTTTCGTCGGTGGATTTAAAACTTAATAATGAATGAAACGAACCGCAGGCCGCTCCGCGCCGGGGAGAGGCGGACACGAACCCAGACTCGGCAGCACTGACCTTGCTCTTGTAACCCCAAGGCAGGCAGCGGCCACCCCGCCCCCCCCCCCCCCGGCCTGGAGGGTCCAGTTCAGCCGCACAGATGCAGCCTGCAGAGTCTTGCTGGAGCAGCCCAGACTCCCCAGGAGGGGAAGGGCGAGGGGACCACATCCCCAGGCACGGGCTGACACTGGCACACACGCTCCCGCACACCCAGCTCACACATCATCCCCACAACTCACATGCACATCTAGACACAAGCAGGCACTCACCTACGCATGTGCATGCACACACACACGCGCCACGCTTAACATCACAACCAAGCATCACGTACAGTCATGTAATCTCCATGCACACACAGCTACTCACACACTATCACTCGCACACAAACACGCCTGCACAGATAGTAACGTACACTCTCCTACAGACACATACTCTCGTAGTACCATCGCACTCACACAATCAGAGGGACCCTGGGTCTTCACGGCTCCCTCTGCTGCCCCAGGCCAACCCCCACCCCCAGATGGTAGGAGATAGCATGCCCGACCAGAGTGCCTTGCATGGTCCCTGGGAGCTGGCTCTGAGCCTGCTCCCGGGCCGCACCCACTGCCCCGGGGCCCCCAGGTCCCCGGTCCTGACCGTGTGAAGATCTGCCCGACCCCAGCAGACACCGCTGGCAAAGCTCCCGGCCCTGAGTCCCGCTTTCCCGGCAGCCTGCCCACCTCTGAAGCTCAGCCACCCAGCCTGGTGCGGGCACCTCCCAGAACGCCCTCCTGGAGTGAGGCGCCTGCTCCCTAGCGGGCCTCGTGTTACGGGGCCCTTCAGACGGCAAGGACGCAGACGTCAGCACCTCAGATTGGATGCAGCGGGAGGTGGCCTGGCCCTGCCGGGTAATTCCCAGCTCCTGCTCATGGGGCTCCAGGGGGCGCAGACAAAGGGACCCAAGGGAGGAGACAGCTGGGGCTGGGGCAGCTGGGGGACCCGCTGGGCCCCCGCCCTGGGCCAGGCTCAGTCAGCTTTTTTATTATTTTGATGTCTTAGCTCAGAGTCACTCAAGCCATCCTAGGTGCCCGGCAACTCTGCTAAGCACTTTCCTGTGACCACCAATGGGGGAGCCAGGGCCCCTCCCACTGCACAGACAGGGAAACTGAGGCCGAGGCACAGCGCGTTTCCCAGGAGACGACAGCACCAGGACCGTCCACGGTCAGCCCCAGGGCCTGAATGTGGGTCTAGATGAGCTTCTGCAGGTCGGTTGAAGAGACCGCACCTGCACAGGTGAAACAGGAGAGGGGACAGGTCCAGCCTCCAGCGCAGTCACGGTTTGGATCGCCTTGGACCCTCTGTGACAGGACGACAGGGGCTGGTCCGCTGTCTGCACTTCGGGGAAGGGGCCACTGAGGCCAGCGAGACACAGAACACAGCTCATCTGCGCCCAGACCGCCCGCCGCCAGCCTGAGGACCGGAGCGGACACCTGCCGCAAAGCCCCGCATTCAGGACACGCATTCACGTGTCCGCCCTGCGAGCGCGTCTCTTCACCTCTGAAACTCGGTCTCCACGTCTGGAAAAGGAGGGATCGTTGTGAGGCGTGGAAGACACAAAGGAAGGTGGAGAGCCACTATTACTCCGTTCATGCGAAATGGCCAGGCAAAACACGTCGGTACAGACAAAAAATAAAGCCGATTAGCGGTCGGCTGAGGTTGGAGGGAGCAGGAAAGGACCGTGCCCGGGCACGAGATCGTGTCCTGAGGTCACGGAAACGCTCTAAGGGTGGACGGCGGCGAGCACCGCCCGGCTCTGCAAACGTGCCCAACGTCACGGAGCCACTTGCGGAAAACAAGGCAATCTGACGGTGTGCAAATGATGTGTCATTCACGCAGTCCGGGACAAAGCACGGCTTGGCCGATAATAATAATAATGAGGATGAGGACTAATTAGCACCACTAGTGATCGTCACATTAGCAGCTACGTTTATTGAGCATGTCCCTCGTGCTGACACCACGCTAAGTGCTTCTATCCCTGCAATTAATTTCTTGTCCTCGTCACAAGGGCCCAGACGACACCCCGTTTCTGAGCTGAGGAAGCTGAGGTGTGGAGGGGTGAGTGACGTGATCTCCCTCTCGGGGCCAGCGGCCCTAGGGTGCGGGACCAGAGTGGGGCGTCTCCCAGGAGTGTGGGACCCGCTGGCCCTGGTCCCACCAGGCTTTGAGAGAAAAAAAAAAATCAGCCTGCCAGGTGCCACAGTCCCCACGGACCCTGGTGGGGCTTGCCTGGTTGGCTGTATGTTTCCACAAACAAGTTTTCGAAACTAAAACAAAGCCCGTTATTCCGGGAGACACAGACTGAGAGGCCGCTGAGAACGTAATCATCTGAACTGAAATCAGAATAAGGCTCTTTACCCAGAAAAGGCCCGAGCAGGGGACACGGGAGCGTTGACATAAACAACATTCCAAACTCACCTGGTCCTTTCAGCCTCAGAACGTGTAACCCGGACTGCCACGGGCCACGCCCCCCAGCGCTGCCAGCCACGCCCCCAGCGCTGCCAGCCACGCCCCCAGTGTTGCCAGCCACGCCCCCCAGCGCTGCCAGCCACGCCCCCCCCAGTGCATTTTGCTTTGGGGACACTTAGCTCAGAGCTCCGGAGCCATGCAGCAATGAGCCGAACCAGAGCGCTCAGGACATGGGTGCAGGGCGTCGGCAGAGGGAGGGGTCCCTGACAGCGGAGACGCCCCCCTCATGCCATGCCGACGGCCGAGACACCACACGCGGGCAGAAATGGGGTGAAGGCAATCAAGCTCCCCTTCACCTTGAACTCGGGGAAAAGGTCGAGTCAAGGAAAGTCCAGCTCAACCAGCTACCGTTTTATTCCCAAGTCAATGCTTGTCTAGACGTCACTGTGTGTCGCGCACCCTTCCGAGAGCTTTGTGCAGGTGTGCACTCATTCGGTCCTCTCAGCGGCCCAGGGACAGGCCACTTATTCGTTCATTTACACGTGAGACAACTGAGACCCAGAGAGGCCGAGTAACTTGCCCCGGGGTCCCCCAGCTCTCTGGCAGCAGAGCCAGGCCCCGGCTCTCGCCCACAAATGTGCACGGCTCCCCTCCTCCGGGAGGGGGCGCTGTCCCATGAGAAAAATCAGTAGGAAACAGAGACTGACTCCGGCCCTTGGCGTCCCCCCCGCCCCGCCCCGGCCCCAAGAGCACAAAGAAATATAACAAAATGAGCAGAAAAAAAATCACTTTCAACACGGAGATTAAAGTCATTTAAATATGACTAATCCTGTGAAACGGCCTGCTAGGAAGTGGGTTCTCTGGGCCCTTTGCTGTCTGCGACAGGAAGAAAACCAAAACAAGCATAAAAGAGAGAAGAAATTTCGATAAAAATTCAATTAAGTAGAAAGGAAGAACGTTCGCTGGGCTCCAGCGGCAGGGCAGGGCGAGCAGGTGGATTCCCAGCTCCGCCCACGGCCGAGCTCGGTGAATGCGCGGCGGCCGTGCTGGGTGAATCCTGAGCACGGCCTCGGACGCCCCCTTGTCAGGACACGGCTGCTGCCCAGAACGGCCGGGAGCCTCGGCTCCAGGGCACCGCCTGCCACGGGGCATCAAGGCGGGGGCTGCCCTGGACGCGCCTGGATGGACGAGGGACGGTGGCTACCCCGCAGGAGTGAGCCGAAAGGGGGACCCGCCTGCCATGAGGGGTGGGGTGAGGGGGAGGTGAGCCCCCCGTCACCAGAGCTGTGCAAGAGAGAGAGAAACAGCTGGGGAAGGAACACCAGGAGGGCTCCCTGCAGCGGACGGGAAGGTGAAAAGAGCGGATGCCCCCGTGCAGCTCCAGGCTTCTAGAACATTCCTGGGCTGGGCAGCACCACGCAAGTGAATGAGAATGACCAAACAGTCCACACCAGGAGGAAGGCTGACTTAGAACAAGAAAGGCACCAAGGGTGGACAGGCTGGGGACAGAAAGGAGCACAGGACAGAGTCCATGGGGAGACCTGGGCCTTGGCTGCCTCGGTCGTTCTATAGGAAGCTGGAATTTTGGTTGCCCAAGTTCCCTCTGGGTCACCAGAAGGTCGTTTTGTATAATCTTCCAGCCACCCAGACTGCCTCCATCATCATCGCCACACAAAGGCTCCTGGCGAGTCTTCGCCAAGTCCCCGAAGGGTCTGCTTGCCCTTCACCCACTCCCTGGGGAAAATGAAACCCGCCAAGGAGACAGGTTCCCCTCAGGACGGAGCTCCAGGGTGCCTCCCCTTGGCCCGACCGGGAGCCCCGGGAATGAGAACCTCTGCGGCCCGGCTCGGAGAAATGGGACCCGGACGCAGGAACCACTTGTACCAATGCCACGTGATACAGACGGTCCAGAGAGGAGAGGGGACGTCTGAGGACGGGACATGGAATACCGTGTGCAGAGTCTAAGGCCATGTCTGGGCTCAGAAGACAGGAGTGCTGAGGTCAATGGACATGTGCTGTGAGCAGAGGCGTGCACACGCGGGTTGTCAGAGGGCACCGAGCAAATTGGAGGAAGGGGGCGCCCTGGCACCCAGTGCTGGAGAAGAAAGCTTGAACCAAGGGAGGCCTTGGGACAGGGTTCCCAAGATCCTGTGGTGCCAGCAGAGAACAGAGGACATGGAGGGTACATGAGCAGCTGGTCTGTGCTCTGGGGAACGTTTCCAACCAGAAAAGCAGGGTCAGCCCCAAGCCTGGCAGACACTGAGCCCTGCCCAGAGTGGGCACAAAGCAGCCTGGGACGGCAGATCTATGTCCCCAGAGCCTGAGGCGACAAGAGCGGTGAGACACGGATGTGTTTCAGGGCGCACCAGGGACTACACTTCCTGTAGAGGCAGGCGGAAACACGACCCAGGTGGCTCTCGGATGCAGAAGGATGCAAGCCCGGACCCCCGGGCATCTGGGCATATTCCTGATCTCAGGAAACGTCACCTTTCACCCATCTGTCTCTCTGTCCCCCTGGAAGCCTGGTGCAGCAGCAGGGACATGAATTGGGAGGGGCCCTGGTCCCCAGAGTCAGCTCTGTTGCTGGGCGGGGTTCAGGGTGAGGAATTAGGGAAGCCGCCTCCCCTTTCTGGGCCACTGGCTCTGTGACACAAGTGAATTGGGCGACCTCTGAGCTAAGGAACCATGTGGGCCGCCTCTAAGAACTGGGGAAACAGCCCCTCCCGTCCCACCACAGAGCCTCCGGAGAAGAATGCGATCCTGCCAACAACGGGGTTTCAGCCCAGTGAGGTCACCTCGGAGTGCCGACCCACAGGGCTGTCAGGTGAAGTGGGGGTTTCTGTCGCTGTTGCTGTTTTAAGCCACAGCGACAGCAGGTGAGAGCAGCAGCCACAAGAAAAACGCCTGCGGATTTTGGTTCCCAACGTACGGTGCCGTGGTAACAAAGAGCAGGAAGTGTAGAAGCAACTTTGGGGTTGGTGGGCAGTGGGCTGCGGCGAGACCTTTTGGGAGTACGACAGAAAAAAGCTTACATGGCCTTTAAAAGATGGTTTGTTGACGTAGGGACGTTAATGACTCTCTTGGTGAAGACTCGGGAGGCAATAAGAAGTACAATGGAGAAAACCTAAACCCTCGTGGAAAATACCCAAATCTCCACGGCCGGACTGTTCAGAGGAGTGTCGGTGTCAAAGCCTCGGTGGTGAAGGCTCAGACGGAAGTGAGCGTGATACCGGGAACCAGAGACAGGGCCCTTACTGCACAGTGGCAGAGAGCTCTGAGGATCAGTGTCCCAGCCTCGCATGGAAAGCGTAACTTGTATGGGATGAAGACGGATACTGAGCTGAGATTTCCAGGGAGGACCCTGAAGCCAAGGGCTGGATTTCTCTTACGTCTTCCAGTAGAGAGGAAAAGAGACAGCTCAACAAATAGGACCAGGAATTGGTGACTTTGGAAATGCTCGGCCTACCCAGGTTGCAAAAGAGACTGTCACGATTAGGCTCACTCTCAGAAAAGCGTGCTCTATGGGAAGAGAAGGCTGCAGGTGTGGCTGGACATTTTGCTAACGCCGCAGAAGAATCACAAGGTCACGTAGTCGGTCACGTGCAGTCTCTTTGAAAAGATGGAAGGGTGTGACTCACATAGTCCCTCAATCAAACCAGAAAGAATTTAGAAAATTTGGGGGGCAGGGCCCTGGAGCCATCTCAGCAGAAGCCAAAACTAGAGGAAGAATTATATAGAAAGTAACAGTGGAGGAACTTCTTATCTAGTAGACTAGATTCTCATGACATACATAGGAGACCTACAAGGTTCTTGATAATGTCATACTAGCAGAAACACTACTAGCTTGGACCAAAAAAAAGGAAAAGATGATTCAGAGGGTAAACCTCAAGCCCAGAAAGCAAAGCTGCAGCCTGAGGGTAGAATTCTGAGCCCAGAGAGTGTGGCTAGGAGCCCAGAGAATGTGGCTAGGAGCCCAGAGAGTGTGGCTAGGAGCCCAGAGGGTGTGGCTAGGAGCCCAGAGGGTGTGGCTAGGAGCCCACAGGGTGGAGCTATGAGCCCACAGGGTGGAGCTATGAGCCCTGTGGATGAGATTACTATTGCTGGCACTGTATTACCATAAGCACGTACACCACCTCATTGTGCTCTCCTTTCCTCAACTTGAGAGAAGGGATCAGATGAACTCGTCCCTAAGAGCCTGTGTCGCTCTAGGGGTCTGCAATCAATTAGTGATGTCTGCCCTGGGCACAGGCATGAGGAACAGCAGGTAGTAGTCATCTCAGTGTTCTGCTATCTCCTAAGTCAGGCTTTGTTTTGTTTTTGCACTCAGCACATATTTGTTGAGCCTGCTCCACATGCCTGGTCCTCTGAGGGGTGCAGAAAAGCACCCAACATCCTTAGGCTTCCGTGCTCTCGTCTGCCCAACCTCTCTGTCCGTCGGTCATTCTCTAAAGTTTCAAGTCTAAACCAATGCTTTGCCACTTTCAAGCACTTTGGCAGGGAAAAAACAGAAACCAAAAGTCCCCTTTCTCATGACAGGAGTTGGTCCTGCATCTCGGTATTTTTCCCAAAGGGACGGATGAAGGACTGGGGTCAAATACAGAGCCCCAACCCTCGGGAAATCAAGGGTCCACCTGGGAAAGCAGGGGATGAAACGAAGGCACCGGGGTCTCCCCTCGGAGGTCGGCCACAGGGCCCCGTGGAGGCTACCGGGAGCCGACAGGCGCCTCCGGAAATCTTAGAGCAGAATGATGCTATTAGCAAAATAATAGCAGCTCATGTTCACCGTCCCTCCTCCAGGGAGCTCAGAGTGCCTTGCCGGACGGACGTGATCTCATCTTCCGCAGTGAGGCCACAGCGAGGGAAGGTGGGTGTCCTTCTTTCGATTCGGGATGAAAAATAAGTAGGTTGGGGGGTGAGGGGGGCGTCAGCGGGCAGCCTGGGGGCGGAGACTGCCAAGCAGAGGTCAGTGGCCCAAAACCCAGAAGAAGAGGAAGGCATTCCTGCCCTTTGGGGCTGCTCCCCCTACCAGCTGGCCCTGGTGGGTGAGGAGCGGGCTCCGGTTCTCACTGGGCACACAGACTCTGAGGGCCCGCAGCCCTCCCAACAGACCAGACGCCATGGCCGGCCGTGCCTTTCCCAGCTGGCTCTGGGCACTAGCTGCTGAAACGCCACCCGACAGCAAACAGTCGCTCACCATCAAGGTCCTTCATAAACCTCCGAAAGCCAAAAATGTCAGCATGAGCTTAGAGACTCGGTCAACGGCAGGAAGGCCCCGGCCACTGGGAGACGGCGGAGCCACAGGTGAGCTACAGGCTCGCGCGGACTGAGCTGCCTCTCGTCGGGTGCGTGACAAGGGGCCAGTTACTGCGCCTGCCCTGGGCCCCTTCCCTCAGGCACAGACGGGGACAGTGAGAGGGCCTACCTTGTGCAAGGGGCGGTGTGCGACGCTGCCAAGCACGTGGTACATGTCGGCTAAAGCAAAGGAAGAAGGTTGCTGTCGTAACTCACACTGCTGTCATTCGCTATCAGTCCTCTCACGGTGTGCACCTGAGACTCTCCACACTGTCCCATCGCTGCCCCCTCTGGCCCTGGAGCCACTCGGCACGGTCGGCACGGTGGCGGTGGTCATCGGTCCCGGGTAAGCAAGGTGCCCGCGCGCCCAGGAAGCCCGGGCTGGACCCCAGCCCCCCGCCCAGCCCCTGCTCCTCTCTCGCACTCAACGTAGCCGTGTTGGCGCCGTAAGTGGCGTGGTCGCCCCGCAGGTGAGGAAACGGAACAGAGAGGTTGGGTCGCATCCCACCGGCACAGAGCAGATGGTGATTGGACAAGCTGGGACTGGACTCCCAACCCCGGGCTCTCAGCCAGCTGGACTGAGAGGAACGATGACGAAAGCAGGGGGGACAGACATCACCATGGCCGTCCTCTGACCAGGGGGCCATCCGGTTATCAGTTCTTTTGTAAAAATGCCAGTATGAGAACTCAGGAACTCTCAAAGTTGTTTTAAAAGTCCACATTCACCTCCGGCTTTTCTTGAAGGAGAAAGAGACCTGGGTGGATAGTCTCTCTGCATCGGGGACATCGTGGTGGAGCGAAGTTGCCACCCTCACGGGACCAGGTCCGCTCACGCTCCTGTTTTCCCAGAACCACGGGGCTCCCTTTCCTGTTATGTGGCGTTCTGAGCCCTGAGGGCATTTATGTTTGCTTGGCGGCTAAGAGGACAACAGCTGCCTCGGTTTCCTCATCTGTAAAATGGGGATAATAACAGTCCTCACTACAGAGTTGCTAAGTAGATGAATATCTGTGAAGTGTTATATATAAGAAATGTTCCGTAATGTTATAAAAACAGCCACTGGCTACTGGCTCCCGGCTTAACAACATCAGGTCAGAGGGCAGACAGAGAGAGAGGAGACAGGTATGAAGGTTTGAGTGGGCACGAGACCGTGAAGGGTCCCATCTCCCTGAGTTCTGATTAACAATCAGGAGGGTCTTAAGTTAAGGACCAAGAGTTACTCCTGCATTAGATGGATTTCAAAGCAAAAAAAAAACAACCAACCCACAAAACCACTCAACCTGCACAGTGACCCTCAGAGCCCCGGCATTCACCACCCCAGGATGTCAGAGAGGAACTCCCCCTCTCGTTGTATAGATGGAGAAACTGAGGCACCGGCAGCCTAGCGAGGGCTTGGACGTGGGTCTCCAGTGTCACGAGGGAGCGGGTGGGAGATGAGGTCTGACTCCCAGACACCCCTGGCCCCTCACCCGAGCGGGGGGAGGGACGCCTGCCCCGCAGGGCGAGAAGGAAGCACTACTTTTCCCCTTGAAGCCCCTGACCTCACAGAACACACAGCCTGCCCGGCGGCTCCATCCCTTAGACAAATTTACTTAGCGCTGATATTGGAAACGCAATTGAGCTTGACTTTTATTGCAGAAATTAAACAGCCCAGGGAAAAAAAAAAAAAAAAAAAAAGAAAGAAAGAAAGAAAGAAAAGAAAAAGCCAGCCTAGTCAACCTCAGCCAAAAGCTGGTTTGTGATCAAACTAGCTAAAGGTGGACGGTACCAATCGGCCCCTGCGGGGAAGAAAAGCCCCCGCAGTCTGCCCCTTACGAGAGACTCCCCAAAAGAAGGGGCCGCTTGTAGCTAGTGGAGGGACTCAGAAGGTTTCCCCGGAAGTGCCTGGCCCGGGCCGCCCTCCCACCCCAACACCGTCCTGCCTGTCCGCCTGCCTCCCGCCCACGCCAGGGAGGAGGAGGCTCTTCCTGAAGTCACCTCCATGAGCTTTCTCCAAACGACACCGCCAAAGGCCCGGAGCAAAGGGTTCTCTGCTCCGAGAGAGAGAGAGAGAGAGAGAAATGCTTTTGGGGTTGAATCACTGTTTTTCTTTACTCCCTTTGGAGACTGGCAGAGCCCACATTGGGCCACGTCCGTGGACCTGAGACTGGAAACAGCTGCGTTCTAATCACGTGGAAAGTGTACCAAAACATCCCTTTTATCACAGGCTGGGAATCTGGTAGCATCTGTCTCTCCTTTGTTTCTTCCACCAGCTACAAGCTTGTTTCTACATTTTTCTCACCTGTAGCGGTGATTAAAATTCATTATAAATGAAAGGAGCGAGCAGACAAACAAGTTCCTCTGTGTACCGTTTCTAACTCAAATTAGAAACAGCTGTTTGCTAATTCATGCAGCGATGTTTGGTCGTGCTCTGTGAATCAATAATAACTCACCCTATTGCTGCAGAAACTTGGGGATAATCCACGTATTTAACACACGGCGCCGCGTTCTCCAGGCAGGGTTGCAGTGGCAAACCCCTCTGACCGCCTTCGGGGGGGGGGGGCCGCAAGGGGATCCCGGTTAGCACTCTGGAGACGTCTACTGTAGTCTGACAGGGAACCCCGAACTCCAAGCACCCGGCTGGCACCTCTGCCCCAGACACGGGCCCTGGCAGGACCAGAAGGAAACCCCAGAATAGTCTTCTCGTCTCCTCCCTCGCCCGGAACCACCACCATAAGAAAAAAAAAAAAAATGAACTCTGATTAAACGCAAACCACACACATCCTCCAGCCGCCGGAGGGAACGGCAAAATTAAAAGTCTAATTGGTACCCGGAACAATTTAAAACTATTAGGCATAGGTGAAGCGTTTCTGTAAGAAAATAATCCTTTGATTGGAATTAAGCTTGTTTGGATAGCGGGTCTTCCAGTCCCTGTGTTTTCGCTGCAGAAGTCAGAGCTACCATCTGGGAGTCTTCGAAGCTGCTGCAAAGTGTTCGGGCCATCTCCTCTGCCAACGTCAGGGGGACAGGCCCGTGGCATCCAGAGCTGCGTCCCCATCCGAGGCTTCGGCAGGGAGTGGATGTTCTTCCTCCTTCATGGGGAGGAAGGTGAGCAATACTTTCGGAAGCCCATACCGCCACTGTGGTGTACCAAGCCTTCTCTGTCATGGCTAAGATGCCTTCAAGACACTGCCTCCAGGAAGCCTTCTGTGATTCCTTCTGCCACCACTGGTCTCCCTCCCTGACCTTTGGGCTCTACCATTGGGCCATTTCTCACCCTGAATTGTAGATCTTGGTGTCACTGTTCATTTCTGAGCCCTTGGGAAGGGGCACACCCATGTTTCGTGCATCCTTTCAGGTCTGGGACACATCACACTGAGCACTCTTTAAACTTCAGACTGATATCGCCTCCCGGCAGCCAACAACTGCAGAGCCCTCTGTGCATGCCAGGCGTAGTGCCAAGCTCTTCATGAGCTCAACCTCGTTCCGTCCTCGCCCCCATTCAATGTTATGACACCATCATTTCCCCTGTTTACAGACCAGACACCTGAGACTCAGAGAGGGCACAGGCCCTGAGTTTCACTGCAGTTTGTGGCATGAATCTGGAATGATCCCATATTTCTCCAAAACACAGCCATCAAAGCTACCCACTGTCACCAGACAGCAAGCCTGGCCCGGCCCGGCCCAGCCTCCGAGCCCTTGTTCAGACCACGGTGAATCCCAAGCATGACCCTCCATGGCCACCGCCCACCCAAACCCAACCTGGTACTCGGGGCCTAGCTCTGCCCACCCCCCAAGCATCCCGTGGGGCTGGGTTCCTTCATGGCTACGGCTAAGAATCAGCCCTCATCTGGTGGCGTTCGCCTGGGCCTAAGGAGACCGCAGTCCAGGGCACCCTGGGGTCTGCAGGGGAAGAGCAGGGGCACACAGCTCAGGCCCAGCTGCAGGGCTCAGGGAGGTTCCCGTGGAGGGAGGCCGGCGGGTGCTGGACGGCTCGATCCCAGGTAGGAGCCCGAGACTGAGCCCGGAGGACGTGCCACCCGGGAGGCAGGGGGCGCTCGGATCGAGCTCTGAGGAAGGAGGAAGATCTCCACTGAGCCATGTTCCCCCAAACCCTGGAAATGTACCACTGTTCGAACCCATGATGGTGTTAGGGGGCAGCCAAGGTGGCCTTTACTAACACTGACACACAGTGGGGTCCTCCTCGATTCCCATTCAGCCCTCGACTCAGGCTGAGAAGGTCTCCAACCAGGTCCACATAGAACCCTCTCTAACATTCATTCCGACCGTGGGAGGACAGACCCCGGGCTCGGTGTCTGCAGAGAGCGGCAGCTTCTGGCTGGAACAGCATGGGTGTGGATTTCCCCCCCACACACACACACACTTTGGGATTGCTTTTCAGTGTACTTTTAAGGTTACTGTCCACTTACAGCAAATGCTAGTGGTTTTGCAGAGTGAAGTAAATGAATTGATTTAGGTCCAACAAGAGAAAAGACTTCGAAGAAAAATACACAGGACGTCACAGGAGCAGGGATACTCAAATCTTGCAGAGAGTACAAATGACAAAGGCTGGGACACCCGGTGTGGAAGGGGAGCATGGTCGCTCCGGGGCTTGGCCCCTGAAATTGTCTTCCCCAAACTCACCTCCCTCTCTCTCTCTCTCTCTCTCTCTCTCTCTCCTATAGAGCACATGTCATTGAAGCCCAGAACGCAGAAAGGGTAGATGAGGGGACTCCCGTGGGGCGTCTGGTCATCTGATCCAGGGCGAGTCCCCAGCTCTCAAAGTACCACAACTCTCTCTCCTACCACCACCACCCATGAGCTGGGGACCCGAGTCTAAGGCCATCCGACCGGAAACCCTACATTTCTTCTAGACAGCAAAGCCTTCTGAAATCACACGAGGCAGAAGCTGTTCAGCTGAGGGGTGGTCGTCACACCCCCGCGCCCACTTTCTCCCCCGATGATGCCCATATCTGGAGTTTTCTGAGGCTCTGCATGGGCACAGAGCCTGGCACTGACTACAGGTGTAGCTGAGCCCCCACCCCCATAACACCCCACGTCCACACCCAGGGAGCTGGGTCCCTGGGGCCATAGCAGGTGTCCCAGCGAGCCCAGCCTCAGGCCCTCCCAGGAGCAGATGACGTGAGAGAAGGTGACAGGTACGGGTCTAGGCGCTGCGGCTGGGGAACACCTGTCCCGAGAGCCTGCCGCCACCCCAGTCCTCTCCTCTGCGGTGCCCACCCCTCAGGCCTTCCCCCAGGCCCCAGAGACCACCACTCAGCTCTCTGGGCTCATAGCAGCCAGGGTGGGTGCCGGGGGAAGTCACGGGCAGGGCAGTGGGTGGGGCCTCAGCCAGGTGCAGGAAGTCTCAGCTGCCCCAAGCTCCCTGCGGTGAGGCTCCAGGGACCATCAGAACTCATCCACACAGGGAGGCCACCCTCCCGGCTCCGCTCGGGGTCTGGCAGGCCCCAGGCAGAGCAGCAAAGCCCACGGACTGGCCCAGGGCCTCTCCCAGCAGGCTGGACCAGCAGACAGCACCCTGGTTCTGGGGCTGGTCCCGGCCACTCGGAGCTCGGCGACCTTGAGGAAACCCTTGGCCTCTAGGCCCACGCGGCTTTCTGACTGGCACTGTGGACAGAGAAAGTCCTCAGTGAGGGTCGAGAGTGATCAAGCCAGTAAAGATTCGAATTTTCACAAACCCCAGTATCAGAGAAGACCACGTGGTGCCTCCAACCCGGAACTCTGAGCTTAGAGAAGATACTGAAAAATGATCAACAGGCATGTTATATCTGACATGCTGTATGTTCCTACGTACTACGTATGCATATCCTACGTGCTCAATGACACTTACATGTTCCAAACATGGCTCGAGTGTTTGCTGCATGCCACACATGGTGTCTCAGTTAATAATCACAACAGTCTGACCAGTATTACTGCCATTCCCATTTCGCAGATGAGAAAACTGAGGCTTATAAAGGTTGATTAACAGGCCCAGGGTCTCACAGGTCAGAAATGGCTGAGCGGAGCTTTGGAGTATGAGTCACCTGACCTCAGCTTCGGGACTCTTATCCACGTGGGACGCACGTGTGCGTCACCAGGTCTGAGGGAAAGCAGCTCAGTGGGTGACGTGACTCGGGAGCAAAAAGCACCCCCCCCCAAGGCATCGGTTTCCCTAGGACCCCCGGCTGGAGACCCAGCCAAGGGCCCTGGAAGGCCGTATGGATCGGGGTCCACATTCTCAGCCCAGACACCTCCGGATGGGGGATGGGAGCGGACGCAGGGTCCCTGTGCTGGAGGGTCAGGCTTGTAGGGACAAGGCACGCCGCTGTCACCTGGATGCACAAACCACGGCTCTTCGGCAAAATTGGATCCATCCGCGCTCCTGCATCTGGAGAAGGGAAGGGCCTCCTACCTCCCGGAGGGTGGAGACATGCCCCCAAACGCTCGCTCTCTTTGCACCCACAATCAACCAGGTGCCTTCTCAGTAGCTCCGTGAGGCAGTCACGAGCTTGGTCCCATTTTACAGAAGAGAACACTGGAGGCGCTTTCGGTGTACGGATGGTCTGAGCGCCCAGCCTGCAGCCCGTCTCAAACTCTCACTTCCCTGTCTCGGTCTTTCTCCAGCTTGTCCCAGAAGGCGGAGAGCTGGTGCCGCTATCCAACGGGGGACTGGAGCCATTAGACCCCATCAGAGCCCATTCCTGGGGCACTGCACATATGCACGGAGATCCCACCAGAACTGAGCTGGGTCCACAGCAGTGACGTCACCTCCCTCCCCCTAGCAACGCTGACCGTCCCCGGTCCCCACCTCGCTCTCTCTGCCCCTCACTCCCACTTTCCGGAGCCCTCCCCCATCCTGTAACCTGGACCCCATCCTGACCACCAGCTCTGAGTTTGGGAAACCCACCCGGAACCGTCCTCGAGGTGGGGGCGCCAGATCGGGAAGCCGAATCCATCCGCCTCCATAGCCCACGCGCAGGGGCCCCCTCACCAGGATTTCCCTGCTGAGGTCACCGAAAGGCCGCCTCGGAGACTTGTGCCCTCGTCCTCAACGTTGTCCTTTCATTTCAAGTCCACCCACCTGAGCATAACCCTGGATAAATTATCTTGATGAATCCAGGGCTATGATGTTTTGGTAATACCCACTAAAATACATACATACATTAGTAGTTTGTTAGATTTTGCACGAACCACCTAAAATTGGGCTGTACACCCCTGAAAGCGGCTCAAGTCCCCCACGGTGAAGTCCCTGCCCTGGCCTCCCCTTGGCTCCGGACAGCAGCTCCCTGTGGGCCCTCTCTCCCCTTCGGGCTGAACGGCAGGGGTGGTGGCATGCTCTTGTGACCGATGTGTGCCTGACTGGTGACCCACCCCCGGGAGGCAGGGAGAAGAGGTGGACCAGCCCCACGGGGAGGGAAGGGCCCTTGGATTCTCGCCCGTGTACTGGGTGCCAACAGCCCCTCCATTCTGTGGGTCCCACACACCCTTCACACTCATCCAAACCGACAACTCAGTAGAAAAAATTTCCATTTTCCCTCGATTTTCACGTTTCAGCCTCCGGAAAATCGCCACTGTGGGCTCCGTGGCCGAGCTGTGGAGCCTCGCTGCCTGAAGCCCGCCCCAGCCTCACCTGCTGTGGGGGATTCCTGCGGATCGCAGCGGGGGGGGGGGGGCACCACTGGCCAGAGACGCCACCACTGGCTGGAGACCACAGCGAGAAGCAGGGACCCGGCCGGTGCTGCTGGGCCGGCACGTGGGGCCCCTCCCTGGAGGTGGCTGTGACTGGGGACGTCCCTGACTCAACTTCCCAGTGTGGGGCAGCACAGCCGAAATCCCAGACACGGAGACTGGGCGTGTGGCCTCCTGGTCCCTGCTCGGCATGGCCAGCCCTTCCCTAGCACCCCTACACCCTCCCTGCCCCTGCACCTGCTGACCGCCCGAATGGCCGCTCCCTCCTTCCACTCACCTTGTCCCCTGCCCCTGCATCTGCTGACCGCCCGAATGGCCGCTCCCTCCTTCCACTCACCTTGTCCCCTGCCCCTGCATCTGCTGACCGCCCGAATGGCCGCTCGCTCCCTCCTTCCACTCACCTTGTCCCTCCTCTCATGAGCAGACCTGAAGATCACCACCACACACCACATTCACTGAGCACTTACTGTACGCCCCGGTGATCTGGAAGTCTGCTTGCTGTGTGTCTACTGATCCTGTTAGCCATAAATGTTTTGCGCATACTGGTTCATTTAAACCACACATCATCTTTTCACGAGATGCATTTTATCAAGGAGGAGCCTGAGGCTGGGATGGCCGAACTGGATGTCTGGGGCTGCCAGCTAAGCACCCACTGTGCACAGGGGGACACTGAGGCCCTTGAGGTTCGAGGGAGGGACCTGCCTGGCCCAACTGAAGATGTCGGTGTGGTTAGATTTATAGGAACCTCATCCCCACACACACATACACGTGTGCACACACACACGCACACACACACAGCCTGAGAAGACTGACATGATGCGGACACAAACTGAGAGAGAGTGCCTGACGGGGAGTGTGGTTGATCCCCCAGGACCCTGGGCATGATGGTCACGCTGCAGGTGTGACCTCTTCCTCCTCCCAGGGCATCTGGGAAGGGGAGGCGCTGTCCCCAACCCGGCTCAGGTGAGTGGAATCCGAGGGTGGTGCTCGGCCCCCTTTGCGGAGCCGGGCACCGGGTCAGTCCTCAGCAGTGGCTGAATGTTCCATGAGCGAGCGAGGGAACGCGTGTTTCAGCCGGCCGTCAGCAGGTGCTGGCTGCGGGCGAGGGACAACTGAGAGTGCCCTGCCCCTTCAGACAGCCCCACATCTGAGCAGCTCTACCCTTGTCCCTGCCATTGTCCTTCCAGGGATGTCCTTAGGGCTTCCCCACGGGCACTCTGGGCTTAGAACTGCCTGCAGACAATGCCAAGAGGCCACGAATTTCAGGGTCCCTGGGAGCCCCCACAGGTGCCTGGCGGTAACTGTCTGCTGGCTGGATAGATGAATGGATGGAAGAATGGGTACATTTCAGGTCGTGGCCCAGAGGAAACACTTGGCAATGACGGTGGGAATATATGAAGGATAGGATGGAGGGATGGAGGGATGGATGGGTGATTAAAGCCTCAGGGCTTGGTCCAAAGAAGGCCCTTTCTAACTAATGTTTGAATGAATACATGGATGGATGGATGGATGGATGGATGAATGAATCAATGAGTGAAGTAAAAAGCTAATCAGAAAGAAGGTCCAAGGAGCCATTCAAGGAGGTCCCTGTCGGGTGGAGGCTCAGGGGTTGGTGGAGGCCCTAGCTGGAAGTCAAGGAGTTAATGAGCTTGACCTCCAGCTTGACTGCCTGGGCCCAGAGGGTCTGCCTTCTGCAAAGCCTGTCCAGTGTCCCCGAGGTCCCTGGGGGGTCTGTGCATTGTGGCAGAATGCAATCAGTCCGGTCTCCAGTGTGGCCCGCATTTGCCGTTCTTTTATTTGAAAGAACATCATGGAGCTAGGGTGAGAGCAAGGACATGTGTGGGGCAGCAGTGCAGGGATGGGGGGGCAGTGCTCAGCTCCCCCACCTTCGCCTGAATCCTGGGCAAACGGCCTTGAAACGAAGGAGACACTGGGGGTGGCAGGCAGAGAAGGGAGTGGCTTTTATTCATTCATTCAGGCCAGAATACAACAATGAACAGATTTAATAAGATAATATGCTGAGACTCCGTGCTCTTAAAGGTACAGACTCAGCACTGTGATGTGGGGTAGGGTGAGGGGTTTATGTTTATGTGTGTAGAAGGGGCACCCCTCAAATGGGTGGATGAGGATATGCCTGTGTGCGTGTGTGTCAGTGTGCACACATGCGTACATGTACACGCGTGTCTTCCCCATCAGGCACCTCCAAAACTCACCTCCCGACTAACTACCCACCGAACACGGGTGCCCTCCCACTGGAAACACAGAGTCCCATAGCCCGTTGTGAGTCTTTCTGGGAGAACGTGGGGCCAGCCAAGCCCAAGCATGCTGCCCCTTCCTGCCCACCGCCGCCCTGGACTTCCCCTTCCCTGCCCAAAGGACCGGCAGTGAAAAGTGAGCACTTCCTGTTCGTCTTGGGAAACTCTTGGCCTTCATTCATTCATTCATTCGCTCTCCAGATATTTACTGAGCACCTAGTCCGGCCGGGTTCTCTCCAGGTGCCGGAGCAGCGAGCACCCCCCGGCAAAGCCTGGCCCCATAGAGCCCGCGTCCCAGGGGCATCAGCATCGTCTCAGGGAGCTCTGGGGCCACAGGAGCCTAGGTTCACATCTCGGCTCCACCACGGGCCGGCTGTGTGACCTCGGAGACATTACTGGACCTCCCTGAGCCTCACCGAGGAGACAAACGGGCAGAGGGTACCTTCCGCCTGCTCTGGCTGTGGTGAGGATTAAATCGGATAATCCAGGTTAAGCACTGTGACCCAGCTCTGGGCACACGGGAGCTGCTCAATGAACATATCACCGTGTGTCACTTCCAGATCAATGGCAGCAAGAGGGGAGGCTGCTGGGAAAAACGGGTTCACCACAGGGCTCCCGGCTCTTGCCAAACTGCACCTCCCACCTCCCTACGTCCTCACACCACCATTTCTCGGGTCCGGAGGAGGGGCCACGAATGACATGTGATAGAGCAGGCTGACCCCACTGTCTTGCCACAGAGCCCATGGTGGAACCCAAACGGAGGGGACCCAACCCCTCCCCCACCCCACCCCCCCACACACTCAGCACTTAAATCCCCTCTGCAACAAGGTTGGGTCCCTTCCAGTGACGGGGAACTCACTCCCTCTGAGCTGCCTTAGCAAGAAGAAATGATGTCATTGTGAGCCCTGCAGGAGGGCCTGGGGACCCCCTCTCAGGGGCAGGAATAATAAGAACCCTCCCACGCTCATCGTCTCCCATGCGGAGAGAGAAGACCACCACCTGTGGCACGGCAGCCATATTTTTAAATGACATGGCAATTTATATCCACTTATTCCTTCAACCAATTGGACCAAGGGCCTGTTCTGCCAGCCCTGTCCCAGGCCGTGGGGACGGGGTCGTGAGCCCACAGAGAGCCCATAAGGTAAAGAGAGGAGATCGATAATAAAGCACTAGGTTCTTCTGTCGTGAGTCAGGTGGTGCCGGAAAGAAACGGGGGTGGGGGTAAGGGCAGAGGGTGAAGGGGTGGGTGGGAGGCTATCCTGCACAGTGACAAGGTGACACCTGGGCAGAGAGACCCAAAGCAAGCAGGAAGCACGCCACAGCAGGACCGGGAGGAAGAGCATCCAGGCAGGGTGCCCCAAATCGGAGTGGGCTGCTTTGGGCACGTTCCAGACCTCCTATTCCTGCGATGCCCGTGGATGCTCAGCGTGAAGGCGCATGTCCTGCGTCCAGAGATCACAGGTCAGGCTAGCCATGCCCACAGGGACCTCAAATCCAACCCCGGCATCCACTCACTGTGTGACCCGATGCTGGTCTCTCAACCTCTCTGGTCTTGCTTTCAGCCACAGCTCAGCGGGGCTGAGCATCCTCCAGACAGGCGCAGCCAGGAGAGGGAGGGCCCTGGGGTCCTCCGATGCCGTGCAAGATGCACCCACCCTACCCGTGGCGCCGGTCTCATGCCCGCGCCAGCAACACCATGCAGGATTGGTACTCCTGCCAAAACGGCTATTAACCCAGCAGCCAATAATAACACGTTATCCTATCAATTTGCTTCTGAAACGCTGTGTAATCGCAGAACCCAAGTTTGCCATCTCCGTAGCTTGGTTACGACATAAACAGAAGGGGACTCACCAGTTCCTTCACAAGGAGAAGGCTGCCCACGAGAAACCCTCACTTAGCACAAAGCCCCCCCCCAAGAGGCCCCCCGGAGATCTCCATCTGGTGACCAACAGTCTAGAGGCCTGTCTCCATGCCCTCCGGGCATGTCACCTCAGGAGACCAACGCCTGGGAGGCGATGGCTCAGGGCCACACTGGCTTTGTGGGTGGCAAGTTCAGGCCCAGAAACCAGCACTCGGCAGCCTCTGGCCCCTGGCCAGGAACCACGGTTAGGGAAGCCAGACAGACACAAGAGCATGGGAGGGGGCAGGAGCGGAGGCACCGAGGGGCCAGCGAACGCCGGGGGTCACTCACGGGCCAGGGCTCCTCACTGGAGGCAGAGTGTCCAGGAGGCCACCGGGTGGAGCACTCAGAGGATACGGGGATGCAGAAAGCAACGCCAAACCCAGAAATCGGGGTGCTCCCCAGGGCCTCACGCCACCTCTACGCTGCGGGGTTTGAGGCGGACCTGACAGCCCGGCCACCAAGTGCCTCCTCGGCCCCACGTCCCCTCTCCCACTCCAGGAAAAGTTTTCCTCCTCCTGGACTGAATTGCGTCTCACTTCCCGACGAGCGGGAGCCTCCAGTGGGGCTCTGGGCGTCTGGTCCAGACACCAGCCTGTTTTGTTCATTCTTCCCCCCAGCCCTGCCCCCCTTACCTCGTCCCCTGCTCACCAGGGTGGCCCAGAACAAGCTGGTTGATGCCCTTGTTCCCAGCACCCAGCAGCAGGCAGGCCAGGGCCGGAGAGGTGCTTCCCACTGCCCCACTGGTGACCTCAGCCCCGGGACGCATCCCCACCCTCGGCCTCGGCCGGGGAGGTTGGGCCGAGTGCGTGCTCCCGCCGTGGAGCTTGGCGGAGTCCAGCGAGTGGGGAAAGAAAGGGCCTCGGGGAAGGGGGGGTGGTGGGAGGAGGAGACAGGAGGCCAAAGGCTCGGCCACTCAGCCAGATGTTGACCCAGCTGAGGGCCCCAGGCCCCAGGGGCGCCCGGGAAGTTCTGACTCTCCCTCCGGCTCTGGGGTTCTTGCAGGGACAGGGCGGGGTCTGGGTCAGCAGCGCTCCAATGGCTGTCCCTGAGGTTGGGGTTAAAGGAGGAACACAGAGAGACAGCCCGGGGCTGCCAGGACAGGGTGGGGGACAGCCCCTCCGAGGCCCCTGGGTGGGGTGGGTGGGGTGCTGTCTGCGGGAAGGAGCTCTCGGCAAATGGAAACCAGGCCTCAGAAACTGGCCGGGCTGCAGCCGGCACAGCTCCAGGGAAAACCCCCTCGCTCACTCAGAGGTGCCCCCACCCGAGCGACAGGCGGTGTTCACAGTCGGAGAGCAGGGAGGGCGAGTGGTCATGGGCCGCCACCACACCACCCCAACTCTTCTGAGCCGAGGAGCACCCCTCGCTGCCGGCGCGTCACCCTCCCCAGGCCCCCTGTGGGCGCTTGGTCAGGCTCCCCACACAGCTGGGCCTGCACTGCATCCTGGGCCTGGGACCAGGGTCACACCAGGCCGGGAAGGTGTGACTCCCCCACTCCCACCGGGCTCTCCTTTTCAGAGACTCAGCACGGAGTCCTCCACCCACCCACGGCAAAGGGACACAACTGCAGTTGGCAGCTCAGGACGGGTTGGCCCACTGGGTCCTGACACCAAGAGCTCAGTATGTAGTAACGTTCAGAGAGTGTCAACGTCACCCAGCCTTCCTTCCTGCCTGCCTTCCTTCCTTCCCTCCCTCATTCATGAGTTGCCAGATGTCGGTGATGTGCTTACCACCCACAGAGCACCTTGGTACTGGGGGTGCAAGGGGGCACCAGGCAGACACAGTCCTTGTCCTGCGGGAAGACACAGCCTCGTGATGGAGACAGATGTTCTGTATGTTGCTAAGACTGCAGGGCTGGGCTGGGGCGTGAGAGGGCTTCCTGGAAGAAGCAGCTTCTACGCGGGGACCAGCAAGATGAGTAAGAATGAGCCAAGGAATCGCGGACAGGATGCAAACAGTGCAAGGAGCAGCACCAGCACGTGCAAAGGCCTGGAGCTGAGACGGGAGCCTCTGACTACCGTCATCAAATCTCCTCTCCGCACGCTCAGCCAGGCTGGGGGGAGGGCCCACCTCACAGACTCAGGGAGCCCCCTCGCCATGGCACCTCTAGCGGCTAAGCCCACATTCAAGCCCGTCTTTCCCAACTCAAGTTCTTGTTAAAAAAAATGTGTTCATAGTGTTTATTTTTAAAGGGGGGGGGGGGTTGGGGGGTGTGGGAAGAGACAAGGGAGTCCTGAAGGTCCTTTTCTTTTCAGGGGGAAAAAAATTTAATAAATAAATAGAGCCTGGAGAAAAGGGCAGGGAAAGGTCTCTGCATCTGTAACCATTGAACAAATTAAAATTAGCTCGTTTAATCAGCTCCTAATGGCCTGGCTGTCCCGAGTGGGCCCCGGAACACGGCAAACTTCACAGCAGAAGCGCGCGGGCCAATGTCAGTTTATCCTACAACAAAGGGCTTTCCCAAACAGTGTGATCAAAACGCAGCTCAGGCCAGGGAGAGGAGACGCACGGCCCCCGGATCCTGGCCCCGCCCCCCCGCCGCCGCCCGGCTTCATCCCTTTGAACGGAATTGTTCTTTTCGCTTTTGTTCTAATTATCTAAACATGTGTGAGACTCTGTTCTACAAAAGGGGTTTAGGCAGCAAAGGAGGTAACTCTAGCCCCCCCACCATGCGTTCCTGGGGCTCCGGCCAAGGCCTCACGCCGTCAACACCACCCCTTCCCCTGCCCGCCAGACTGCTCCCGCCACGGAAACACACACACTGCGTGGTGACACACACACAATTCTGCACAGTCACGTAGGCAGGGCCCTGATGTGCAGTGCCACACACACCGAGTTCCGTGCTCCGCACACAGGCACACAACCCACACAGCTCTCGGTTCCCGGCTAACAGCTGGAGGTGGCGGAGGCGCCGTGCGCCGTGCGCCAGGCCCCCGGGGGAGAGCCGCTGTGTGCGCACCTGAGGCCCAGGCTGGTGGCAAGGGCTCTTATTTCCCTGGAGTCGTTTCTCCACGCTGCCGGCCACCTGGGCTAAGTCATTAGGGCAATCGAGGGTGGGGTGGAGGGATCGAAAGGCCAAGGAAGAGGCCAAGGGGGAGGAAAGGCGGGGTGCTGGGTGCACAATGCCTGGGTGAGCGCGAGCCGGCTGCCACTCCCGGGCCTGGCGCGGAGGCCTGAAGATGGCCCCGCTGCCCAGGCCGAGGGCACCTCCCTGTCCTGCGGCCTCCCAGCCAGCCGCCCCGCGGTGCTGGTCTGAGGCCACAGGGAAATGGACCAGGCTGGGTTCGGGTCCTGGCTCCACCGCCACCCACGAGCTCCGAGCCTTCACCTCGTCCTCCATAAAACGGGAAACGAGAGCCGGCTCGCGGAGCAGCCGCATCGATTAAACGAGAGGACGCCAGGAAACCGCCTGGCGAAGAGAGGACCGCACCGACGCCTGCCGCTCTGTCCGGCCGTGTGTGTGGGCACAGAGGCCGAGAGTGTGGCCACACACGGGGCTGGTGGCGTCTTTTACTCTGCCCTTGTCCCCAGAGCGAGGAAGAGGGAATGCAAACAGTAGGTCAAAGAAATTAAGGACGACCAGGATGACAGGAACACGTGGAAGGCATCTGACCCAAAGTCCAACGACGTCTTCCAAGGCTGTCTCCATCTGATTCTCACAGCGGCGCCTTGGATAGTGCAATGGTTATCCCCTAGTCACAGCGGGGAAACCGAGGCTCAGAGAGCTGAGGTGCCAGGGCCGGCTTGCAAAGGAGTCTGCTCGGCTCAAAGCTCCTGGAGGGAGCGGGGAAGGGAGCAGAGTCTGGCGTGCAGGGGTCTGTGGCTGCACCTGCGACGGCAAGAGCCTCAGGCCGCCCAACCCAGACCCAGGAGGGCAGCCTTCTCCAGCACAGAGGCTCCCAAGGGCCTCAATACCCCCTGCCGGGGAGGGGGGGTGGCAAGGACCTCTGCCCATTTCACAGACTTGGAGACTGAGGCCCGGAAATGGTGGGAATGAAAGGCCCAAGCTGCCACAACCCCCAAAGGGAGCTGAGTCTGCAAGTCTTGAGTGTTCCCAGGTTGGCACTCCTACCCCCCCAACCCTGCCCTCCCACAGGCAGTCCCTCCTGGGAGCTATTATATGGGCAGCACATCTAGAACCCCCGCCAGGGAGTGGTCAGAAAAGGAGCCTGAACACGGGTTCCACCCAGCAGGTCCCATTGGGCTGGTAGTGGCTGTGACCAGTCCTGTTTAGGGATCCCCTTCTCCGTTTGATTGGCAGGGCCCGGGCTGACCCCTCCCACACACACACACACACACACACACACACACGGCTTCCTGGAGGCCAGCCAAGACTCCGCCACGTGAGGCAGCCTCGATATGGGCAGCGGGACCTAGGCACACAACTCCTTTGCTAACACCCAACGCCGGCAGATTCCACATCCTGCACGCTTCCCCCAGCTCTGCCCCCCCAGCAAGCACCAGGCCACCCAGGAGGAAAGAAGCATGGGCCATGGGGGTTAAGTGCATAGGCTTGGGTTGAATCTTGGCTCTGCCACACACACGCTGCCCCCAGGGCTGCCCCTACCTGCCTAGCTGCCGGCACAGAGGCCCAGAGGCGGGCAGCCGCCCGGCTAGGGAAGAACAGGGAGGGACACAGGAGCCAGGGCCCCGAGTTCCCATCCTGGCTCACTTCTACCCCATGCCGTCTCCAACAAGGGCACCCCTCTCCGAGACTCAGTTTCCCTGAGCACTCCAGTGCCCTCTGTCCCCAAAGCTGTGAAATATGTTGTGCCCCGTTCCGAGCCGAAGTGGGCTACGATTCATCTGAAAAAGGGATTTTCTGAATCGCTGAGCTCTACAACCCACACGGAAGTGAGAAAGCGCAGCCAGTTTCGTTGACAGCACCGGCTGCAGGCGCAGCTCTGAAAGCACGCTGTGCGCGCGCGCATGCGCACCTGTAGCCGCGAGTAGATTGGAACCTAGAGGACACGGGCGGAGGCACCGCCCATGAGAAATGTTCAGTTCCCTTCGGGAGTCAGGCCGGAAACACCGGGGGGCCAGCATCTCAAAAGCGATGTCTTATCAGGGAGTCA
Source organism: Saccopteryx leptura (assembly GCF_036850995.1). Lineage (NCBI taxonomy): Eukaryota > Metazoa > Chordata > Mammalia > Chiroptera > Emballonuridae > Saccopteryx > Saccopteryx leptura. Next base: position 4,768,141 of record NC_089511.1, read on the forward strand.
AAACGAAGTATATAAATAAAGGGAGGTCCACCTCCAATTTTCCTAATTGCCTTCCTTCGCAGGCAGAGGCGGCTCCGCACCCCGCAGTCCCTTTGGAAGGTGGTGTCGGAGCCAACAAGGATCCCCGCTACTAGGAAGGCAGGGCAGACCTCATTAGCTGGGCCCGGCTGCCCAGGTGGCCCGGAAGAGCCGGTGTCAGCATGCATGGGCAGCGCCCCTCTGATACAAGGATTATTGTCCACCCCCACCCCCACCCCTGGGGACCGAGGCAGAGGGACAGGGAGTCTAAGAGGTCCCTCTGGGCCCGGTTCCCCGCAAGGAGCTACGGGCCTGGCCGCAGCCACCTCTGAGACAAAGACAAGCCATGCGCATTGATCCCGCAGAAGAGGACCCCCAGGCCGGGCCGGGCCAGGCGTGGGCCCTTCTTCCGGGTCCCAGACACAAAAGCTGCCCAGGAGGAACGGCACCAGTGAGGTACGTATGCGCCATGCACGCGCCATGCCAGAGCGGCTCACCGGCCAGCAGACACCCACCCTGCATGGCGATGCCAGAGCGGAAGAGGCAGAGGCCGGGCACTGCCGCTCTGTTGCTGGAGGCGGGACGCTGCCCGTGGTGGCCCCTGCGCAGGACTCTGGTGAGGCTCCTGGGCCTGCCTGCACAGGGCCGCACCTCTACCCGAAACCTCGAAGCCAGATGGGTTCCAGAGTTCAGCGGTGCGGGTTCTGGGAAGGTAATGCTGCGCCCGGCCCAAGTATTGGCAGCGCCTCGGAAGCAATCAAACATATTGATATTTCTGCAGCTAAACAGGGAGAGAGTCACCAACGTGAATTAAATAAAGACTATAAATAGCTTCGCATCAGCCAGGTCCAGTGTTGCTATCAAGTGAGTTACCAAAAAGTCAGGGTTCAGGGTGTCTGGAATTCGGAATTGTAAACAAGGATTCAGGACTTGTCATGTCTCTTTGACCCCAGGGGGGTGGGCGGGTCGCTTCCTGCTTTCTGGAGGCAGAAAGTGAGGAACAGAGAAGTAAGACTTCACGCCCCGCAGTCACAGAGCACGTCAGTGGGGAGCCCCATGGCTGTTTGGCTTGGGGGTCTGTGCTAGTCACATTACGGTGCCCCATAGTTGACCAAGGTTGTGATCTACCTAGTTCTGAAAAAACATGAGCACCATCCCGTCCCCAAAGTGTCCACAGCCCACCTACCATGTGCATGGTGTTCAGGCCAACCCCTGCCAGGAGGTGCCCTACCTGGAAGCTGCCACAGACCCTGGTGGCATCCTTATACCTGCCTGAGCCCTGGTGGAGCCCAGAAGCTCAGGGGCAGGTTTCCAGGTGAGCCCCCCAGCCCCACCCTGGTGCCCAGGTAATGACCCCACACACACACACAACAGTATGCACCGATCCTTTACCTACAACAAATAGGGCAATTACACCCCAGCCTGGGAGAAAGAGGCCATGGGTAATCCCACTGGGCAGAGGCCAGGGCTTCCAGCTGGACCCTGGAGGGCGGGGACCCCATCTCTTGCAAAAGAAGCGAGAATTCCACGATTCCTCAGGTGTAACCCCGGTCATCTCTGACTTCTCTTCCTTGGCAATTTTTTCAGCTGCAGGGAAAGGCTGCTGCATAGGCAAAATCCTGAGGCTCCATCCCCAAATAATTACATGATAACTTCGTGGGCATGAAGACCCTCCCACCGGCATGGGCGGCGGCGGCCAGCCCTGACAGAGGCAGCGCTGACAGCCAGTGCTTGTTAAGGAGAACCCCAGCTGCAGCCCTGGCCCATGCTTCCACTGCGCGGACGGCTAATTAGAAACCAAAGCAGGCGCCTGTCTTCAGAAACCCAATTAGACAGGAGGCTGATAAGCCCCTGAGTGTGCACACACGCATACTTCTGCACACGTGCACGCACGCACAATGTCTTCTTCCCGCCTGGGCTGCAAGTTCCAATCCAGTCACCCGTTCAGTCAACACTGAGCCAGGCTCTTCACCTGCTGGGCACCGTGTGTGCCCAGGAGGGAACCAGGGCTGGCCCACAGCGAGCGTACTCCCGAGACAGGGCTGAGCAAGGTGCACAAGGCAGGGCGGACCATGGTGGCACCACAGAAGGGTCCCTGTCAGGCCCGAGAGCTCAGTGCTGACTGGCCGATGGGGGCCACCACCATGAGGCGGACAGGCTTGTGCTGGGGCTCAGTTTGGCCAGGGGTAGGTGGCCAGAGGTAGGCAGAGAGAACATTCTGGGCACAGGAAACAGCAGAGGTCGAGACACGAAAGGCAGCTTGGCATGGGAATGAACATTAGTCAAGTGACAGACAGATGACAGATAGATAGATAAAGAGGTGATAAATAGATATAGATGACAGAGAAAAAGATAATATAGACAGAGAAATATAGATGATAAGTAGATTGATGATAGAGATGATAGGTACAAATGATTGATAGGTGATAGATGATAGATAGGTTATAGATGATAGAGAATAGAGGATAGATGATAGACAAATTATATATATATATATATATATATATATATAGAGAGAGAGAGAGAGAGAGAGAGAGAGAGAGAGAATATGTAGGTATAATGGGAATAGTACCATGTCCACCTTTAATCTATGTGAATCCAGCTAGCATTCAGGAAAAGGCAGAGAGATCGCTATTAAACAGTGCCTGTGATGTCCTGCTCTGTCCCCAGTGAGAGGTGCCCAGGTGTGTGCCACGTGCCCAGAGACGTTCCACGTGTGCCTGCCTGGTGTGGACCGTGCTCTCGGGTGAGCGGCAGCCCAGTCCGTGTCTCTGAAGAGTCAGGATTCTGGCCACGTGAATATGATGGATTGCAGCTGATAGGTATACAGTGCACTGTCCTGTTTTACAGTGAGGAGAGTGAGGCTCCATCCAGGGGGTGAATCAGGAATTCACAGCTGGAATCACAAAACTAGTAAGGGGTGAGGCTACATCTGACCGCAGGCAGTGTGGCCCCAGAGTCCACCACCTGGACCACTGAACAGGAGAGAGAGAGATTTCAGCAAAATGATCAGCCAGGGGCCCTTGAGTCGAATGGGACCAAGAGAGAGCAAAGGCCAGAGGCCTAGTGTCGAAGCCACTGCAACCCTGCTCCGGAGGAGCTAAGGGGTGGACCGTAGCCATGGCTGTACTACGAGGCCCTGGAACACGCTGGCTGGCAGGGAAGGGGTGTCTGGGAGGAAGTCTACCATTTCAGCTGAGATTTACTTCAATAATTCCAAGCTCTGAGCTCCTGGTGGCCAATGTGTCTTAGGAAGGGACGACCCAGCCCTTCCCCTCTGCTCATCACCACGCTTCCCCCACTTCTCAGGATGGGAGAAAACTCTACCACTCCAAGAAGCCACATGCAGATGGACAGGATGGTGGGCAGACAACTGGAGGAACTGTTCAAGACAAAGGGTAAGGCTCCCATGCCTGTGGTGCGTGCATTCACCTGCCCCGGAAACAATGCCACATCCTTCCTCACGCCAGCATTACGGGGCTGTGGAGAGACCACCAGAAACGAGGTCAACAGTTCCAGCTGGTCCTATCACATAACCTCTCTGAGCCCTGTTTTGCTCTATCGGTTGATTCATCCACACAACGAACAAATACGAAGGCCCTATCATGTGCCACCTGCTAGCCTGGGGATAGAGAGAGGATGATCAGTCAGTCCCGGGTGGCTCATGGGCCCATAGCCCAGGGATACAGGTCAGGAGTCCTAGTTCCTCAGTCACGTGCTGGACACTACCTTGGCCACTACCCTGGCCACCTCTGATTAGGTGGGGAGGAGTCTTGGGAATTCTAGAGAGTTCCCACCCGGAACCCCCCCCTCCCTTCCTTTCTGCTGGGCCAGTGACCAGCCACAGGGGCCCTTGGTGCCATCAGCCAGGACCGGGCCTGCGGAAACTGCAGCCTGGCTGCCACAGCCCCGCCCCCTGCAGCTGCCATCGCGCCTGCTGCCACCGCTGCTCATTTCCAGGCAAATGTTCTAGTTAATTAAAACACACCCAAGTGCTCACACGCTCATGAAGCCAAGCTACAAAATCTGCTCTACCCAACGGCAGCTTCTCCTCTCCAGCCTGGGGTCCGTCCTGGGAGGGCGGCTTCCAGAGCTGCAGTTTCTGGCACCACGGTTCTCCTCTGCACACGCATGTACACACAAGGCATGTGTGTGGACACAGGCCTGGGCGTGTGCACACGTGTCTGTGTGTGCAGGTACACGGCACACGTACCCCTTGTCCGTGCGCACACCGCAGGCACACACACCACAGTGCCCCCTCTTCCAGGAAGTCCTCCCCAGCTGCTCCGGCCCTCCAGCACGGAAGGTCAGCCGCGGTCAGTACACAAACCCTTGCAGCACAAAGGAGCGGATGAGTTAATAAATAAATCAACTGACGCTGATGCCCTGAGCAAGTGGGAACAGCACAGCTCTGGCCCCAAAGCCAATGTCGTAGGCTCGCTGGACCAGTAGACCAGACTGGATTCCCCAGGGAACAGGAAGTACGGGTGGGCTGGGAATGGGGGTGACCTCCTGCCCTCCCGCCTGCACTGTGGAGCTCCGCCAGGCCCCTGCTGGGACACATACACACGCATGTAGGTGTGCACCCATGGTGTGCACCTGTGCCCGGGACCAGAAACTTGCCTTCCCAGATCCGGACATCCGTGATGAGCCAGCAAGAGATGCGGAGGCTGGGGGACGGAAAGCAAGCCCACAGGGACGCACGAGACTGGCCGCCCACCGGGCCTTTGTCGCCGGACAGGCAGCCGGCACCCCTGCCCCCAAGCTCTCCTAGCACCCTCCAGGCCCACCCAGACCACTGACAGCCACGATCTTGACGAGGACCAGACAGTTATGCAAGACTTCGGCCGCTCGGAGCCTGGATAAGGCAAGGGCTCCCGCCCGCACGTCCAGTCTGGCCCACACAGCATCCTGAGGGCCTTTTCCTGCCGCTGCCAGACTCGAGTCCCCTTCGGGACCTTGCCACCGAGGCCAAGTCCTCAATCCACACACAAGGCTGCAGGCCCCCTTCCCTCGCTGACGTGCACCTTCTCCAACCTTGGAGTTGCACTAGACCCACTACCCTCGCTTCTTTTTTTTTTTTTTTTTTTTTTTTTTTTTCTGAAGCTGGAAACAGGGAGAGACAGTCAGACAGACTCCCGCATGCGCCCGACCGGGATCCACCCAGCACGCCCACCATGGGGCGATGCTCTGGCCACCAGGGGGCGATGCTCTGCCCATCCTGGGCGTCGCCATGTTGCGACCAGAGCCACTCTAGCGCCTGGGGCAGAGGCCACAGAGCCATCCCCAGCGCCCGGGCCATCTTTGCTCCAATGGAGCCTTGGCTGCGGGAGGGGAAGAGAGAGACAGAGAGGAAAGCACGGCGGAGGGGTGGAGAAGCAAATGGTTGCTTCTCCTGTGTGCCCTGGCCGGGAATTGAACCCGGGTCCTCCGCACGCTAGGCCGACGCTCTACCGCTGAGCCAACCGGCCAGGGCCTTACCCTCGCTTCTTGACCCACGTTGACTTCCACGTCACGCTCGCTTTCTATCCACAGCGGCCAGCGAGCACCAAGCTTTGCAGAGAGATACGATGTCAGCGGCAGGGACCCAGAGTGCCCTCCTGCTGACAGTGGACACCCCCGAGTTAGAGGCTTACATCGCGTCTGGCAGATGCGGAGTACTGCGGTGGTCCCCTCGAAACTTTTCAATCTATCCCGGCGCCCCTGGGGTGCCTTGGCACACAGCTTGGGAAAACCGATCTCAATTACCTATGGAATGGATGGATGGATGGATGGATGGGTGAATAAGCGAATGAGAAGCATTATGAAGATCTGATGTGAGACCAAAAAAATCAGCCTCTGAATGCTGGCTCAAGGATACCAGCTCGACTGCTTCGAAACCCAGGAGGCCCACCGGGTCCTAGTCTTCCCAGCGGTACCACGGTCTGAAGCCATCAGCCCCTTGAGAGAGCAGAGTCTTTAGCCCAGACAAGCGCCTGTGTTCATCAAGGCCAGTGGGGAGAGACAGAATTTTCTAAGAAACGTCCATGTCCCACTGTCTGTCCACAGCTCCGTGAAACCCCAGAGTTGGGACAGCAAGCCTGTCCAGCGAAGCATCCCAAAGGTTTCTCTGAATCTGAGGGTTTGGGCTTCAGGTGAGCAGAGCAGGAGAACGACAGGGGAGGGTCCTCAGGCAAGCCAGGAGGAAGGGAGGGGAGACACTCGGCCAAGCTCCACAGCCTCCCCTTATTCCCAGCAGCCGCAGTGACCGCGCTCCTTTGGAGACACCTGCGAGCTTCCAGACTAAGCCGCTCCCAAGTCCAAGTGGAAAATGCAACATGGTTGTCTCTTTGGCGGCGTTCTCGTTCTTCCCCCAGGGCGGCTGAGCTCTGGTAACCACGTGCTTTCAGGGGTGGGGAGAATGGGCTCGTAGGTATTAACACCGTCCCGTTCACGCCGGCCCACGCCGGCCGGCCCACGCCGGCCGCGGACTTCCTAAAGCGCATCGGGCAGATTTATGAACCCTGGCGCTGGAGCGGGGCAGGGTGTGTGCAGCAAAGCAGAGACTAATGAGACCTCAGACCGGATGGTTTCACCACAAATGTCAGGGACTTCAAAGTGACGGCTCCTGGCCCAGTCCGCCAGTGAGGGGAGCCCACGGCACGCCTGGCTCAGGGCCTCTGCCATGACCGCCAGGCCCAGGCGCCTGCCCTGGGTTCCTGGAGGCTGTGGGAGCCTAACTTGGGCCTCCAGCCTCGGCACCTCGTTGGCTTCCAACATCAGAATCCGCTCTGGCCCTAACTCAGCCCCCTCCGCACCCTCCCCATCCTTCCTCTCTGCAGCCCCTCCTGTTTCTCTTCCTCTCATTGCCACCTTGTCTGCCCCTGCCCCAGGCTTCCTCTTAGAAACCGGCTCTGCTGTCCATTTCCCTCCTCTCCCTCAGAGGGTCTGGCCCCGCCCCCTGCCTGCTCCCTCCCGTGGCCCCGCCCCCTGCCTGCTCCCTCAGAGGGTCTAGCCCCGCCCCTGCCTGCTCCCTCCCGTGGCCCCGCCCCCTGCCTGCTCCCTCCCGTGGCCCCGCCCCCTGCCTGCTCCCTCAGAGGGTCTAGCCCCGCCCCCTGCCTGCTCCCTCCCGTGGCCCCGCCCCCTGCCTGCTCCCTCAGAGGGTCTGGCCCCGCCCCCTGCCGGCTCCCTCCCGTGGCCCCGCCCCCTGCCTGCTCCCTCAGAGGGTCTAGCCCCGCCCCCTGCCTGCTCCCTCCCGTGGCCCCGCCCCCTGCCTGCTCCCTCAGAGGGTCTGGCCCCGCCCCCTGCCGGTCCCTCCCGTGGCCCCGCCCCTGCCGGCTCCCTCCCGTGGCCCTGCCCCCTGCCTGCTCCCTCAGAGGGTCTGGCCCCGCCCCCTGCCGGCTCCCTCCCGTGGCCCCGCCCCCTGCCTGCTCCCTCAGAGGGTCTAGCCCCGCCCCCTGCCTGCTCCCTCCCGTGGCCCCGCCCCCTGCCTGCTCCCTCAGAGAGTCTGGCCCCGCCCCCTGCCGGTCCCTCCCGTGGCCCCGCCCCTGCCGGCTCCCTCCCGTGGCCCCGCCCCCTGCCCTCCGCCTCTCCTTCCCCCGCCCACCCCACCCCTCGGCCCTCTCTCCACCACAGGAGAAAGGAGCCAGGGAAGGGAGCACATTGCTGAGGCTTGGCTGTGAGCTCCCAGGCCGGCCAAGCAAATCCCATCCCACCTGCTCAGGAAAAGCGGGGTGTGCCAGGGGCCCACCGTGGGCACAGAAGGCCCCGCCATGGGGCAGCGCTTAGGGCTGCCAGGCCCTCCCAGGCCATACTTGCAGAGCCAGGGTCTGGAGCACCGAGGGGGTCTGAGAGTCCCCCTCACCTCCCTCTGCAGCGACTGCCCAGCCTGGGATCCCAGGGGGGCACTGCATCTGGCCAGAACAGAACCTCCGACAGATGGGATGTCACCGGCAAGAGAGCCGGGGAGACGGGGAGGGAGGCGAGAGCCAGGTTTCTGGGGGTGCTGGGCTGACGAAGCAGAGAATGTGGACGCGGAGAGAGGGCTGCCGGGTTTACGGCCATCCCCATAGCTCCCTGGCTGTGCGGCCTTGGGCAAATCGTTACTCCTCTCAGCCTCAGTTTCCCCATCTGTAAGATGGAGTGACTGGTCACATATCCACCTCACCCAGGGCTCTTTTGATGATGGAATGGGATGTCGCAGGTGTCACAAGCACTCTATAAACAGCAGTGTTTTTAAATGCTATGACAACAATTATTACAGCCGTGTCCTGTGTTGGTGGCTCTGAGTATGTGTCAGGGCTTCAACAGAGTGGCCGTCTAGGAGGCCTCCCCTCCCCTCTGAAGACCCCCCTCCTACCTGGGCATCTGTATCAGGCCAGGGAGCCCCAGGGCTGAGTGGGCTGAATAGGCCCAGTGGCCTGTCCACCTGCTGGTGACCCTGATGAGCAGGGGCCCCTCTCCAGGCCACAGAGCTGCAGCGTGGGGGCTGGGAAATGTCCCCGGCCATCCACCTGTGACCTTCACCCTTCATCATTTTTCAGACAGGAGCAGAGGGGTGCCTGCCACCTGCCACGAACTCTGCCACCTGAGCTTTCTGCTCCACACTGACCAAGCTCTCCCATGGGCCACCGCAGGGGACATTCCAAGGTGGCCGGAGTCCCGGTGGCCCCTCTCAGAACTTCCATGTCATGCAACAGTCAGACAATGACACCACGAAAGTGTACATCGTGACCACGGTGGGAGCTGCAGAGAGAACTCAGCCTAAGTAATATATTCTTACGCTAAATAATCACACTCGACAGACGTATCTTCCCTCTCTGGAATCCCAAATCTTGGGACGGCGGAGGTGGCTGAGAGCCACCCTGGTCTTGGGACAGGGGATACTGCCCAGGGGGTGAAGGGCCCAGTTCACTCACAGCCACTCGTTAGCCACCCGGAACTAGAAGTCAGTTCTCCTGGCCCCCGATTCAGAGCCATCTCCCCTCTTCTCCAAGGAGCCCTGAATGCAGGGCCCACGGGGGCCTGGGGCCCGGGGGACTGGAGGAAGACAGGCTTGGGGAACCCCAGTGGGTGGCCGGGATGCTGAGCGCTTTACTCTCACCCCTGCTGGAGCCCCACACAGCCCTGCGGAGAGCAGCTGTACCGACCACGGACTTCGGAGGCGGGTCAGACCGCGAACTCACTGGGCAAAAGAACAGAGGATGTGAGACTCCCTCTGTTATAATCCTGTAACCACCATGTGTGTGGACAGGACCAAGAGAAAGGATGCAAACAGGAACACGGGGTGTTTGGATAATGAGGATTTTTTTTTTCCCTCAAAATTCAATGAACTGTTACCTTGGAGTCCTCTGTTAAATCCTCACGTTGCAAAACTATAATAACACATCCAGGTATATCAGAGATATGTAGATCATCAAATTGCCCTGGGGAAAGTCAAAGGGACATTTATCAACTGTCATGAGGAAGTTCATGTCATTAAGGAGCCCAAAGGTTGGATGGGGAGAGAAATGGGGCAGAGATAAAAAGACCCCAGGCTGCGGGACAGAAAACCATCTAGTAAGTGGCATGTATGCCTCCCTACTGCCGTCCCAGACTTGGGCATGTTTCTCTTGGAAAACCTGCTTTCGGGAGGAGGATGAAGAAAGGGGGAGCTGAGTGCACCCAGGTGCTGAGTCAGGATGTGAGTGGCCCATGACATCAGGCTCCTTGACCCCAAGCAGCAAATCTAGGGGGGCCACCCTGGACTGACAACAGGAATCTGGCTCATGAAGGCTATGGAGCCCAGGAGACCCCACTACTCAGAAGTCCTCCCCACCCTGAGCCACTCTTGGGCCCCTCCTGCCAGGCTAAGCAGTACCCAGTCCCCGAACCCAGCTGAAGGGGAGGCGGCCGCAGGTGCTAGGAGTCCCGGGGCTGGTCCTGGGTCTGCACACACCCGGCAGAGCAGAACTGAGTGCAGCCTGGGCGACAGGCAGAAACACACAGACAGCCCTCCCTCCTTAGCCCCGAAAGGCCGGGGTGCACATGCCCCCAACACAGCTGCTGCCGGACAGCAGAGGCCCAGCCGCACCTCTGGATTTACACGGGAGCAAGGAGCACCAACCACATAGGCTGCTCCATCTGGGCGGCAGGCAGCCCCGCCAGCTATGCAAGTTCAAGGGCCTGCAGTGGGGGAAGGAGACAGACAGCCCAGGGTCCCAACACGTTTAAACTGCTCCGGGCCTCCTGGAGCAAGCCCGTCCCCTCAACACACACTGATGGGCTAGGTGGGCTCCGCTGGGGCAGAGCAAAGAAGGTCCCTGCCCCAGGGCAGCTTGGGGTTTTGCCTGGCAGTCGCACCAGATTGTGGCTCCTCGTAACTCCGCCCACTGTCCGCAGCAGCTCCGCCCAGGCCCCGCCCCGCCTGGGCTGTCTGTCCCTTCATTGGAGGAACAGGGGAAGGGATTTCTCCAACCCTGCTCCTCCCTCCAGCCGTCCCACTTCAGGAAAGACCTCTCCATTCACCAGATGGCCGAGCTGAAACCCAGGTCACCCGGGCAGCCCACACTCCCTTGCCAGCGCTCACCCCATCTCTCAAGCCTGCCCCCTAGCCCGGCTCTCCGGCATGCCGTTCTGCATCTCCACCGCCTGTAGCCTGCTCTGGGCTTCTCCGCCGGCCACGCCCATCCTCCTCAGAATGAGACGCGAGCTCTCCAAAGAGCAACTCTGAGGATGCCACGCCGCCCCCCCCCCCCCCGTGTCCCTACCCCTCTCCACAGTGCACCCCGTTGAGCATCACACTCCCCTAACGGCCGGCTGATGGTCCTCCAACTTGCCAAACACCCTTGGGGTTCTTAGACCTTCTCTCTGGACTATCACCCAGGGCTTCCACTTATCGGCCCGCCCTTCTTTCCCTTGTTTTTACACCACATGCTCCTCCTCCCAAACGTTCACACCTCTGACGATGGACGGAGTCGGTGGGCTTTTGTCCATTGTGCTTCTCCCCAGGGAACACCGCACAACAGAGCCTGGCACACAGTGGGCACGCAACACACATCTACAGAAGCATTCAGTACGTGCCTGAAAATCCTGGCACAGGGGCCCTGGTAGGTGGGCGGGAAGGCCAGCCGTGGGCGCTCCAAGGAAATGCACTGCCCGAAGGACAGGGTGGCTCTCCCATGGGCCTGTCCCCGTGGCGGAAGGATGGGTCCATGCCCTTATGAACACCACGCACTTACGGGAGGTGACACGTGGCCTCAGCCACCATGTGCAGAACTCTTCCAGCCCAGGGGAACTACCGCCAGGTGCCCTGCATCCACCTGGAGGCTGGCCACCCTCAGGTCGCGGGCCTTCCCAGTCTGCCTCCTGCAGAAGCTGTGGAAGACGGGCCCTCCCAGCCCTTTCTGCCGACCCCACCTGGCTCCAGCACCCCGAGGCTCAGCCAGCCCCTTACTCCCTCTGTGCTCAGTGCCCAGCCTTCGCCAACTATCCCCTCTGACCAAGAAATACTTCTTCCTTCTCATCTTCTTCCAGAGATGTCCCACAAAGACCCGAATTTCTGGCTTCTGTTGGAAATCTGAAAGCTTGGGCAACACGGGCTCCCGGCTCCAGGAAGGCAACCGGTGACAGGTACTGAGGAGCTGCTGTACCCTTAGCAGGCACGTGACCTCCCTCACCCTGCCCCACCTGGCCCGCCACCTGCCCAGCCCCCACCATCACCTGATCCTGCACATCCCACCCCGGCCCGGACCACAGCCTTCCTATCAGCGAGACGTCATCTTCCGATCTCTGCCTGTCCCACAGGATCCGGCGCTGGGAGGCGCTCGGGATCCGCTCCAAGGGACGGGAGCCGAGCTGTGCGCGGGCAGGGTGTACGCACGCACGTACCAGACAGCGACACCGGCCCTCTGCCCCCCATCGCCCCGCCCCCCGTCTGCACAGCACCTCCCGTCTCATCTCGGCTACCTGAGTTACCGGTTCATATACCCCCTCCTGTGGCGTGCCCCGTCTAGTTATTAACATCTACTAATAAACAGCGCCCAGGCCTCCCAGGGCGCCGCGGGGAGAAGTCCAGCCCTGCCCCCCGAGCCCTGGCTGTCCTGCTTGTTCTCAGCACATCTTTGGCCATAAGGGAACAATTAGGGAAAACTCCCTCCAGGTTATATTTAGAAAAGGGTGGAGGTGTGTGTGTGTGGGGGGGGGGCTTCCTCTAGTAATTTTCATTCAGCTGCCCAGGACTGCTGGTCCCCACCGAACCCCAGAGCCAGTGCTACAGGCAACAGCCTCCCCCTGAACTCGGGTGAAAACCAAGCCCAGCCTCTGCCGGGCCCTGCGTATGCCAGGCGTTTAAAAATAAGATGTGAAAGCTGCATTATGTAAGACCTGTCACACTCCCCTGCCCACCTCCGACTTTGGAATCAAAGATCGTCATGTCTGCCATCAAAAAAGAATGAAAGAAAGGCAGGGACAATGGAAATCGGGGCCCGCCATGAGCCAGATCAAAGGCCCGGGCACAGAAAATGAGCAGCCGGGGGGGGGGGGGGCTTTAATTACTGCCTGCACCCCCCAAGTCCTGTGGCTCGAGGGGAGAAGAAAAGTTTTGAAGGCCACCAGGTTCCGTCCCGCTGCGGCTCCTGCTTCCACCGCTAACACCAGTTCCCGACAAACTCACACCTTTCATTTCCCTCCCTTTCTTCCCTCCTTTTTCTCTGCCCCTCCCCATGCCAGACAGGACTCCCAGACTCCCCAGGGCTCACCGTCCACCAGCAGAGAGAGCTCAAAGGGACTCCTCGGAGACCCAGAGGAAGGCACACGTCCCCCCCCAGCCCACCCCAAGGGGCTGGAGGTGTGTGGAGGGGGCCCCAGCCCACCAGCCGCTGGAGGGGGCCAGAGGAGCTTCCACGAGGGACCCGGGGACCCACCGTGGGAGTGGAGTCAAACAACACAGCACTTTTTTTTTTTTTTTTTGCAAGTCTTCCTGGTTGAGGAGGGTTGAAAAAAACTCTTCAAATTCACATTGGGCAGGGCTCCGTGGGGCAGCAGATCAAACCTGAGACCCGGCTGTTTGAGCTCAGCGGCAGAAAAAAGGATTGCCCAGGGACGGAGCTTAAGTAGAAGCTGGATTAAACTTCAAACGCCAACTCCCCCTTTTCCTACACAGCAGACAGTCGGAGCTAATATTGCAATACAGACTCTAAAAATGCATTACACATAACTTACTCCGGGCCCGGACCCGGGCATTCTGTATCAAGGGGAGGAGCCAGGGAGATCGCTTCAACAACAACAAAAAAAGACACGTGGGGGCCCGTCCTCTTGCTTGGCGGAAGGGTATTTATGGAGCGTTGGAACCATGCGGCCAAGTGCGGGCTCCACGACCACAAGAGCCCATCGGGGAGAGGCCTTGCTCGCCGGCCGGCCAGCGGCTCCCGGAGGTGGCACGAGGCTTGGGGTCTTCCCCAGTTACGAGCATCCATGGGTGTCTCATGAGTGAAGAGAGGCCAGGACGCGGTGGGAGACTGTCGGGCACTGAAAGTGGCTAATGGTTTAAACAAAGGACCGACACCTTAAAAAGCACATATACAAACAGTGAAGTATCATTGTGTTATCCGTGTGATGAACGAGAGACTCATTGAAAAATGGAGGAAAAAGCTTACAAATCCACAGGTGGTTGTGGATGAAGCAGAAGGCAAGTTGGAAGCAATAAGATTTTCTTCTTTCAACACCTAGGGGGCAGTCTTGTGGCTCCTGGGAATCCGGGACCACCAGCCAGCACACCAGGGACCTCAAGAGACCCTGGCCTGGAACACAGGCCCAAAGACCAGGATGGGGCAGCCTGGGTGCAGGCTGAGGGACCCCTGTCCCTGCGTGTGTGTGGTCGCTCAGGACGGGGCCCAAGATGGAGCTGACTAATAAGAACTTGGGCAAGGAGATGCTGCTTTTGTAGAGGATTTTCCTAGAGTATTTTGGGAAATACCCCAAGCCCACCTCCTTTGGACGGCCCCCCTTCCCTCTGACCTTCAGGGGTCCGAGGTGCTCAGCAGTCCCTATGAGTGAGCGACCTCCGTGTGGCATGTCTGGGGGTCTCCCAAGGTCACATGGCGCCAGTGTTGGTACCTTCACATAAACTTCACAACGGGCAAGGACGGCAGGCTCTGGGGTGTCACCAGGGGAGGCGGCCCACCTGGAGACGGGTCTGTGAGGAGCAGCTGGCAGGACTGTCCTTTCCCAGGCAGGCAACTCGGGGCAGGTCCCCTGTCACAATGGCCACACAGCTCTGGACACCTCCACCAAGTCTTCCAGGGCTCCCGGGCAGTGACCAGCTCTGCCGCAAGCACACTGGACAGCCGGAGGGCTGTGGGTGGCACCTGTCCTGGGCCCACCCAGGTACTGTAGCCTGGACTTCTTTGTACTGCTCCACCTACCGTCCCCACTCTACCCCACCTTCCTGCCGCATAGGGGTGTCCAGTCCAAGGTCAAAGGAAACAAAACCACCATCCACTGAGTGCAGCCCCAGGGTGCTAGGCGGTGTGCCAGCCCTTCATTTCCCCACTGAATCCTCCACCTAGTCAACATGCTAGATAGTCTTCCATGAGCCCATTTCCCAGAGGGGTAAACTAAGGCTCACAATAGGTTAATTACTAAAGATCACAGACTTGGGGCACAAAGAGAATTTTAACAGAGGGCTGTCACCATCTCCATCATCTTTCTAGGGTGTGCCATCTTCTCCCATAGAGTCTTTAGAGCTACCACCCTTATCAATAATGACAACAAATGCCTTTGACTGGAGGGGTTCTGGAGGTGCTGTTGGGTCATGCAAATCGTTATTCAAACAAAACTCAAGGCTGCCTATGGGAAGCTTCGCCAGCCCGCCCCCACACCTCTCCCCCAACAGGCACAGGGAGAGCTGGTGCTGCCAGCAAGAACAGGGTCAGACCGTGAAACAAGCCCAAAGACTGCGCCTCTTTTCCTTCCCCCCAAAGAACAGGACACATCAGCCGCTGGCTTTCAAAGGACGAAAATGGGAAATCAAGGGGAGCATCCCCCCCATACCCTCTACCACCCAGCAATGAACGGTGTGGCCAGGCCCAGGCCTGGCAACAGCCCCACAGGACAGCTAGCAGCTGTGGCCCATGGAAGCATCCCCCGAGGTCTGCGCTCCCCAGGACCCCAGGCTGGCTCACAGAAGGGCCAGCAGGTCTACCGGCAAACTTGATGAACTCCTGTGAGCCGACTCCAGTCTGGTCAGAGGCGGACCCTGGGGAGCCAGTGGAGACAGGAGGGGCGACCTCCTGCAGAAGCAGCCGGCTCCAGCCTGGAGCCTCAGGCGTCTGATCGGGGTCATTGATCACCGCCTTCTCAGAAGTAACCCAGCAGCTGTTGACTGTGGGCCCCTGCTCGCCAGGAGGGGGTCTGCAGCGGCCCTTCCTTCCTGGGGGGGGATTGGGCCAGACCAAGACCTGGGGTCCTTCAGAAATGAGTGAGCACACATACATAGGGGAGGGCCAGAGTATGATCGTTTATGGTTGTGAGTGCGAGAAACAGAGTTTGCTCTTGTGTGGTTATTTATGTGTTAGTGTATTATGTCCCGTTGTTATTAACCTACTCTTGCCCACCCTTGTATAAAGAGGATATGCAAAGACATTCTCTGGTTGGCCAGAGCTCACACCCTCTCGGCAAGCTCTGCTGTCTGAAATTGCTCTTAGAGAAAGAAGACCAGCCACTTTCTGGGCCTCTCCCAGCTGGGAAGAGGCTGTGCAAACATTCACTCCATGAAAGAGTACCACTCAGTGACCAAGAATTTAGAATCCGTGGTCAAACAGGACCAGGACGTCTGGGCTGGTTGATCTTGAGCAAGTTACTCGACATCTCTGGACCTTGGTTTCTTGGTAGGTCAAAACAACAGATCCCCGAGGTAGGTATCTAACAGGGATGTCAAGGGTATTAAAAGATGGGGTGCTGGAGAGGGGTCAGCTGCGTGGTTGGCACAGGATTACCAGGCTGGGGCTGGGCTCCGCACCCTCTGGATGCTGAGGACTGGGCACCTGCTGGTCCACTGCCCCATTTCTTAGGCAGAGCACTTCACACAGGAGTGCCCCCCACCCCCCGCCACAGGCTAGAAGAGACAGAAGAATGAGGTTTTCTCCTCTTCTCATCCTTTGGAATCAAGGCAGCGTCCCTGTGCACAGAGCTGCCGGAAACGACCCAGCAAGACCACAGTGGAGACAGGCCCAGGACCTCACAAAGAAGCAACCCCTGGCAGGCCAGGAAATGGGACCGGCTAGACCAGGGGTGCCCAAACTTTTTACACAGGGGGCCAGTTCACTGTCCCTCAGACCATTGGAGGGCCGGACTAAAAAAAAAAAACTATGAACAAATCACTATGCACACTGCACATATCTTATTTTAAAGTAAAAAAACCAAAATGGGAACAAATACAATATTTAAAATAAAGAACAAGTAAATTTAAATCAACAAACTGACCAGTATTTCAATGGGAACTATGCTCCTCTCACTGACCACCAATGAAAGAGGTGCCCTTTCTGGAAGTGTGGCGGGGGCAGGATAAATGGCCTCAGAGGGCCGCATGTGGCCCGCGGGCCGTAGTTTGGGGACCCCTGGGCTAGACCCTTCCCCACCAAGGACCAACACCCGGACCCAAGAGTAACCCCCTCCTCCAGCGGGAGCAGAGACACCCAGATGCCACTTTAGCCATCTTACTGGCTGCAAGCACAGATGCTGAAGGGGACCGGTCACACAGGAGGGAGGCTCCAGAAAGGGACACAGGGAGGGGGCGGGGCAAGGCTAAACCCCTGGGGGAGACGACCCCTGACGGGCAGGTGGATGTTCACCCACGGACAGACAGCATGCGTGATGAAAAGCCACTTTCAGATGTTTTTCTACCCATTTCCAACCTCCTCTCTGCACGCCCTCAAGAAACTCCTGTCCCTCCCGTTTAGGTGAGAAGCCACAAATCACTAAAGACCCTTCAACCCTGTGTCTGAGCATAGCCTAGCACTGTGCCTGGCACACAGGACGTGCCTAACAACTATTTCTTGAATAAATGAGTAAAAAATAAATAAATAAAAGTAGAATCCTTCTGTGAGTTCCATTAGGGCAGAGACTGGTTGATTTTCTTCTTGTCTGAGTGTAAGAGAGTTCATGACTAAGTGAATTAATGAACATGGTGAAAGCTAATATGTATTTAAAGGTGGACTATGTGCCCAGCATGGCTCCGGGCACTTTACATGGGTTAGTTTTTTGGAGTTTCACAGCCCTGGGGTGGGTACTAGTGATAGTTCCATTTTACAGTTGAGGAAACCAAGGCACAGATAGTTAAGTACCTCGCCCAATGTCACACAGTAATTCAGAAGCAGAACTGGAATTAGAACCCGGGTAGTTGAGCTGCCGAGCCTGTGTGTTGCATGAACAAAGTTTGAAGGGTGTTGATGACGGAGGTGAAATGGCCTGAGCTTTTTAGCCTGCCTAGCATCTATCCCCGCTTTCTATAAGAGTAGCTCCATCTTCCTGGAGCCAACACCCCTCCCAATGTCATTCAGGGACCTCTGGCCTGGCCAAACAGCCCGGCATCCCCTAACCACAGAGACTGGTTTTTGGATGGGCACATGACCGATCTGGGTCAATTAAACTGAGTCCTGAAACTTAGATTAGTTTAGGAATGAGCGCATGACCAATCTGGGCCAATCACAGTGAATCCTGAGACTTAGCGATTGGCCCGGGGATGGGCACATGACCAATCTGGGCCAATCAGAGTGAATCCTGAGACTTAGAGATTGGTTTGAGGATGGGCACATGACCAATCTGGGCCAATCACAGTGAATCCTGAGACTTTTTAAAAAATTTTTATTTATTTATTCATTTTAGAGAGGAGAGAGAGAAGGAGAGAGAGAAGGGGGGAGGAGCAGGAAGCATCAACTCTCATATGTGCCTTGACCAGGCAGGTCCAGGGTTTAGAACTGGCGACCTCAGTGTTTCCAGGTCGACACTTTATCCACCACACCACCACAGATCAGGCCTGAGACCTTCTTATACCACAGAAAAGAGTCTACCTCAGCGAGGAGGATAACGTTGTGGACCCACTGTAGGGAAGGGAATTAAACTGCCCACTGCTTAGGGAGAGCCTGGCGGAAAATGAAGCCAGCAAAGAGGAGAGCAGAGACAAGAGACCAAGAGAACTGAATGCCCGAGGACCCAGCCATGCCTGAGATTTCTTCCTAAACCAGTTTGAGATATGTCCCCACGCCTTGCATCTGAAAGGTCCCTGAGCAATGCCATGGTTCAGCTCAACATGCCCATTCTCAGAGCGAGGACTCAGAGCAGGTCAGCGACTCCAGCCAGCGCACACGTCCCCAGCGTCAGGGCCAAGGCTAGGAGAGGCGGGCCTCGTGAACACCCCTCTGCCTGTGCCCACATCATTCCTCCTCCGTCTCTGCCCCGTGTGGGTCTCCCCAGAGCCCTGTTCATTTCTGTGGACCCCTGATGTTACATGGAGAATAAGGGTAATAATGTAGTTGATATAAAATAGTTCATGACTGGGCTAGGGGTGACAGAGGAAGAGACAGTGGGAGGGAGGCTGACAAAAAGTCAGGGGGTCAAACACTATTCTTGTTCATCTCGGTATCACCCTGTGCCCAGCACAGCACGTGGTGAAGACGGGGTTCCAAGACCTATCTGACGAGTGGAGGGTGCCGTCCACAAGGCAGCACGCGTCTTCGTCCTGCCACGTGACCAGGGAGAGGGTCCCACGCAATCCTAATTGCCAGGGGCGTGGTCAATAGGATTTGGTTTGTCAAACTCCTCGCTGCACGCATAATTTTGTACCTCCAGCCAGCTCTCAAAGCGCTCATTTACCCACATGCGGATCAGGTACAATCTCTGCTCTTCTACCCAGGCCCTAAGACGTCCTTTCTTCCATCTCGTCCACCTCTCGGACTTCCACCGCCCTCCCCGCAAAGGGCTCCGCAGACGCAGGACCCTAGCTGGCCTCCAAGGGGAGGGAGGGGTGCCCTGCCCTCCTCCACCCAGGAAGGACCCTGGTGCTTTCTGGCCTGGGCAGGCACCCCTGGAGCCACAGCAAGGGTATAGGGACCAGACAGCCGATATTTCTGTGACTCCTAACAGCTTAAGGTAGTTCTGGGAGGGCCTCAGAAAACCCTCGTGAGCATTTCCAAGATACAGAATATGGTCCGGTCGCACGTGAAGAAATGAGTCCCTGCAATTTGGCAAAAGCTGACAATCTCCGGAACTCGCACCCCCACGCCTGCTGAAGACAGGTGAGTGTGGCCTCCGAGGCCCCTCCTGCTCCCAGGACCACCGCCAGGCACCCTGTGGCTCCCACCATCCGTCCCCTCGCTGGGCCTCTT
Organism: Saccopteryx leptura; assembly: GCF_036850995.1. Taxonomy (NCBI): domain Eukaryota; kingdom Metazoa; phylum Chordata; class Mammalia; order Chiroptera; family Emballonuridae; genus Saccopteryx; species Saccopteryx leptura. Next base: position 4,787,499 of record NC_089511.1, read on the forward strand.
CCCCAGCTCCACCAGTCACCCCTCCACCTTACAGAGTGCTATTTCCTCTGGTCACGGAGCAGAACGATCACAGGCTCTGGGGCCGAGAGGCTCCGCACCCCAGAGCCGTGACACCATGGACAAGAACAACAGCTCGTTGACAGAGTGCTTACTGCGCACGCTCCGTGCCCAGGACGTGTGTATTTCAGCACATCCTCCCAGCACCCCCTGTAGGAGGTGCTATGATCGCCCCGGGCGGCAGAGGAGAAAACTGAGGCAGCGCATGAGCAAGAGTCACAGAGTCTGCACTGATGGAGCCATGCGATCTCGGGCAGGTGGATTTAAATCTGGGCGGTCCCAGTGGACTCACCTGTGAAATGGGACCCATTGCCCGGCTCTCAGCTGTGCCGGGAGAATCCAAAGGGACCAGGAAAAGAGGCAGCACCGTGCCCAGACTCTGGGCACCTGCTCTTTCCCTTCGCTCCTCCCACCTGGAGACCTGTGCTCTCTCTAGTCCCCGCTCACCCTCCCATCCACCAGGCAGGTAGGACCAACGGTGACTGCCACGGGGTGAGGGGGGGGTGAGAACGTGCTCTGAATTCAGGGACATGAGTCCGCAGACCAGGGACTGTGACATTACCATTAGTGGTGGCGGTGTTGATTTGAAAGGCTTTGGTTTGAAGAATTGGGCCACAATGAGCTCCAACTCCAGACAAAGAAAGTGAAACAGGCTGCCCGGGAAAGACCCCATACCAGAAGCTCCCTGTGGCGCCAGATTCCAAAATCCTGCCTCCACCAACCACATTCTCAAGGTGTTTTTCCACCTCCAGGGACGGCTCTGGGGGCAGCAGACCCAAGCTCGCCAGGCCGGCTGGCCGCTCCCCACTGCTGCCCCTTTGAAGTGCCCAGCATGGGGTGGGCTGGAAGGAAACCCTGGGCTGAAGAGGCCGCTGTGGCGGCACCTACCCGCCCCCACCAGGCCACCTCCCCCTCATTGTGCAGCCTGACTGGGCCTTTGTTGCCTGAGCCCAGGCAAGGGACAGCCAGGGACCTGGCCTCATTATGTGCCTGACCTCAGGCAAGCCCCCTTCCCCCCAGGGTGGAAGGTTAAGGCGGCTGTCGGCCATGCAGGCCTGGGCCTCCGGGAGGCCTCCTTCCAGGGACAAAGGCCCAGCCCCCTTCCTCCTCCCCAGGCCCCAAAACAGCTGCCGGCCTGCAGAACCCATTCAACACTGGAGCCCAGGGCCCCGGAGGCCTGCTGTCCCAGGCTTTGAAGGCTCAGAAGTCACCAGGAGGCCTCCTTTGCAAGCCCCTTCCGCCCACCCTGCTGAAGGGACAGAGCTCAGAGGGCCTGCCCCAGGGCCGATGCAAGAATGCAGTGGACCCCCAGCGGGGGTGGGGGCGGGGGGGGGGGGATGCTGGCTGGGAGCGCCGCCTCCTTCTAACCCATTCAGGACCCTGATTCCAGCCAATCACCAAGGCCGGATGGGGTGACCCCACCAGGGGTCAGAATAAAATCAGAAGCCCCTCAGTCCTGTCCCACTGGGTCCTTCTGTCACCTGGTTTCTGGTATAGAATCCATGTCACCTAGCCACAGAGGGGGACAGAAGTCTCTCTGGCTTACCGCATCCCGTTCCAATAGGAATGCTCCCTTCCTCAGTACTAATTACCTACCAAGTAGGACCCAGGTGGGTGTGCCAGGCCAAGCACCAGGGAGACCCACCCAGAAGGCCGCTCCTCAGGACCCCGTCCCCTACACGGATTCCAGTCACTTGGAGGCCCTCACCTCGCAAGCTGGACTGACACACCATTTTACTGCGCACCGATTTTTTCATTTCCAAAGACTCCAGGGAAATTTTTTGGAGTGTTTTATTTGCTTAAGACCCTGGTGCCGAGGCGGGGGCCCCCTGGGGCCCAGTGGGATCCGCGCAGGAACCAGCCGGCCGGGCGAGCCGCGGCGTGAGCGCCGGTGCCGGAGTTGTGCATTCACGCGTGTCTCGGCAAGCAGGTGTGCCCCAGCGTGTGCACAACAAAGGGCTGGCGGAAAGCCGTACCGATGGAGCAGGCGGGCAGCGCGAGCCGTGGAAACAGGCTGGTGGCCCATTGTTGGGAAGGGCTGCATTTCAAGGGACAAAAGGTGGGGGGAGGAGGCAGGAGGGCTCACTCGGGAGAGGCACAAACTGCTGTCCCATTATTGACATCGGCCTTCCCTGCGCACCGCACCGTGTAGGAGGCGTGCGTGGGTGTGGGCATGGGCGTGGGGGCAGGGACTGGCCAGGCTCACGCTGGCCGGCCCGCCGGGAGGCAGCAGCACCCTGCACTCTTACAAAGACACAGGAGCCAGCAGCACCCTGCACTCTTACAAAGACATAGACGCTTCCCCTTCCCTTCCTGAAGGAGATCAGATGAGCTCCTGGAGCGAGAGAGAGACGTCCTGAACTTTTCAATGGGGTTTTCTTCCGGTGACTTGTTTGTTTGTGATATATTTTTCAAAACCCAGTTTCTGATTGTGTCAGTCCTCAGCAGCATCTCCCGGCTCCCCCACCCCCCCGCAAAGCTAGGAGGGCACGTGCTGATTATCTGAGCGTGGCAGGCTGCTCCCGGGCATCCTGGGCTCCGGGAATGCCAGGGGGGTAGTAGAAGTTGGAGAGGGGGGGGGGCGCGCGGCAGGGGTGGAGGGGGGAAGATTAATTGCCAAGAAAATACAGGCTGTGTGGTGACTTTGATTCCATCAATTACCATTATCTTTGTGCACAGGTCCGCCAACCATCCCCCAGAACCAAACCGCATTTAACTTTCTTTGCCAGTCCCGATACCCCCGTCAGATTTCTGGTTGGTGTCACGCCGGCCGCCTGGGTCCCTCCTGGGGCCTTATCAGCCTCTCCCAGTCAGCCTGGCCGGGCACAGCTGTTCCAGGCCCTCTGTCCCTCGCTTTATCTGCAGGCACAGACCTCGGCCTGGCAAGCGGCGGGGCCCGGCGCCGGCCCCCCGCATTCCCCAGGAAGCTGGCGGGGAGCACCCCGCCCTGCTCTGAACCTCCTCTGGGAGTTCATTACCAGCCAGGGTACCCCCAGCCCGGCCGCCAAGGTGCAGGCCGCGCGCTGCCCTGCCTCGCCACCGGCATCATTAAAACTCCAACCTTCTGAAGAGAAGAAAGAACAAAACCACAAATTTAGATTAATAAAGCATTTGTTGATTCTACAGCAATTTAGCAGGCCCCTCAGAAACCCACCAGAGACCCGCGGAGCTCCAGTAATTTTCTGTTATATTATCTTTCTTGTAAAATACTTCCCCAGACAGAGTCCCCGAAGGGGTTCAAATATCACTGTGACTAACCAAAATCAATGTGCACTCACCTATTGACATTTTTACATAGTTTTTGGATTTAGTATCCAGCCGAAAACACAATCAACTCCTCTGCCAAGGAACCGACAGGCACTCAGCTAGTCAGCTATTAGTGTTACAAAGGAAAAAATGCAGGCACCCAGGGGAGCAGGGCCAGGAGGCAGTGACGTCAGGGGGTAATTGGGTGTCTGAGAGAAATTGCCAGCGGCTGGCCGGCTCCCCCGGGGACCGCACAAAGCTGAGCTGTAACTCTAATAAAGGAGAGGAAATTCTAGAAAAGGGGGCTTTTGCTACAAAGGAGCCCAGGCAGCCGCCAAAAATAGCCCTTTGGAAATAAATAAATAAATAAATGTGGCCAAAGCGTATAGATCTTAAAAAAATAAAATAAATCACTGCACGGAGGAGGCTTTCTGGCCTCCCTTCCCTGGACATCTGGGGCCCAAGGACTCCGCCTCCCCCTGCCCTTCCTCCCTGGAAACACATGGATTTTCAGTGCTGGAAGGAGCTTGGCCAGCCCTGTGGGCGAATAGGACGGGCTTCCTAAAGAGCCTAAGTTTGCAGTCCCCCCTTTCCTAAAAGCAATGTCTTCGCTGCTCACTTTGAAGCGCACAAGGAGAAGGCATTTCTATTGTTTGGCTTTTGGTTGGTTTTGGGGGCGTTTGATTTTTTTTTTTTTCCTTCGGGGGCTGACTCTTATCATGCCCCTTCCATTCACACACACACACACACACACACACACACACACACACACGCAGCTTTAGAGGTTCCCGCCCCCTGGCTCAGGGCTCCCCTGGAACAAGGGCATATACTCTTGAGAGGTGGGTTGAGGTGTCTTCTTTTACCCTTCTGCTACTCCACCACTGTGGCTTTTTTGACCCTAACTTCAGGGGCCGTGGAAACATCTGGGCAGACTTCCCCGCCTTCCCCCTGGGGAAGAGGAAGGAGGGCTGGAAACCAGCGGCTCCCACCCTGCGGCACCAGGCCTGAGGCAGGGCACGGGGCTCCCTTGGGAGCCTGCAGCCCTGGCCCTGAGCCCCAGAGGCTGCTGGGAAAGTCAGGCCTCCTGAGTCAGGAAGGAGAGGTGACTTGGGGAAAGAGACGCCAAGAATGGGATTCCCAGGGTCAGATTCTATTTCATCGCTTTGAAAAAAAGGGAGGGGGGGAATAAAAAAGAAAAAATAGGCCCAGGATTTAAAAAAGAGAGAGAGAAAGAAGAAAGAAAAAGGAAAAAAAAAAGCAGGATGCACTCCAACCCAAAGCTACTTGGAGATTGGTCTGAACAAAGGTCTTCAGCTAAAAATGTCAAGTCAACACCACAGGGCTCCTTGTCCGCTCTTCCCGAGCCCCTGCTGACACACCCATGGGGCCTGCTGGGGGAGAGGCGGCCCCTCCTGGGCTCTGCCCCCTCCTGGGCTCTGCCGAGGCTGCCGCCCAACCTCATCCATTCACCCCAGGACCCACCAGAGCTTCCTGGCTGGGGGTAGGGGGACACAGAGGGCCCCGCGTGGACACTGAGGAGGACAGCCAGCTGGGGAGAGAGAAGGGACCCTGCCAGTGACAGCCCAGGGGACAGCAGCAGCGCTGGGAATGCGCCAGCCAGCGGCCTGGCTCCAAATCACAAACCTTCAATCAATGGTGCAATTGCTTAATTAATCAGCCAGCTCGGGGTGGGTGCAGGGGATCGCTGCGAGTGTCTGACCCAACCAGCTCCTGGCGGGCCAGCCCCCCTCCTCGGGCCCCCTCTGCTGGGCCCACGGGACCACAGATGGTTGAGCACCGTCTGGGAGTCTCACGGAGGGGGGAAAATGTGAGTTCCCGGAGTCCCCTGTGTGATCCAGTCACTCTGGCAGAAAGTGGGGGGGGGGGATGGAGGGAGGAGGAGGGAGGCGGAGGGAGGGAGGGTCTTATCAGCCACTTAGAATTTCTTGGCCTTGGCGGATGTGAGTTAGCTTTCTCGGTGTTATTTTCTTGTCCCAGTCAATGAGACGGTAACAGGAATAGCAAGGCCTCTTTTCAGAGAGCAGTGGAGTGCCAGATTTTAGGGGGGGGGGGGGGAAGGCAGTTTAAATTAACCCTGAGGCTTAACATGCTCAAGTCTTGTAACTTGTAAAAAACCAATCACCAAGGTGCCTGTGCAGATGGTAGATCTGTGATGAGTCACGCGTAGAAACTGGGGTGTCCGTGTGTGTGCGTGTGTATGTACATATGGGTGTCCGTGCGTGTGTGCATGGGAGTGTGTATGTGTGCGTGTGTGTGTGTGTGCGCGTGCGTGTTTGTGTGTGTTGGGGGACAGAAGGCCCTCTGTCCGTCTTTCCAAGGCTTCAGCAACAAAACGTTTGCTAAAAAAAAGTAGTTAGCAACCTCCATGTTTCCTGTACTGATGGCCCAACTGGAAGGGAAGGTTTGAAACCAGTGTACTCGGGGGCTGGACCATCTCCAAGCTTGATTTTCTCATCGTCCATGCACAGAAGGGAGGGGAGAGGAGGGTGGAGGAGGGCAAGTGGGCCAATATCTCAAACGGACTCCAAAAGGTTCATGATAATGAGCCCACCCCCACCCCCACCCCCAGCAGCCACAGGAGTTTAACAGCTCTCAGGAAAGAGAGGAGGCCCAGAGAGGGGCGGGGCAGAGGTGTTTTCAATTACCAAAAAGAAAAATAATTTATTTTTAAACAATACCCCATCCACGCTGGGTGTTTAAAGAGAATATACCCCGGCCCCTAAAATACCAAAGTGAGATTTAAAAATAGTAAGAGTCATTCCCCCCTTTTCCCATCGCAGACTTTTACTGTGGCGTTCTAGAAGGCAGATTAAATGAAGGAAGCTCAAACACACTCAATTTTGTCCTTTAGCAAATTCTTCTCTTTCAGTCTTGCATGAAGAAAAAAAATCTCCCCACAGAGTTTTTCTCTTCTTCCTGGTGTGGATCTGGGCCCCTGCAGTGCCCTGTGTAATTTCCAGTTCCTCAGAATTCAGGTATTAATAAAGACCCCATGGGGACTTCCAACAATATAACCCTACATTTTGAGGCATTATGAAAGGAAACCCCCAGGGGTCTGTGGCTCAAATTTCTGAAATGTAGGCATTGTAAAAGGCACCCCAGGGGATGCCCGCAATAGAAATCTGCTGAATTCAAAGCATTTTGGAAGTCCTGGTGGGAGTCATTACTCCCACTGGAAGCTTTTTACAAAACATGTGTTGCTGACATGTTGACAGATTGCTCAGTGAAGTGTTTAGGTGCATGCACAAGGCGGGCCTTTGGAGACGCGCGGTGCTGCCAGCGAGTCTCAGAACGCTGGGACCGGTACCATCCATATTTCATAACGGGGGAGGAGGCCGCGGTAGCCGGGGGACAGGCGGAGTGTTCTCCCAACCAGCCGCGAGCCTCGCACCCCTCCGCGGAGCAGCCACTTCGAGCGGGCCGGCCCCCGTCCTGCCTTTGGAAGCCGGTCTGTGCAGCACAGCTGTGACGGCCCTTGTATCCCTGCCAAGCGCTTTACTGAAGGAATCTGAGGCCACCTCACTGATCGCTGCAAGGCGTGGGGCGGACCAAACCCCGGAGGGGGGCAGGGCGGGGTGCGGAGGGTGGGGTCCCCCGGTGGGACCCGCGCCTGCACCTCTCCCCCCCACCCCACCCCACCCCACCCCAGACCTCCAGGAGAAGCAGCATGGCGCGCAGGGGGTTTTGAACTAGGGCCGCTCTGGTCTTGACAGCGTTAAGCTCGGAAAGTGATCTGTGACTTTAATAAGGCAGAGGGGCTCGAAGGAATTAGCTGCCTAGGTGATGGGGGTTGGAGATGGATGGAAATGTATTTGTGGCCTGGTGGGCCCAGGGCCAGGCGGGGAGGCCCTGGGGAGGGGGCTCACCCACGGCCCTGCCTGCGTGCTCCCAGGCTCTGCTCTCCAAGAGTTTCCCAGCCGCTCGGCTTCCTCGCGGAGGGAGAGCCAAGGCCCGAGTGTGTGTGTTCTCTCTCTCTCTCTCTCTCTCCTCTCTCCCTCTCTCTCTCTCTCCCCATGGCAGGATAAATACGCCATATGCCTGTGTTCATAAAATTTTAAAGGTAAAAGCAGATGTAATGTGATCAATGTGTACACGTGTTGATAGGAACACACACACCAATACACACGCAGGCACATTCCAGCGCCACGCTCTGCCTTGGCCGTGAGGACCTTCCCACATGTGCGCTGGGGACCAGAGAGGTGACCTGCTCCACCATGCCACAGCCTCTAGAACACACAAAGAGACCTCTCCTCCTGAAATTTCGTTGTGTGTGTGTGTGAATTTATTCTCTTTGAACCATACTAACTATTAGGTTATCAGCTCAGGGTTTTTCCTTTACTGAATTTTTTTTTAAAGCACAGGAAGACACAGACATCCTTTCTGCCTGACACCACGGCATTCAGGAGCAGCGGGTGGTGCTCGCATGGGCACAGACACTAAACAGGAGGGGTGGGTGAGGCTGGCAGCGGGGAGGGCCGTGGGGATGGTGACGGCTCAACCAGCCCGGCCTGACACCTTCCCGGGACTTCGCCTCCACGCTGGCACCTGACTTTGGAGTTGGCTTGGAGGGACCACCAGAAGGACCCTGGTGGCCTTGCTAAGTCTCTTCCCTCCTTCCAGAAGGAAGCTGCATTTCAATGGACAAGTGGGCTGTGCTCCCAGGTCCGCCTCACAGACTTCTGGGGACAATGGCTCCAGAGAGGTGCCTGGCAGGGGAGCCTGTGCCCGAGGGGCTGGGGGGGGGGGATCAGCCCTTGGCGGGGAGGGAAGCCGGCTACGGATGGATAAGGCTTTACCGACTTAATGGGGTCCTTCCCACCGGCAGCCCTGAGTGAGAAACTCTAAAGCTTTCGGAGCTGGTGGCTCCCACACGCTGGGGCTGGGCAGGCAACCATGTGCGGAGTGAGGAAGTGAATTAAGAAATAGAGGAGCCCTGGCCGGTTGGCTCAGCGGTAGAGCGTCGGCCTAGCGTGCAGAGGACCCGGGTTCGATTCCCGGCCAGGGCACACAGGAGAAGCGCCCATTTGCTTCTCCACCCCTCCGCCGCACTTTCCTCTCTGTCTCTCTCTTCCCCTCCCGCAGCCAAGGCTCCATTGGAGCAAAGATGGCCCGGGCGCTGGGGATGGCTCTGTGGCCTCTGCCCCAGGCGCTAGAGTGGCTCTGGTCGCAATATGGCGACGCCCAGGATGGGCAGAGCATCGCCCCCTGGTGGGCAGAGCGTCGCCCCTGGTGGGCGTGCCGGGTGGATCCCGGTCGGGCGCATGCGGGAGTCTGTCTGACTGTCTCTCCCCGTTTCCAGCTTCAGAAAAATGAAAAAAAAAAAAAAAAAAAAAGAAATAGAGGAGTGAATTTACCTTGGGGCGCTGGGCACACAATGCAATATACAGATGATGGATCATAGAATTACCTACTCTTGTGACCTATATAGTCTTATTAACCATTGTCATCCCCATGAATTTAAAAAAAAATTTTTTTAAACATGGAGGAATGATAACCCCAGGACCACGGAGGAGGCCGTCCGAGTAAACGTTATAGGTATACTCCGTTCAGTTTTAAGGGACGAAGGACACATGTCCCCTTCAAAGCAGATGTTGAGGGACCCTCTTCTCCCAAAAGGAGACTTGGTCCTGGAGGCTGATAGAGGTGGCTCAGGCAGGCCCCAGGGGTCCACTATCCAGAGCGCTGCCTCCGCCCCAGCACCCGGCCATGCTGTGCCCCAGAGGGGGACCACCTGGGTGGGGGCGGTGGCCTGAAGACCAGAAAGGGAGGGGAAGAATCTCTGGTAGAACCTGTCAGGGCATTAGCTCCACACAAAGCTCCCACTCAGCGCGCTGGGCTGGTAACACACGGTCCCTCTTGTGTCCCCTCTCCTGAATCCTCCAGTCCTGCCCGGAGGGTCCCCACCTCTTGCTCTTTGCATGGCAGCAATCTATACTGACATTTGACAAGAGTGACCAGCTTGTCCCAGTTCGTCCGGGACTTGTCCAATTTCAGCACTCAAAATCCTGTGTTACAGCCCTGGCCGGTTGGCTCAGCGGTAGAGCGTCGGCCTGGCGTGCGGGGGACCCGGGTTCGATTCCCGGCCAGGGCACATAGTAGAAGCGCCCATTTGCTTCTCCACCCCCCCACCCCCTCCTTCCTCTCTGTCTCTCTCTTCCCCTCCCGCAGCCAAGGCTCCATTGGAGCAAAGATGGCCCGGGCGCTGGGGAGGGCTCCTTGGCCTCTGCCCCAGGCGCTAGAGTGGCTCTGGTCGCGGCAAAGCGACGCCCCGGAGGGGCAGAGCATCGACCCCCGCTGGGCAGAGCGCCCGCCCCTGGTGGGCGTGCCGGGTGGATCCCGATCGGGCGCATGTGGGAGTCTGTCTGACTGTCTCTCCCCGTTTCCAGCTTCAGAAAAGTACAAAAAAAAAAAAAAAATCCTGTGTTACAGGAAGCCCCTTGGTCCCAGGCTAACAGGACAGTTGGTCACCCTCTGCCCTCGCCCCCAAACTGTGAGTTCCGTGAGGACAGGGACCAGCGCAGAGCCTGGTGCCATCAACATTTGTTCCATCCGTGCAGGTATGAATACATTAAGACTTTCGTTCCTGAGTTCCAGTAGGTCCGAGAGTGCCGAAACGTTTGTGCGTCACCACCCAGGGCAAAGCTCCGCCCCGGGGAACCGCTGCTCAGAGCACACACGCCAGTCTCCCCTATGCCGCCCCGGGGGCCTTCAAACACGGCTGCAGAGCGGGGCGCCTGGCATGAGACGGCCCAACTGGTACGGACTCAAGTGCCGTCTCCCGCCCGCAGCAGCAGCCCCCTGGTCATCCAGAACCTCCCCTCTCCCTCCCGGCCTGGAAACCACTTAGGAGCAGGCACCGATGCCACTGGCCTCTCGGCCACCTTGCTGTCCACCACTCACCACCACCCCCGAACCCGCCAACCTCTCCACTGCCCAAGCCTTTGGACTTGACTTGTAAAGGTCAGACAACAGCAGGCTGGGTGACAGCATTTCCTTTCTAGGAGAAGGTGGGAGGCTACTTGCAGAGGGAGAAGAAAAAGGCCTGACATACAAGCTCAGCTCCAACGAGGTCAGGAGAGAGGTGGGAACACACGAAGAGTCAATCAACAAACACTTCTCACGAAACCTCGAGGCAAATGCCAGGCCGGCCCTGGGCGAGCCAAGGTGAGACGTCAAGGTCCTGGCCCCTCACGAGACCTGTGGGTGGATGGATGCCTGGCACGGGTGTGCCCTGTCTAGCCATACGGCGTTGCAATGGACACCCAGGCACAAGGCTACAAGGACGCACCGTAAAACCACATGCACCGTGTTTACTCAGAGGTGAGCTGTTCACAAGCTACAGGTGAGCGGGGGAAGGGCAGAGCGAGCTGGAGAGTTGAAGGCCGCAGGATCACCTCGGATCTCTGGGTTATTGACGGCTGGGTTTCATTTTCTCTCTTTGCCTTTATTTAATAGATCTTCTGCACCAAATTTGTCTAACAAGCATGAAATAAGAAAAATGTATTTTGAAAACCAGGGGGTGGGCCGAATGCTCCTGGGATCCCCAGAGAAGGGGCCGGCCGGCCGCTGCTCAGAGGTCAGAGGTCAGGGAGGCTTCAGGGAAGCTGGGAGTGGGGGGGTGGGGGGTGGGGGACTGGCTTTCCCAGGGAAGCTCACTGAGGGGTGGGTGGAGTGGGGGGGGGTCAGGCCGACAGAATGGCACGGGCAAGGACACAGCGGACTTCGAGGGCAGTGGCAGGGTGGTGGGCATCGGAGGCTGGTGCCCCTGAGAGCTCTGGTCCACCACTGCCCCCACCGAGCATGAGGCTGCCTTTGCCTTAAGGTTGGTTCTCACCCCACAGGTAATAAGATGGACAGGGCGGCAGGCCCAGACGAGATGGAACCTCTAGGTCCGTACCTCCCGGCCCACCACTGTCGCAGGGGCTGGCCAAGCTGGCAGCCAGGACATGGAGCCTCCGGTCCCAACTCTAAAGGGGCTCGCTGTCTTAGGAGGGCCAGAGCCCGCTGCCTCCACGGCCCTGCCATCCCTCCAGAGCCAGGTGCGCTGGGGCCCGGGGCCCACTGCCTGGAGGGGGGCTTCCCAGGGGCAGCAGCCACCACACAGGGTCCAGGTGTCAGAACGAAATTAGAGCAGATGACCTTGCCACAGTTTTTATCATCCATTCATAAAAAATACAAGAGCAAGACAGAAGAAAAAGAGGTCACTTGAGTGAAATTTACAGGAACTTAGAAATCTAAACATAACCGGAAGGTCTTTAGACTCCATCTGGCTTCTGAAGGCCAGGTAGCCTGACCCAGAAAGAAGAGAGGGAGTCCAGGAATGGAGAGCGGGGTGGGACGAAGGCCTGGGCTGCCCCCGGTGCAATGGCGCCTTCCGCCGCACAGCCCGGGTAGCCCCAGGCCACGTGCCTGCTGGCCCCAAAGGAAAACCCCATCAACAAACCCCCAGAGGAGCCACGCTCCACATGGCAGCCACCGCAGTGTTTTAAAAACAAACTCCTACATGTCACCCCACTAGTCTTAGGATAAAATCCCCTCCCCTTCCCTGGCCTCCAAGGCCCTGCATGATCTGGCCCCAGAAAGACCTGATCCCACACCCTCAGGTCCCTGCTTACTGCATACCTACCACCCTGGCCTCCTTGCTGGTCTTCCAACATGCTCTATCACCTCTGCTGCCCCAGGGCCTTTGCATGTGTTCTTTCCTATAGCCTTCACCTAGTTATCAATTACTCATCTTAGATCCAGCGCTAACACTCTTATAAAGCCTACATACAGAAGAGTAACTATGCACCATGCTTGTAAAATTCAAAATAGAAAAAAAAAAAAAGACACTCCACTAAACTTTAAAATAATTGTAAAGAAGCCTTCTAATGCTTTTAAAAAACAAAAAAAAAAGTACCTGAAATTCTTGCAAAAGAAGTTCTTTCTCATGGGAGGATGGCTCTGCAGCCCTTATTTAGATAGCTCATCCCCCACCTCACCACCTCCAGGGAGCCCTCCCTGATATACTACAACCACCAACACACCACCACCACCAAAAACAGATGCAGAGGCTCCTGTCAGCACTTTCATAGCACCGCGTACCTTTCCCTAGAAGCCCTTCTCGCAGCTGTAATGCTCCCATTGTTTGTATGGTTTTCAAATTAATGATACTCCCAGCACACTCAGCTCCACCCAGGGAACAGTGCCCACCGTGCCCGCCATCGCGCCCCTGCCGTTGCACAGTGCTCAAGAAATAGTCATTGAACAAATGACAGGGTGCAGGACCACAAGAACGAATCAGGGTGACGGCTGACATTACAAACGCCATCAGCAATAACCCCAAGGAGCTGTGTCACTGGGCCCCTGGGGTCGGCGGATTCCCCCAGTGATTCTGAGTCATGCTTCCAGCAGCCGTGTACAACAGGCCTACTATGTGCCGGGCCCCTGAAGCACAAGGATGAACAAGACAGGCCTCATCTTCTGGAAAAGACAGACATGTCAAACACCCAAAGAGAAAACGCTTCGCTGAGGAAAGAGCAGTGAGCTTTAGAACACTCCATCACCTCTGAGTCTTGTCCCTCGACGTCAGGACAGTGGTGTCCTGGGCACCCTGCCCGCTGCAGCAAAGGCACTTACTTGCCTTGGCTTTTCCTGAAGCGGCCCGGGACCATTAGGATGTGTATCCCTAGTGCCCGGCTACCTCCTGTCCCACAGCACACACTGAGCTCTCACTCGGTGCCGGACATGGTGCCAGGCACGGTGTCAGCCGCTGGGAACATGGCAACCAGGCCGTGTCCAACTCAGTCCAACTCAGTGGCTCTCACCCAGGCGCAGCCCCAGCCTGCCCTTCAGGGGTGTTTTCTCAAATGCTACAATCATCAGAGAGGCTGCTACTGGCATCTAGTGGGCAAGGCCAGGGGTGCCGGGTGACCTGCAAAGCGAGGGACGGTCCCCCAGAATGAAGAACCATCCTGTTCTCAGTGGCACCCCTCGCTGGGAAAGTCCAGCACAGCTCCACCAGCTGCAGACAAACCGTACCCCTGCCCTGACTTCCCCACACGTGCCAAAACCCAAGTCCATCATCTCTGGTCCCGAGAAGTGACATCTGCCCACTGTGGCCAGCTTCGGCCCCTAGAAAACTCCAGCTCCTGTAAAAAACCCTCCTTCCCCACGACATCCCAGGTCCTCCCTGACTCCAGTGTGCTTGGTGGTCCTACAGTCCTTGCGACTCCAAAGTGAGGTCCGTGGCTGACCTACGGCACCTGCAGCCCCTGGGAGCAAGTGCAGAGTCTCGCCACCCCCCCCCCACCCCGGACCTGCTAAATTATAATCCGCACGTCCCAAGATCCCACGTGATCGATACACACGTCAGATTCAAGGAGCAACGTGAGACCACTCCAGGACAGCCTTCAGGGACGCGTTCTGTCCAAAAACCCCCGGCGGCCGAGTCGGCAGGGAGGCCCCCCACAGACCGACGTCACCCCCAGCCCCCAGCCCCGTGTGCCCTGGGTTCCCAGCGAAGGCACTTTAATGAAGAGCAGACCGAGTGCCTCAGGACAGCTGGGTGGCTCTCTTCTCTCTACTCTGCTCAAAGGTGGGGAAGCAAGAGAGGGGGCCCCGGGAACAACCCAAACACGTGTCAGCCAGCCCGGAGGGGGCACACCCCCATGTACGCCCCAGGTGCGCCAAGGGGCAACTCACGTCGATACGAAGGCATTCTTTTTGTTATTCCCGAGGGGCTGGCCGGCCTGTGAGGACCCTGGGATGGGTATGAGTCAGGGACTGAACTGCCTTTGTCAGCAGGTCCCACCACCTGTGCCCACAGCCCCAGGCTTACCCGGGGGGCGCTCTGGGGGCTTGAACCAAGTCTCACGTCTGCGCCCCCTCTTCCAACTAGACGGTGGGCCCCTGGGGAGGCAGGCCGACTCCCTTCAGTGAATGTCGCCAGCCCCACCCCGATCGATCTCGGCACAGCATCTGACACTGAGGAAGCACCGTGCTGACGGTTGTAGGATGGGACGGGGTGGGTAGCGTGGGGTGGGACAGGATGGGACGAGATGGGACAGGACCGAAGGGAAGGGAAGGGAACGGAATAAAGGCTGAGCCCAGCAACGCCCCCTTCCCTCCATCAACCATGTAAGAGGAGCCCCTATAGGAGAGACATGTATAAGAACGGTTATGACAGAGAGCGATCAGAAACAGCCTAGATGCCCCTCACCAGCAGGCCGGCTGTGTCACCCACGGAGTGTCCCTGCTATGGAATGTCACGCCGCGTTCATAGAGAACGAAGGGGCGCTATGTACCAACGTGGGAAGCTCTCCGAGGCACAGTACCGCGTGGATAAAAATGGAGGGGGGGGGGAGCACGTTGCAGAATGATAGATCCAATATGGCATCATTTATTTTTTTAATCAAAAATCAATATGACATTGTTTCTATGGATACACTTATACCGTATTTCCTCAAACCTACCATACCATCGATTGTAAACTACACTATCACAATTACTGGAAAAAAGAAAGAAAGAAGGAAAGAAAAGACCACTGTCAATGAAACCATGACATGCCACGAATTCTCTAAGATCTCAGCTCGACTTCAGAGATGATGTGACTGCATCTTAGAACCTAGGGAACGTAGCATTATGTAAATTTGCGGCAGAAGGTCTAGGAGCACGCAAGCCACAACGGTGACTGCAATTAACCTGGGGGCAAGGGCAGGACGAGGGGGACTCGAGCCTCCTATCTGTCACCTCTGAAAGTGTTACAAACAGACGAGATTGATGTGTGGGTGATATTTAATAATGTCTAACACTTTCTTTTTTTTTTTTTTTTAAGGACAAAGAATGACTCAACCAGCCTCCCCCACCCCTCACTCAAGATGAAGCAATGGTAATAATACATGACCAGCGCATGAGTCACCGGGAGAACCGGGGACTTTCCACGGTGACACGTCAGGGCAGGGCCGCCAAAGCTTGGCGAAGAGGAGAGGGGACACGGTGGGCAATGTCCAGTGTGGAATGTGTGGCGGGGGAAAAAAAAAAAGAAGCAACGGAAAGAGGATTTGATTGAGGGAAACAAAGAGTTCGCAAGCTACTCGCAGACCCGCCTGACGGCTATATGGGGGCCAGGGCTTGTCCCCCACCCCCCGCCAGCCCCCCAAAACGGCGCCTGCCTCTACCCTCGCCGCTGTCCGCGAAGATGTTTGCTGAGTCACGACGGCATCCTGAACGCATCGCCCACAAGGGACCTGCTCGGACTCAAGCTTCTAATGCCGCTTTAATATCCAATTCTGCGTGTCGGGGAGAGCTGGGCCCCGGCCTGCCGCAGCCGCGTCACCTCGCCCTGCGCACAAATAAAAATAGCCTTGGTGCTCGGAGCGCAGGTCTGCACGCCTCTCCTCTGGGGGTCCCGGCGGCTGAGCGGCGAGCCGGCAGCACGTGTGACACAAATACACAATGAACAAAGAGGCTCCTCAGAAGCATCCTTGACCTTCCTGCTTGCCTTGCCTTCTCCCTGGCTCCGTCCCCCGTGACACCGAACACGGCAGGACGCGGTCGAGGCGGCTGAGGGCCGCAGAGCGCCCTCCTGGCCAATCTCCGCAGCGGTGGACCAGGAAATGGCGTTCATCGAATGATAACCTACACTGTTCTCCGTGTATGCAAATAACGGGGTTTTGCCAGCTCGGGCCGTGATTTGAACAGCAGCTGCCCCTGCCGGCACCGGGCCCCTCGTGTCTGAAAAACACGCTCCTCTGTTGTCATCATCCGTGGCCCTTACAGCGCAAGACCAAAGCGCTGGCCAGGACCACGTCCCGGAGCCAAAACCTGCCCGGCGACCTGACTCGGCCCCCCGAGCTCCAAGAGAAACGAACGGTGTGGCTCCCGCTCCCCAAACAAACCCGTACAGGAAACGTCCCCTTCTAGACACCGGGGTTTGTTTCCAGAACGAGACTTCTCGGCAGCATCCAAGCCGACCCGGGCAGGGGTGATGCAGAGGGCATTTGCTGTGGGTCCCTTCCGACGATGCTCTGCTTCCTGCGCCCACTCTGTGCCCAGGACGCTGACCAGCCCGTCCCTATGCTTCAGGTGTCTGGTGGGGTCCCGCCAGTGGTCCGAGCAGGGACGGGAGGACAGGAGGACACAGTGGGGTCCCGCCAGTGGTCCCAGCAGGGACGGGAGGACAGGAGGACACGGTGGGGTCCCGCCAGTGGTCCCAGCAGGGACGGGGGGACAGGAGGACACGGTGGGGTCCCGCCAGTGGTCCCAGCAGGGACGGGGGGACAGGAGGACACGGTGGGGTCCCGCCAGTGGTCCCAGCAGGGACGGGGGGACAGGAGGACACAGTGGGGTCCCGCCAGTGGTCCCAGCAGGGACGGGGGGACAGGAGGACACGGAGCAGAGGAACCTGCTGTCTGGGCGTGCTCCCTGGGTGGTCACTGGTGGCAGCGGCCTCTCCCCATGCCAGCGCTCCTCTTCTCATCCCCACTGGGTTCTGCTGCGAGGTTGTCCTCACAGGGATGTCCCCAAGGGGCTCCCCTCGCCCTGCCCACCTCCGCAAGTGCCCTTTTATTAAACGCTCCTCAGTGACTATGTTGGAGTGTGCCATCTGACCCTGACGAAGGGGGTGTCCTCTGAACAGTTTTTAAGCAAATATGCCGGCAAGGTGTTGGGTAAAAGCGTGATAAAGAGACGTGAGAGGAAGCAGAGAGCGGTGCGGCCTCGGTGAGGGCGGAGAGGCGTAGGGGAGGCAGCGGTGAGACGTGGCTCACGGTGAGGGCAGCCGCAGCGAGCGCAGCGAGGCAGGGCCACGGGATGACTCACTCTCCCGCAGCCCAGGGCCCCGGCCCCTCTCCTCTGTGACCTGGCTGTCCCGCTACAGATGACCCCTCCCTGCAACTCGGCCACTCTGTCCACTGGGACAGCAATCAGCCCCAGCCTGAGCCTATGAGACGGGCACTTCCAAAGCCCACCTCTGGTCTCTCTTGCCATTCCACCCAGTGCCCCTCAAATCCCACCCTGGACCGTAGGGCCTCCCCGCACCCTACAGAACTTCTCTTCCTCTGGGGGACAGTGGCTCCTGGGGACAGGAGCCCAGCTGCTTTGATCCTAACCAGTCTGGTGTGCCTTTATCCACTCTCCTCTGTATGACCTGTCTCCCTGAGGGCAGAGATCCGCTACATCCTTGGCACCGAGCCAGGGCCTGGCACACAGTAGGGACTTAATAAAAACTGAGGGCCTCCAATGGGGTGCTTATGCCTGGGAGAAGCAGAATGCACCCTCTGGCCTGTCTGTGGTACCTGTCCTCCGCCCCCAGGAAGCAGGTGGCAGAGCGGTTTCTCAGGCAGAAAGGGAGGTGGGAGGGACACGTGGGGTTTGGTAGCATCTGACGGGGCAAAGGGGTCTCCAGGCCAGAGGAGACTGCCCACAGGAATTCCTGGTCCTCAGCCAACCAAGGGAGCAACCCACAGAACACCCGGCCACTTCCAACAAATCATTCAGCAACTATTTCCTGAGCACCTACTATGTGCCAGGCCCTGGGCCAGGCCAGAGACTGATGCAGGCATGAGAAAGGCAGAGCAAAACACCGCTCTTAAGAGGGTCACCTTCTAGTAGCAAATACAATAATCCAAAAGAAAATCATAAAGAACAGTTGAAGTAACTGTCATGAGGGAAATCACGTGGGGTGATTTGCTAGAGAGTGGAGGAGACCGTCTTAGCTGGGACCGAGGGGGTGCCAAGAGGGCCACTCTCAGTAGGTGGCATTGGAGCTGTAACCCACAAGGAGGTGAAGAAGCTCTCCAGGTGAAACCTGAAAGAGAATCCGGGTGGAGAAGGAGGTCATGCAAAGGCCCTGTGGTACAAATAAGCATGGCCTGTCCCAGGCTCAGGAGGAGGAGCCAAGTGGGAGGAGAAGAGGCTGGGTGAGAGGGAAGGATTCATTCTAAGTGCAGCAGGAGGGAGGGCCAGTCAGGTAGAAGCTGCCCTGGGAACAGACGCCTGGAAGGGGTTGGGAGGCCACAGGCAGATGCCAGCCATCTGTCTTCCCCATCCCCCTGACTGCCTGCCTCTCAGCCGCCTTCTTCCCGACTCCTCATCACTCCGCCTCTACCCGCCCTCAGAAGGGACAGACCCGCTCCGACCGGTCCGACCTCGTCACCCATCACTCAGCAGCGCTGACACACACAACCAACCACTGGACGAGGCCAGGACCCCGGCATCTGAGACTGCAGGGTGAGGAGAAGGGCCAGGCTGTGTGTGTGCCCCCCCGCCAAGCCAGTCGCTGTCCCCCCACCCACCTGCCCATCTGCCTCACAGCCTCGTTCCTCCCAGAGGCCCCCCTCCCCAAGCCATGATGTCATTTCCAGAGGCAGCCAAATTCTAGCCAGCCGACACCAAAATAAAACCGTTTAACACAAAACGAAGCATTTTATAATCCCCTCCACATTCTCTCCCTGAGCCGGTGTACACGGCGTTTAAAAACTCTGCCAAAACACTCCACCAATAGCTGGGCTTGATTGTAGAGCCGGCTCGGAGTTCAATTTCAGATCTCCTTGCTCTTTCCCTCTCCCGCCCCTGCCCCGCAGCCCCCACGCCAATGCGGCAGCCCCGCGCCTTCTCTCCCGTTCTGTGTCCCACCCCCCACGGCAAGGCAGGCCAGGTCGGTGTGCAGCCAGCACCCCTGGCTCGAGGAATAAAAGGCTGACCCCCCGCTGGCTGCACAGCCTGAATCACACTCCCCAGCCAGCGGGAGAGAAATCTGGTTGGTTTCTCATTCTGTTTGGGGATGTTCTTTATTTTTCTGCGTTAGGGTGCTGTCACAGGGATGCCAGTCACAGGGTCTCAGGACGCAGAGGAACCTGAATATTGACCAGTGCGAGCCCCTCGGCCCACTTCTCCATGCCCCACTCCCCTACCCCTGGAGTCATCCGATGTGCCCACCTCCAGGCTTTTATTGTATTTTTTTTTTCTGAAGTTGGAAACGGAGGAGGCAGTCAGACAGACTCCCGCATGCGCCCGACCGGGATCCACCCAGCATGCCCACCAGGGAGCGATGCTCTGCCCATCTGGGGCATCGCTCTGTTGCGACCAGAGCCATTCTAGCGCCTGAGGCAGAGGCCATAGAGCCATCCTCAGCACCCAGGCAAACTTTGCTCTAATGGAGCCTTGGCTGCGGGAGGGGAAGAGAGAGACAGAGAGGAAGGAGAGGGGGAGGGGTGGAGAAGCAGATGGGCGCTTCTCCTGTGTGCCCTGGCCGGGAATCAAACCCGGGACTCCTGCACGCCAGGCCAACCCTCTACCACTGAGCCAACTGGCCAGGGCCCCCACCTCCAGGTTTTTAAAAAGGCTCTGGCCACCAGGAAATCACTCCTTATGTGTGGGGCCCCTATGGCTGCTAGAATTGGTCCTGGTTCTTCCCCTGGAGTACCAAGATGAATAGAGGGAGGGGTCATGGTGTCTCACCCCACTTCCCCACAGTTTTGCCCAGAGCTTCCCTGGGCAGCCCCCTCCCCATCAACGCCTCATCCGGAGGTGACAGTAAGAATACCAGCCACCGGGTCAGCACCATAGGAACGGACACCAGCTGACCCGGTGGGATCGGTCAGGCTCTGACCTCTCCCTGAGGCCAGGTCGCCCCCTCTGGAATCTCCCCTGCTGGAGGCAAAGCTCCAAGGAACCCTTCTTTGGGATGCTTCTGCCAAACAGCATCCACGCCCCCTTCTTCTGCAAGCAGCACCTTGATTTCTGCTGAGGAGCACCCTGGGTCTGCCACCCGGAGCCTGACCGGCCTGAGCCAGAGCCCACGCAGCCTTCCTCAGAGCCTGGACAGGCTGGATCGTGTGGCCTTTGCCAGCGTTCCTGCATTCAGCCGCACATGAAGCAAATCCTACATCTAGAATTTCTGTTTCTACTCAACTCCCCAACTTGATGTAAGCACATGAAGGTTTGGTTTTTCTGACATTGGCCTCTAAGAATCCTACCTTCCCAACTTGCATGCATAACTTTGGGGCTTCCCCCGCCTCTGTCTTCCCCTGAACCCCTTTCCTGCCATGGTCTCTCCAGAAACATGTGGAAGAGGGCAATCGCTCCCTTCCTCCTGCTTCTGACACAGCCTCCATTTGTGCTAACTCAGCCTGACCTCAACTAACCAACAGAGCCTCAGAGTACACTAATATACACTAACCAACACACTAAGTAACACCGCCTCTGAGTACACTAATTAATGCACACTAATACACTAAGTAACACCGCCTCTGAGTACACTAATACACACTAGCCAATACACTATGTAACATCTGAGTACACTAATTAATGTACACTAACTAATACACTAAGTAACACCGCCTCTGAGTACACTAATACACACTAGCCAATACACTAAGTAACACAGCTTCTGAGTACACTAATATATACACTAACCAATACACTAAGTAACACCGCCTCTGAGTACACTAATTAATGCACACTAATACACTAAGTAACACCGCCTCTGAGTACACTAATACACACTAGCCAATACACTATGTAACATCTGAGTACACTAATTAATGTACACTAACCAACACACTAAGTAACACCGCCTCTGAGTACACTAATACACACTAGCCAATACACTAAGTAACACCGCCTCTGAGTACACTAATATACACTAGCCAACACACTAAGTAACACTGCCTCTGAGTACACTAATTAATGCACACTAATACACTAAGTAACACCGCCTCTGAGTACACTAATACACACTAGCCAATACACTAAGTAACACTGCCTCTGAGTACACTAATTAATGCACACTAATACACTAAGTAACACCGCCTCTGAGTACACTAATACACACTAGCCAATACACTATGTAACATCTGAGTACACTAATTAATGTACACTAACTAATACACTAAGTAACACAGCCTCTGAGTATACTAACCAATCTACACTAAGTACATAGTACACTAATGTACACTAATACACTAAGTAACACAGCCTCAGAGTACACTAACTAATGTACACTAATACACTAAGTAACACAGCCTCTGAGTATATTAACCAATGTATACTAAGTAACAGTCTCAGAGTACACTAACTAATGTATACTAATTAACCATGTCTCAGAGTACACTAATGCAGTGGTCCCCAATCTGTTTTGGGCCACAGACCAGTTTAATGTCAGAAAATATTTTCATGGACCAGCCTTTAAGGTGGGACGGATAAATGTATCACGTGACCGAGACAAGCGTCAAGAGCAGGGGTCCCCAAACTTTTTACACAGGGGGCCAGTTCACTGTCCCTCAGACCATTAGAGGGCCGGACTATAAAAAAAACTATGAACAAATCCCTATGCACACTGCACATATCTTATTTTAAAGTAAAAAAAAAAAAAAAACCGGGAACAAATACAATATTTAAAATAAAGAACAAGTAAATTTAAATCAACAAACTGACCAGTATTTCAATGGGAACTATGCTCCTCTCACTGACCACCAATGAAAGAGGTGCCCCTTCCTGAAGTGCGGCCGGATAAATGGCCTCAGGGGGCCGCATGCGGCCCGTGGGCTGTAGTTTGGGGACCCCTGGTCAAGAGTGAGCCTTAGACGGATGTAACAGAGGGAATCTGGTCATTTTTAAAAAATAAAACATCGTTCAGACTTAAATATAAATAAAACGAAAATAATGTAAGTTATTTATTCTTTCTCAGCGGACCAGTACCAAATGGCCCACAGACTGGTACCGGTCCGCGGCCCGGGGGTTGGGGACCACTGCACTAATGTACACTAAGTAATACACTAACCAACAGTCTCAGAATACACTAACACAGCCTCTGAGTAAACTAACTCAGCCTCAGCCTTGGAGTACACTAACTAATACACTATACACTATATA
Source organism: Saccopteryx leptura (assembly GCF_036850995.1). Classification (NCBI taxonomy): domain Eukaryota; kingdom Metazoa; phylum Chordata; class Mammalia; order Chiroptera; family Emballonuridae; genus Saccopteryx; species Saccopteryx leptura. The sequence goes on from NC_089511.1 coordinate 4,809,678, forward strand.
CTAACTAGTACACTAACTAACATAGTCTCAGCCTCAAGTACACTAACTAATGTGCATTAACTAATACACTAACTCAGCCTCAGCCTTGGAGTACACTAACTAATACACTATACACTATATACTAACTAGTACACTAACTAACATAGTCTCAGCCTCAAGTACACTAACTAATGTGCATTAACTAATACACTAACTCAGCCTCAGCCTTGGAGTACACTAACTAATACACTAACGCAGCTTCAGCATAAACTAACTAATGCAGCCTCAGCACTACACAGCCTCGGAGTATACTAACTAATGTATACAAACTAAACGGCCACGGAGTACACTAACCATTTTGGCAGTGACCAGGCCTCTCGGGTGAACTTCCCTCCCATGTTGCTCATGCGGCCTTGGCCAGTACTTAGCTACACTACAGAGAGAACCAGCCCATTCTCTAGAACAAAGTACAGGTCAGTGTAAGAATCTCCCGGCCAGAGCACTGGCCAGGTAGCTCTGTTGGTTAAAGTGTTGTCCCAACACGCCAAGTTTACAGATTCAATCCCAGGTCAGGTCACACACAGAAATCAACCAATGAAAGCATTAAATAAGTGGAACAACAAATCAATGTTTCTATCTCTCTCCCCCTTTCTCTACCTCTAAAATAATCAATAACTTAAAAAAAAATTTTTTTTAAGCCCTGGCTGGGTAGCTGTGTTGGTTAGAGCATCATACCGACACGCCAAGGCTGTGGGTTCAATCCCCCGTCAGGACACTTAACAAGAATCAACCAATGAATGCATAAAGAGTAAAGTAACAAATCGATGTTTCTCTCCTTGCCTCTCTCTCTCTCTCAAATCAATATATAAATAATAAAAATAATCTTTTAATTAAAAAACGTCTCGTGGCCAAAGTCAGTGAGGGGCCGAGTGTGCTGACTCGCTCAGCACTCTATCCCCGGGGCTGGGATACTCCCTAGCTCATAGTAGGTGCTTCAGGAAAGGATGCTATGAATGAATGAACCCACGCCAGGCGGTGCTCTGGTTCCGAGGACCACCTTTGCCTCTGACCGGCAGTCCGCTCCGTTCTCTGACTGCCGGAAGCTGAGCGCTGAGGGACGTGGGAAGAGGTCATCGATAAGTTTCCGGCGAAGATAAGGATTTTCGCACAACTCCCCTTCTCGTTGCCTCTTTTACCCCAAAATTCAGGCCAGGATGCAGCTGGAGGCTCTTCCTGTCTTTACCTACAGGCATTTCTCAGAGCTTTTTTCCAAGCCTCAAAGTGGAGCGCACCGAGATTGATTTCCTAGGGAACACAATTTTCAGATCTTTATGCCCAACAGGGCCTGGAAATAGCGCCAGCACCCCCCAGGAGAAGGCAGCGTGGCCGGCTGGAGGGGCTCGGTCTCTGCTTCCTGACCACCGGGGAGAAAGGTGCTAAGAAGGACAAGGAGGGCGGGACAGTGGGGAGCTGGGGCTCTCGACAAAGCCCCACGTAACTCACCCTGAGTCGCTCAGTGACCTGAGGTTTCGGAACTGTACGTGTAGACATGGGTGCAGGGGGGGGGGGGGTCAGGGGAAGGGAGGATCTTATTACTGAAACACCTACAGAATGAAGAATAAAAGTCTCATTGAGAGCTGGGAGGCCGAGGGTGGAGGAGGTAACACCGGGTTCCCCGGAACTGGCCCGGCAGACTGACTTCACAGACCCTCTCCACACCATCCGGGCACCCGAGCCCCTCGGCCCAAGGAATAACCTGACGGCCACCCAGATGTCTCTCCCCAGCCTGGCCCAACGCCTGGAGACGATGTCCCAGTAGCCAGTGGATGTCACCGGGGCATCACTGGTCCCCCTCCCTGAGCTCTATTGCTACAGGACCAAGAGGCAGAGGTTTAGGGGAGGGATGCTGGGCTGGCTTTTGTGGGACCCCCAAGGTGAGGGTACAACTTCCATAGACTCAGTAAGAATTCAAGGTCAAAGTCTTTCCTCCACAAGAAGCAAACAAAGAACCTGCCCAGTCTGACTGGTTTCTGAGTCCGGAGACCTCAACGATGACAGGTTTGCTGTGAGTCACCTCCCTGCTTCCCCACAAACAGCCGCTGGGCCAGACAGGAGCTATACACCAAGCCCCCACCCGTCAGAGAGCACGCGGGAGCCCAGTCGCTGACACCAGTTCCCTGACCACCCGGGGGCTGCACCGCCTCCTAGGAATTGTCAGATACCCCCTGGGGAGAGGGAAGTGTCAGCTAAGCCCCCACCTCCCCATGTGACCTTCGCGGAATCCTCCTTCACTAAGAGCCTCCTTCACTAAACTCAGCCAGGGTTTTCAGAGGTCCGGGGGCTTCCTGGAGGTCCGAGGGGCGCACACGGCAGATGGGAGGTGGAGGAGTCTTCCAGCTCCTTTAACAGAGAGCTCTGCGGTTATCCGCTGTCTATACACCGGTTGGGTTCAAGAATAAAGCTGGGAACCCCTGGGCTAGATGACCTTTGGGGAACCTGCTTCCCTAAAATTCTAAGATGAGATGACGAAACACCATCAAAAGCAAAGTGAGGCCCTGGCCAGTTGGCTCAGCAGTAGAGCGTCGGCCTGGCGTGTGGGGGACCCGGGTTCGATTCCTGGCCAGGGCACATAGGAGAAGCGCCCATTTGCTTCTCCACCCCCACCCCCTCCTTCCTCTCTGTCTCTCTCTTCCCCTCCCGCAGCCAAGGCTCCATTGGAGCAAAGATGGCCCGGGCGCTGGGGATGGCTCCTTGACCTCTGCTCCAGGCGCTAGAGTGGCTCTGGTCACGGCGGAGCAACGCCCCAGAGGGGCAGAGCATCGCCCCTGGTGGGCGTGCCGGGTGGATCCCGGTCGGGCGCATGCGGGAGTCTGTCTGACTGTCTCTCCCCGTTTCCAGCTTCAGAAAAAAAAAATAAAATAAAATAAAATAAAATAAAATACCTGGGCTAGTCCATGGGTATTTAGAAGAAAAAAAAAAAAAAGCAAAGTGAATGGACTTGATCATCAACAGCCAACAATCTGGTGTTTCACTCAACGAGTTCACGCCTTCATATTTGCCTGCATACAATTCCTTCCTCCTGAAGAAGACATTGTGTTTCCTGGCCATCACCCTGGGAAGCCCCCTCCTCAACTCCCAGTCCCAGGGGCGCATAGGGAGCTGCCCCTGACAGCCCCTAACCCCGAGCCTTGCCAATATGCATACCTGCCTCCCTCTGACCACAGGGCCGCCTTACAGGGTGAGCCTTGGTCAGGCTGTGGCATCCCAGGACATCGGTGCTGAAAGTCAGCAAGTTAGGAGGATGCAGACCTGGAGGTGCTGGGGACATCTCAGCCGCTGCAGAGGAGGTGACAGGGTTTGTGGAGACAGTCTTGGGCATGTCCCCAGAGGGCCTGGAGGGCCATGCCAAAGCCAGCCCCAGCTCTCAGTTCCTTTACCCAATGAGTTCGCTTCTCCCTGCCTGTCAGTTTGCATTGAGTCGCTCTGTAGATAACACATCATTAACTGAGGACCTGCTATGTGCTGGCCAACCAGAAGGGTCGTGGTGACTTCATCTCCCAGCTAGATTTTACATCCTTGTTGACAGGGACTCTTACACACACAGAGCCCCGGGCATCTAGGAGGCATGGTATCACTACTTGCGGATGTGACATGTGCCCTTGGGAAACTTCCAAGCTGAAACGGATGACAGCGGCTGCACCCAGACCGCACCAGGAGCGCCACTCACAGCCGGCCTGACGGCCAGGCTGAAGGCCAGCCTGGGGTGGTCCTGCTCCTCGCCAGGACCCTGACGTCCTGCTGGGTGTCCAACGAGAGAAGCCAGTGGACGCTCTGGCTGCTTCCAGGGAAGCCTCAGAACCCAGAACCCAGCCCGGGAGGAGCAGGCCCCCTGACTCCCCAGAGGGACTCCAGGGTCCACTCCCTGAGGCTCATCCAGCAGGCGAGAGGGAGGCTGTTGGCAGCAGAAGCGACCCAGATGTCAGGCACCACCCCGGATTCCACTCTGGCCCATCCTTGGACGCAAAAGAACCCAGGAGGCATGAGGATGCACAAATCCACCAACGTGGGAGAGAGGGGAAAGACCCTGTCCACTGTGGAGAGCCCTCAGAAGCCACAAGGCACACGACGACATAGTCTCTCTCCTGGAAACCAAAGCAAACGCGGCTTCTTCCCACCGTGACCCCTGCCTTCCACATGGTTACATTCAGCGTCCAGTTGCAGAGAGACCCCCGGGCCCAGCAGTGGGACAGCAGCGTGGGCTCTGCACAGTCGAGTCAAGGGGGTACATTCTGCAAACTGCAGACTCATGGGGGGGGGGCAGGAACACCAGCCTCCGAAAATAACTCCCCTCCATGTCACCGCCAGGAGCCCAGGCAGAACCGCGGGGTCCCACGCAGCCTGCCTGGGTCGCAGGCACCTTCTGATGGGGAACTCGGGACGGCAGGGAGCGGGCAAGTCAGGAAAGGTTCCACAGCCACACCCAAATGGCAGCACACTCACCAGCTGACACACCTGGCCAGCATCTCCCTGAAGAGCTAGCTGTGGGAGTGGCATCCCTATACACGGAGACACCGTTAAAGCTCAGGGTACGGGGGGCTGTTCAAAGGCCCTGTGGCGCTTCTTCTTTCCAAAGAACATTTCTATGATGCGATTACCTTCTCCACGAGCACCCTGAAGGGTCCCTATGCGTCTTCGATGCTCAGTAAATACTTGTTGAATGAATAAGCCATCTCCTCGTGCTCTAAACTCCCCCTCTGGTTCCACATTTGTTGAAGACCTACAATGTCCAGGCACAACACACAAACTTCTACTTCTGCTCTCCCGTGTGCCAAAGCCCTTTCTCCGTGGCATTTCCGTGGTCTGCCTTACTGCGGGCTCCTCTGTCCCTCACAAAGGCTGCAGCTTCTTTGGGGACGAGATCAACAAACATTGACTGAGTGAGTGCCTACGATGTGCTCTAGCCACCAGTCAAGGCTACCCCCCCCCCACCCCTGGGGACAGAGAAGAGAACAAGACCCCAAGCCTTGACATCAAGAACACACATCCTCACCAGTGGTTGGGCTGGCAAACATTTTTATCTTTGCCAATCTGGTAGATTTTTTAAAAAAATCCATATATATATATATATATATATATATATATATATATATATATATATGGTTTAAAGTCACAGTTCTCTTACATGACGGAGGTTCTGAATCTTTCTAAAGGACCTGTGTGGCACCAACCAACCCAAGCAGGCACCTGGCCATGAGCAGCCCGGCCTCTGCCCTGTTTCCTGGTGGTTTGTGGGATATTTTCTTAGCGTGGGTAGGAGCGCCTGACCCATTAAGAAAAAAATATCTCTTGCCTGCGATATGTGTCCTTGGTTTAATTTACTGTGGTTTTGGCAACACAGACGTGTTTTATTTTTATGCAGTTGAATATTTCTGCCTTTTGTTTTATGGCTTCTGGGTCTATTAGGGTTATATTTAGAAAAGGCTTCCCCTCTCTGATACTATTATATGTATATTTTTAAACTCACTTGTTTTCTTTTAGTACCATTAAGGTTTTTTTTTTTTTTATGTTTGTATTTCTGATCCCCTCGGGATTTGTCTGGTGTTAAGAGTAGGAAGGGCTCCAGTTTCCTTATTTCAGGATGGCTACCTTCTCCACCCCAATCCCAGTGACGTCTGTCCCCCCTGATCTGCAGTGACACCTTTCTGATCCACGAAATGGCCATCAATTCGGGCCCATGTCCGGCCCCCTTTCCGCTCCCCTGGGTTGCCCCAGGCTGCTCAGAACCCCTACAGCTTCGGCACATGTGTTTAAAATCTGAGTGGCCACAGGCCCCGCCCACCATTCCTCCTCTTTTGGGAATTTCCTTCTGTCCCTGCCTGCTTGCTGATGTTTCCTTATGAACGTCAGAACCGGCTTGTCATTTGCTAAGTCAATCCGACAGCCCCTCACATTGGCTGAAGTGAAGTTACCGGGCTAATTCAGGGGACGTGGACATATTTACGATACGGGGCCTTTCCAGCCAAGGACAAGGTCTGCCTCTTCATTTATCTAAGTCTCTTTGGTGTCCCACCGGTGGTGGATCCTGTTCCTGCGTCCCCCTCCCCAAACCCTGGCTCCTTGCGTCCTGGATTGGTTCCCTGGTCTTGATCCATTCGGTGGCTGTGGAAAGCGGGCCTCTTTCTCAGCCCGTGTTTCTGACCGGATGCTGTCTGCATGCAGGGAAGCTCTTCACGAGGGGGTTGGACTTGGGTTCGAGCCCCCAGGCCTTTTGCGCTGCGAGAGGCCAGCGGGCGGCGGACGCCCAGGCGCCGTGCGCGCTCCCCGCGGGGCAGAAGGCCCCCCACCCCGCGCCCTGCACCTGCGCACTTGGCAGAACGCCCCCGGCGGCTGGCCCGCGCGCCGCTCTGTTTTGCCCAAATGGAACCAGTACGAGGGGCGCCCTAAGCAGCGAAGGCAGGGCAGGGCAGGGCCCCCCACCCACGCCCCCGGGGCAAGAAAGGGCCGAGGGCGGCACACAAAGGCAGGCCTGGCCGGCCAGCAGACAGGAGTGAGGCTGGCAGAGGTGCCAGCCTCCACGAGCCCCAGCCCTGTAATTAGGGCCCCGGGTCACTCTGGCCGCAGCTGAAGAAACCGGGGTGTAATTAACTTCCCGCCCGGCTCTTCATGCGGCAGCGCCTCACTTTCGCCAGAAAAGGAGGGCCGGCCGTTCCAAAGGGGCTGGCCACACACTCCTTGGTCCCGGTCCTCGGAAAGGTGACTCGGCCAAGGGTGAGCAGCGAAATTAAGCCACAGGAGTGCTTTGTTTTTTTGTTGGGTTTTTTTTTTTTTTTTTGCTTTTGCTATTTGGACTTTTTTTTTTTTTTTTAACCTGAGCATTCAAAAAAGCTGCGCCTGTCTGGAGTTTAGTCTGAAATTGCCCACCATCCTGATGCCGATGGAACAAGGCCCTGTCCCCCACCCCCTGCCACATTAAGAGCCCGGAGGTCGCTCAGCTACAGCAGTTTTAGAGAAGAACCACATTCAAGATCGTCCCCACAAACCCACCGGCCCCCCCACACGGCCCAACATGCCGACTGCCTGGAAGGGCTGACCTTCCCCGACACGCCTGCCTGGGGACGGGGGGCAGGGGGTGCCGCCTCCACATTCCAGGGGTGACAGCCTTCTTCAGGGGACAAGGAGCAGACTGCGGGATGGACAGGTGTCACTGCCCTCGGGCCCCAAGTTCTCAACAGCAGGGAGGGCCCTGCCTTCCCCCCTAAATAAGACTCATTTGTTCTCAGAGATACCTGCTAAGCGCCCCCTTCTCCCAGCCTCAGCAGACCCTGGTCCTCTCTGAGGTGGTCTTGGCTGGGCCATCAAGCGTCCCTCTGCAGTGTACGCTCCGTGAGGGCAGCGATGGCCACCTGCACTGTCCCCAGTGCTGTGTCAGGATGGCAGCGCTGAGCATCCAGCCGACCCACGAGCCTGGCCCGAGAGGGTCCGCTGTTGCATTCTGTACCCGTTTCCAACTTTTCAAGCAGAAGCCAATTTCCAAACACCTAAAGCCCAGTGTAGCAAGCAGACCTTCAAGGAGTGGGGGGCCAGGGCCCCCGCAGCCAAACAGGACCCAGTACGCACCCAACAGCCCCGGAAACGCCTCTGGGCACAGAGTCTGTAAATCACAATCAACGGGTGTGGCGGCCTCCTAAGTAGGGGCCTGTTTTGAATTGTATACATGCGATTTCCAGGGGTCACCCTGCCATTGGGTAACCCTAAGAACCTATGACCTGGGGGGAAATAACCCCTCACCTATTTCTTCCATGTCAGGGACACTCTCCCAGACTAGGTCACACTTGGATGGGGTGGCAGTGATTTTCTCAGGGATATTATTAGGTGAGGTCGTTTTACAAATTCTTTTCTAGGATCTTCTGACTCCCTTCCAGGGCTCTGGGGTTGAGGGGTAATCCTGGCTCCCACTTCCCTGTGGAGGTTGTTAGCGGGGTCCTGTTCGGAAGTGGGCAGGTGTATCAGTAGGCACCCCCCCAACATCAATGAGGACGGCTGGAGACCCTGCACTCGGGGCTGCCATGACTACAGCCGAAGTCTGGGGCTCAGAGAGGACAGGCGGCCACTGGGCAGAGAATCCTGCCCGGGACGTACCACAGAACCCCACAGATAGCCCCAAAGTTTCACATTTCCCCTCCTCCACCTAGAAATGCCACCCATCTCAGACGTGTCTCAGGAGACATGAGAATCTCCTGGATTCTGAGAACCGGAGGAAGGGGCAGGGAGCCGTGCTGGGGCAGGGACCTCACTGCAAGGAAGGGCCACAGGTGAACAGGGCGGCACTTCGTGGGGCTCCCGGCGGACCTGCTCCAACAACTACACACTGAGGAACCAAAGGGAAGGGCTTTTCATTTCACTGGTTGTTTAAAAGTCACTGACAAGTATTTCATTCCCTCACAGGTGAGCCTCCACCTCAGCTCTTGGCTAAATGAAGAAATCCACCAGCCTCTCTGATTTTCTCAGACAGGATAGAGTCCACAGCCTAAGGTCCTGAAAAGGTCCTGACTCAGCCACCACATCACTATGTGAGCTCGGTCAAGCATCCACCTTTCCTTCCCAGTGCTGCAGTTCTAAGATCATAAGTCAGCCATCACCTCTGACTGTGGTTGAAGCATCACAAATTCAAAATGACTGGGGTTTGATTTGCTGAGCCCTCAAAAGTCCAAGCCTGTAAAAATCTTCCCGTGTGCATTATTTTGGGGTATCTGTCCCCTTCAGAGGTAGAGAATGGGCACCTGGTCTAGCCAAGGCTGTGCAGGTATGGATATCACTTGAGGGAAAGTCATAGCAGTTCCCCAAACACGTGGCTTTCATACTTCTGAGATGGTATGAAAGGTAGAGAAAGTGAGAGCTCTGACTCCCAACCTACTTCTTACCAGCACATTTTTCCCCCAAACAGGTGACAGGTCCCCTTTGGAATACCGGTCTAAAATTGTAGGCCCTTTCCCCATAAACCAGCATCCAAGATATTTCCATCCAACAATCCCGTTAGAAGATGTCTGGGGATAGCTGTGTGAGGAACACAAACGCCACAAACTCAGCCCTCCAGCATGGCTGCCGTCCCTCAGGGAATACACGTGCCACTGTCCCCGATCCCACCCCCTCGTGTCCCAGACACACAATGACACGACGTGTGTAGTCTTAAATGGCTCCTATAAAACTCTGGCCTTGGCCACCTTCTCAGAGGCACCGAGGAAGCAGAACAGGTCTACCGTCTGGTCTGGCAGCAACCAGCCACTGAAAAGAAGTGGGGGGGGGGCATGCACCAAGGTGAAACGGGGTCCCTTCCTGCACAGGCTCTCCTTGGCCTGGGAAACTGTCCCCATCCCACCACAGGCCCCGCCTCGGAGCTCATCCTGCACGCAGCTCTCCACACTTAAACCGCTTAACTGCGTACTAACAGCCTCTTCATGGCTGGGTTTCCAAAAAGGCCTTCCAGAAATCGGGGGTGCTGACCCATGCTCTATGGAGTACAGACTGGGGGAGCAGGAGACAGAGAGCCTCCCTTCCCCCCCCCACCCGCCTTGTTCCTGCCAGCCGGGAAAGCTGTTGCTTTGATCTTATTTATTTATTTCTCTTTAAAAATCTTATTTAAAAGGCGGGATAGAGGGTACCCGAGACGCCACAATGAAATGACATTAACTGTAAAATTACATTATTAATTCTTTAATCTCACTGGAGGCTCCGAGCAGTTGCTGTGTCCAATTACCCGCATAACCACCTGTCAGAACCCCGGCGCTGTTTAGCATACCTCCAGGACAGCGGTGGGCCCGGTGGTCCGTCAGGTCTGCCAGAGACTCGAAGTCTTGCTGACAGTGATCGCAGGTGTAAATTGACTCATCCTCCATGTCTTCATCGTCCTCATTTCGCTCCTCTTGACTTGTCACGCTGTTCCTGTCCTCCAGCGCCCGGCTGGCTTTCTGGTCACACTCGGGCTCTCCTTCTAGGCCTCCTGCCAACAGGAAGAATACCGTCCACGTGAGCTGACGGGGTCTCGGGAAAGGGTTTCTGAAAGAATTGCCCGGCGTTTATTAAGATGCATTTAATTATTCTCCCTCCCAGGGTGCATTCTTCCGGATGCCTCTCGTTATAGTCATAGATGGGGCTGTTTTATTATTATTATTATTTTTTTTTTTTTTTTTTTTTTTTGGTAGCACACGGTGCCATAATTTTCAACTAGATTCTTTCATTCTTGGTGCAAATCTGCTATGGGGATGTCCTGTCACCTTCCCTCTGTGCACGGATGCTGGGAGTCGTGACCCAACAGGCAGGTGAAATTGCCATCACGTTTGTCTCCCCCCCAAAACCCATTGTCTTACACATCTCTCTCCGGAGCCCCCTTCAGCTGTTCCTAAGACATTTAAATGGTCCGTTTCCCCCAGAGTCTTGCGACTTAGAGCCGAGAGACCTTGTAGCCAAGTTCGCCCTCCACACGACAAGCCTCGAAACGCACTGGCGCTGGCTCGGTTCTCTGCAGGGACGTCCTGACTCCGGAGTTGGGGACGCACCTGTGTTTCCGCGGGACCGCGGGTGGTGAGGTCGCAAGGTTCAAATGCACCTGAGCCTTCACTCGTTCGCTCGTGCCCTCGGTCTCAACACAGACGGGGAGAACCCGCCTTCGCATTGGTCGCCTAATTTCTTTCCAATAAAATGTGTACTCCCCGCTTAGCACTGTGCAGGCAAGTGCCCGGTCTGTACAGAGAAGTGAGTTACTGATCACGACCGTGGTGTCTTATGTTTGCGTCACACTCTGCACTATTTCAAAGTCAGCTACACACACATATAGACCCATTTCTCAGTCTCACACACCTTACAGCTGAAAGCTATCACGTGGCCCTGTCCCCTGCCCGTGGAGGGTCAGCTTTGCTATTCCCGTTTCACAGAGAAGGCACCTGGCATCTGGCCAGGAGGATACACCATTCCCCAGCACCCTACAGACTTGTAACTCCACGCCCTGCCTGCCTCCTGTATCCACGCACTTCCCCGCACAGCTAAGGGGGGGGCGGTGCACAGCCTCCGGCTGGGAGATTAATAGGACACATCGAGAACTTGTAAATCAAAGTGCAAAACAAGCCTGGCAGACGTCCCGCGCAGACTAGATCAGCATTCCCAATAAATGTCAGTGGATTAAACTTGCCCGTTAAAATACAGAGACTGAAGACTAGAAAATCAAAATGCGTGCTGTTCTCTTCCCTCGGTCTGTCCTGGAAATCAGATCTACCATCCCAGAAACTAGCCCTGATTTAAATTAAAAAGCGAGATCACTACTATGTGTAAAGATACAGACACAAACATCACTGCATATGCAAACATATCTGACTGCGCAAAGCAGTGTGCATGCCTGCCTGTGTCACACAGAACCCTGAAGTGACAGAAAAAGGCTTCAACCACCGTTACACCCTTGGAGGGCTGGTCACCAAAGCCAAAAAAAAAAAAAAAAAAAAAAAAGGAAGAATGAAGCAAAGAATACATTCAACTCAAGGTGGAAGCCGTGGCCCTCTGAACATTCTAACTTAGAAACAGACAATGGTCTGAGGTCTCCACAGCTCCTGTCTGCACAGCACACACACTTCCAAGCACCCAACACAGAGATCCTGTGCACACAGATCAGCCCATCGGAGGGCCAGCTGCCGCCTGCCGTGGCGGGGCACGTGTGTGGCCCAACACGCCACCCGGAACAGGCAGCGCGGAGGCAGAAAACGTCAATGTTTCCATCGGTGGCCCATCAAAACATGTCTCTTTGTACCAATTAAGGAATGTACAATTTCTAGGTTCTTTTTTTTTGTTTCTGTTTTTAAATCAGAAAACGCCAACTCCTGGCAATACAGAAATCCCATGGAAAAGCCAGGCGGCCTCTTTATCTCAGGAAATCGGATCCGCTGCTCCGGCGACCGCACGCAATCGAAAGCGAAGAAATGAGAGCGATCAGTGGGAGCCTTCAATATTGTAAGTCATCCCACAAACCCTGGTGACGCTGTCACATGCCGGCTCTGAGATGCCTCGTTTACCGTCTCTTCCCTTAATAATAGTAATAGGAATAATAATAATAATAATAATAATAATAAAATGTTCTGACGGGGGAGGCAGAGGAGGGGAGAAAAAAAGCCATAATTCCTGCTTCCTCTGCTATACCAACTCTCTAGATAATACATTACGCTCGGCGCTGTATTTGTGCTACTTTACTTAACACACAATTTAATAGATGCGTGTAAATGATCCGGTGATTTTTATTTATTTTTTTTTGCCGTATTTACTTGGCAGCACTTTCCATAACAGCTCCTCTCCTCCACAAGGGGAACCCACAAACACAACCACTACAATGCATCCGATCTCTTTAAATCCGATACATCCTGTTGACTCAGGAGGGGATAAATCAGAATGTCAACTCGTGGGTTTTTAGAAGTCAAAAACCCATAAAGTCATCCAAGATTATAAATCTGTTTTAAGGAACTGTCACCTTCCCAGCCGCTGGCTACTAATGGGAAAGCAAGGTGGCTGTGCAGAAGGTGGAGGGGGGGGGGAGGGGGACGGGAGAGAGGAGGTGGGCAAAGGAGGGGACCTCCCCACCTGGGGTCTCGTGGGATGGCTTGGCCAGCCAGCCTGACCCTCAGGAAGCCAGGGAGGGAAGACGCAGTGGCCTGCAGAAGTTCGGGGAGCGGCGCTTCCTGAAGACGCAGTCCCCTGGCTGTGTCAGCAGCGTGAGCGCCCGGAGGACAGGAAGCCGTCGGAGCATCTGTGCTGGGAGGCCTCTATGCATGGCTAGGCATTCCCGGGCCCACAGTCCCTGGGCCTCCCATTAGCGAAAAGAGTCAACGGGGCTATTTTCCCATTCGCAGATGAGAATACAAAGGCTCTGAAGGGTGACGCAAAGCCAAGCTTGGAACTGAACCTCAGCACGCCTTCCGCAGGCCCAGGGCCGACAGGGACCCCCAGCTCGCCAAGGCCTGGAGCTTCAGGACAAAAGGCTCTGGGGCACCCCTCCCCTCTACAGTCACCTCATTCCAGGGCCCCCCGAGCACTGCTCAGTAAGCCCGGGAAACCGAATATTGAATAGACCTTCTCGACTCCCTTGACCCAGCTCTGACCCATCAGGGGTGGCCCTGCCTGGACCAGGAGGGCCCCAGACTCCCCCACAGGTCCTCACCCGATTGAGCGTGGAGGAGGCAGAGCTCAGAGGCTGCCACCGGCCCTGTCTGAGTCCCCTCCCAAGTGCCCCCTCTTGCTCCAACACGGTGGCCTCCTGGGCCTGAACTACAGTTGACCCACTGGTCTCTCTGGCCATCCTGGGCCTGACGAAGCCACGTCAGCAGGCCAAGGAACAACTTCTTCCCATCAGGGCGCCCGGGGGTGGGCAGGACTTCCCGGAAACGGGCACGGGCACCTTTCCCTCGGGCCCCGCCGAGTTCTCCTGGAGGTGGCCCGCAGCAGCTGGAAGGAGGCTCACCCGGGGACAGACAGAAGCAGCACCTTAAACACCAGCCTCCCGCTCCACCCCGGACAACTCACAGCGGCCCTGTTTTCTGACGCACACACCTCCACTCTTGCCCCGAGGGATCCCCCGAGAGCAGCCCAGGTTCACCGAGCACGCCCCTTCGGCTGGGTTCCCCGGGCACGCCCCTTCGGCTGGGTTCCCCGGGCACGCCCCTTCGGCTGGGTACCCCGAGCACGCGCCTTCGGCTGGGTACCCCGAGCGCGCCCCTTCGGCTGGGTTCCCCGGGCACGCCCCTTCGGCTGGGTACCCCGAGCACCCCGAGCACGCCCCTTCGGCTGGGTTCCCCGGGCACGCCCCTTCGGCTGGGTTCCCCGGGCGCGCCCCTTCGGCTGGGTACCCCGAGCACGCGCCTTCGGCTGGGTACCCCGAGCGCGCCCCTTCGGCTGGGTTCCCCGAGCGCGCCCCTTCGGCTGGGTTCCCCGGGCGCGCCCCTTCGGCTGGGTTCCCCGGGCGCGCCCCTTCGGCTGGGTACCCCGAGCACGCGCCTTCGGCTGGGTACCCCGAGCGCGCCCCTTCGGCTGGGTTCCCCGGGCGCGCCCCTTCGGCTGGGTTCCCCGGGCGCGCCCCTTCGGCTGGGTACCCCGGGCACGCGCCTTCGGCTGGGTTCGCCGAGCACGCGCCTTCGGCTGGGTTCGCCGAGTGCGCGCCTTCGGCTGGGTTCCCCGAGCGCGCGCCTTCGGCTGGGTTCCCCGGGCGCGCCCCTTCGGCTGGGTACCCCGGGCACGCGCCTTCGGCTGGGTTCGCCGAGCACGCGCCTTCGGCTGGGTTCGCCGAGTGCGCGCCTTCGGCTGGGTTCCCCGGGCACGCCCCTTCGGCTGGGTTCCCCGGGCGCGCCCCTTCGGCTGGGTACCCCGGGCACGCGCCTTCGGCTGGGTTCCCCGAGCGCGCGCCTTCGGCTGGGTTCCCCGAGCGCGCGCCTTCGGCTGGGTTCCCCGGGCACGCCCCTTCGGCTGGGTTCCCCGAGCGCGCGCCTTCGGCTGGGTTCCCCGGGCACGCCCCTTCGGCTGGGTTCCCCGGGCACGCGCCTTCGGCTGGGTTCCCCGGGCACGCACCTTCGGCTGGGTACCTTCCGAGCACAGCCGCCAGGCAGCGGTCGAGGCGGCACCACCATGTCCTCGCTTTCCAGGTGAGGGACCCGTGAGGGCTTCCGTGAGGTGGCAAAGCTTAAGCAAGGTCACAGGAGACAGGTCTGAGTCTGACTCAACCACTCGGCCACACGGTCTCCCTACAGCAGTCACTCCATGAAAAGAATGAGCTAAGTATCCAACAAGAATCTGCAAATCTTTTCAAAATCCTAAAGTGTAAGGCCCTCATCCTGGCCCCGACGGTCCAGCAAGGCTCTGGGGACCTGTCCAACGTCACTCAACTCCACAGCCTCACAGACTTCTTCTCTGCCCCTAGATTGCACGTGTGTTCCTCCAAGGCCTTCACCCCCTGGGCCCCCACCAGGAAGATCTCCCGTAACTCTCACCCGCCTAGCAGGGCTTCCCAGGGGCCTGAGCACCAGTGCAGGGGGGTCCCCATCATCCCTTCCCCGAGCCTCCCTGGAGCAGACGGCGTTTCCCAAAGATGGCCACTCCACCGCCCAGGCCACCTGCTCCTCTGTTGTGGGGGCTCACACGCCACTTCGAGAAGACAGAGCTAATTCTGCTCCACGGTCCCCCTGGGCTGCCGGGCCTTAGCAACCCCCTTGGCCACTAGAATACAATGGAAGTAACATTCTGGGACCTCTCGGGTTGGGTCAGAAGCATGCAGCTTCCCCAGGTTCCTTGAGACACTGCGGTATACGAGAGGCCCCCGCCACGTGGAGAGAGCAGGGGCTCCCGCCGGTCGGCACCCCAGCTGAGGCCTCAGCTGCAAGAACCAATCACCAGCCATGAGAGGGCACCACCCTGAATATCCAGCCCACGTTAGTGCTCCGGAGACAGCAGTCCCAACGGCATGGCTGCAGCTACACAGGAAATGCCACGTGAGACCACCAGCAAAACAGTGCAGAATAGCAACTGACCGCAGGCCACTGAGTTCGAGGTGGCTCGTTACACATCAATGCATTAGCGTAGAGCAGAGCCCCACCACCAGGCCGTAAGCTCCATGAGGGCAGGGGCCATGGCTCTGTTTGCTCGGAACCCCCTCCCCTGCCTCTGGTACAGAAGGACACGTGGAGGGAGGAGGCTCAAAAAATATTGAGGAAGTGTATCGGTTTCAAAGAAACAGGGGTCTGAATGTCAATACCGGGAAGGCAGGGGCAGGGAAAGTGATCACACTGTCCTTGGTGGTCCTTGGATGGTAAGTATGAAATTGAACCATATGAGGGCGCCCTCTTTTCAGGCCAAAGGGGAAAAAAAAAGTCAAATATTGGCCGTCTCAAATGGTTCAAGCCAGCACACGACGGGGCCACTGTGACCGGCCAGCTTCCTTCTCGAACCAGGAAGAAAGGGGTCTGCTTACATTGCGAACCCCTCTCTACCCACATTCACACACACACACCCCGATCCCTGAACCCAAGACCGGGGCTCGAAGGACTTTTCTTTGAGCAAAGAGAGGCGAGAAGAAAGCCCTCCACCTTCACTGCTTTCTCATGAGAAAGTAGTGAATTTCCTTGAGAAAGGGCTTTCATTCGAGATGGCAATATGAGAGGGACAGTGGAACCCTGCAGAAAGGGTGTGCCACAAGGGGCACTAGCAAAAACGGTGGCCCCATGTCCCCTTGAGGGAAGAGGCAGCAGAGAGACCCAGTCGGGTGGAGAGAGGTGCTCGGTCCCCTCGCCCCCCAGACCCTGAGTGACGCTGGCTGGCGTGTGAGCACTTCCGGGCACCATGCTACACACACATCACCCCGACCCGTGGTCACAGTCACCCCGTGTGGGAGACAGTCGATATCCCTGCTGTGCGTGCAGGTGGGGACGCCAACCTCAGGACCACATACAAGTCACATGCTGGGAAGGGCAGAGTCTGGATTCCAACCTAGGTCTCCTCGCTCTAAATTCCAGCTCTTAACTGCTACCCAGGAGGGCAGAAAGGGGAGCGTCTGGGAGAGGGCTGAACAGGGGACAGGTGGCCGTGTTCAACGCCAGGAAAAGGCGAATGGGAGAGCCCCAGGGGCCAGGCTGCCCATGGCGGCCAGTTCTGGGAACAGGACATCTCCTACCTTCTCAGCGAGGCTTCTCCAGCCCCTGAGTCAGAGACATGAGGGCCTCACTACCCCCAGGGGCCAGCTGACAGGCTCAGCCGAGGACACCAGTGAGGGTCTCTCCTCTCTGGCCTCAGTCCCCACCAGCACTTGGATCCGAAAGCCCCTCTCCCAGAATGCTGGCCTCTTCTCCTTCCCAGGAGGGACCATGGGGATCAGCCAGACAGCAGGGAGCCCGGGGCACCCTGAGAACCACCCAGGGACCAGCAGGGGTCCCACCTCTGGGGCAGGGCTGCGTAGCTGCCCGGTGGAAGCAGAAGGTCAGGAGCAGTCCCCATCCCCCCGGGGACAGAACACAAAGAAGCAAGTTTAAGAGTCACGAGACACCCCAACACCCATAATCACCCCGACTTGCCCGTTCTCTCCTTCATGCGCCCCACAAATCTTTACCGACGTCCACTGTGCGCCAGGCACAACGCACGCACACTTGGACGGCACACGGGGGCTCCCCGGTCTCATTCACCTTGGGAGCCTCAGTGCCCACAGGAAGCCTGGCTCAGAAAACATGCTCACTCGTTCTAGGGTGGGTGAGTGAGTGAACGCGTGAATGGATGGGCGCCAAAGGGGAGGTGAGGCCAAGAGGCCCGCGTCACGGGCCAGGCTCGCTCAGGGACCTGGGTTCCAGTCCCACCGCCGGGGCACCCCTCTCCTGTGCCGCAGCCCGTGAGTGACCCTGAGCAAGTCCTTGCTCCTGCCCGAGTCCAAGTCCTTCGATTCTACGTCACCAGGGCGCCTGACTATGACAGACTCCGTCCTCTCCTGCCGCACAAGGTGGAGGGGATGCTCCCGCGGGTGGGCGGACACCAATGTGAGAAGAACTGGGCACACAGCCGAGCACCAGATAGGTGTAAGTCCAGGAGCCTGTGGGTTCCAAGGAGCCGAGAGGAAGCGGGAGCAGGGGCAGGTGGGCAGAGGAGGGCGTGGGCAAAGGTGAGACAAGGGTGCCAGGCAGGGGTGGCTGGAGGAACAGAGAGAAGAGTGAGAGCCGGGAACGCTGCCAAGTGAGAGGAGTGGAGACGCAGGAGAGGTGGCCCCGGAGGCCAGCAGGTCCTGGGAAGGCTCCCCCACCCCTCCTGTCCCCTCCCAACCAGACCTGGACGAAGGCTGCGCCACCCACCTCCCCAGAAATCAAAGCCACCAGACCGTGAACGCAAGGCACATCCAGGCCCTGACCCAGGAACTCCATGACACGGGGAGCCTTTGGGTCCCAGCGCGGGAGTCCTGAGGGCCGACAGGACTGAGTGGTCACAATACAGACGCTTGTGGTCACAATACAGACGCTTGCTTGTTAGGCACCAAGGCCCACAGGCAGCCGACAGCTGGAGTCACGTTCCAGGGACTGGCCAGGTGACAGAGAAAGAAAGGAGGGAACCAGAGATTTTGGAGGCAGTCGGTCTGGGTTCAAATCCACTTGCCTTTAATATCTGGGGGACCCTGGACAAGTCCTTGACCCTGTCTGAGAAAAATGGAGTGAAGTTAAATTATTTAAATGAGGTCATTGAGACAAAGCCCGGTACCTGGCCGCAACAAAAGCCGAGAAAGCAGTAACTACGGCCACCATCTTATCGCTGCTGTTATTGTTCAAACAGCGTGTGCAGCATCTGACTCAGAGGAGACTTGAAGACATCGTACCACAGGGAGGTTCTGGCAGGAGGTCTCACAGGCCCCTGAGGATGAAAACCCTTGAAAGGCACAAAAGTGTCCACACAGACCAAAAAAAAAAAAAAAAAAATCCACTGGGGCAAGAGAGGAAAGTCCTGAGTTCAAGTCTAAGCTCCCCCACCTTCCACACTGTGTGACCTTGAGTAAGTTACAGGCCGACCTCCCCAAGGACACGTCTGCCAGGTCCCGGTCAGCCTATGGGGTGGCAATGCAGGTATTTGTTCCCTCTGCAACTCACAAGCCACTTTCTCCTGGGCCGTCCCCTGTCCACAGCTGGGGCACCTCCCGATAGAACACACAGTCCAGGAAAGTCTCTACCAGTTTCCCAAGTGTTTATCCTACAGCAACATTGTTTCTAACAGAAAACATGGACTCCCGCCTCACAGGCCTGTGTTCCCTACAAACACTCTCAGCAGCAGCAGCGGGACTCCTTGGGGGGGGGGGCAGAGTGGGAGGAAGCCCTTTCTTTGGGAACCTGGGCACTAGGTCAAACCCCAGGCCCTGCTTGCAGGGGACACGTCTCCGTGAGCACTTTCTCATGCACGCCAGGGGACGGAGCACAGGAGGGGCTGGGCCGGGCTGGGCAAGGGGCCTGCCAAAGCCCCAATTAAGGCACTCTGCTGTGCCTCCGTGGCTGGCCCCAAACTTCGTGAGGCAGCCACTATTGATCTTCAGGTTTCAAGTGTTTGCAGTGCAGGCTGCGGGGTAACATTTAACACTCGGCCTAAAGGGTCCCCTTGGCAGCAGAGCTGTAGGCAAATATTTTAACACCTAATTTGCTGTCTGTCCGAGTTCCGCTTCTTAAATAAGAAAGCTGTGCAGGAGGGGTGCCCGGTCAGTGCAGAGGGCTCTGTGGACGGAATTTCAAGGCCACGGCTGGTCCGAGGCTGAACGTGACCCGGGTGGCATCACACAAGCCTTCCAGGGACACTCACCCTGGCGGATAATACGGGACTGGGCATGGGCCACCCTATCTCCACAGGCCTGTTGTTGACCGCGGAAAGGACTAGAATCTTCCAGAGAATATATCTTTAGTTGTAAGGAATTCTAGAACCTGAGGCCCACATGATTAGTACCACCACGATGGCAATTTCTCTTCCCTCAGACCAGACCTTCCAATTCATTTGTCCCCGTCACCCAGTGACTCGGGAAGCGTCCTGCTCTACAGAGGGTAAACTGAGGCCCAGGCCAGTGAGACAGCCCCCCCAGGACACTCCCATCACAGACACCAATGGCCCTGCCATTATGCAAATGAGTAGAACAAGCTGGGAGAGGCTGGATAAGGGGAGGGGGCATGCGCCCACCCCAGGTGGCGGCCCCTGCTTAAACCCTGACATAGTCGCCATGGAAAGGGGAGGCCCAGTGCAGGCACGTCGGCTGTTTGTTTGGTTTTTTAAAGAAGCAAATCCATATTTTCATGTGAAATCTCTCTGTATTACTAAAGGTTGACGTCAAGTTTTAAGATCACAGCGTGGGCACAACAACAGACCTTGAAGAGTGGAACGCAGCTGAGGGTGGGGGTAGTCTTCACCGCGGGGCATGACCGGTAAGAGCCACCAGGGTGAGACGGGGAGGCCAGCTGGGCACTGATGAAAGTGTCCCTTCTTTAGAGATTTAGGACCCAGGTTCAAGTCCACGCCTGTGTGACCTCAGTCACTGACACGTCTGAGCCTCAGTTTCCTCACGTGGCGAGTGAATGTTGTTACCTCCTATTCAGGCTGTGGGAGCTCCCCCTAGGGGCTGCTCTCCAGGTGACCTCACCCCAGGTCTCTGTCACACGGGCCCTGGTCAGCAGTGAGCTCCCCAAACGCTGGAGTAACACTAGTCAGTCAATGTTTCCTGGCACCTACTACGAGCCAGTGCCGCTCTGGGCGCCGTGGATGGATCCGAAACCAAAGCACAGCTCCTAAACCAGCGCAGGCCGACACATGGCAACCAGGACCTCCCCCTGTGTGGGTGTCTTCCCCCCCCAACACCTGCTGGAGGGGTGCGTGACTCCGCCCCCGGGGGCGGGTCCAGGTGCTGAGCCCCGCCCACACCGGCAGAGGTGGCAGCTTTCCCAGACCCAGGTCCCAAGCCTCCTGGGTGAGGAAGCATCATGGGAAGGTCAGACGGTAGATGTGGGGGAGGTGGGGAGGGAGGAGCGGAGAGGGAAAGGGGGGGACACAGCAATCACAAACACTTTCCGCCAAAAAAGGAAAAAAATATATTTCTATTTTAACGGGGAGTCCACAGTGCCGCTCCTCCGAGCCTCACAATCTTTAATAAAACTGATCTCGCCGCGTGTAGTAATGAAGAACAGTGGGACAGAGCCACCCTGGAACCATGAAAATTGTGTGCTGTTACCTCCTCGTGACCTCCCGAGGCTGCGGCCACTCTGCCCTCTCCTCCTCGCTGTTGTGTTTTGTCTCCGAGGGCCGCTGGGAAGGAGGGATGGAGGCGCGGACCCGAGGAAGGCAAGGGGGAGGCTGGAGGGGCCGCGTGGGGAGCTCGATAAATCCAGCTAATCTGTGGCCAGGGCCTTGGCCTGGCGCACCTGACTGCTCCAGGCAAGGGTGCTGGGGTGCAAAATCACCCCCTGGTGGCCGCGGCAGAAAGAGGAGCCCGTGGGGGGGAGCCCTTAGGGGCCGGGGTCCCACAGAATAGGCTCTCCAGCAGGTCCGCTGTCCACCAGACCGTGGGCTGGGCGGTTCACGCAGCCAACTCCTCCTCCCTATCCGGTCTCAGCTCCGTGGACCTCCACCCACACAAGACGGGCGCCCGCTGGGCACCTCCCAGCTCCTTTCCTTTGCAGGCCATCTGGTGGCCCCTGTGCCAATGGGCAGGCTCCAGGAGGGCAGGGTAAACATCCTCCTCCTAACCTCGTTCCCCCCGCCCCTCCCCAGCTCCCAGCGGAGGGCCTGGTATACAGGAGGTGCTCAGTTCTGATGTGCTGAATGGAAGGGTGAGTGAAGCCATGTGGAAGGGCCCTTCCTACTCTATCATGTAAAGATCCCGTATCTCTGGGGAGGGACCAGACTGTGGGGGAAAAAAGCCAGGATGAGATGTGGGGCCTGCCTGCAGCCCCAGGCAGGGGGCAGGGAACAGAAAGGACTCCCTGTCCTTGGTCCTGGGAGCCACCCACCCAGGCTCCTGGCCGCTGTGGTAACCCAGAGGCCAGCTGCCCCCAGTGGCCCTCCAACCTCAGGTCTCCTGTGCAGCTTGGAGAGGATCTGGGATTGGGGTGGGGGAGCCCCGCTCCCTCCTGCCACAGCGAGACGCTGTGAGAAGCCTGCGGAAAGTCACAAGTCTCTGGACATGGGGACAGCCTGGTACACGGCTTGTCCCAAGAACACTGAGGAAACACCAGGGAAAGAGGGCGTGTCTGAGGAGTGGATTTCGCCATGTTGCCGCTACTGAGGAGCAGGCAAAGGCAGCGCCCTCAGCTTCCAAGACGCCAGCTCCCACGGCCCCCTCCGGCCCCCCACCCAGAGAAGGAAGAGGTGCGCCCAGCCTCTTCCATGGACCCGCCCAGCAGTGGGCTCTTTCTTCACCCCCGCCGCTCAACCTCACCCGCTTGCTGAGACCTGCTGGCCTTCTGCTCATGTCCCCCTGGCTCCCAGGACGGTGTTGAGTCCCACAGGTGGGCTGTGAGGCATTCTGGAAATCTCCAGAAACCACAGGCCAAGGGCGCAGACAGCATGTTTAAGGGGTCAGCAGGTGAGCTGCCCTCTAACGGGGGGGGGGGGGTGGATTTAAATAAAGAGGATGCTATGCGCACCCCAGTCCATGGGAACAAGGCCTGCTTCGTGCCTAGGACTCATCCAGACACAGCCCCACACAATGAGTAGCGAGACCACCCCCCCCCCCCCCAGGACTAACCACAGATCAACGGTCAAGTAGGCAACACAATGGAAACTTCCAGACCCACCCCAGGGGCCTAGCTGCTCCTCCACCGCGGCGGCCACTGTCCCCGTGATCTCTATGCACAGGCACCCCCTCACCCCCACACCACCCCCCCCCACGCCCACACTGCCCATACTCCACCTCATCCACCACTTAACTTGGATTTCAAACTGCTCGCAACGGTCTTCAGTCAACACGGAGCAGAAACCCTTTATTAAATGCTGCTAATTTTTTATTGATCACACTGTGAATCGTTTCATTTTCCATTACCGCAAATGTGTCCTATCAGGGGCTCCTCGGTGACGACGGTCTCTTCATTCAGTCTCAAGCAACCTGTCACTTTTAATCAGTTTTCCGTTTCCGTTATGACTCAAAAATTAGGAAGCGGGCTACCTGGATCTCGACTGCTTTTGTTTTACCAAAAAAAAAAGAAAAAAGTTTCCATCCAGGAAAGGTTATTATCCTTGGAATGAAATATACATGAATCAAATGAAATTCCTCCCTGATTCAAACCAATTTTAGCATTAAGTTTCCTAATTTTATTTATTTATTTATTTATTTTTGGTTTATTTTCATGGAAAGACTGTTCCTAATTATTGCTCCTACTCTCCCAAAAACACTTATGTTACTAAAGTGTGAAATGTCTTCTCACACAAAGACAGATCTCTGGGAAGTAATTACTGAAATGCATTCAGGGGCAATAATTCTATATTAGCTGTCAGCGGCGGACACCCTCTGAAAGGCACTTGTTATAAAGCAGTTATTTGTGTTACCATATACCGAAGGCATAGCAGGCGGGCCAGAGAGCAAGGCTGCCTCCAACCGGATACCTGGGCTCCCTCATCAAGGATCAAATTAAGTTTAACATTTTTTTATTGACTTGAGAGAGAGAGAGAGAGAGAGATAGAGGGAAACACTGATTTGCTGTTCCACGTATCTATGCGTTCCTTGGTTGATTCTTGGATGTGCCCTGCCTTGGAAGGGAGGGGGGAGTCGAACCCGCAACCTCGGTGTCTGGGGGACGACACTCTAACCGAAAGAGCTACCAGGCCGGGGCCAAGGATCAGATTAAGTTTAAATCATTACCTCGGAGCCGAGCGAACGCGCACCTGACTGTCTATTGTGGAGATGTCTTTGAGACGCACTCAGGCACAATGTGGTCTCCCCGCTCCCCAGCGTGGTGCAATTACCCTGAGCCTCAAAAGGCGTTTGCCAGGAGCTTGTCACAATAGGGAGAGAGGAGGTGGCAGGGTGTCTATTAAATGCGAACTCGTGTCACCAAACAGAATTTTCAAGAATTAGAAATTGCCGAGACGCTGTGCGGCTGACCCCCCTCGCGTTAAGAGGAGCCCGGAACGTTATCAGGGAAGTGCAAGAATTTGCATCAGGGGCTGAAAGGGACTCTGTGGGGGCCCCCAGGGGTGTAGCTGAGGGAATGGGGACCCAGTGGGGGGCCCCAGGGGTGTAGCTGAGGGAATGGGGACCCAGTGGGGAGCCCCCAGGGGTGTAGCTGAGGGAATGGGGACCCAGTGGGGGCCCCCAGGGGTGTAGCTGAGGGAATGGGGACCCAGTGGGGGCCCCCAGGGGTGTAGCTGAGGGAATGGGGACCCAGTGGGGGGCCCCAGGGGTGTAGCTGAGGGAATGGGGACCCAGTGGGGGGCCCCAGGGGTGTAGCTGAGGGAATGGGGACCCAGTGGGGAGCCCCCAGGGATGTAGCTGAGGGAATGGGGACCCAGTGGGGAGCCCCCAGGGATGTAGCTGAGGGAATGGGGACCCAGTGGGGAGCCCCCAGGGGTGTAGCTGAGGGAATGGGGACCCAGTGGGGGGCCCCAGGGGTGTAGCTGAGGGAATGGGGACCCAGTGGGGAGCCCCCAGGGGTGTAGCTGAGGGAATGGGGACCCAGTGGGGGCCCCCAGGGGTGTAGCTGAGGGAATGGGGACCCAGTGGGGGGCCCCCAGGGGTGTAGCTGAGGGAATGGGGACCCAGTGGGGGCCCCCAGGGGTGTAGCTGAGGGAATGGGGACCCAGTGGGGGGCCCCCAGGGGTGTAGCTGAGGGAATGGGGACCCAGTGGGGGGCCCCCAGGGGTGTAGCTGAGGGAATGGGGACCCAGTGGGGGGCCCCCAGGGGTGTAGCTGAGGGAATGGGGACCCAGTGGGGGGCCCCCAGGGGTGTAGCTGAGGGAATGGGGACCCAGTGGGGGGCCCCCAGGGGTGTAGCTGAGGGAATGGGGACCCAGTGGGGGGCCCCCAGGGGTGTAGCTGAGGGAATGGGGACTCTGTGGGGGGCCCCCAGGGGTGTAGCTGAGGGAATGGGGACCCAGTGGGGGGCCCCCAGGGGTGTAGCTGAGGGAATGGGGACCCAGTGGGGGGCCCCCAGGGGTGTAGCTGAGGGAATGGGGACCCAGTGGGGGGCCCCCAGGGGTGTAGCTGAGGGAATGGGGACCCAGTGGGGGCCCCCAGGGGTGTAGCTGAGGGAATGGGGACCCAGTGGGGGGCCCCCAGGGGTGTAGCTGAGGGAATGGGGACCCAGTGGGGGGCCCCCAGGGGTGTAGCTGAGGGAATGGGGACTCTGTGGGGGGCCCCCAGGGGTGTAGCTGAGGGAATGGGGACCCAGTGGGGGCCCCCAGGGGTGTAGCTGAGGGAATGGGGACCCAGTGGGGGGCCCCCAGGGGTGTAGCTGAGGGAATGGGGACCCAGTGGGGGGCCCCCAGGGGTGTAGCTGAGGGAATGGGGACCCAGTGGGGGGCCCCCAGGGGTGTAGCTGAGGGAATGGGGACCCTGTGGGGGGCCCCCAGGGGTGTAGCTGAGGGAATGGGGACCCAGTGGGGGGCCCCCAGGGGTGTAGCTGAGGGAATGGGGACCCAGTGGGGGGCCCCCAGGGGTGTAGCTGAGGGAATGGGGACCCAGTGGGGGGCCCCCAGGGGTGTAGCTGAGGGAATGGGGACCCAGTGGGGGGCCCCCAGGGGTGTAGCTGAGGGAATGGGGACTCTGTGGGGGGCCCCCAGGGGTGTAGCTGAGGGAATGGGGACCCAGTGGGGGGCCCCCAGGGGTGTAGCTGAGGGAATGGGGACTCTGTGGGGGGCCCCCAGGGGTGTAGCTGAGGGAATGGGGACCCAGTGGGGAGCCCCCAGGGGTGTAGCTGAGGGAATGGGGACCCAGTGGGGGGCCCCCAGGGGTGTAGCTGAGGGAATGGGGACTCTGTGGGGGGCCCCCAGGGATGTAGCTGAGGGAATGGGGACCCAGTGGGAAGCCCCCAGGGGTGTAGCTGAGGGAATGGGGACTCTGTGGGGGGCCCCCAGGGGTGTAGCTGAGGGAATGGGGACTCTGTGGGGGGCCCCCAGGGGTGTAGCTGAGGGAATGGGGACTCTGTGGGGGGCCCCCAGGGGTGTAGCTGAGGGAATGGGGACTCTGTGGGGGGCCCCCAGGGGTGTAGCTGAGGGAATGGGGACTCTGTGGGGGGCCCCCAGGGGTGTAGCTGAGGGAATGGGGACCCAGTGGGGAGCCCCCAGGGGTGTAGCTGAGGGAATGGGGACCCAGTGGGGGGCCCCCAGGGGTGTAGCTGAGGGAATGGGGACCCAGTGGGGGGCCCCCAGGGGTGTAGCTGAGGGAATGGGGACCCAGTGGGGGGGCCCCCAGGGGTGTAGCTGAGGGAATGGGGACCCAGTGGGGGGCCCCCAGGGGTGTAGCTGAGGGAATGGGGACTCTGTGGGGGGGCCCCCAGGGATGTAGCTGAGGGAATGGGGACCCAGTGGCCTTTCTCTCTATCCTGGAGAAGGTACGACGGGCCTCTCTGGGCAGCCGTGCCAGCGCCTCGGGGGCGGAGAGGCGGACGCAGCCCTGAAGGGGACTATGGTGATGCCCACCTTGCTCTCTGAGCTTTGTCCCGAAGTCTGGGCATGACCTTGGCCAGTGGCCTCCTAGTCTCTCAGCCTCAGTTGCCCAACCTGACACATACAGCCTACATCCTGTGCTGAGGGTATCAGATGAGTGACCAAGACACAGAGAAGGCCATCAGCCCCATCCTGTGCTTGGCCTGGTTCTCCCACCTGTGACACGGCAGGGCTGACTCCAGGAGCCGTAGGAGGAGCCTCCTGGCCTCTGAGAGCGGAGGGCAAGTGTGGGGACCAGAGCAGAGCGCCTTCCCAGGCTCAGCGGGTCCCCGAGTCACCTCGGGCAATCTGCTGAGACCTCTGTGAGCCTTCGTTTCCCCACTTCTACAAAAGATACCCCGAAGATCCCCACCCTGGGCTGTCCTGGTCGATAGACCCAGGAGGGCAACGTGAACCTGGGCTTCGTGAATCTGCTCAGGCGTGTTGTTTCCAGAGACAGGGGCTTTCTGAGCCAGCTCAGGGCCAAAGGCAAGAGGGCCACGCCCCTCAGAGCACGGCCATGCTGCCCTGGGCAGCGCTGGGGTCAGGCGTCCTACCCCGGCCACAGCACTGACCTTCCACGGGGCCAGCCCTCTGCATTCTCTCTTTGAGATTCTCTTGGGACTGGCCCCACCTCCAAGCTTTGGCGACAAGCCCGCGACCCAGACCTGGCCCATCAGGGGTGGACGGGGGAGGGGACCCAAGTGGGGTTACTGAGACACACTGCCCGGGCACCGTCCAGAACCCCCCGGGAAAGAAGTTACTGCACAAGATCAGAGCAGAGAGCAGAGTGGACAGACAGAAGGGGTGTCAGACCCCGGCATTCCACGCGGAGTTCCACGTGCTAGAAAACTCCCAGACCTGAGAGGTCACTGTGCGAACATCCACCCCGGAATGACCTGTCGTAGCCAAAAACCACTGAGCAGCACCCACGTCTCCGTGCACAGGCGACAGAGAGGGAAACGGTGGCGCGTTCACGGAGCGGGCACCAGCGGCGGGGAGAACCGGAAGGCGGAGCCACACGGGTCGGCGCGGACGAAGCTCCCACACGGGACGTGGAGAGGAGAAGCAAGCGAGTTGCCGAAGGTAGAAGATGATGGCAATACGGTAAAAATGGCAGCGTGTATAGAAAGTTTAAAACGTGTACGCAGTAGTCTTCCTATAGCAGGTGCGTGTGCTCGCAGCAGAAAGGCGTGTGTACGAGGCAATGACCAACGCCAAGCCCTGGTGGGAGGACGGGGCACTTGGGAGCTCGGCGGGGTGACCCGTCTTCTTGTCCCTTAAACTTGTCCTGGGTGGTCATTATTTTCTTGTATCTATCTGAAATACTTCATCATAATATAATAATAATAAAAACTATTGTTGAGCCACTAAAACTGTTTAAATAATTAAAATGTTGTAAAAGGTGAGATGATGAATGAATTGGGGGGGGGGTTCCGATGGAGGAGGCACCCCGGAAAGAGTCTATCTAATCCACAGCTTCTTATCAGAATCTAAGGCGCAAGGTGAAGTTCCCGAGCCACGTGGCCAGTGGGTGGGCTGATCCCACCTCAGTCTCGAGCTCCTTCCCTTCCAACCACTGTGGTGGGGAGGGGGAGGGGGCCACCGAAGGGTGGGGAGCTTCTGGCTGGAGAAAATAAATGGTCCCTAAAGGCTTGGGTCTTCTGGAGCAGAAACTGCTGTCTGTTTTACTCGCTGTGGGATCTCCAGCACTAGACTGGTACCTGGTCCCTAACAGGTGCACCATAGCTATTTGCTGAGTGGATGACGGACGGATGGGCGGATGGATGGATGGATGGATGGATGGGGACTGAAGTCATGCACACCCATTCCATAAAGCAGACCCCGTTGGATGGGACCTCTTTGCTGGACAACACACCAAGTTAGTCATTTTTAAGCAAATGCAGATTTTTCTACCTTCATGTCTTTAAAAAAAACAAAACAAAACAACCCAACTCTGACTTCTCACCAATTTTCGGACCCTCCTCTGGGTAGGTTGAGCTAGTGAGTCACGGCGGAGTCTGGAGAACCACCTCCAGGGGGACGAGAACAGAAAACAGTCTAATTTAAGGAGAAGGCAGGTGCTGCTTCAGACGTATCCACGGCCCCCTCCCATGAGCACACATCGAGGGGAAAACATTGCTCGAACTCCCTCCGTAGGAGAGAGGCTGGCGGCGGGGCTCACTGGAGGAGCCCGTTGCTAAGAAATCGCATCCGGCCCCATCAGGTGATCCCAAGTCGCAGGCAGGATACGAGCAGGATCAGAATTCAACACAGTTTCTGGAAACGTTTCCAGTGAAGCCCTTTCTCTGGAGGAAGGAGAGCCATCTTGCCGGCACCCACTGTGACCTCCGGTGCCGTTCCAGCTTCCATCGCAGGTGGGGAGACTGAGACGCAGAGAGCGAAGGTCACGCAGCCAGAGAAAGGCAGGGCAGGGGTCTCGGTCTCCGAGAGACCCGTGTTCGGTCTGAGAGCCTGCAGGGGCTCCCCAGGGAACCAGGTTCTGAGCGCTCCCCTGGGTTCACCGTCCAGTGAGGGAAGGGGTGTACGGTGAAACCCGTCTAGGCCACGGCAAAGACGGACATGACCACAGCCTGCGGCTTCCCACGCAGACAAGGCCAACTTCCCACAGGGTCCATGTGCTGCCATCCCGTGTCCACAGCGGTGAAGGAAGAGATGAGGCAGATGGAGTGTCACCTCCTTCTTAAGCCAAGGCACCACCCCAGCACCAAGATCCACCAGACACGGGGTCCAGGGAGTAAGGTCCCAGGGAGAGAGACCACAGCTAAGCAGAAGCACAGGGACCCGGCTACAGACAAGAAAGACATGGCCAGCCCAGAAATGCCCAAGCGGAGGGAGGCTGTGCTCAGACTGCCAACAGCAACCTGCATTCCCTGACGCCGGGCACAGACCAGCCCAGACAGTGGTCCCCCTTGGCTTTCTCCCCAGAGCTCTCTCTCTCTCTCTCTCTCTGTTTATGAGTATTTCTTTCCCACAAAAACGAAGCTTTGCTGTTGATTACAGAAGACCTCGATGATGGACGCGGAAGAGACCGGTGGCACCGATACGTATAAAGAGAAGAGTAAGAATGAAAACCAAGAACGTGAACCCTCCCCACGCAGAAGGAAGTGTGTGCACTGTGCCAACTCTGATGGGTGAGATCTCATTCACGTCCACGGACACACGCAGCTCATGGTTTTACGAGAATGGGATCCCGGGCCACACGCCGGTCGGCCACCTTTTCACTCTCTGTTCGTCTCACCTGGGTGTGTGAGTGACCCTCTCCCAGGACTCGGGGCTGAGAGCCTGCCACTGACGCTGCATCTGGAGGGATCCCCACGGCTCCAACCCAGAGTCCAAGGGGCACCGGTCCCGTAAACAAACAGGGAGAGGCCAGGCGGAGGGGTTCTCCTCTCTCAGGAAAGGTCTCCTGGCACAGGGGTTCACCCCGAGGGCCTTTACATTCAAAGATCCTACAGGTGTGCACTTGTTTCTGCAGGTGCGGGACAGAAGGCCCCGTGGGTTGGCCTCATCCGGACGGACGGACGGACGGAGGGCCGGTTAAAACGCAGGTGACCTGCCAGCAGCCCTTTTCTGAATACGGGGCCCAGAAATCTGTGGTCTAACAAGCCGGGGTATCGCCGTCCCTACATACTACCCTGATGTCTTTAAAATGGGGTTGAAATACTGATTCCCCGTCATCATTCTGCAACCAGGACACTGGACCAGAAGGCTGACAATAACTCCCAAGGAAAAGCAATGTCTTTGTGCATCAGCACAGCGTAGGGTCGGCGGGGTGGGGGGGTGCCGGGGGGGGCACGGGCCCCCCATCTTTGGGTGTCACTCACACGTGTGCACATGCACGCACGCACGCACGCACACTCACCACGGCTTCCGGCTCTGGGGGAGTTGCCTCCGGACCTCCTTTTCACAGGCACTGATCCCCAGGAAAGTTTTGGAAAGTCCTGCTGTGGAAATTCTCGGCCGGAGGCTCCCTCTCCGCTCTCTCTTCTCTCCTCTCTCCTCCGCCAGACCGCAAAGGCAAAGGGGAGTCTCCCACCCCCACCCCTCCCCAGGCATGAAGTCGGGATGCTTCCTGGGTTTCGTCACTTCACAGCTACACACGCCAGAGTCATCCCCACCCTCCAGGGGCTAAGCTAAGCCAGCAGGGTTTCCAGGAAGCCCCTGCATCCTTCTGTCCTTGGGGGGGGGGGCGCAGGTGGGGGCGGTCAGCGGGACGTTTCTGGGAAGCAGTCTCCTCTGGGACCCACCTTCGCCTCTCCGCCAGCTGCCAGCTCTGAATCACAGACCGGGCACCAGCGGCCACAGGAAGGAGGCCCGGGCCCCCGGGACCGGCCTCACACTCCTCTCCGCGGGAGACACGTTCGTCTGTTCACGTTTAGGGAGACCTGCGATGCGTCAGGGGCTGCTAGGACTCGGCGGGGAGGAGACAGACGGACGCACCCTCTCGGTCAGGCGGAAACACGGAGAAACCGAATCGCGTCTCCCAACCACCAGCGCTTTGTTTGAAGGAATGAGAGAGGTGATGGGCGGGGGCCGGGCAGCGGTCAGGGTGGCCAGGGACAGCCTCGCCGGGGGAGGCAGCAGCTGAGCCGGAGAGAACGAGCTGGAACCAGGGAGCCTGGCCAAAGGGACCCGAGGGGGACAGATAGTCGGGTCCATTCCCAGAACCGACAGGAGGCCAGTGTATCTCCAGGCGCAGAGGAGGGTGAGCAGGGGTGCCCTGCAGAAGGCCCGGAGCACGCTATCACGCCATCATGCCCTGACTCGGGGGGAGGGCGAGGGGGGGGACCAGGCTGGAGCCCAGAACCGGGCTAGGACCTGGATTCAAGGCGAATGTGGGAAAGTCCAGGCTGACGGACGGCTGAGGGTGAGCGCGAGGAAACGAAAGCTCGTGTGAGCGCCTCCGTACTCCACGTCCACTTTGGTCAGGAATCGCCGACGAACATTTCAAACACCAGAGTGCCGCGTCAGCAGGACGCCCTGGCTCTGCGCCGAGTGCCGAGGCCCGGGCACGGGCTGGGAGGTCAGACCTGGGTTCGAATCCCACCATTACCACAGCCAGATTGAGTGCTGCATCTGAGCCTCGGAAAGATAAAGAAGTGCCACCCGGGAGGGCAAGGGTCTCGGCCCAGACGCCACGGCGGGAGCAGCAGGCTCATCTCTGGACCCCTAACCTGCGCACCAGGCCATCCATGCCCGTGTCAGGATTGCCCACCTCCCAGCCTGGCTCTCGGAGCAGAAAGCCGAGGGCCTACAGCCATGTGGCGACGTCAGCCACCGTGTCCATAGTCCCTTAACCCAGGGGTCCAAGAACCTGGGCCCAGGCGGCAGTGACATAGCCCAGGAAGGCCCATGGCACAGGTGTGTCACCGCTTCTGCAGCCCCCAGCAGACAGCCACACACCAGGGGCCCCCGTGGGAGGCCCTGCCACATCCTTCCAGCAGGGCTCGGGCCTGGTGGACACTCAGCTGCCTGCCCTCTCCTGCCCGCATGGCTTGCCCGCCTTCTCAGCCCACCCCCTGCTGTCTGACAGAGTGGGGGGGGCTGGGGGTCCCACCAGAACCGGTCCCACCCGGACAATGGCAACAGCATCAGAGAACTCTAGCCCAGGGTACCTCTCAGTGCGTCTCATCCTTTATAAAAGGGAGGGGAGGGTGCAGGGAGACTGTCTCCAGACACGAAAGATGGACACCAGGCAGACGGGCTTGTCCTGAAAGGTCACGGGCACAGAAGCAGACCCCGCAGGGCCAGCGAGGAGGAGCAAACACCCACACCGGCTCCTCAGAAGGGGGACGGAGAGTACGGGTTTGGCCTCAGACCAGCTGGGGACGTGCCCCTGCTTCACCACGCACACGCTGTGTGACCCCAGGTTAATCACTTAACCTCTCTGAACCTCAGCTCCTTCCTCTGTGGAACCAGAGGATAACAGTGCAGGAGGCTGCTGTGACAATGCTCTGAGGTGACACAAAGCCTCTGTCATCGCCCACTCAGCAGTTCATGACGGTGGGCCCCGTGCACCGGGCAGTATCCTCGGGCTGGGGCCACAGCCGTCAACGGAACCGACAAAATCCACTAGGTAGCAAGGAATAAGATACCAGTGAAAATCTCAGGAGGCGAGAAACGCCAGGCAGAGCAGGGTCCGCGGGATGAGAAGTGAGTCGAGCCAAGAGGCCACCGTGGCCCCAGCGGTCAGAAAAGTCCTTGGGGGAGCGGGCGTTTGAACAGACACTCAAACGGCCTGAGGAAGCCGGACAGGGAAAGGTGAGGAGGGCACCCCCGGTGGGGGGCACAGCGAGTGCCCAGGCCCTGCGGCCGGCCAGGCTGGGAGAGCTCAGGAGTTGCAGGGTCAGGCAGGGTGTGCAGAGCCAGGCCCAGACGTCCAGGGGGGGCGGGGACCCTGCGCTCCCCCCCCAATAACGTTCCGTTCCTGTAGCACTAGAGCCAGGCCCAGACGTCCAGGCGGGGCGGGGACCCTGCGCTCCCCCCCCATCTCGTTCCGTTCCTGTAGCACTAGAGCCAGGCCCAGACGTCCAGGGGGGGTGGGGACCCTGCGCTCCCCCCCCATCTCGTTCCGTTCCTGTAGCACTAGAGCCAGGCCCAGACGTCCAGGGGGGGCGGGGACCCTGCGCTCCCCCCCCATCTCGTTCTGTTCCTGTAGCACTAGAGCCAGGCCCAGACGTCCAGGGGGGGTGGGGACACTGCGCTCCCCCCCCATCTCGTTCCGTTCCTGTAGCACTAGAGCCAGGCCCAGATGTCCAGGCGGGGCGGGGACCCTGCGCTCCCCCCCCATCTCGTTCCGTTCCTGTAGCACTAGAGCCAGGCCCAGACGTCCAGGGGGGGTGGGGACCCTGCGCTCCCCTCCTCATCACGTTCCGTTCCTGTAGCACTAGAGCCAGGCCCAGACGTCCAGGGGGGGTGGGGACCCTGCGCTCCCCCCCCATCTCGTTCCGTTCCTGTAGCACTAGAGCCAGGCCCAGATGTCCAGGCGGGGCGGGGACCCTGCGCTCCCCCCCCATCTCGTTCCGTTCCTGTAGCACTAGAGCCAGGCCCAGACGTCCAGGGGGGGTGGGGACCCTGCGCTCCCCTCCCCATCACGTTCCGTTCCTGTAGCACTAGAGCCAGGCCCAGACGTCCAGGGGGGGTGGGGACCCTGCGCTCCCCTCCTCATCACGTTCCGTTCCTGTAGCACTAGAGCCAGGCCCAGACGTCCAGGGGGGGCGGGGACCCTGCGCTCCCCCCCCATCTCGTTCTGTTCCTGTAGCACTAGAGCCAGGTCCAGACGTCCAGGCGGGGCGGGGACCCTGCGCTCCCCCCCCCCATCTCGTTCTGTTCCTGTAGCACTAGAGCCAGGCCCAGACGTCCAGGCGGGGCGGGGACACTGCGCTCCCCCCCCCATCTCGTTCTGTTCCTGTAGCACTAGAGCCAGGCCCAGACGTCCAGGCGGGGCGGGGACACTGCGCTCCCCCCCATCACGTTCCGTTCCTGTAGCACTCACGACGTGACTGCCTTTGCCGTGTTCTGCATCCTGACGCCCAGTCCAGCGTCAGCCCCTGGAGGGTAGGAATCTGCACTGTGAGTCACCGGTGGCTGGTTCCCCGAATGCCTGGCCCCATGCAGGGTCTCGGTCCTGTTTGTTTCAATTCAGGAATGTATTGGCACTCAGTAAGCACTCGATAGACAAGACCACTGGGGCTGTCATTAAGGTACCCGGTAGCCTTGAGGAAGAGATGAGCCTCCCATCCCTGGAGGCATTCAAGCAGAGCCTGGAAGAACCCCCACTGGGGACTCCTGTCACGGGCAGGTGCTTGGATGATTGGGGCTTCCAGGTTCTTTCCCACTCACTGAGCTGCCTGGTCTGCCCTCTTCTCAGCGCCCAGGGGCAGGCAGCCGGCTCCTGACCCTGCCGGCCTGGATGGCCCGGGGACAGACATCTGACCTGCTCGGCTGGGACACGTGTGGATGGAACTCAGGCAGCCTCTTTGATGCCTGGATCTGTACAGGTTTAGCAGCATCACAAAATGCAGCACCTTGGGCTGCTACAGGAAAGGAGAGAGGTGGTCATTATGGGGGGCTGTGGGAGGGGTGGAGGGGGGCAGGCGGAGGAAGAAAAGAAAAAACTTTCTGCCAACATTGTGCACAGAGTGGGGGGGGGGGATGGACTTAAATCCTCCCTCAAAGGGACCCCTGGGCAGGGCACTTCCTGTAGACAATTGCCACTGGGCCTGCAGCCTCCGACTTCCTTTGTGTGAACTCATTTCTGACTCAGGGTTTTCAGCTACTGATTTCTTGAACAATATGCTCTACCCTGCAACAGTCGTCCAGTGTTGCAATCTTCCTGGGGAGGGATGACCGAGGACGCTCCTTCTCCGGCCCCTCTGCTCGGGAGGAAGGGGAGGGAGGGGTGAAAAGCCGCTTGAACAAGGTGGGTGGCAGCAGTGAGCCCTGTCCCCACTGAGAGTCTCATTTTCAGCCTCCAGAGCCAGAAGGCAAGAAAGGACCCCAGAGGGGACCTCAGAGACCCCCGAGTTCACAGCCGGCAGGTGACACTGGGGGGGGGGGGGAGCGGGTCCAGCCCCGGAAGAGAGTCTCCCTCACACGGTAATTAACCCAGACCCCAGGGCCACCCCACCCCCCTGCCCCGCGGGAGGGCCAGCGCCTGTCTATCATCTTCCCCAGCGTGAGGTGCCGCTTGCCTCCTGCTTCCTGCCAGGAGCCACCTTCCCTGGAAAAGTCCTCAGGCCTCACGGAAAGTTCCTTTCTGCTCTCTGAGGACACCTATCGAGGGTGGAAACGGGCTCTTCGGAGTAATTCTTAACCAGGCACGGCGAATGACGACCCTCTTTCGCTAATGAAAAAAAAACCCCACGCCCGGGCCCACCTTGCGGCTGCAGCCGTTCAGAGTGGACTTGGAGGGAAACTAGGGTTATGTGCGTGCTGTCCCGACGCGCCGGGGACAGAGCTATCGGGAAGAGTTCTCGCCCACCCTCGTTTAGAGGGTGTGCTCCTCAGTGCCCCCTTCTCTCCACACTCTCTTTGTAAACCCCCGTTGGCTAAAACAGTAAGAATAACGAGCCAATCTTAGAGCTGAATTCTCGCCTGTGACCCAGATCATTCCCCCAAGCTGTGTTGCCCGGAGGTGGGAGGAGTAAGATGCCTGTGAGAGGTCAGTCCTGAGCAGCGGTCTCTGCATCTCACCGGCCAGCATGTGTGGCCGGGGTACCTGCCTTGGGTTCTTAGAATCTGGTTCCCAGGTGACAGTGGGCATCACCCCAGGCTTTCCGGCACTGGTTCTTGCAGCCCCTCGGGTCTAAGAGGCTGTCTCGTGCACGACCCCCACCAATGAAATGACTGCTTTTGGAGGGACAGAGAGGGGAGTCATTTCATTAAAAAATATCCATGGGGGCCCTGGCCGGTTGGCTCAATGGTAGAGCGTCGGCCTGGCATGCAGGAGTCCCGGGTTCAATTCCCGGCCAGGGCACACAGGAGAAGCGCCCATCTGCTTCTCCACCCCTCCCCCTCTCCTTCCTCTCTGTCTCTCTCTTCCCCTCCTGCAGCCAAGGCTCCATTGGAGCAAAGTTGGCCCGGGTGCTGAGGATGGTTCCATGGCCTCTGCCTCAGGTGCTAGAATGGCCCTAGTTGCAACAGAGCAACGCCCCAGATGGGCAGAGCATCGCCCCCTGGTGGGCATGCCAGGTGGATCCTGGTCGGGCGCATGCGGGAGTCTGTCTGACTGCCTCCCTGTTTCCAACTTCAGAAAAAAAAATAAATAAATAAATAAATAAATAAATATATATATATATATATCTCCATGGGCACCTAACCAGGCGGTGGCACAGGAGATAGAGCATCAGACTGGGATGCAGAGGACCCAGGTTCGAAACCCAGAGGTCACCAGCTTGAGTGCGAGCTCATCTGGTTTGAGCAAAACTCACCAGGTGGAGCCCCAGGTCGCTGGCTTGCCCCCCCTCCCCCGGTCAATGCACATATGAGAAAGAAATCAGCGAACAACTAAGAAACCGCAAGGAAGAATTGATGCTTCTCATCTCTCTCCCTTCCTGTCTGTCTGTCCCTATCTGTCCCTCTCTTTGTCTCTGTCACACATACAAAAAATAAAATAAATAAAATAAAAAAGTATCCATGGGCATGAAAATACTTCCCAATTTCTGAAACGTCAGACCATGAAAAAGCAAATACAGGTGTTTGAATCAGGGGAGCACGACGACCCCGTCTTTGGGGGACAGCCTTGTCCCTGGCCGAGACCCGCAGGGTCAGGAGGCCTTCCCTGAGCCCGCAGACGGCCACACCAGGAGCAAGGGGGCCGTCACAGCCAACCGTGGGAGCCACCATCTTTCAGCGTCCTCTTCCCCACCGGCTACAGGGGACGGAAACAGGGGAACAGCACCCCTCCTGAGCTTGGATACTCGCGGACACCTCTGCAACAAGTCACCCCGAGGCAGGGGTGGGGCGGGCAGGCCTGAACACGAACCAGCTTCAGCGCCCAAGTACCTGCTTTTTCTCCTAAAGCACAGGGGGCTTCAAAGCCTCAGTCCAGGTGGAGGGCGCAAACCCCACCTAAACACGGCCCAGCTGTGGGCTCCGGGGAGCGGTGGGTGAGGAGCCTCGCTCGCTCAGTGTCACCGCACACGGTCAACGACCTGCCGCGTGCCTGGGCCTTTGTTCTGTTTCTCGTAATTCGCGCACCACGCTCTGCGATGACGGGTTCCCCGTCGGCCCTGCAACGTGGGACGAGGCACGCACGGCCCCTTGAGGAAGGAGAAGGACCAGATCCAGCGCCTCCGGACCCTCCACACCCAACAGGGAGCAGACGCCCCGTCCACGCTGCTGCATCAACGAGGCCGAGACTCTCCCATCTCAAAAAAAACCCAAAAAACAAACAAACAAACAAAAAAAACCTCACATTTTTTTGACGTTCCCTATTCTCGTGGGGACTCCACGGGTGTCTGATGTTTATCTCTCACTCCACAACTCGCTGTGTGAACATCTCCCCTCTTCTCCTCCCTCCTGTGTGCTCTCCCTTCAGAGTGAGTGGACCTGCAGGGAGGGGACCCCTTGGCTACATGCTCCCAGGGTCACCGCCACCTTCCCTCCCCGCCACGGGGCAGGGGCTTCGCAAACGCCTGCAAGGGCAGCGGCCCCTGCGAAGAGGACGGCTCTGTCGTCCACCTGCTTGGGGCAAGTGTCCAGGACGCCAGCAGCCCCACCTGCTGAGGGCTGCACAGCCCACGCCCAAGGTTAACGCTGCTGAGCTACCCCGTGTTTTAAAATCGCCTGGTCCTATCCCGTAAGATCTCACCTGCCGGTACCTTCCAGAATTCAACCCATTTCCACAAGACAGTGGGATTTTGGGGAGCTCAAACCAAGCCCGATGGGCGACCACCTGCCTCTCAATCCCACCGTCCGTCCACAGAGAGGTGTAGAGGCTGACCCAGCAGGAGACGCCTCCGGGTATCAGAATCTAAAGAAGAACGTCCTCCATACGCACGCGTCCCGGACGGGGCCCCAACAGCCAACTCAGGGGTGCCAGCCGCAGCAGGTGCGAGAAGACAGATTCACCGAAACGCTCTGAGGGCCACGTGACAGAGGACAGGTCAGAGACAGTGCGACGCTGGACTCCTCGCTCAGAGCGGCCCGCCACGCCCCTCCACACTGTCAGTCCGTCCCTGTCGTCCCCGTGACTGTAAAACCCCCCTTGGCTTGTCCGGCCAGTCCTCAAACCCTGGGTGCCCACCTGCTAGGCGGCGGACCCTAGAACAGGGGTCCCCAAACTTTTTACACAGGGGGCCAGTTCACTGAAACTCAGACCGTTGGAGGGCCAGACTATAAAAAAAACTATGAACAAATCCCTATGCACACTGCACATATCTTATTTTAAAGTAAAAAAACAAAACGGGAACAAATACAATATTTAAAATAAAGAACAAGTAAATTTAAATCAACAAACTGACCAGTATTTCAGTGGGAACTATGGGCCTGCTTTTGGCTAATGGGATGGTCAATGTGCTCCTCTCACTGACCACCAATGAAAGAGGTGCCCCTTCCGGAAGTGCGGTGGGGGCCGGATAAACGGCCTCAGGGGGCCGCATGCGGCCTGCGGGCCGTAGTTTGGGGACCCCTGCCCTAGAATGTTCCTCCTCCCCCCGTCACTGGCCAGCAGCGGGAACGACCTGTCCAGGAGCCTAGAGATCAGAAGGACCGCTTCGGGGATTTGTTTTAAAGGGTTTTTTAATGGATCGTCCTTTGGGACTTTGCCAGGGGTCAAGGGGCACACGATAGGGTGTGCAGGTGATGCCTGGTGGAGTTGCACACCTGGGCTTGAACCCCAATACATTCAACTAATAAAATATAGATATCTATAAAAAAAAAAAAAAAAGAACCACCGTTTCAAAAACAGTACTTCCTCTTACTCCTTAAAGGAAGACGCTCCACGACTCCTGGGTGGTAGGGTCAGTGCACACTTGGGTGACAGAACTTGACAGAAATGCAGGGAAGTGATCACCCCGCACGTCAGGCCAGGGCGCCCTCCGGACGGAGGACAGGGCTGGGGCCGGGATGGAGCACGCAGATGGCACTGCCGGGGACGCTGGCAGGGTTCCAGCTCCAGACCTGGGGGGTGGTCGCCGGGAGGCCCCTCCTGGTAAGAACTTACTCAGTTCTGCACTGGTTTTGTGGGGTGCCTTTGCTTCATTGTATAATAAAATCTCCAACACTCATACAAGGGAAGTTTGCTATACTCCAGGGGTCCCCAAACTTTTTACACAGGGGGCCAGTTCACTGTCCCTCAGACTGTTGGAGGGCCGGACTATAAAAAAAAAAAAAGAAAAAATCCTTATGCACACTGCACATATCTTATTTTAAAGTAAAAAAACAAAACAGGAACAAACACAATATTTAAAATAAAGGACAAGTAAATTTAAATCAACAAACTGACCAGTATTTCAATGGGAACTATGCTCCTTTCACTGACCACCAATGAAAGAGGTGCCCCTTCCGGAAGTGCGGCGGGGGCCGGATAAATGGCCTCAGGGGGCCACATGCGGCCCGTGGGCCGTAGTTTGGGGACCCCTGCTCTACACCATGGCGGTGACGCAACTGAAGGCCGGCCAATGTCTGGAGGGTGACGTCCAGGCGGCCCAGAGCCGGGCCACAGCCCCAATGCTGCTGACAATCCTGGTGGGGTCACCGGGGGCACGCCAACAGCCTGTGACATGCTCATGGGGGTTCGCAGTTAGGAGTAAGCGCTTCACTGACGCGCGGAGTTTCTCCTCCGCAGATGCATACGTGGTTGTCACTCACGTACCCCACTTTCCCGTTGGCTCCAGACTCTGCGGGTGTTGTTGGTTTGGAAGGAGTGGGGCGCCAGCTACCCCGAGTGTAAAGCCATTTTTCCGTATAATTCCAAGTCCTCTTCCAGGTGTCAGGGCTCCTGAGGAAGCTGCCCCATCTGCCCAGACAGAATCAGGACCCCACTGCTTCCTGTCCCTTCCCCCTGTCCCCATTCACTGCTCAGTGTCAACAGAGAGGTTTCTGGTTGTGGACTTCCCATGGGGCTGTAAGATCCCCGATGGCCAGGACCACTTCGGACTTGCTTACAGTCCAGTGCCTAGTGTTTGATGAATGAATAAGTGAGTGAGCCAGTCACCTTTCCACAACAGCTCTCCTCTCTACACTATACTCCAAAACCTACAAAACCGTGTGCATTACTCACCATGGAACCATCAATGCCAATGCCCACGCCGGGGCTTAGAAGCCCCCCAATGTAGTTTTGTAGATGAAATGAATGAAATAAAAAGCTGTGACAGGGATAGAGGGAGCAAAGGTGACCAGTTGTTGTTTTATCTTGTCCCCTGTTTATGAAGGTGTAACGGAAACACAGTCCAGTGCCCAGACATGGAGCAAACTGGGTGGCGAGTTTCTCAGGAGACATTCCCGCTCCGGCGGGCCACAGCTGCCCCTGCCTCCACGGCCTGGTTCCTGTCACCAGGCACCGGCCACTGATTCTGAACGTCACGTGAATAGACACACAGACAGTGTGTTGTCCTTTTGTCTGGCGTCTTGGGCAAAGGGGACGTCTACGAGCTTCACCGGAGCCTTGAGTGTGGCAGTGGGTCATTTGTCTTCATTGGTGTGTTCATGTTCTTCCTTCCATTTTTGCTTTCTTAAAGGTCAGGTTCAATACCATCCCTTTTTGTCCCCATCTGTGCCACTGACTGAGGGCAGTGACCACAGACCAGCTCAGCCCACGACTCCTGTTCCACCATTTACCTGGTGCTGGTCTCCATTTCCACGTCCGGCAAGCCAACGTCACTGAGCAGACAGCTTCCTCCCTCTCTCCTCCCAGTGGCACTGGGGCCAGAGACGGCCTGCAGCTCAGGGGCAGGAGGGAGGTGGGAAGGGGCTGTGTCTGTGGGTCCCCTGCTCGGACGGTCGCACTGCGGCAGGAGGGAGGCTGGGTCCGGCTTTCAGCCAAAGCCCGGAGGGCTGGGCTCTCAGCTACACTGAGGGAGCCTCCTCACAAGGCCTCAGAGACCCTGGCCAGCCTCGGCCACTGGCCACCGGTCTCCTCTATCCAGCTGCGACAAGAAAAAAAACCCACACCTTGCAAGCAATTTCTCAGCCACCAGCGGACAGAGCTCCGTGTGAGGGTGTTGAGGAACGGAGCAGCCACCGGGGAACCCAGAGGACTGGTTCCTCGATGCACGGAGCAACCCCACTGCCCAGGGACAGGCGGCGGGCAAACCAGGCGTGGTCCCTCTGTGCGGCGGAATACTATGCAGCCCTCAAAAGGAAGGACATTCTGACACACGCTACGACACGCATGAACCTCAGCAATATCACACTAAGGGACATAAACCAGAACACGCTACGACACGGATGAACCTCAACAATATCACACTAAGGGACATAAACCAGAACACGCTACGACACGAATTAACCTCAACAATATCACACTAAGGGACATAAACCAGAACACGCTACGACACGCATGAACCTCAACAATATCACACTAAGGGAGATAAACCAGAACACGCTACGACACGCATGAACCTCAACAATATCACACTAAGGGAGATAAACCAGAACACGCTACGACACGCATGAACCTCAACAATATCACACTAAGGGAGATAAACCAGACCCAAAATGACTAACGCCGCATGATGCCCCTCTATGAGGTCCCCGGAGGAGTCCGGTAGAGAGGCAGAAAGTAGAACGGAGGTGGACAGGGGATGGGGGTAGGGGGGCTGGGGGGGGTCGTGTCTAATGGGGACAGAGTTTCATTTTGGGAAGACAGGAAAGCTCTGGAGGGGATGGCGGCAGCAGCTGCACACCCGTGGGCGTGTCCTGTCACTGAAGTGTACACTTGGAAAAAGGTCAAGATATAAAGTTTGTAGTATCTGCGTTTTGCCACAATTATTATTATTTTTTTCATTTTAATGGGAAATAGGGAACGTGCTAAGAAAAGGTAGCAGCAGGCATCTGCACCAAAAAACAAAACAAAACCCAAAGCAGGTCTTTTCCTGGTAGTCATGTGACAAAAACTCGATCCAAGGGGAATCATGACATAAAATGAGAGTCGTTTTATATTAAAAGATAATAATAATAATAATGAACAAGTTTCGCAGCCGTCGTCAAGTCCAACGTGCGAGCCAGAAGCGGCAGGCTGCGGGACCCCCAGCAGAGAGCGAGGACAGGAAGAGCCCCCTGTCCCGCTGTCTCTCGCAGCCCCCGCGTCACTGCCAGCGGGAGGCCCGGGCTGGCGGGAGGGCGCGCCGCGTCGCTGCCAGCGGAAGGCCCGGGCTGGCGGGAGGGCGCCCCGCGTCGCTGCCAGCGGGAGGCCCGGGCTGGCGGGAGGGCGCCCCGCGTCACTGCCAGCGGGAGGCCCGGGCTGGCGGGAGGGCGCCCCGCGTCACTGCCAGCGGGAGGCCCGGGCTGGCGGGAGGGCGCCCCGCGTCGCTGCCAGCGGGAGGCCCGGGCTGGCGGGAGGGCGCCCCGCGTCGCTGCCAGCGGGAGGCCCGGGCTGGCGGGAGGGCGCCCCGCGTCGCTGCCAGCGGGAGGCCCGGGCTGGCGGGAGGGCGCCCCGCGTCGCTGCCAGCGGGAGGCCCGGGCTGGCGGGAGGGCGCCCCGCGTCGCTGCCAGCGGGAGGCCCGGGCTGGCGGGAGGGCGCCCCGCGTCGCTGCCAGCGGGAGGCCCGGGCTGGCGGGAGGGCGCCCCGCGTCGCTGCCAGCGGGAGGCCCGGGCTGGCGGGAGGGCGCCCCGCGTCGCTGCCAGCGGGAGGCCCGGGCTGGCGGGAGGGCGCCCCGCGTCGCTGCCAGCGGGAGGCCCGGGCTGGCGGGAGGGCGCCCCGCGTCGCTGCCAGCGGGAGGCCCGGGCTGGCGGGAGGGCGCCCCGCGTCGCTGCCAGCGGGAGGCCCGGGCTGGCGGGAGGGCGCCCCGCGTCGCTGCCAGCGGGAGGCCCGGGCTGGCGGGAGGGCGCCCCGCGTCGCTGCCAGCGGGAGGCCCGGGCTGGCGGGAGGGCGCCCCGCGTCGCTGCCAGCGGGAGGCCCGGGCTGGCGGGAGGGCGCGCCCGCTGCGGTCAGACCGCGCAAGCCCCGCCCGGGCGTCAGCTGCACGCGTCCTCCATGCCTTCCGCGGGTCCCGGGCCCTCAGAGCGAGCCCCAGGCTCGGAATTCGCTTGGCTTCTTGGGAAATGAGGTTTTGCACACCCTGGAGGGCCCAGGACACTCAACACGCTAATATCTATTCCATCTATTTGATCCAACAGACGAGGAGGCAGGGAGGGGAGGGTGGGTTGTCACCCACAACTGATTTAAAAAAAAAAAAAAAAAGGAAGACAGCAGGACAGAATGACCAGAGAGGGGCAGGACCAGCCTAAAGTCACACAGCAAGTTCCCATGGAGTCAGGCCTAGCTTCCAAGCAAGCCTCATCCCTCCACCCGAGAAGCAGTCAGACCCCACGAGAGCCCCCGAAACGTGCCCTCGGCCACGACACTCCGGCGGGCACCAGGACGCAGATGGGGATCTCCGAAGTCCACGCGGCCTTCCCGCCGAGCCGCTGCGCGCGCCTGCCAGACAAACGCTCAGCCGTGCGTCCTCCACTGCTAATTAATTTGGACGGAGACGTCTTTAAAAGGAGACTTACGTCGGGTCCTCCCCGCTGCCTGCAAACCAATTTCATTACAACAGAAACCGTGTTGCCAAAACGCGAAGCCCCCTCCTTTCTGGTCCCGTGCCCTTGAAAGCATCTTATTAGAAAAGACCATTTCTTAATTAACATTTTTGATCTTTAATCCATTACACGTCCCTTTAATCCTGCACGGGGGTACGGCTGGCCCACTTCCTCGGGCTGGCTCTGGGCTGGGCCAGGCTGGCAATCTCTGTGCCGAGGGCTCCCGCACAGCTGGACTCCGCCGTGGACAGTCCGCGGCTCCCGGACGCCACCCTGGTCCGGCCGGCCGCAGGTGCTGTTCCCCAGCAGGAGACAGGAAGGGGGGCTCGGTGCAGGCGCCCCCGGATGGGCCGGCCGGCAGACGAGAGTTCACTTCATTAACCCCTGAACCCCATCTCTTCTCGCCCCAGAATGTTTCCAGCTAAGGCTGTTTAAGCAGCTCCGGCTCCTGCTGAGTGTGAGAGTGAACAGGAGCTGGGCTGATTCCCCCCCCCCCCCCCCCCCCCCGTTAACATAAAGCTCAAACAACTTGATTGTCTATCTAGACGAAGAGCTGGTCCCAGGAAGGTGTAGCACCCCACCTTTGGAAAGCTCTAAACCTACTCAGTGACCCCCCCTCCTTCCTGAATGGCTTTCTTCACTGGGTTTTGGTGACCCTGACCTCTCCTGAGCTTCCTCCTACCTCCCTGACCACCCAGCTGTCTCCGCAATCTGTCCTCTTCCTGACTCAAGTGCCGATACCTCCCTGGACCTAAACTGCTTTGTTCTGTCTGGGTGCACTGGCTTGGGGGTGGGGGGTGGGGACATCTGTCCAGCTCTGAGCGTGTGTCTACACACACGACATCCAAACACATCCCTAAGTCCCACCCTACACCAGATCACAGGACCATCGTTCAAGTGCGCATTCAATATCTAAGAGGCATCTCATGGCCAAAGCCTAACTCTTGAGCCTCGCAGCCACCACCCGCACCAGACGGGCTCCTCCCAGGACCCCCACCGCACGAGGGGCACCCCTAGCCACCCAGCCGCTCGGAGCCAGCTGGTTCCCCACCTCTTCGCAACCCCAACATCCAATCTGCTAGACCTACCTCCTCTCCCAAAGAAATTCTTGACCTGACCTCTTCTGACCTCGGCCCCAGCCCCCACCATCCCTCCCCCGGGAGAGGGCATGGGCCAGCGTCACCCTTGGGTGCACACTGTTACAGAGGTCCCTCCCTTCCCCCACTCTTCCAGCTTCCCCTCGACTCGGGAGCAAACCCACAGTGCCCACTAGGACTTGAGGCCCCCTGGGAGCGGCTGCCACCTCCCCTACCCTCACCTCCTGCCCCTCTGCTCTGCGTCAACATA
Organism: Saccopteryx leptura; assembly: GCF_036850995.1. Classification (NCBI taxonomy): domain Eukaryota; kingdom Metazoa; phylum Chordata; class Mammalia; order Chiroptera; family Emballonuridae; genus Saccopteryx; species Saccopteryx leptura. The sequence goes on from NC_089511.1 coordinate 4,854,357, forward strand.
GCCCAGCCAAGGACATCCCTCCCTCTGTCCCCAGGGACGCTGCTCACCCCTGCATGGCTCCCACCCTCCCTGCTGCCTCCTCCGACCACCCACCCAGACGACCCTCTCCTGCCCTCCACCCCATCACTCCCTCACTGACCACCCTGCTGGCCACGTCCCAGTGGAAACATATTTATCCGTTTACTTTGTTGGGCATCATCTCCCCCACACACACTGGACGGCACGCTGAGACTTCGCTGACCCTGTTCATCCCCTAGAGCGGTGTCCGCACTTAGTAGGTGCTCAACAGCATTTGTGACTGACAGAACCAAGCCTGTGGGGATCTTGCCAGTGGTGACTCAGGCTCATAGCCGACACTGGCCGTCAAGACAAGGCCCTGCACCACTAGCACTGAGGTTCATCCAGCAGCAACCGAGAAGGAGGGTAGATATTCAGTAGAACTTCCTGGTCATATACATTCTGAGGAATTGTCCACCACTGAAGAAAGCACAGCCCCAAGCTGGATGGCTAGAGAGGGCAGGAGAGACAGGCTCATAGTGGCAGTAGAGGTGGAGCCCCTGAGCAGGTAAGGGAAGGGGACAAGCCAGCACGTGGTCCTTCACAGACTTCCTACCCCAAGGACAGGACGGGAGTTCCTGGAGAGAGCACGCATGTGCAGGCGTCACAGGAGACACGTGTGTGCAGGCGTCACAGGAGGCAGGCGCGTGGGGCTGGGCTTGCAGGACATGCAGCTTTGGGTAGGAGATGGCAGAGGAGAGGGGGCGTCCTGGGCAGGGGACACAGCCCAAGCGAAGGCAGGGCGTCCGAGCGAGGACAGGGGACATGGGGAGAGACTCCTATAAGAGACCATTGCGGGGACCTGTGGCGTCTCCCACCCCAATCTCAACTCTCCCAGAAAAATGCTCCAGTGAGACCCTCCATGGGGACTCCCCTGCCTCGGGGCACCATGACCCCCCCGCCCCCCACAAGGCTACTGGTGGCCCCTGAGTCGGGTCAGCTGCGGAGCCGGGCCGGGAGCACGGGGCTCTGGACTCACAGTCCAGTGCTCCCGCAGTTCAGCAGTCCCCAGGCTGCCCCTCTGTCTGCCTTCCAGCTACCAGTCCAGACCTTGACCTGACCCCCGAGGCCATGGTGCTGCAGAGAGGAGGTCAAGGACACTGCCCCCCGCGGCGGGAGGCTAGAGCACCCAGGCCCCACCGTCCCTTCACCCAGGCCAGGGCCGGAGGGGTGCTGGCCAGCTGAAGAGCCAGGGGCCGGGAGTGGAGGAGCAGACTGGTGACTGCCCCCCCCCCCCACCAGACCAGCTCCTTATAGGGCAACCCCGCCCCAGCCTGGGCATGACTCTCCCAGCCAGTCAGGCCCCAGGAACCAGCTGTGCATGGGGGCGGGGGGGCAGGAATGACACCTTCTATGGGAACAATCAGCACCCACCCCACCCCATCCCTGCCCCAGCCTGGGCATGACTCTCCCAGCCAGTCGGGCCCCAGGAACCGGCTGTGCATGGTGGTGGGGGGGGGGGGCAGGAATGACACCTTCTCTGGGAACAGTCAGCACCCACCCCACCCCATCCCTGCACACGGGTCCATGCTCCACCCTTCACGATCCTGCGATTCCCTCCCAAACCTGCGGCCTAGACGCAGGCCCATCCCTGGTACCCTGGGCAGTGGGGTCCCTCAGGGGGTGGAAGAGGGCGGAAGGGGGTGCCAGTGTCTGAATTCAGCCGACGAAGCAGAATGTCACCTGTCCTGAGTCAGCGCTGTCATGCCTGGGGACACACACACTGTGAGCGGCTTGGCTCTTCTGAGGGATCAGGGCACATATCTTAAGACACAGTCACAGCCACCTGTCCCGTCAGGGGCCACGGAGGCCACCACCTGAGGGAGCAGGTGGTCCCGTCTCTCGGGCTCACTCAGGCAGCCCCGATGGATGGCCGGTAGCAGCCTCCCCCTCCCTGTACTGTGCTTGCCTTGGCGGGGGGGGGCGCACCTGGAGGGGGAGCAGTGAGAGGAGCAGGTGACGACCAGCGACTGCGTGCACGCTGTCAGCGAGGCAGGGCGGGGCGGCAGCGCGGCTCTGCCTTGCTGTGTGACGCTGGGCCAGACCCCGCGCCTCTCTGAGGCTCGATTCCTGCCCGTGGGAAGCTGGAGTGATAACACTACCCGTGGTCAAGGGGCGGCTTCAGGGAGCCCACGAGGTGACACCTGTGGCGATGCCTGCTCGCAGGGAGGTGCGGGGACCGAGCGACAGACAGGACAGAGTTTGAGTCCTGACCAGCCACTGACCACCCGGCTGACCCTGGTCTCTGCAGGGACACGCTGCCAACGGTCACAGACACCGGCCCGAGCGGCAGGGCCCCGGGCAGTCAGCCCCAGAGCCGGCCACAGTGTGGAGCGGTGGCCCTGCCCAGGCCCCGGCCTTCCCTGAGGGGTGGGCCCTTGGTGGCGGTGGCGCGGCCCCAGGTCCCTGGGGGTCCCCGGCTCCGGGGTTTTGCAGGAGTCAGGGGCTCTGGCTGGACTCCCAGCCTGGCGGCCTCTCTCTCTTTGTCTCTCCACATTTGGGGAAGGCATTTCCTCCTGCCGGGTTCTGCGGGGTCGGGTTTCCACCCAGATGGAAAGTCCCACCCAGGGGCCCGCACAGGAGGGCTCACCATGGAAACTCCACAGGGCGCCCGCCAGACACAGGGGCCGGTGGCCAGGGTCAGGCCTGCCAGCCGGGGGAAGGGAGGGGACGGCAGGGGCTCAGGCACGGGACACCCACCCTTCACACATAGGCTCAGAGCGAAGAGAGGGTGAGCGGGCTGGGGGCGTGCGCTGAGGTCAGTCCGCGTCCTCTTACCGTTTCTGAGCCTCCGTGTGCCTGACTCGGCCCCTCCTGGGGGTTGGCTTGCCCTCAGATAAAATGAGTAAATGCAATAATCTTGTAAAATGAGAAAAAGGGGGTGGGTCCTGCTGAAGGAAAACCCTCAGGCCCAACCAGCTGATGGCACCAGATGACAATCTGGGCAGAGAAGGGACATGGTGGACGAGCTGTCCCCCAAGCTGCTGAGCCCAAAACATAAGGGTGGAAGCAGCTTCCCAAACTCTGCTCCAGGGACTCCATGGCTTGCGGGGGAGAGGAGGTCCTCCAGAAGAGGGGGTCCTTTCTGAGGCCAAAAGCATTTGAAGAGCGCCGCTCCCCAAGACTCACGGTGACCCCTGGTGCACCCAGGGCTCTTCGAGGCTCTGCCTGAAACAAATGCACTTGACTGCATTTAACCGGCACCGACGAGGACGGCACCCGGGGCAGCTGGCCCAGGGGGCAGCCGGCCGCACCGGCCTCGTCTCTGCCCAGATCCGTCCGCGCCGCGCTGCGCGTCCCTCGCCGCTGTGCTGTGCACGGAGGCCTGAGCGTGTTTTCAGGGTCAGTCTGAGAGAAATGTTTCGGCGTCGTGTGCCAACCCGTCCCTGAGACACGGCTCGCTGTCTGTTCAATGATGAATGAGGATATGTCCAGTAGCCTCCTCAGCACTTCGCGCCAGGGACCGACGTTCCGTCCCGGGCCCTCGAGTCGCGGAGGCGGCCACTCTGCCCTCCACCCTATTTCTCTTTTCTCCTAGGTTGCCAGGAAGCTCACCAGCAATGATACCCCTCACCGTAGGCTTCTGCCATAATAAGTTGTTTCCATCGATTATTTTAGCTGCCCGGTTGGTGACATCATGGGGCCACCTCATCTCGTTCCGTTCATCACCACACCAGGGCTGGCGTTTACTGGGCGCTTGCTCCGTGCCAGGCGCTGTGCTGAACACGCCATCTACATTCTCGCTTATCCTCACGACGATGTCACCTGGTGGGGCTGCGGTGCCCCACTTCACAGATCAGGAAAACTGAGTCCTGCGAAGGGGAACACCTTGGTCGCGTCCAACCTCGCAGCTGACAAGCGGGTGGCGTGGCTGCGTGCTCGCCGGCTCCCACGCTAGGACGGGAGACCGGGAGGGCAGGACGCCGCTGTGTCCTTGCAGCCCACGTGGGGCACAGGGAGGTGCCTGAGAACGCGGTGACACCCGGAGTTGGTGGCGAATCCAGGACTAAAACAAACGTCCGTTTACTTCAGAACCCATGTTCCCACTCTTGTCCTTCTAGTCTTTTGGGGCTCGGTAAACCTAACCTTCACCTTAACCTTCGATGTCACGCTAAGACCGGAGCTAAGCCTGCTTCTAGCAGAACCCCGGATGCATTCATTAATAACCGACGCACTGCTCGCTCCCTGCCCGGCTGCGGCCTCCGCTCTGTGGGTCAGGCACTCTGGCCACAAAAGGCTCAGGGGGCGGAAGTCGGGCCCGCAGCGCAGACGCCGGGAGTGTGCGGGGTGTGCGGGAAGGAGCAGCCGGCGGGGACGGGGTCCCCAGCCCCAGGAAGCCGGCAGACCTGAGCAAGACAGGCCCTGGCGGCAGACGGGCCGGCCTGCAGCAGAGGACGGAGGAGCCAGGCAGGCCCACCGCGCTGGCCCGGCTCACAGCAGCGGCTCCTCCGGCCCGTGAGGGCCAGCCCGGCGGGTGGGGAGGGGATGCCCAGCCTGCTTCCTGCCCGTTTGCGGCTGGCCAGGAGCCCCGCAACCAGCACAGGAAATAACAGGGCCCCCAGAGGCCGCCCATGCAGGCCCCGCGCAGAGGCCGCCCAGGGAGGGAACGAGGCCATTGTCGGCCTTTGTTCCAGCTTCCCCGGCCTCGCTCGGGCTCCCAGAGGCCCCTGGGAGCTAACAAAGCTTCCCCCGGCCACAGCTGCCCAGCCTCCCCCAGCCTGACACCGAGGACAGGCCCCCCAGGCCCCTGGGCTCTTAAAGGGGCAGGTGCAGGGTGGAAACGAAGGCGCGTCCAAGTCGGGGGTCGGGGTGCCTCTGGGCCAGAGCTGGCCGGGCAGGCGAGCGGACAGACGGACACTGGGGTCTACGTCTCACCTGGTCAGCCCAGTGCTGGGTCCAGCAGCAGGGGTGCGAGTCTTTGGAAGGAAAGAATGTCTACAGCCCTGAGGGTACAACAAAGGAAGCAGAAACAGCAGAGAGCAAGGAGACAAGCTGGACAGTCTGGACAGCCGCCCGGGGGGAGCCCGGTCCCCGGTGCCCCTTGTGGTGGCCAGGCATCCCAGAACGAGGCTTCTCCTCCTTCCTTGCAAGCCCAGGGGTGCTGAGGGCATGTGGGGTGCGTGCACACATTTGTACGTGTGTGCCTAGGTGCGCTGCGTCTGTGTGGGCCCAGGTGAGCACACTCACACAGTCCCCCCTCAGAATCAGCCGGGGACTGGTTTGCAGAATACCAGAACCGGCGACACTCAAGCCCTCGTACAAGACGGGGCAGCACTGGCACGGAACCCTGTATCTGCACGGAGGCGAAAGCAGGGCGCGCCCACACACCCCTTCCGTCTCGCGGGCTCAGCGTCGTGTGTGCTGTGTGGCAAATTCAGGTATCGCTTCTTTGGAACTTTCTGAGATTTCTTTTTTCCTGAGTGTTTCCATCTGCAGTTGGTCAAATGATGGTGTGAAACGCACAGGTACAGAGGGCCAGCGGCATATGCATGAGTGTGTGCACCCAAGCGCACACTTGTTTATGCATGCATGCGCTGCATGTTGGTGCATGTGTGAGGTATGGAGGAACAGACGGATGAGTGCCTATGTGCACAGAGCGAGTGTGCGTGTTCCGGGCAGTGAGTGGATGTGAGTCTGTGTGTGTTGCATGTATGCAGGCGTACAGGTGTGACTGAGTGCGTAGGAGTGTGTGGGCACAGGTGCTCATGTCTGTGAGCAAGCACGTGTGTGTTGTGCGTGCAGGTGCAGGCACGCACAGTGGCTTCTCAGTTGACACGTCACTGTTGGAGGGCACTCTCAGGCCTGTGCCCTTGGTCAGCCATTCGCTCCCACGCTGACCCTGGTGGCCTCTCACTAACGATGTGTCGCCATAACAACCCCGTTAGGGCTCCTGGCACCTCCTCCTCTATGCCATTCCACAAGGACACATTCCTTCTCCGCTGAGGCCTGGGCACCGTGAACTGGCAATGACAGAGTGGGCCCTAGACTCAGACTCACCCAACCCAAGTTCAAATCCCTCCTCCGGCCCCCGGTGCAATCCCAGCTGTGAAACCCTGCGCCCGTCGCTCAACCTCTCTGAGCACAGCTGCTCACCTGGGAGAGGGGAACAACGCTTCCTCCCACCTGCGGCTCAGGAGCGGTAAATGACAGCGGGCACGTCAGGGGCACAGCCCCGCCTGGCACCGGCTAACGTGCACGAGACGGTCATTTTCTTTTTTATTGTTATTGCGGTTGCTAGTGATAATAGCTAGTTGTTGAGGATACAACGGTGAGCAAAGCGGGCGCTGCCCTTCCTGCACGAGCCTGCGGGGTTTGCAGAGCATCCAGTCCTGAGAACTAGAGGAGCACCAGCAAAAACGTCTCTTATTCACTGGACTCAGTAGCAGTGTGCTGTGCTAACTACTACCAAGCATGGCCCGCAGCTATCAGTTAACGCGATCAACCACAACAAAGGAGAAAGGATGAGCAGTGTGAGCAGACTAAGGGCACCCGCTCGCCAGGTTCAGCCTAATACACGTCGGTGTGTGTGCGTGCGTGTGTGCGTGCATGTGTGCGCACGTGTTGGTGGGCGTGTGCGCACGTGTGCGCGCACCCCCAGACCTGTCCCGCACGCAAGGATGTTAAGATAATGTCACCTGAGATGACAACAGCCTAACTAAGCCCTCTAGGCTGCCACAGACTGACCCTACCCAGCCCAGGAGCTGGGCCCTGCAGAGCGCCCGCCCAGGAAGCCAGCACCAGCAGGCAATATGATAGGGCTGACCTTGGCCATTTCCTCCTGGGCACAGTCTGTGCGTTAAGCCCCTTGGAAGGAGCCTGATCATATGACAGCCTCGGAGCCTTTGCCTTTCTGAGCAGACACTGCCCACCAACCCCACCCTGGCCTTTCCCACTTGGGAAATGAGCCCCGCCCCACCAAGCAGGGTCAGCCTGAGTGAGGGTGGGCCCCTGAGGACTCAGTCCACACCCACCGTGTGAGAAGGTGAAGATGAGAGTGCCCCGCCCACGGCGGCAATGCCCGGAGACCGCCCGTCACGACAGAGGAAGCGGGGGGGATGGAAGAGAGGGGGCCCCTCTGACCCTCCTCTGTCTCTGCACAGCTCCCTCAGTCAATGGTGAGAATAAAAACACAGGGCACCAGGTGCCACCCCGGGAGGCTCAGACTCTCCCACGGGGATTCCCTCCTAGAGTCCTCACAGTGGACCCGGGAAAGCAGGATGAGTCTACCTATCTCAGAGAAGGAAGCACAGAGAGGTTAGGTAAGTCACACAAAGTCACACAGCTAGAAAGTATCTCACCCTCAAATACTAATTCTTGCCCTGCGCAAAGTGAACAAAGAGCTGGCCCCAGACTGCTGAGGGCAAATACCGACAAAGAGGCAGAGGTGAAGCTCCCCACGTTGGCAAACACGTGCCAGGCACCTGCCAGGTACCAAGCGAGGGCCAAGCTCTGGAAGAAGCACAGAAAATCCTACACTGTCACTGCCTGAAGGAGCAAGCAGAGCAACAGGGGATCTGGGCCCGTAGAGAAGGAAGGTCGTAGCCAAGCAGAGGGCAGGGAGAACCAGGATCAGGGCAAGTCCTGAGGCTCAGGGGCACAAAGAAAGCACAATAATATGGCAGGACTATCATGGAACACTTCCTGGAGGAGGTGTCAATTAGTCTGAGCTTGTAAGGATGAACTCCACAGGCAGAGGTGCGAGACAGATGAAGGCCAATGGGAGCAGGCAAGAGGGCTTAACGCATCCAACCCTTTCCATCCTCGCTGCTCAGGGCTCAGCGTGGACCAGCAGCACCAGCACCATCTGGAGCTGCTTAGAAATGCAGAGTCTCAGGTCCCACCCAGACCTGCGAAGTCAGAATTCTCACTTTAACAAGATCCCCAGAGTTGCACGAACATCTAGGCTGGAGCAGACCTGGTATAAACCCACCTGGACAACACAGGTAGATCTCCCCAAAGTCACATCACACCCACACCCACATGCATGCCCGACTGTGGCCCTGCTCTACAGACAGGCTTCAAGTCACCAAAGAACTGCTGACTTCACCAGCCCCCAGTGGGGTCCTCAGGCCTGAGGGAGGGGCCGACACCACGGGGACTCTGTCCTGTCCTCAGGGGACACTCAAGCTTGGAGAACGGAGGGCCAGCCTTCCCCCTTCACTGTCACCCGTGGAAAGCCTAACTGCCCCAGGACAGAAGGGGGATCAGCGGGACACCGGGCTTTGGGGTGCAGCGGGACACCGGGCTTTGGGGATCAGCGGGACACCGGGCTTTGGGGTGCAGCGGGACACCGGGCTTTGGGGTGCACGGACCTGAGTCCGAAGGCTGGGAGCAGGCAACCACCTCTGAAGAGCAAGGGCACTGTGATGGCAGAGCGGCTGCTGGGCACTGGCTGCGGGCACGAGACAAGCGACCCCGTGTCCCCGAGGACTCTGAGGAAGCCCCACGTCCTCGCACAGAGGCGAACAGCAGCAGGCCGGCCCTGCTCCGCAGACGTGAAGCCACCGGCCTGGCCAGAGAGGAGGGAAAAGGAGTCGGAAGACAGACACGGCCCACGCTGCCTCGCACACGCCCTGGGCACCAGCACCCCGTGCGCATGTGGGCATGGCAGACGTGACACAGAGGAAGTGACATGAGTATGGCCCAGCAGGGCCCTGGGCTGGTCCAGAGCCAGAGGAAAGGGTAGACAGTAAACGCCACATCCCCCTCAGAAAACCGGTCCAAGTCAGCCCCAGGGGCCCAAGATGCTCACAGAGAGGTGCAAAGGCCCCGGGACCCCCAGGGGAACGAGTCAGGACTGCGGCACCTGGGTGCACACGCGCGCGCGCGCACACACACACACACGCACACACGTACGCACACAGACCCCCATGTGCACACAGGGCACAGATGCCCTACCTCGTGGACTGCTCACCATGGTAACAGAGTGGCCCCCTCCTGGCTCCAGTCACCCCCTGAAGGTTTCTGAGGCCTCCCGTGCTGGGAGAGGCCGCTCTAACAAAGGCGCAGCCCCTGGCCGGCCTGGCCGGGGGTCCGCCGTGCCGACCGGCTGGCGCATGCCTGCCACGCTCCCCCGGTGAGCTCGGGGCCACCGCGTCCTCCTACCCAGCCTGCCTGGCTCCACTTAGCTCAATTCCCCACAGATGCCCCAGCAGAGCTAATGAGAAACTCCCCAGCTGGCCCCGTATAAAAACGCATTTCATAAGTCTTTAAAATGCTGGGGAAATCTACGTCTATTTAGGACTTTTCTGCTCCTTTAAAATGTCCCCTGGTCCTCGTGGAGGAAAATGACTGGGCTGGGGGCTCAAGCACAAGAGGTGGACAGCACAGCTGGGCCAGCCAGAGCCCCGAGCACCTGGGCAGCTTCTGGCGCTGGCCGCAGTGTCGTGGTGTCACAGGGACAGGGGCCGAGACAGCCTCGCTGATGGGGCAGGCAGACGCTTGCTCAGGAGAGAAGTGAAGTGAGGAACCCGGGGTGGGGGGAGGAGGGCAGAAAGGGGACGGGGACAGTCTCCCCCCTCGATTTCACGACTGAAAGAAAAACTCCAAAGGAGGCCCTGGCTGGTTGGCTCAGCAGTAGAACACTGGCCCTGCGTGTGGAAGTTCCAGGTTCGATTCCCGGCCAGGGCACACAGGAGAAGCGCCCATCTGCTTCTCCACCCCTCCCCCTCTCCTTCCTCTCTGTCTCTCTCTTCCCCTCCCGCAGCCAGGGCTCCATTGGAGCAAAGTTGGCCTGGGCACTGAGGATGGCTCTGTGGCCTCTGCCTCAGGCACTAGAATGGCTCTGGTCGCAACAGAGCGACGCCCCAGATGGGCAGAGCATCGCCCCCTGGTGGGCATGCCGGGTGGATCCCGGTCGGGCGCATGCAGGAGTCTGTCTGCCTGCCTCCCTGCTTCTCATTTCAGGAAAATACAAACAAAAAAAAGAAAAAGAAAAACTCCAAAGGAGAGGAAGACCACCACACCCAGAGATGGCCATCACCACATCATCCATCGCTGGAGCCCGAAACTAAACGCGGCCCAAGTGTGGGACCCGAGGGAGGTTAGGAAAGGAACGCCGCCCGCCTGGCGACATGGCAGCTACGGAGACAGCCAGCTGGGCGGGCGCAGGGCTCACCTGAAGGCCGGGCTTAACGGGGGCTACAGGGAGCCCCCCCCAGCATTGCCCCAGACTTCATGCAGGTAAAAGGTTTGTTCACACCCATGTGGGGCTGGACAAGGGGCCGGGAGAAAGGTGACCGGCAGGGGTGCCAGAGAACAAGGCTGCTGTGGAGTTTCTGGGAAGTGGCTGAAACAATAAACAGGTGCCCTGAGGACACATGGGCGGTGGGGGGCGGCCCCGGGAGGCCCAGGAGTGCAGGCTGGACAGCTCAGGCTGGACAGCTCAGGCTGGACAGCTCGTCGGAGGGGCCAGGCTCCATCTGCGGCACTCCCCGACCCCGGGGGCCGCGGGGCTGAGGGGGGTGTGCCTCTGTCAGGAATGGGCCACTGACCGCCCTCCGTCTCCCGACTCCTCACCCAGAACCAGGCTCCCGGCACCTGCCTCGAGCCCCCAGAACCCCTGGTACCCAGATGCTGCTCCAATCTCCCACCAACCTGTGGTCCTGACGCCAGCCTCCCCCTGCACACGGCACGCACACCTGACACCCAGCGATGGCAGGGGCCTGGGGGGGCAGGGGGGGGGGCCCGGCAGGAGTCCCTGCAGAGCGCCCGGTCCACATGGTTTACCAGGCCTGGCCTTTGAAGGCGGGAAACGAGGGCAGGGCCTTCAAAACATGTACCCTCCCTCCCTCCGAGATACAGACCAGGCCGCCTGGCCCAGGAGGGTCCTGGGCACGGAGCTGACCGCTCGCCCGGCCTGTGGTCCCCTCTGACACACAGAGCCTGGACCAACGTTCCCACGGGCAGGACTGCCACTTCCAGCTCACGTGCTGCCCCCCCCACCCGGGCTGCCCGGCCCCCACCCCGGGAATCTCTGCCCCTTCCTGGCCGGGCGACCTCGCGGCGGGTCACAAGCTTCTCCGTGCCTCAGCGTCTGCGTGTGAAACGCCGAGAAGGAGGCCCGGCTCCTGGGAGCAGCTCATCAACGGGGAGCGCCGGCCCCACGAACCAGGACAACGAGGCCGGTCACGTGGCAGAAAGGACGAACGCCCCGATCACACCCGGGCGGTCCCAGGCTGCTGGGCCATCACAGACAACTGACTGTCTCGGGTGCTTCTCTCCAACCACAGGCGCGTCGGTCACCACGCCGGAAGGAAACCTGGCTCACCTGCCCGGGCACTGGAAATAAGCACTTGCTAACAAACTCACTGCTTCGCATCTCCCGACCCTCCTCCTGCTGCATCCCGGGCTCGGGCCAGAGCATCCATGTTGGAAGGAAGCCCAACCTGTCCTGAAATTGAGCCTGGAGAAGGGGGAGGGGCGGAGACTGTGAGCAGACAGCTCCCTGCTCAGTGTGGCCGGGCTGGTTCCCTGAGACCCCCACACATGTCGCTGGGCCCACGGTCATGCTGGTGCCAGCCACCGAGTGACCTCGTCCCAGAGGTTTTGAGGAAAGAAAGAGAAGCATCAAAGGGAAGAGGGGCCTCCGTGCTGGGCTCGGGGGCGGAGCGGGGCGACTAGCCAGTGGCCCCTCGGGAAAGCCACACTGAGCAAACTCCTAACTGGAGGCTGGAACCAGCTGACAGAAGAACTTTGGCCTGAATACCATTTTTCAGAACAACATACCACTTCACATAGGAAGGCTGGAACCAGAACTAGGAAGGGAAGGAAGGAAGGGAAGGAGAGCGCCCAGTGTCGGCGGGGCGGGGAGAAACGGGCACACTCGGACTTGCCCGGGGCACTGAAGAAGGGTGCACGCCCACCGGAGAAACAGCCTGCCGGCTCCTCCAAAAGTGAAACCCAGAATTACCACACAACCCGGCAGTTCCACTCCTGGGTCTGTGCCTCCCAGAGCTGGAAACGAGCCCAAACAAGATCATGCACACGGAAGTCCACAGCAGCACAGTTCCCAGTAGCCAAAAGGAGGCAACAGCCCCACGTGCCCATCAACAGAGGAATGGATAAACAAGGCGTGGCAGAGCCAAGCAGTGGAATACTGTTCAGCCGTAAAGAGGGAGGCCCAATACAAGCGACGGCATGGATACACCTTTACAATGTTGCAGGTTGAACGACAGGAGCGAGGCACCAGAGTATATACATGGATACACCTTTACAATGTTGCAGGTTGAACGGCAGAAGCAAGGCACCAGAGTATATACATGGATACACCTTTACAATGTTGCAGGTTGAACGGCAGGAGCGAGGCAACAGAGTATACATGGATACACCTTTACGATGTTGCAGGTTAAACGACAGGAGCTAGGCACCAGAGTATACAATCTATGACTCCACGTATAAGAAACGTAGAGCAGGCAAAGTTACAGACAGAAAACAGATTGGCAGTCACTTGGGGCTGGGGGTGACGAACAAATGGGGAATGACACGCAAGAGGAACAGGACTTATTTTCGAGGTCATGAAAATGCCCTGGGTGGACCAGGGCAGCTGTAGAATGTATCTCTGAATGAGCTAAAATCCACTTAGTTATACAGAGTCAATGGACAAATTTCTATGTTATGTACATTACATTTCAATAAAGCCGTCTTAAAAAGATATGCATTGTGTGTGTGTGTTTTTAATCTAATGATTTTGTAGGAAAATTCAGCTTTCTGGGTTCTCTTTTTTTGTGTGACAGAGACAGCGAGACAGAGAGGAACAGATAAGGACAGACAGGCAGGAAGGGACAGAGATGAGAAGCATCAACTTTTTGTTGTGACACCTTAGTTGTTCCTTGACTATTTTCTCATGTGCCTTGACTGGGGGGGGGGGGGGGCTACAGCAGACCGAGTAACCCCTTACTCAAGCCAGCAACCTTGGGCTCAGGCTGGTGAACTTTGCTCAGACCAGATGAGCCCGCGCTCAAGCCGGTGACCTCGGGGTCTTGAACCTGGGTCCTCCACGTCCCAGTCCGACACTCTATCCACTGCGCCACTGCCCGATCCAGCTTCTGGGTTTTCTTTTAAAAATGCAGGGAATGTGGTCATTCTGGGCTCAGGCGCCCTGGCACAGTCGGCTGGCTCTGAGGGACAGGTGCCCTTGTGACAGGATCTGTGTGGCAGTTCACAGCAGCCTGTGTCAGCCTACCCACTCATGTCAGCCTACCCACTCACCTGTGCCCCCTGGCCCGCCTGGGATAGCCTTTGACCTTGGGACCTCTGTGGGACCTTCACAGACAACTTCCATAATTGCTCCCTTATAAATACTCTCCTCCACCCCACCCCCCACCCCACCCCCGACCCGTAATGGACAAGAAGCAGCCGAGTCCACTGGAAAGTGCTTTCCAACCCTGCACCGACTAGGCACCCCCACACCCGGGCGCTGAGTGAAGTGCTCCTTCCCGGGCCCTGCTACCAGCCGCCCCAGACTGGACAGCCGGGAGGCAAGAGTGGGCCGGGCGCCCTCCTCCATGGACGCCCTGGCCAGGCCGAAGACTAATGCTGTGAGCCGGTCATTCTGCTCCCTGCCCCCCACCCCGCCAGGCCAGGCCAGGCCCTCCATCACCTCCAGGCCACCAACTTAAGGACACAGACAGAGCAGGCCAGGTTGATCCTGGGGGCGGTGGCCACAGAGTTCACACAGGCTGGGGAGCCCAGAGCACACCCGGAGCACCGTGCGTCTTTACTGGGCTTCTCCATCACACTCCCAGAGCCGGGGAGCGGGGGGGGGGGCACAGAGCACACCCGGAGCACCGTGCTTCTTTACTGGGCTTCTCCGTCACACTCCCAGAGCCGGGGCAAAGCGGGGGGCAGGGGGGGCACAGAGCACACCCAGAGCACCGTGCTTCCTTACTGGGCTTCTCCGTCACACTCCCAGAGCCGGGGGGCGGGGGGGGGGGCACAGAGCACACCCGGAGCACCGTGCTTCTTTACTGCGCTTCTCCGTCACACTCCCAGAGCCGGGGCAAAGCGGGGGGCAGGGGGGGGCACAGCGGGGGGCGGGGGGGGCACAGAGCACACCCAGAGCACCGTGCTTCTTTACTGGGCTTCTCCGTCACACTCCCAGAGCCGGGGCAAAGCGGGGGGCAGGGGGGGGCACAGAGCACACCTGGAGCACCGTGCTTCTTTACTGGGCTTCCCCGTCACACTCCCAGAGCCGGGGCAAAGTGGGGAGCACAGAGCACACCCGGAGCACCGTGCTTCTTTACTGGGCTTCTCCGTCACACTCCCAGAGCCGGGGGGCGGGGGGGGGGCACAGAGCACACCTGGAGCACCGTGCTTCTTTACTGGGCTTCTCCGTCACACTCCCAGAGCCGGGGGGCGGGGGGGGGGGCACAGAGCACACCTGGAGCACCGTGCTTCTTTACTGGGCTTCTCCGTCACACTCCCAGAGCTGGGGCAAAGTAGGGGGCGGGGGGAGGGGCACAGCAAAAAGCCTGCATCTGGCTCGGCCAGGCCCCCACACTGCCTGCCCTCTGCACTCCTCCTGCTAAAGAGCTGCAGGCTCACCCTGCTCGACTCATCCCTGCATCTTTTGGTCTGAGGAGCCAAAGATGACCCTCCATGGTCACCTCGGGTCCTGTGCCACCGGGGAGCTTCCCGAAGCCCCCACAGTGCCACGGGCTCCAGGCCTCGGCTCAGCTGTCCACTTCAAGTGCCAGCGCGGCAGCGGTTAAACCCGACTCTGGCTGCAGGAGGACTTGGGGTCGAGTCCCTGCTCCACAGCTCGCTGGCTGCTGACCCGGGGTCTGCTCCTATATTGCTCCAAGCCTCCCTGCCGCCCTCTCCCGCCAAACGCGGCTGGCAGTTCCCAGCAGCTGCGCCAAGCGTGGCCCGGGGAGGCTCTGTTCCCCCATAATCTCCCTTGGCACCCGCCCTCACACGCTGACGCGGCCAAGTGACATTTCTCTCAGCTTAATGAAAAGCGTTATACCAAAGCAGCTTCGGCCAGGCCTTTGGCCCTGTCCTCCAACCAGATGGCCGCCCCCCGGAACCATCCCAGGGATAGAGTCTGGAGGTGCCGCTCAGAGCAGCACCCAGTTCCTGGCAAAGGGCTGCTGCTCAGCGTCTGCCCCGCGCCTGGCACGCACCAAGAAAGTGCTCAGTAAATGCGACGCCCCCCCCCTCCATGCCCAGGACCGCCTCCCAAACTGACGTCGCCCTGCCACCCAGGACTCGAGCCCTCTCACAAGCTCCCTGCTCGGGGAATACAAGCTCCTTTAACAGCCCAAGCCCAACAAAATTGGAAAGGACAACTTATCACATGCACAGCCTGTAAAAATCATCAGAATGGGCCAAAAGAAACAGCAATCCGTGGCCGGGCTGTGGAGGAGCCAGTGCCCGGAGGCTTGGCCCTCCCTTTCCCCGTCTCCCAAAGCCGACTGGCACCGTGGAGCCCCCGAGGGCTGGTCAGACGCATAGGAGCCGTGCGTCTCCTCCCACAAGGGCGTGCAGGGCATGCTCAGATCCCGGCAGGGAACGGGCAAGCCCCATGAGCTCTGCCCCTCCGAGCGCCCCAGAGGCCCGAAGGCTGCCGTTCCACTATGAATCAGGGCCTCCACAGCCCCCCTGGTACCCCTCCTGCCTGCTGCAGACCAGACACCCCTCACTGCCTTGGGGACGCAGCCCGGGCACTGAGGCACACTGCACGGGGCTCTCCACCCCCCACAAGCAATGCCAACGCCCTCCATCACCCCACCGCTGCCCTCGCCACCTCCAGCATCACTCGGAATGCAGGGAGGACCAGGACTTTGCACAGGTACCAGCAGGCCGGGCACTTTCCTGGCTCAGTGGTCTGGAGCACTGCGAGGCTCCTCTTCAGGGTCATGCGCCCCCACGTCGGTCAGGATGCCCAGATGACACATGGAGACAACCATCTCACTCTAACCACAGAGCGCATCTCCCCGCGTAGAAGGAGACAGGACAGGGGCTACACACCCCCCTCCCCCTTCCCTCCCAGTGCGGACTCCGAAGTTTGTCCTAACGCTGGACTCTCCCCCCCCCCCCGAGAATTTGATCATCCCCTCATTCAGCTTCAGACAAGACCCGTCCCGTGACGAGAGCCCCTGTCACCAAAGGCCAGGCACCTGCAGATACTATAGTGCCCACCCAAGCCTGAGTCAGCCAGGACCCTCGAGCTCCCTCAGCAGAGTCTAGATCCTGTGGGACAGAGCACCTAACTGGGAGTCCAGGGACCTGGGTTCGAGTGCTGTACAATGCACACCGGCACTTCCCAAATTTCAGCCACTTGTGAACTTCCTTCTTGGTTTCTTACAAATCTAGGCAGTATGTGCTGTTACTCAAAACTCTGCCAATTTCCTCACTTATATGATTTTAGCATCATCTTAAGTCACAAATGACCATAAAATCATAAATTCGTGTAACCACTCAAGAGTTAAACGTCCAATAAAGTGGGAGGTATCACACTTTCTAATATCAAGTTATACTACAAGGTCATCGTACTCAAAACAGCCTGGTACTGACATAAGAACAGGCATATAGTTCAATGGAACAGAACAGAGAACCCAGAAATAAACCCACAGCTTTATGGACAACTGATATTTGACAAAGTAGGTAAGAGCACACAGTAGAGGAAAGACAGCCTCTTTAACAAATGGTTTTGGGAAAATTGGACAGATACCTGCAAAAAAAATAAAACTAGACCACCAACTCACACCATTCACAAAAATAAACTCAAAATGAATAAAAAGACTGAAATGTAAGCTGTGAAACCATAAGCATCCTAGAGGAAAACATAGGCAGTAAGCTCTCCGACATCTCTCGCAGCAATATATTTGCCTATTTATCTCCATGTGCAAGGGAAATAAAGGACACGATAAACAAATGAGACTATATCAAACTAAAAAGCTTTTGCACAGCTAAAGACAATATGAACAAAATAAAAAGGCAAACCACACAATGGGAGAACATATTCGACAATACGTCTGATAAGGGGTTAATAACCAAAATTTATAAAGAACTTGTAAAACTCAACACCAGGAAGATAAACAATCCAATCAAAAAATGGGCAAAAGAAATGAATAGACACTTCTCCAAAGAGGACATCAGATGGCCAATAGGCATATGAAAAAATGCTCAACATCACTAATCATTAGAGAAACGCAAATTAAAACCACAATGAGATATCACCTCACACCAGTCAGACTGGCGCTCATCAACAAAACAACACAGAGTAAGTGCTGGCAAGGATGTGGAGAAAAGGGAACCCTCCTGCACTGCTGGTGGGAATGCAGACTGGTGCAGCCACTGTGGAAAACAGTATGGAGATTCCTCAAAAAGTTAAAAATCAAACTGCCTTTTTACCCAGCCATCTCACTTTTAGGAATATGTCCCCAAGAACACCACATCAATGAGTCAAAAGGAAAAATGCACCCCCATGTTTATGACAGCATTATTTACAATAGCCAAGATCTGGAAACAGCCCAAGTGTCTGTCAGTGGACGAGTGGATTAAAAAGCAGTGGTACATATACACAATGGAATACTATGGGGCCATGAAAAAGAAGGAAATATTATTTTTTGCAACAACATGGATGAACCTAGAAACTATTATGTTAAGTGAAATAAGCCAGGCAGAGAAAGAAAATTATCATATGACCTCCCTCATCTGAGGAATCCGATGAACAATATGAACTGAGGAGTGGAATAGAGACAGAGGCAGGATCGAAGAAACCAGAGGGAAAGCAGACAGAGGGAAAGGGGAGGACAGGCTGATAGGATGGGACGAGAGCAGAAGAGCAAATCCTGGAGGGAAGGGGGGAGGGCGGTACGAGGAGGGGGGCGGGGGGGGGGTGTACTGGGGAACACGGGGGAGGGGAAACACTAGAATCTATGGAAACACAATAAATTTAAAAAAAAAAAAAGAGTTAAACGTCCATATGCCTGATGCCAAACACCACATCTGTGGAACATCTGTCAGCCAGAGAAAAATCTCCTGCCTCAGTTTCCACATCTGAAGGAGGCAAAGCCTGAACTAAAGGACTCCCTCGTAGGTCTCCTCGGGCACAAGGTCCCACAGGACTGGACTAGCCCCAGCTCCTCCACAGGGCCAGAACCAGCTGCTCAGGACCCTGGGGACAGGGGACAGGCAGGAGAGACTGTCACCTGCCGACAGCGAGCCAGGGCCCTGTTCCCAGGAGAGCTGTCACTCAGGAGCTTCAGAGGGCCCTTAGCCGGCTCCAAATCACAGGCCTTCACAGTTAGGAAAACCTCTTTCATCTACTACTTTTTATAGCTTGGAAAACTGAGGCACAGAGGAGTTCAGGCAAGGGCAGAACTGAGCTGAAAATCCTCTCCTCTGACTGCTACGTCACCCCATCACCCCGCAACGACCCCGCACCCCACCAGTCAACAACCCCGCTCCCTCCATCTCCTCCCACCTGGAGGCGTGGGCTCAGGTCTGCCAGCCGGAGAGCACAAAGCCGCCCCTTCCAGGAAGGGGCATAAAGGAATTCTGATTTCACTTGGCAGTTTAAGCATCCTCGTAAAGTGGCTTCTATACAATTAGACCAGACTGAGTGTGCAACAATGTCCACTGCAGGGAGCTCCCCAGCCATGCAGTGGGGTACCGGGGCCCATCTAAACATGTCCATGAGAAGAAAACATGGCCCCTGGAGAATCGGGGCGAATTAGTCTCTGTACCTAACAGATTTTATTGACCAAATGCAACTGATATAAAAATCGTGTTGCACGGGATAGTCTAGGCCCGAGACAGGAATACAACACAAGGAGTATGATTTCCACAACCAGCTGGGTGGCTCTCCGAGTTCCCAAGCCAGTCCCCCGGGGCTCCCAGCAAACCCCGCCCCTGTCCTGGGGCACTTACCTGATGCTGTCACAGAGGAATCCCAGGCCAGCGAGAAGTCCGAGGCCTCCCCCTCTTCAACTGAAAGAGAGAACAAAGATGGCCCTGTGAGGTCTGAAGCTGCACAGACAGGTCATTGGGGTAGGG
The DNA here is from genome assembly GCF_036850995.1 of Saccopteryx leptura. NCBI lineage: Eukaryota > Metazoa > Chordata > Mammalia > Chiroptera > Emballonuridae > Saccopteryx > Saccopteryx leptura. The sequence continues at coordinate 4,873,419 of NC_089511.1, forward strand.
CTAAGACAGGAAGGAAGATCATTGGCGGCGGGGGGGTGGGTGGGTCCCCTATAACAACCATGGTCAGCGTGGGTCCCCTATAACACCCGTGGTCAGCGGGGAAGGAGTAAACCCTACAAAGAGGCCTGTACTGGCTTCACAGAGGTCAAATAATCAGAAGACAACATGAATAGCAAGTGAGTGCTGGAGCCGTCCGCCTTCCCGATTCCTGTGCCCCTGGCAGACATCGTCAATCGCCGCCCTGTCTCACACCCAGTGCGGCTCCAGACTCTTTCTCTGCACAGTGCTACAGGCCACTCCTGTCCAGAGTCAGAGTCTCGGCTCCAGACGAGTCCCTTTGGCCCTGGCCGGAACAGGGAGAGAGCGAAGGCTCAGACGTCTCCCTGACCCTGCTGGCATCCTCCTCCCACCAAGAGTCCTAACTTCCTACCACCGCTCGGATGCAAAGCCTTACCCCATTATTCCAAGAAACAATTACAAGCTCTCTTTCAGAGACTGGAAAAACATGGGGTGCTATTCCCCACACTGAGACCAGACCCCACCAGACCCCACCCTCAGGACAGGTTGAGGACAACTCTCTCAAGGTCAGCAGGCCACTCGCGAGCCGACGGCATCTGAAAGCCACGTGCCTCTCCGCTCCACCCCGGGGCTCACAGAACAAGGCTGGACAGGGACTGGGTGCCCCCAACACCCCTCACCCCAGCATGGGAGGCCAGGCAGGTGGGGGACGGAGAACACAGGAGAAACTCTATACGGCACAATAAGGCTCTTGTCCTGGAATTAATCCCAGTTGGGGCATGTAATAATATTAAAGCTGGATTGTGGACTTCGTAAAATGGAACTTTGTTTAAGCCAAAAAAATGTGCGTACATCGTGCTTTCCAGATTTGCAGGCGTGCTCTGAAGCCGCACCCGGGAGGAGCCACCACGCGCCCAGCAGAGTGGCAGGGGACAGGGTCTGGACTGAGAGCCAGGTGGGCGCTGCGCGCTTCTCAGGCACTGCCGCACTGGGTCCCCGGCAACAGGCCCTCGGGGAGGACAGGGGACAAGCCCAAGGTCTAACAGCTAGAAAGCCCACACAGCCTCTGGGCTGAAACCCAGGAGCATCGCATTCGAGGGCTGCTCCTGAAAACACCCTACAGCAGGTCTTTGAGCAAGGGCACCTCGTTATAACCTGTATGAGAAGCCACCGGAACTTAATTCTGAGGCACAGAGGATGCTGTCCCAATCCCTGGCAGCACAGGATGGGGACACAACCACCCCGACCGGCCCCATGGAAGGCAGTGTGCTGGCCAACCATGAGGAGCAAGCTTGATGGTTGGGGCAGACACCGGGTTCAAATCCCGATTCTGCCTCCAATTAGCTGTATGACTTTGAGCAAATCCTTGAGCCTCTAGGCTTTAGTTTTCCCATTTCAGAAATGGGGTTAACAGTACCTGGGCCACAGCATTGTTGGGAGGATCCGATGAGGTGATTGGGGGTCACCTGCAGGAGCAAGTGGCCCAAGCGCTCATGGGTGGGAGGTGGGGGCACAGGGATGGAACAGCTCTCAGAATTAACCAGTCCTGCTCTGTCTGCTCGCAGCCCTGTTGTCACCTACCCCCATCCACTTCCCACCCCAGCCTCGCAGAAGGGGCTGTCCTTCAGCCCTCAGAAGCGGCAAGCCAGGACACCCACGCCCACAAGCAAGAGAACGAGGAATGCTAAGGAAGACTCCTCTCTCCGCCAAGTTTGCAGCCTGAGGGCAGAAACTTAGGAATTAAGACAATGCGATGCGGAGAGGACAAGCTGGGCTAAGAGCAAGCGAAGCTGTCATCCTACTTAGCGGATTGCAGCTGGGGTGGGCTGCAAAGGTGCAGCTCCGTAAACATGAGTAAGACTTTCATATTTTTTTCCTTAAGTGAGAACTGGGGAGACAGAGAGACAGACTCTTTTTACATGTGCCCCAACTGGGGGTCCACCCAGCAAGCCCCCTACCCAGTGATGCTCTGCCCATCTGGGGCCATTGCTCCACTGCTCAGCAAATGAACTATTTTTAGTGCCTGAGGCGAGGCCATGGAGCCACTCTCAGCACCCAGGGCCAACTTCCTCCAACCGAGCCATGGCTGCAGAAGGGGAAGAGAGTGAGAGAAGGGGGAGGGGTAGAGAAGCAGTTGTCCACTTCTGTGTGCCCTGATTGGGAATCGAACCCTGGACATCCACACACCAGGCTAATGCTCTACCACTGAAACAATCGGCCAGGGCCAAGTAAGACCTTCTTGCTTCAGACACAACTGATATTATTCACTAAGCCCATTCCAACCAGACAGCCTCCGAAACACGAGTGGACAATGCTTCAAGCAATCAGAAACAAGTGACGGTTTTAACAGCCCTCACTGCCACACCTGAAAATCGTTTCCTTCACATTTCATCCCTTACTGGCATAGACATACAGTCACTTCTGATAAGAGGTGGCTGACAATGTGTAAGGTTGTTCTGCCGCCATTTTGTTGGACCCCTTCAACAAGGTCCACGTGGATCTCTAGACCTCACCAATCATGGGCACCAGGTCATGACCCTAGATCTCTCTGTGTCCTTAGTGTCACCCCAGCATCAACACAAACAGCTCCCACACTCAATTCTCTCTGCTTGAGAGAGGTGCGACGGTCTCTCCCGTCATTGAACTGGAGGATATCCCCAAGATGGCAAGTCCTCCCCTCCCTAAGATCTGGCTTCAGCCATCCCGGAAAGATGTGAAAACGTCTGCCATCTGGAAGCTCCTGGGAGGACTCGCGTCTCTGTCCCCAGGTATGACAAGCCTGCAGAGGTGGGAAGATTAGGAGAGCAGCCAGACGCCAGCTGGCTGGGGAACCGCAAAGTGGCAGACATTATGACGGGCGAGCGGCCGCCTCTCCCACCAGCCTCTCTGGGACCCCACCCCTCACGGCGAGTGCCCCCCGGGCCAACTCTCCAAGTGACTTGAGAATCACTGCATTCTCCCACAACAGCTCGCCTGCACCCCTCTCACTGCTCATCCCTGGCCCTCAATTCGTTTTTGAAGGTAAAAGCACCTCATCTTTTATACATTCTTTTTTTTTATTATTATTATTATTATTATTATTATTATTAAGTGAGAAGCAGGGAAGCAGAGAGACAGACTCCCACATGTGCCCCAACCGGGATCCACCTGGCAAACCCCCTAGGGCAGGGGTCCCCAAACTTTTTACACAGGGGGCCAGTTCACTGTCCCTCAGACCAGACTATAAAAAAAAACTATGAACAAATCCCTATGCACACTGCACATATCTTATTTTAAAGTAAAAAAACAAAACGGGAACAAATACAATATTTAAAATAAAGAACAAGTAAATTTAGATCAACAAACTGACCAGTATTTCAGTGGGAACTATGGGCCTGCTTTTGGCTAATGGGATGGTCAATGTGCTCCTCTCATTGACCACCAATGAAAGAGGTGCCCCTTCCGGAAGTGCGGTGGGGGCCAGATAAATGGCCTCAGGGGCCACATGCGGCCCGCGGGCCGTAGTTTAGGGACCCCTGCCCTAGGGGGTGATGCTCTGCCCATCTGGGGTCGTTGCTCCATTGCTCGGCAACTGAGCTATTATAGCGCCTGAAGTGAGGCCATGGAGCCTTCCTCAGCACCCATGGCCAACTTGCTCTAACCGAGCCATGGCTGCAGGAGGGGAGGCCAAGGGAGAGAGAAAGAGAGAAGGGAAAGGGGAAGGGGTGAAGAAGCAAATGGTTTCTTCTCCTGTGTGCCCTGACCAGGAATTGAACCCGGGATTTCCACACACCAGGCCAACACTCTACCACTGAGCCAACTGGCCAGAGCCTACCCATTCTTGATGAGAAAGAGTTAACACCACCATCACGAGGCCCTGTGCTACCCAGCACAGAGACAGGGAAGAGGGCTTTCCTCCCAACCACCTGGCCCCTTCTGCCCAGACTAGTCTCTTCAACAGCGAGCTGACGGCAGGGGCAGCAGGCTAGGGAGGAAGGCGCCCCCTACAGCTGCAGCCAGGCCCTGCGGGGGCCGTCACTGAAGTGCGACAGTGCTGCGGAGGCCCAGTGAACACCAAGGGTCGAGCATCTCAGAGACAGCCCGACCGACACAGTGGTCAACGTGGACAGCACCCATGGGTGGGGGGGGGGTCCAGCCAGCCTGGGAGCCAGGTGCTTTCCGGAGACTTCCCTCTAACTTTCTAAAGCTCATAGATATAATACTTGGCTCTGCTGAGGCTGCCGTCGCCAGGGGAACCTAGGGACACACCCATTTCTGTGCGCGATGGGCATCTGTCAGCATCGGGTGGGTGCACAAGGCCAGTGAGTAGACAGACCGAGCGGCTCGGGGCGAGTGTGACCACAAGTCAGGTGCAGCTGCCTGGGTGTTCACGTGCGTGGGCGCGCGGGGTGGGGGGCACAGGACCAGTGCGTCCACACTGGGGCGAGCCCGGAGTGTGTTAGCCACGGCTCCTGGGGTGCGTTAAGAAGGATTCTTGAGGCTCCGTCGGGCTTCCGTGTTCTCTCCCCGTTCTAGGATCACAGGCTGGGGACGGCGGCTGCCGCATCGGAGGACAAAGCCACGAGCCTCACCAGACGCTGTCGCCTCGGCTCAGCAGCAGGCTCGTAAGCGACCCCACTCCCTACCCTGAAAGTGCCCATAGCTTGTCCCCCATGCTCCGGGGTGGCCGGGCCACCATCAAGGACACACCAGCGAGACGGAAAGCCTGTTTGCAGGGCCTCTGGACGTGGATAACCCGGGGCCTGGAACGCAGCAGGTGAACGGGGGCGGGCCTGGGGCACCACCCCGGCACGGTCAAAGTCAGGCAGGGCCGGGGCTGGCAGACAAGGGGCAGGTCAGAGGTCGGGAGCTCAGGGGCAAGGTCTAAGGCAGAGCCAGGAGGTGAATGAGAGGGACGCAGAAAGGCACGCCCTGGTCCAACGGCCAGGCGAGGCCTCCAGCAGGGCCCAGAGGGTCCCCTTCCCCTCCCCAAAGTCCACACCAGGCCAGCTGCCCCACCTGGCTTCCAGGATCTGAGAAGGCCCCGCCCCTGCCTGTCAGCTTCCGGACAGGTGGGCCGATAAGCGTTTTTTCTGCGAAAAGGATCCATATTTTCATCAAAAATTTCTAGAACGTCGTCCCCTCTTTTTAAAAAAGGTTTAAGAACCACTGGACAAATGGATTTTATTTTGGGAGACTTCCTAGCTGGCCCCACGTCTGGCTGGTGTTCCCAAGGTCTCAGGGACCTCTCTGTGCTCTGCTGGCTTTGGCCCCAGCGGTCATCCCACCCTTCGGGGAGGGGTGGGCCCACTCTGGCCCCGATGGCGCCTCCCGTGAGGCCTCCGTGTCCCAGCGGAGGTGGTGAGCAGGCGGAGGGCACGGGACAGCCTGTCCTCAGGAAGACGCTCCCGCGCTGCACGTCCTCGTGCGGGGCGCTGGGGACCCACGGGCAGGGGTGTCCGTTCCTCTGCACCAAGGCAAGGCCGGCCTTTCTTTCCCAAAGCACACCCTGTGCTGGGAAACGCAGCAGAGCCCGTGACCGCCTTGGCGTCAAGGGATTCGGGGCAAGACGACCGGGGTCAAGCGCAAACAAACCCGACCCCCCGGCTCCTCTCAGGTGGGGCGGGTCACGGGCAGTGGGCGGGGTGGGGGAGGGAGCAACAGCATGACAAAGCACGGCTCCGTGCAGCTCAAGAGAAACCCCGAGACCCCAAGGCCAGCCCCCAGCCCCCAGCGCAGGCCCTCAGAGGAGCCAAGATCCAGGGCAGGGTCGCATCACAAACCCACGGTTTCCTCTGTGAATCCCAGACCCCTTGCCGAACAGAGAACACACTGAGCACGTCAGTGGTGGCGCCTCACAGGTGCCCCCTCACCGGCGTGTCGGGGACTAAGTGAGCGGGGTGGGGTCCCGGCTGCCTGCTGAGGGGTCACGCTGCCTGCAAAGGTGCCCCCCTCACAGGCCTGTCGGGGACTAAGTGAGCGGGGTGGGGTCCCGGCTGCCTGCTGAGGGGTCACGCTGCCTGCACAGGTGCCCCCCTCACAGGCCTGTCGGGGACTGAGTGAGCGGGGTGGGGTCCCGGCTGCCTGCTGAGGGGTCACGCTGCCTGCACAGGTGCCCCCCTCACAGGCCTGTCGGGGACTGAGTGAGAGCAGGGTGGGGTCCCGGCCGCCTGCCGAGGGGTCACGCTGCCTGCACGAATGGGAGGCTGACTTTCCAACGGTGAGGTCGAGTCTCCCACTGACGTTCCCCCACTCCACCCACCTGCAGGGAGAGCCGGGTGGCAGTCACGGGTCCTCTGGCATCACCGCTGGGCAGGGATGGTTGTGCCTAAATGTGGAACCACCCAGAGGTCACAGCCAAGGGGCTCAGCTTCTGTGCCAACGCATCTCCCTCTGCCTCCCCCCAGCTCCCCCCCACGATAACCCCACGAAAACGGACTCGCTGTAGGGAGCCCAGCCATCTGTACTCTTACCAGCCTTCCCAGGGACCCTCCCGCATGCTGGAGGTTGAGACTGTGGGCCTACCCAACCCCCTAAGATGAGTATACTTATTAACCCATTTTACAGATGAAGAAACTCAGGCTAAGCAATGTTTAAGGGTCACGGAGCTAGGAGGGGGTGGAGCCAGGACTAGGACGCCGAACCCTGTTTTACTTCTGCTTCTTGACCACGCGGGGTCAGCCAAGAGGAGAGGGCTCCGATTCCCTCTTCACTCCCCCTACTCCATGCACCCCACGATTCAAATGTATAAAAGATTCCTTCAGGCCCAGCCTGGGACGGCTCCGGGGAACCTAAGGAGAGAATTCCTCCTCTGGAGGCTCCTTGGGGCGCCCAGGGGAACCCGTGCAAGCCGGTGATGTGCTGCTCGATGCTCAACAGGTGTCCGGCTCTCAGGGAGAAAGGTATGCAGCGGTTGCCGCTTTCTACGGTGTCAATATTCCCACCACAGCCCGTTTCAAGCTACCCAGCAGGACGCCGCCGCCCCTGGAACCAGGGAGAAGTGCACACTCAGCACACCGCTGGGTCAAGGAACGGCCAGGAGGGGTCAGGGGAGCGGCACCAGACAGGGTCCGCTGTGGGGGCTGAAGCCCCAGGGGGCCCACGATCCACTGCACCCGCCAGCCCTTCCCTCCCAGCCGGCGGGCCGGCACTGCTCTGCCCCCAGGTCCCACGAACATCAGAAACCCAGGTTCGCTCAGTGCTCCCTGCTGCTACAGTTGCCTAGATTAAACATCTTTTCCTTTTCCTAAGCTTCTGCCTTCAACAACTCTTATGCAATAATAAGAAACTAGGAAATACACGAGTTAAAATGAAGCGACTAAAAGCAGAACTCTTTCTGTTTTACAGATACATTGTTACAGCTTTCCCCGACCCAACCCGTTGTAGGGATGCATATCCCTGAGCAACACGCACGGCTCCGGAACCGTGTCCTAACCCAGCAATATACAGCGAACGTCCACTCACATCAGACCCGTGGGCTGACAGCTGCATTACCAGCAGTGGCCTGGTCCGGTCACAGGAGGCCCCAGGACTAATTTAACTAGCGCCCTGTCGCTGGACACCTAGGCTCCTTCCATCCACGTAGCCCATCCACACGCATCACACGTGGCCACAAGCCTAGTTCGTGATTTTTTTTTTTTTTCTTAGAATACGTTTCCCAGAAGCTGGGTTTCTGGACAAAGACGCTGCCCGTTTTCAGGTTTTAGAGACAGACTGCCAAAGTGTGTCTGGGCATTTCCACCTCTCCTAAGGGCTGTGCGTCTCCAGGTGACCTGCAACACGGAGCGGGCAGTGACTCTGAGAGCCACGAGGAAAGAGACTCCGACTTTGACCTTCAGCTCTCAGACTGTGGTCTCCACAGTGACAAGCATGACCACCACTGTGCCCCACACACGTACCGGGGCATGTTGGAGGAGGCGAGAGTAATCCCAGTCTCTGAGCGAGACACAAATAGGCGGGAACAGTGAGGACGCGTAGGGTGGACCCACGGGAGCAGACGGGAGCCAGCGACGGTGAATGGCAGGCCCCTGGGCAGCAGGGACCACCCGCCACCCACCGCCCGGAGCTCACGGGGGGAGACTTTCTGTCCACAGTCCTGCCCCTCGGGAATGCTCAGGCAGAGGGACCAGCATAGAGCCAGGATAAAATTCTCATTTCCTTTTACACTAACATGCAAATCCCACATTAGAAAGGATGATTATTGTGGGTACAAATCCTAAAAGTCCGTAGGTCTCTTTTCTAAAGTAGGAAAATTTAAAGTGACGCCGCCCACTTGCCCAGCCTGGCCCAGCCCGACCCACTTTGGATTCTGCCTGTGGGGCAACTGGACTCAGGCCCAGGGCTTTAAGCTTCTCGCCCAAGTCCCCAGGGTCAGCCTGACAATCAGCTACAGAGCCACCCTTTTCCCTGGTCAGAAAGACTGCCCAGAGCTCAGACTCCCCTCCTCCAGGAAGCTCTCCCTGACCATCTGAACCCAGACTGAAGTTAGCATCTGCTGCAGGGTACAGTCAAAGCAAGATACCTTAGAATCAAATCCCAATATCCCCATGGTTTGCTGTGTGACTTGTGCAAATCAGGTAACCTCTCTGTGCATGCATAGCAACCCTGCAAGGGAGCTCAGAAGGTGCTTAAACGGTATATGGTCCAGAGCCTGACACCCAGATGGTTTGCAGAGGAAAACCATGAGCTACAGCACCGGGGTGGCCCCCGATGGCAGCCTCAGCTCCTTCAGGGAGACCCTCTGTGTCTTTCTACTGCCCTCTAGGTGACCTGGCACAGGAGTTGCTGCTGACTCTGGAAATCACGCTCCTTGCATACGAGTCGTGTTAACATTTCACCCTCCCCCACGGCCCTGCAACAGGGCTGGATGCTGGGGCCCATTTTACAGACGGGGAAAGCAGGGCCTGCTTACATACGCACCGGGAAGCAGAGCCCAGACGGAAGCCGGGTCTGCGTGGCTGCCAGGGTCGCGCCTGGACCACCACCCGGCCGGCCTCTCCCAGCCTGCGCTGAGCACACAGGCACGGACGGGCTGAGCGTCCCGGGCCCTCCCGCCCGCCCGGCTCCGAACAGCCACCGCTGCTGGGAGAGAAGGGGCTGCAATGGCTCCTCTTTGTGGAACCCCGCAGAGATGGGTCTGTGAGGTCTGGGCTGGGCCTGCGAGCCTCGTGTCATCCCAAACTCTCCCTCCCCCCTGCTGGGTGACCCAGGACAGCGTCTTCACCTCTCAGAGTCCTGCCCCCCCCCACCCCCATCTGTGAAGTGGGCATGATAAAATTCTCGTGTTTTTTTTTTTTTTTTTTGTATTTTTCTGAAGCTGGAAACAGGGAGAGACAGTCAGACAGACTCCCGCATGCGCCCGACCGGGATCCACCCGGCACGCCCACCAGGGGGCGATGCTCTGCCCACCAGGGGGCGATGCTCTGCCCCTCCGGGGCGTTGCTCTGCCGCGACCAGAGCCACTCCAGCGCCTGGGGCAGCGGCCAAGGAGCCATCCCCAGCGCCCAGGCCATCTTTGCTCCAATGGAGCCTCGGCTGCGGGAAGAGAGAGACAGAGAGGAAGGAGGGAGGGGTGGAGAAGCAAATGGGCGCTTCTCCTATGTGCCCTGGCCGGGAATCGAACCCGGGTCCCCGCACACCAGGCCGACACTCTACCGCTGAGCCAACCGGCCAGGGCCATTCTCGTGTGTTTTAAAGACAACGTGCACTGAGCCCAGTGCCCGGCATACCCTGAGCGAGCGACACGAAACAGGATCACTGTGTCTATGCCCCCGTGAACTCGTCAGGGCTGGGATGTGTCCTGCAAATGCCCTTTCCGGGGACTCGCCTGCCTGGGCCTTCCCCCCGGCTGGCCCCCGGGCCCCCTGGGCTGTCTCCTGTTTAATCCCGACCCCCAGCCCCAGGGTAATCTCCTCGTTCACATATACACCTCATCTCGTACCATCGGCCCTGCGCGGGCTCGTTAACCAGAACCGCGCAGCATATAAACGTGAATTTACAACAGGGGCCGGCTCCCACATCCCGTTTCAGTGGCAATCCCGGGTCCTCACGCACCAGCTGTCCAACTGTGCCGGGGGGGGGGTGTGTGTGTGACAAAGCCAGGGCAGACTCCGTCGTGCGCGGCCACACAACCTCCCCCACAAAACCCGGGTGGAGTGGCCCGCTGTGTGTGAGGAACAGGAAGGGGCACGCGGGGACCATGGCGTCAAGGACACCAGCCTGAGGTCCCAAAGAGGAGGGCACAGTACCTGCCCAGACTTGTCTGCTGTTTGGGGGGGAGGGGAGGAAGAGGGATGTGGTGAGAACAGAACCCTACTTGCTCCCTTTTTTCCACTTTCATTTGAAGAAAGGCACCACCATCAAGTTAAAAACTAATATTTTTTTATGACTCCTTAACAACTCATCTTCGGTGCTAACATCCTGTAAATAAATGCCAGGACTTTGTTACACATGTGCTTTATCTTAAACACAAGCAAAGAGGAAACTGAGTCTCTTATTGAAAACTGATGTGTGTGTGTGTATGCATGTGTGTGCGCGTGCGTGCGTGCGTGTGTGTAAGTGTTTGCATCTGGTTTCAGACACAGAGCCCAGCCTCCCTCGTATCGAAACCCTCCAGCCTTCCATGGGAATGAACCGTAATGACCACTTCCAAACATTCTGTAACACTACACGACGTCCCAGGGGTCGGGGCAATCACAATACTTGACTGTTTCGGGAGTCAATACTTTTAATAAGTCTGATGTGGGAGGGGGACATTTCACTGGTACAGACATGACCCCCAGCACAGCCCTACAGCCCACCCACCGTGGTTAGGAGGCCTTCGGGGGGCCTTGAGCACCTCCACCTGGCCGCTGGTCCCACCAAGGTGGGCCTTACCTCATCTAAACCTGCCTGACGTTCCCAAGACTCAGACCATGGGGGGGTGGGGGTGGCAGGAGTCTCCCTGAACAGGGGACAGGGGTCTCTGCCTCAGGCCCCCAGGGCTGGCAGGGACCTGCACTAAGAGTTACATCAACTCCCTTCTTTTACTTAAATACCTTTCCTTCCAGCCTCCTTCTAAGCGCTAGTGCTCATGAAATCACCGCACACTGGTGTGCTAGTAACAATATTTCTAATAGGTATTAGAATAAACGTACAAAGTAACGTTTTCCTATTAGTAAAATAAATATATAGTAATGGAGGGGGAAAAACTCATTCATCTATGAACCATCTGAATCGCAGTAAGGGTTCAGAAATGCAGAATGCCACATTTTGGGGGACATGGGCATGTACTAGTGCTAGGTGACCTCTGATAAATAAACAAAAGGAAGGGGAGGGAAGGAAAGAGGGAGGAAGGGAAGAAGGGATCAAGGGAAGAAAGGAAAGAGGGTAGGAGGGCCCACCCTCTTCACTTACTCCCTCTCAACCCAGTCATACCAGCCAAGTTCAGGGAGGGCTAAATGTCAGGTGACAAGAGCAGTGCTGGGCGGAGGATGGCAGGGGACACGCCAACTGCAAACTTCCCCCTAGCCTGTGGCTCATCAGCCCACCACGGCCTGGAGCAGAGGAGCGGAAAATCGTTGACAGATACGGCTGCTTCCTGAGTGCACCCGGCCACCTTCCCGCACCAGGGCCCAGGCATCTGGGTCTCGCCAGCGTGGGCCCATTTCCCAGGCGACAGTTCCAGTACCAGCACCAGGCTGGGCTGGGGAGAACCAGCCTCGGAGAGGCTCGGAGGAGCCCCACCAAAGGCCAGAGCTACAGCTGAAGGCCAGCAGCCTGCACCCCCAGGCCCCGAGGCTGGCACACAGCCCTGGGAGGAGGCACGTCCCCCCTGGGGGGGGGCGCACCGAGCCCTTCCTGCCCCGACCACATCTGTCTCATCCCACAGCCCTGAAAGGCCCCACGCTCGCCAGCTGTGGGCCGCCCGTGGGGACCGAGTTCATTTTCCCCACGTCCTGTGATAATACTTGGCTGTGTTTATTTAACTCTCTGCTCTGGAGGGTGGAGAGATGGGCCAGGAAACGCAGTCTGGCTTCCCTGCGATCCAAACAGAGCGGCCCACACATCACGCGAGGACACCCACACGGAGACGCCCCCCCTGACGCCCCCCGAGAAAACACATCTGGCCCGCTGCTGGCAGGGCCGGCCTCGGGGCCCTGCAGAGGCTGGTGTGGTGCACAGCAGGGTGGCCACGGCTGTGGCACACTCCCCCCCCCCCCACAACGACCGCCCCACCCCCACCCCCACCCTGGGGCCAGGCTCCTGCCCGGCAGGATCTCAGGCCGTCCCCAGCCAGGTGCGGGCCTCACGGAGGTTTCCAGGTGACTCAGTGTGGCTTGGAGGTAGCAGAGCCACGATTCACACCAGGTCCCTCTGCCCCAGAGTGTCCGTGACAAGGCGCCCAAAGCCCGTGTCCATCACATACCTGCAAACGCAGGCGTGGCTGCCCTGCGCTCCCCCCACGGTGCACAGCCTGGCTCTCTGAGGGGTGGGGGCCGTCTGGGTGGGTGTACACAGCCAGAGGAAACCACTCGTGCTCCCTGCTCTTATGCCCCGTGGCACCTGGAGTATGCTCTGGAGGGTGGTGACAAGGACCCCAGGGGCCTGAGGGTGGAGTGCCCATCCAGGACCAAGCTCACCTGTCTGTCCGGCAGGACCCCGTCTGTCCCCAAGCTCACCTGTCTGTCCGGCAGGACCCCGCCTGTCCCCAGGCTCACCTGTCTGTCCGGCAGGACCCCGCCTGTCCCCAGGCTCACCTGTCTGTCCGGCAGGACGCCGCCTGTCCCCAAGCTCACCTGTCTGTCCGGCAGGACCCCGTCTGTCCCCAAGCTCCCCTGTCTGTCCGGCAGGACCCCGTCTGTCCCCAAGCTCACCTGTCTGTCCGGCAGGACGCCGCCTGTCCCCAGGCTCACCTGTCTGTCCGGCAGGACCCCGTCCGTCCCCAAGCTCCCCTGTCTGTCCGGCAGGACGCCGCCTGTCCCCAGGCTCACCTGTCTGTCCGGCAGGACCCCGTCTGTCCCCAAGCTCACCTGTCTGTCCGGCAGGACGCCGCCTGTCCCCAGGCTCACCTGTGACACGTGCAGGCCCCCAGCCCACAGCTCACCGCCCCCACTGAGGGGCACCCACAGGGCCAGCCCTGCCGTGCCCCACCCCCTGCAAACGGCCCTCCTTGCACACCCCGCGACCCTGGGGTCAGGCACACCGAAGTCTCAGTCCACCCTCGGGAAGAGAGCCACAGAGGCCCAGGATGGCCCGGGGGCACACGGGCAGGGGGCATCCTGAGGACCTGGAGAACTGCCTGGAGGTGGGGGCATGTGCCCGGGATCAGGGCCTCTAGTGCACGCCCAGCTCCCCGGTGCCATGCTCACTGCGCACCCTTCCTCACGCTCCTGCAAGAACGCTCGTCCGTGGGTTTGGCCCGGGAGGTCCTCGGTCAGGACACTCCAGCAGCCAAGAGCACGGGGTCTGTAACCGGACGGAGCTCGGCTGCAGCACTGACCAGCACGTGGAACCAGACGTGCCGTTCACTCTCCGTGCCTCAGTTTCCTCGAGAGGCCCAGTGGGGCAACAGGACTGCTGCTCCCTCAGCCCTGACTCAGTGTGCGCACCTGTAAAACGGGTGCATCTGCTCGTCGCTGGGAGGTTGTGAGCACGGGGCAAGCTCTGTGTACAGCTTGAAGCACCCACGGGCACTCCGAGGACCAGGCTAGGCAGCAGAGCTCATCAAGGAGGCCCAGGGGCCGGGCACCAGGACGAGCCCCGTAACGCTCCCCGTTCCCCCGTCAAACCCTCACAGCCCCACTTTCCCACCACACGTGAGAAAACCAAGGCTTGAGGACGGTAAATGACTAGTCCAAGGTCACGCGGCTCCAGACCAGGAACGCCTGAGTGCAACCAGCCCTGCCTCCAGGGACAGCACGCGGCGGCCACTCCAATCACTGTTGCTCCTGCTGTTGCGCTCGTCACCTTCAGAACAACCTTCAGAGTGCCCGCCTGTGTCCGGGGCCTGCCACCACCCGCCCCGGCCCCTCTGTCCCCAAGGACTCTTCCCACTCGTGCATCCTGACGCTCCAGCCGGGGCATCCGCACCCCTCACCACCTTCCAGGAGAACGCTTTCCTGCCCCAGGACCTTTGCTGCTGGTGTCTCCATCACCTACCATGCCCCTGCCTGCCCTCTGCTGTCTAAGAGCACTCCCCAGACCTCTCCACCCACCCCCTCCCCCGCTGGTTCCCATGATCCTCTCCCAGCGCCTCCTGGCCAAGCCGCCTGGACCACCAGGCTCCCCCCAGCTGTGAGCTCCCTGGAGGCAGCGCCCTCCTGGTCCTCCTCTGTCCTCACTCGGTACAGGGCCCTGTCTCAGCAGGCCCCTGCTGGCGAACGTGAATTCACCCCAACCCCTTTGCTTATTTTAACCTTTTTTAATCCCCTGGATTTTGCAGGAGAAAATTTTACATATAGGTGGGTACGCAGAGAAAAAAAATAAAACCAACCCATCATGTTTCGCTTGGAAATGCTTGAGGTCTCTGGGGTGATGGGCCTTACAGACGCTTTCCACGCATTTATACCTTTTTTTTTTTTTACTGAGGTGGAATCCCAGGCATATTCTCACAGCCCTCGAGGGTGTGCAGGTCAGCGGTCAGCCCTGCAAAGGGAGGTGGCCAGGCAGGGGCTGCAGTGCAGGTCAGCCCTGCACAGGGAGGTGGCCAGGCAGGGGCTGCAGTGCAGGTCAGCCCTGCACAGGGAGGTGGCCAGGCAGGGGCTGCAGTGCAGGTCAGCCCTGCACAGGGAGGTGGCCAGGCAGGGGCTGCAGTGCAGGTCAGCCCTGCACAGGGAGGTGGCCAGGCAGGGGCTGCAGTGCAGGTCAGCCCTGCACAGGGAGGTGGCCAGGCAGGGGCTGCAGTGCAGGTCAGCCCTGCACAGGGAGGTGCCAGGCAGGGGCTGCCGGGTAATAGTGGGGCAGCCTCGAAACCACATCTTAGGAGGGAAAGCAAAGGAAGGAACACTGCTCAGTCCAGGCGGCTGGCTCAGGGGGCCCCCAGAGCTGTCTTCAGGCGTCTGAAGGGCTGTCATGGGGAAGAGGGACCGGGCTTGCTTTGTGGCCTCCAGGGGTCAAACCAGGACGGACCAGCGCAAGTCACTACAGGGAGATTCCAAGAAGGAAGTGTGGTAGGGTCCTATCAGCAGAGGCTGCCAGGGAAGGCACCCCTGGGGGGGTAGTGAGGCTGCTGGCACAGGAAAGGGACAAGCAGAACAAAGACCCCCCCCCCCCAGGGAATTCAAGGCTCAGCTAGGAGAGCAGGCTAGAATTGACCTTGGCAGGCTTCCGTAAGGTCAAGATGGCAAATGATGGCAGAGATAAACATGGAGGAAGGGGGACAGTGGGCTGGGGACAGGACGCCACCCTGCCAGCCGGGCAAAGCTGCCACCCAAAGCACACGCTCGACTTCTGTTTTGTTCCCAGAAGGCCAGGGACCCGAACGTTTATCAGAATCATTGCAACTTTTGCATCTCTCACAGGCCAGATCTCGTCCTGGCACCGCCGGCTGGAGACCCCGGGTCTAACCGGGACCTCGCAGGGCAAGGACACTGAAGGCAAGCAGAGTCGTTTCAGGGCCCAGAGGAGCAGCCATTCCACAGGAACGGAAGGGGTTAAGAGACGTGTTGGCTCTCTGCTCCACTCTGGGGCTGCAGCTGGCCTCCTGTCCCCCCGGGAGCCTGGTTCAGCTGCCCAGGTCCCCGCCCAGCCTGCCCGCTTCAGCCACCCAGCCTGGGACCCGGGATCTGGGAACAGGACAGCTGCCCTGAGGCCGGCTGGCCACAGGCAGCCAGGGAGAGATTCTGTTCCCCACGCCCTGCTGAGAGCCATTTGCTCACTGGGACGGATGCCACGGGGCTGAGAGGCAGACCTCTGTCCCCCCACGCCTGCCCCACTTCTCCGGCAGCTCTGGGCCTGCGGACAGGGAGAAAGCCTCCGGTGGCCCCATAACTGACACCGTGACCAGTGAGACTGTTCCCCGAGCATGTACACCAAGGGCCAGGGTGGGTGCTCGACACGCAGTGAGTGGGCTTGGATCATCCTCGCCTAAGCCTGTGGGGGAGTTTTTCAACATCCTCACTTCACAAGTGAGGAAACCTAGGCTCAGAGAGGTTCAGACACTCACCCAAGGTCACAGAGCCAACAAGTCCCAGAACGAGGATTCAAACCCAGCCCTCGCCAACTCTAAGATCCCACAGCAAACCACGGGGCCAGAGGGTCCCCTTCCCAGGCACCCACACACCCCCTCCACCTGGCTATGTTCTGTGGTCTCCAGGCACCTGGTGTCTGACTGCCTATGACAGGAGGGAGGGGGTGGAGCCATGTCACCAGTATACACTGGGACGTGCTCGGCTTCCCCCACCTGTCTTACGGGGGTGTCCATACTGCGCTGAGCAATGACTTACAATAAATCGGAGGGGGGTGGGGTTGAGGGCAGCAGCAGGAGGAGACAAGGTCCCCATGGCCCTGGGGGGTAATCTCAGGCTTGTCCCACCATCCCCCCCCCCGAAATCGAGCATTCTAGACAACTCTGGGATACCCCCACTCAAGAGCCTGGGGCCCCCAGCACAGCGCTTTTCATCCAAAGCAATAAAGCCTGGGTGGGACATCTCGGGGAGGATGTGCTGACGATAGTTTTTTCACAGACCCATGAAGATAAACACACAGGTATTCAGACCTCACACTCGCAGGTGAGGGCGGCCCGTACGGTGGGGCAGGACTGTGGGCGGGAGTGGGGGGGGGCGCTCTGGGAAGCTGGCCAGGTGGATCTGAGGCTGGTGACACAAACGTGGGCAGTTTATAAAACTCATCAAGCTGAACAGTATGACTGGTATGCGAAACTTCAATAATAAAAAGTTAACTTTAAAAGAAAAACGCTGCAGCACAGCGAACTGATGGGGAATCGCTTCTGACCGGTTGGGAAGAGAGAGGAGGGGGCGGCAGGTGGGGTTGCTTCCACTGGCGCAGGGGACGGGAGAGGAAACGGACACGTTCTTCCTCTGTGTGCACCTATGTGCACAGAGGATTCCACCAGAACCAGACACAGGGAGCCCGCAACCCCAGCAGCCTCCAGGGAGAGGTGGCCAGGGGCGCCCTGAGTTCTGTGTCTGCTGCTAGAGGTGGCAATTCCTTTTTCTTCAAGTTTGTAAGTGTTCTGCTTAAAATCCCCCGCCACGCCTCCAGGGTGCCCAGGCTGCACTCGGGGCAGCAGGGCTGTGCCATTCCTCCATGGTCCCCTGCCCAGGTCTCGCCCTGTTAAGCCGCAGGACTTTGGAGAAGCTCCTGCCTTCCTGGACTCCTCTGTCCTGTGTGCACAAGGAGGACGCCGCGCTGGGTGTCCCCGCGGGCCTCTCCCATCCTGGTGCCCACGCTGGGGGTCCCCACAGGCCTCTCCCGCCCTGGTGCCCGCGCTGGGTGTCCCCACGGGCCTCTCCCGCCCTGGTGCCCGCGCTGGGTGTCCCCGCGGGCCTCTCCCGCCCTGGTGCCCGCGCTGGGTGTCCCCGCGGGCCTCTCCCGCCCTGGTGCCCGCGCTGGGTGTCCCCGCGGGCCTCTCCCGTCCTGGTGCCCGTGCTGGGGGTCCCCACAGGCCTCTCCCGTCATGGTGCCCGTGCTGGGGGTCCCCACAGGCCTCTCCCGTCCTGGTGCCCGTGCTGGGGGTCCCCACAGGCCTCTCCCGTCCTGGTGCCCACGCTGGGTGTCCCCACAGGCCTCTCCCGCCCTGGTGCCCACACTGGGTGTCCCCACAGGCCTCTCCCGCCCTGGTGCCCCAGGTGTCACGACGTCGTAAAACCCGAGCCTGCAGCCCAAAGCCACCGTGGCGATGGTCCGCTTCACCCCAGCCCATCCCGCACCCTGCTCCGGGTCCGCTGGAATCCTGCAGGGCGGCAGGACATCCTACCAGGGCAGCATGACACTCAGCCAGGTGTGCCAGCCTCTGATATCAGCGCCCTGCTGGGCCCTGAGGAGCCACCTCTCACCCACTTGGACCTCAGTGGACTGTCGGTCAAAATGCCCTGTGCTCCCCTGGGATACGGCCCAGCTAGATGCTCCGGTCTCCCTGGACTCTGGTCCTGGAGCAGGGGGACAGGGGAGACGGGGGAGGTGGGGGCGCTCCCCCCCCACCCCCAGTGGCTGCTGATTCCCAGCAGAGAACAGCCACTCCGTCCTGCTCCGTGTCTCTGAAGTTGCCCCGGGTCCCGTTCCTCCTTCTGATCATGCACCAGCTCCCACTTTCTCTTCCCATTAAACTCATTTCTGCCTTGTGCAACCACTGAGCCCGGGAGGACAGGACGATGGCGTGGTCCCTGAGACAACAGGGGTGGCCCGGCATCACCTCGCACCCGGAAACCCCCCCGGGAAAAGCCCAGGAGCTCTCCAGGCAGGAGCCGGGGCTCCACACCCTGCTACCCACCCAGACTCCTCGGCCAGCAGGGAGGAGGCCTCACTGGTTTTCCCCAGAAGCTGAAGGAAGACCACAGGACACTCCCTCACTCAAGGAAGGACACACCAGCAGGATGAGCGGAGCAACGCCTCTTCCTCCGGGAAGCCCCAGAGCACTCAGGAAGCAGCCACACAAAGGAAGGCGCGAGGCCGTGCCCGGGGTCTGGCTGAGGGTCCCAGCCCGGCCTTCCGCCCCTGGGGCACCTCCGACTCGGCCCACAACACAAGCTTCTCCGTCGCCGCCTGGACAGCGGACGTGATGACTGCCTCCCAGGGCTGCCCCCAGAGGTGCCCTGGCGCCTCGTGGCCCCCGGAACACTCTGCCAGCGATGGTGCGGGCCCAGAGGACTGGCAGGAACAGAGGTGCCCACTTTCCTCAAGCGGGCAGCCTCCGGCTCAGACAGGACGCGGCCCTGGCCCTGGGGACGGCCGTCGTGACTCCCAAATCTCCAAGTTCCTCCTAAACCACCACAGGAACGGGCTTGGTTGTACAGTTTGATCCAGAGAGGTCAATATGGTAAATCAATCAATCAATCAATCAATCAATGAAAGCTCTCACCACTTCGTGGAACTAGTAACCCATCTGAAGCTAGGAGAGGGTCTGGCCCGAGACGGGGCAGTGGGAGGAGAGCCCGCTGTGTGAGCAGGGAGCCAGGGGGAGGCCAGACTTCCCTGGGACTGTGGGTGGCCGGAGAGAGGGCTGGGGGCAGGCGGGGGCTGGGCCTCTGAGGAAGCAGCCGCAGAACACAGGCCCGGCCTCCCTCCTGAGGCTTTCCGTCCTACGTCCTAAGCACAGACATCCGAATGCCCCCTCCCAAGCCACCTCAGGTAGAGCAGCATGCCGTCAGGGCCGCGGGGCCGCGGGGCCTGGAATCAGACAAACCCAGGCACGCAGCTGAGTGACCTCGGCAAGTTGCTGCACCTCTCTGAACCTCAGGTCCTTCAACTGCAAAACAGGGGAAATAGCACCTACTTTAGTGGGAGAATAAGGCTTCTCCGTAATGTAGCCATTATTGTTAGTAGTCAAAGTGTTATTAGCCTTGCCCTGCGCGCGCCGCCACCCCTAACCACTCCTCTGCTGGGGGACAGAAAGCCCCCTGCGCAGCAGCTGGGTACAGGGTCTGAACAGGAAGTGACCTCAGAGTTTCCCCAAACCCCTGTTGAGCAGTGGAGCCCCTCCCCTTTCCAGGAACAGCCTCACGCACAAAATTAATTCGTAAAAGAGATGGGGAGGCTGAAGCACAGAGAGGGGGTGTGATTGAAGCAAAGTCACACAGCACGCAGGGAAGAGGTCTGGACCAGCAGCGGTCATGGCCACAGCTCACTTAACCTGTACTCTGCTGGCCATGCCCGAGGCCTCCGGGGCCAACAGCTCGCTCACATAAAGGGACGAGGAGGACCCAGACGACAGGGAGCAGGGGCACCCGTGCCGCCCACCCACCGCACCGACGCCGCTCCTAAATGCCGGGCCAGCCCCGCCGTGTTGTGCGGGGCCAGGGCCGGGGCCGGCAGGCCTTCTACTTGCTCTAAAGGAATACTAGAAAGCTGGATTTTTGCGCAAATGTCCCTCAATGTTTAGTGTTACGTTCTAACTCCAAACAAGTTTTCATCCCAAGCAGCCAAAGAAACAAAATATCCTGGCCCTGGACATGGTCCTTGGACACCCGGTTTGCGACCTCCGTGACAGGAAGTCAGCGCAGGCCCTGCCTCTGCCGTTTGGCACTGAGTCAACACGACACCAGAGGCGCGTGGACGGAGGTCGGGACCCTACACCCAGGCGGCGAAAGGCCTACTCTTCACCGTTCATTCCGTTGAGCAAAACACTGCTTTCCCAGGACGTCCGTTAGAGAAGAAGATTCCAAAGAATCTGTGGTCAGTGTCTTTGTCTAAAGGAGAGACCTGGCGAACATCTCAGTCCTGGAAAAGGACAAGTTAATAACAAGAACAACAGGGGCAAAAATGAACCTGGACGAAGCCACGCCTATGCTCAGGCACCACCCCAAGTACCAGGGGACAGTTGACGGAAAAGGCTTCCAAGAAAAAAAACAATGTCTAATTTAGATAAGAAGCTGCTAATATCCCCTCCTCTCCCCCACCCCCCCCAAATATTACACCCTCACCCCGGCTGACGCTCGGGGTCTTTCCAGAGAGAAGCATCCACCACATTTGCCACCTCAAAATAAGTCGGGCATCTTCCAGGGACGAAACCTTTCAGCTGCCAAAGAGCTGGGACTCAGCCGAGGCTCTGGCCACCTGACGTTCTGGGGGGGAGAGGTGTGTGGAGGGGGGGGCTGCATGGATTCTGACAGTGGGCAAGGGAGGGTGTAGGGAGGCAGGGGAAAATTTACCTCAACAACTTCCCCTAAAATGCTGATCTTAGGTCTAGACAACAGAAAAGATGCTGCTAAAATTACTATGAAGTCTTTCCCCAAAAGGCATTTGGCTACATCTGATTTTAAAATGCACTTGCAGAAGAAGGTCCACTCTCCTGGCCCGTCCTGGGCTTCAGGATGAGGGCTCTGGGAAGGGGCCTCCGAGATGACAGACTCCGGGCAGAGGAGAAAAAGAGGTCTGGAGGAGATGTCCCGGGAACCAGAGCAGGAAGCCCGACATGGGACCAGACCCCAGCCCAGGGGTTCAGGTCCCAGAGTCCCAGGGACCACCATGCTGGGGTGGGGGGGACTCTCAAACATATAGTAGTTATAACCATGAAGGTAGGAGAACTGAGGGAAGGCTGAGAGAATAAGGAGGAAATAAATTTAAAAACAAGACCATGAGGCTGCTCACGTAGCACAGCCGTTTTTCTCTGTCCACACGCGCTCTGTACACGCAGTTTCAATCCATCTGTCCTTTGGCCCTGTTAGATAACTAAGTAGCAAAGTAGAGTTATCTCCACTTTATCAAGGCCCAGAGAGGTTAGGACACTAGTCCAGGGTGGCACAGCTGGCAGTACCAGGACTTCTATCTGCCAACCTCTGCAACCTCAGCTCACACACAACCTCGTCCCCCCCACCCAGTGCTCCCACACCCTGGCCTGGCCCGATTCATCACACGGTCATGGGGAGCTGTGCATCACTGCCAACACCACCGACCCGTCCCGTCCCCTGCCCCGGCCCGCCGCCTCCCCCAAGGCGCCCAGGGCTCAGCCTCAGCTCTAGCGGCCCTGGTTCTGGAACGCCTCTGTTCATCTGAGATCCAATTTCCCCACTCCTTGGTGCAATGAGTCACATTCTAGCATCACACCCTGGAGATGAAAATGCAGTTTCCTGGGCTCCACTCTTCTGACTCAGCAGCTTGGGGACGGGGCCTGGGAATGCACGTTCCTAACAAGATTTCTGGGGACACGGAGCCGGTGCTGTCTGAGGCGGGCGGGAGCCTCGCGCCCCATGCGGCTACTTACATTATAATTATTCAAAACTAAGGAAAGCGTGAAGTCAGTGGCCCCTCGGTCCCACGCGCCACCGTCCAAGCGCTCAGCCACCACGTGTCCTTCATCGCCGACGGCCTGCCTGGACAGGCTGGCCCGGACTCGGGCGGGGCACGCGACCGTCGGTCATCGCAGGCCTATCTGTGTGCGTATTTCATAGCTGTCCACGAGGCGGTGGGCTCCGCAAAGACAGGGCCTAATACTGTGCCCAGATCACAGTGAGCCCACAATAAATAGATGTTCAATGGGAGAATGGATGGATAAATGGGAAAGATGGGTGGATGGACGGATAGATAGATGGTGAGGACTCTGGAAGGGACAGAAACAACCCCGAGTGGCCTAACCCCACTCTGGGGGTGCAGACCCCCATCCGCGGAAAAGGGAAGTTTACGCATCCGTTACACCCCTCCCCCGATCTCCCTGCTGGAACACAACCCCCCTGACTCCATCCCATAGCCCCTGTCCCTAAACATGAGCAGCAGAGGACTGTCCCCAAAGTGCCGGATGGCCACACCCGGCCTGAGAGACAGCAAGCTGCCTTGGAAAAGAAAATCAGATCTCAAATGTCCTTACTATTTTGAGTTCCTGGATACCTAGCAAACAAGAGCTGACAGTCTGCCTCGAATAGCTCCGCTTCTGAGCGTCTTAAAGACATTTCTTTCCAACTAAGTAACCCAAATAAATTTAGCGACTCTTTTTTTTTTTTTTTTTTTTATAAGGAGAAATAATTAAAGAACAGATGGTGTTGCTTACTTTGAATTTTTGGCTCTAAAATAGATTTTTTCGTGCACCTTGCTTGGAGTTCAACTACCCCCCCCCCCGCGCCCCCCACCCACGTGTCAGAAAAGGAGACCAGCTCGCTAATTACCTGGCTGTCTTTTCCCTACAAGATCCCAATTTAAGAATCTCGTTTCATTCTAAGAAAATTAATTCAAAATGCCAAATAATTTAAAAATGTATTAAGGGTCCCCTTAGACTAGAAAGCATAAAAGGAGCTTTCATTTGTCTGCTAGAAATCACCTTGTGTCGCCAGATTGAAGTTGAGCTCTTAAGATCTGATCCCCCAAAACTGAGCTCCGGGCCAAGCGATTGGTTCCATATGTCCAAGAAATGTTTCATTTAAAATATATGTGCTTTTAAATTGGTCTCCGACCGACCGTCCCTGTGCTGCGGTCTCTAACCGCCCCGCGCCTCCCCTAACCCTCCGAGCCTTGTTCACCTCGGAAGAGGGACTCTTTCATTTGCATTGGAGGTAACCTATTTCCAGCCTCCCGAAGCCTGTTTCCCGTTCGAGGCCACTTTTTGTGTGTGTGTGTGTGGATTTTATAGCCTGAAATGGAATAAAATTTAAATTGAATAAAATGTGAGACCTGAACAGAAAAGAAAGGGGGGAAAAGAAATGAACGGGTTTAAAAGCCAAGCTACCCAGACGTTGAGGAAAATGTTCTAAGAAAGCCCCACAGGGCGGAGGGGAGGAAAACAGACCACAGCGAGCCTGCCAAGTGTCATTTGGGGCTGGTTTTAGAGGAGAAACAGAGCCCGGGATGCAATGCAATTATTTAAATCCAGAAAGAAAAATGTTTGCTTCAAAATTTGGCAGCCAATTGCCTCCGATTCTTGTTTCAAATTCATTCCATGCGCGGGCGGGGGGGGGGGGGGCCGCCAGCCCAGAGCTGGGCAGTGACAAGGAGGTCACACCTGGCCTGGAGGTGCGGCTTGCAAGTCCAAAGGTCCTGGGATTTTTCTTTTTTCTTTCCTTTTCTTTTCTTTTTTTTTTTTTTTTTTTTAAATCGGCGACACTAAGAGTTTCGCTCCGAAGCATTGTGGGGAAGCAGGCAGTTTTCTTGAAACCACAGGTTGTAACAAGAGGACTTCTCTCTTCCTTTGTTTCTCTCTGGTTCTGTCTTTGTCCCCGGCTGGCAGCCGCCTCGGCCCGGCGCTCTTTCCCTCCCCCTGGCCCCCTGGCCCCCTGGCCCCCTGGCCCCCCGGCCCCCGGTGTGGGAAGGCCTCGTCTGGCTGTCACTCAAGCGCCTTTGTGGGCTCCCCAGGCCTCAGGGTATTACAACCCCCCACAGCCCCAGGCCCTCAAAGGCAGCTGTGAGGTCTGCTTTGACACCCACAAAAGGGCCTCTGGAGGATGGACCAAATGCCCCGGGATGGTGTCTCCCTCCCCGAGAGATGGTCCCGTAGACAGCACCCATCAGCACCATGTCCCTGATCTACCGGCTCTACCAATGACCACCTCCCACCAGGGTACGGCAGAAACTCTGCAGTGGGGGACAGTGCTCAGCACAAAACTGGGGGTGCGCTTGGGCTGAAAGGTCATTCACTGGCCTGCGTTGCCCCTGCAGGACTTTTTGAAGACAAGCTGGTTCAGGCCAAGAGGATGCGGTTCCCACCATGCCCCCCATTGCAAGTGCCCGGCCCCGTGCCAGGCCCCTGCTGGGTGGGAAGACATGAGCCTCTGGCAGTGAGAGCTGAGCTCTCCCGGAACCTGTCATCTTCCTGCCTCCCCTGCTCGCCCCTCTTCTCGCCCACCCCTCATCTTTCTTCACTGAATACCAACCAGGTTGCTAACAGAGAGGGCTACTGAGCGTATTCAGTCTCACCTTCCGGGATGAGAGATACTACCGCTGCCCCCATTTAACAGATGAGAAAACTGAGGCTCAGATCGGTTCCATGACTTGCCCAGTTTAGCGATCTGCAAGCCAGCCTGTCACCGCTTTTCCTGAGATGGGAATGGAACCTCAACCCCTCGATGACCGAGACATCGGACCCTCTGCCAGCACGGCCTTGCCCTGGGGTGTGGTCCAGAAGTTGGGAGCGGTGGCCCTGAGTCATCGGGCTTTCTCATCAGGCCACCCTGGTGACTAATGACTCCAGGCCCAGCAGAGAGGCCCATGGGGGGGGGGGGGGAGGCCAACCATCGACCTTGAACTTAAGAGGCTCCAAGCTCTGACCAGCGTTTTGCTAATGGGCCAGGAGTAACCTGAGCTGGCCCTGGATGGGAGCTCAGGGCACTATGGCTGGCCCGGCTGCTGGCAGGCTGGCGTCCCCACCCGAGTAACGGCTTCGCGTCTCTGTTTCGCGGGCCTCGCTTCAGCCCCACCTCTCCTGCCACAACAAAGCCCTTCCCACTTATCAGGCGCTGACTAAGTGCCAGCACTCTGCCCAGCGCCTGACACACGTTATCTTGTTTCATCTCCGCTCCCGCGCAGAAAACGGGCGCTCGTGCCGCCCTCTCGGCGAGGAAACCGAGGCTCCTGCGGGCGAGGGCGCGGGCGCGGAGCGGGCCGCCTCCCGCGCTGCTCCTCCGCCCTTCGCCAGCTCTGTGCTGCTTTCCCGAGGATACCTGGCCGGCATGCTGAGGAATTGGTTACTTTCCTTTCATCTCAGTATGTTTCAAAACTTCCTCTGCAACACCCCAAAGGCAAGAAAAAGTTGCAACTTGATAGAAAAAAAAAAAGGTTAGGGAAGAGCGCTAATAGCATTATGGGTGATGGGGAAACGTTGCACACACAAGCACATGTGTACACGTGGGTGTGCACACACCTCAGCCTTCGTCTGCTGTGTATCTGGGATTTTGTGACGGTCACACAGGTAAGAACCCGGAAGGCTCACTTTTCTCACCGAGGGCTTAGATCCTTAGTTTCAAGCTGGGCAAAAGGCCTCAGACTCCGATTTCTCCCCTATCTTGCCTCCAACCTACCCAAGAAACTCCTGAGCCTCAGCCGGACAGGTTCCTGCATGTCTCCCCAGGGTCGTGCAGGAGGAGACTGGGTCCCCTTTCCCCAGGTGAGGACCCTGAGCCTCGCAGGGGCGAGGACCACACCCAGTTTCCCACCCAGGTAAGCCTGCTTCCAACTGGCCAGCGGCCAGCCACTGCAGCCCTAAGGGAGGACTGGACGGTCCTGGACCAGGGAGAGACCTGCAGACATGCCACGCCGCCCAGGGCGCCTGAGGGGCGGGGAGCACCGGGCCAGAGCCATGGGCCGCACCAGAGCTCGGGGTAAACCCGGGACGGAGGCCCCTGCCCCGTTCCAAGCCTTCCAGCCCTCAGAATTCCCGGCTTCCTACGGCACAGGAACTCCTCTGGGTCTCCCGCACAGAAGGAAACCTGACCCCTCGCTTTCTCTTCCTGAACCCCACCTTTTCCGGCAGACACAGAGCTGCCCGGAAAGGGACACCCTCTGAGGGTGCCCCGTAGCAGGGATGCGAAGACGCCGAGACTCCGAGACTCCGCTGGGCTGGCACCCTCCCCCACCCCCCACCCCCACCCCGGATGGAGAAGAAACTCGTGGCAGGGTTTTTAAGGCTCGAAATAAAGTTTAAATATTACGTGGAAATTACTAAACAAATCAAATCACTGTTAAGTGGATGTCGTGGGCTTCCTCTAGACAATACGTTTAATGAAGATTATTGTCCTCCTGGTTATAGTTTCAGATTTGCATTTTATTATCAGAGAACCACTTATGCATTACTCCAGGATTTTCATTAGGTAAATAAATTTTTATGTGGATTTCATTATATTCCCTTGGCTGAAATCCTGATCACTTAACAGCAAGAAAACTGCTCCGACATCCTGTGTGTCAATCAGGATGTAACTGTTTCCTCTGGTTGTTGAAAAGGACTTTTTTAAAAAATCTGATGTTGATGGTAAAAAAAAAAAAAAAAAAAGAAGGAAGAGAGACGGGGTGAGAACTCCGGTCGCTGGACTTAAGCACGCACACACAACGGAAGAGGAGCCGTCTATCTGAAAAGATGCCGTTTTGTAGAGGCACAGGACCCATAAAGCGCGTGTTGCGATGTTCTGAAGTGACGGCTCGTACGCAGCTCTTTCCCTGGCGTCTTCTCCAGCCTGCTTTGGCCACTCCGACATCAACCGGGGCAGTACCCCTGGCCCTCGCAGGACAGAGGGGGAGGCTGGTCCTTGGAGAAATAGAGTTGAAAGAAGCAGGCTTTGGGAAGAGGCAGGAAGGAAGACGGTGGGGGTGGGGTGGGAAGTGGGGGGTAGACATTCCTGGAACCACAGCCATCAGCCGGGGGAAAAAAAAAAATCTTTTCTAAGAAGTCTAATATAAAGCAATTAAGCTAATTGGAATCTAGATTGTACCGGTGCCTCCGGAAACTTGAGACCAGGGGAATCTCCTTGAAGGTATGAATGAGGGAGGGACCGAATGAATGAAGTGACTAAAAACAGACCCTCATAGCTGGGTCCATTCCACCCGGCCCTGTGAGACAGGTGCTTCCAGGGCTCTCTTTTCTGCGGCCCAAGAAGGTTTCAGGAGAATCTGCTAATAATAAAGATCCCTGCTTATTTAAAAAAAAAAAAAAAAAAAAAAAAAAAGGACATTGTGTGCCAGGGACTGGGGCTGAGCGTGATGCGTCATAGATGGCACCCGCCTCCGGTCCGTGCAGCCCAGAGGGCCAACAGAGGGCCTTCTGAGAGCCTTTCCTGAGCACCCGTCAGGGGCGCGAGCGAGGCTCCGTGTCGTGAGGCTGCACCAAACGCCTCCACGCAGGCTTCCGTGACGATGGCCCCAGGGTACCTTAAACCTTAGCACCTGCCCGGAATCGGGATTCCAATGTTGAGGTCCCATTATAACAGCCCTGTCCCTGATTATCTGCATGATCTAGGGAGCACCCAGAACCTCCCTGAGTCTCGGCTTCTTGTCAAGGATAACAATGCCACCAGCTCCATAGGGTGGCCGTGAGGCTGAAAGGGAACTGACTCAGAGTGGGAGGAAAGATCCACAAACCGCGTCTCCAAAACAGACCGAGAACTCCTAAAACTTAACAACAACAACAACAAGCAACTAGGCTAGTCCTTTCTACAAAGAAGATACACCCACGGGCAATAACAGTACATGAAAAAAAAAAAACGCTCAATCTCACTGATCATCAGGGAAACGCAAATCAAAACCACACTGAGGTACCACTTCACATCCATTCAAACGGCTGCCACCAAAAACAGCAACAACAACAACAAAAACGACAACGACAGAAAATAACGCTGGCGAAGACGTGGAGAAATCGGAACCTGCGCACTGCTGTGGGGGAATGCGAGACGGTGCAGCCACTGTGGAAAACAGCGTGGCGGCTCCGCGGAGAATTAAACACAGAGCTACCATTTGATCCAGCGACTCCCCTTCTGCATACACTGGAAGGAACAAAGAGCAAGGCCCCTCTGAAAAGTGATTTACACACCCGAGCTCGTAGCAGCGCCATCCACAACGGCCAGAAGATGGAAACCGCCCAAGCGAACGTCGTCGACGGATGAACCCATCAGCAAACCCTGGTCTCTCCGTACGGTGGAATATTATTCAGCCTTAAAAAGGGAGGGGGAGGCCCTGGTCGGTTGGCTCAGCGATAGAGCATCAGCCTGGCGTGCGGGGGACCCAGGTTCGATTCCCGGCCAGGGCACATAGGAGAAGCGCCCATTTGCTTCTCCACACCCCCCCCTTCCTCTCTGTCTCTCTCTTCCCCTCCCGCAGCCAAGGCTCCACTGGAGCAAAGATGGCCCGGGCGCTGGGGATGGCTCCTTGGCCTCTGCCCCAGGTGCTAGAGTGGCTCTGGTCACGGCAGAACGACGCCCTGGAGGGGTAGAGCATCGCCCCCTGGTGGGCAGAGCGTCGCCCCTGGTGGGCGTGCCGGGTGGATCCCGGTCGAGCGCATGCGGGAGTCTGTCTGACTGTCTCTCCCTGTTTCCAGCTTCAGAAAAATACAAAAAAAAAAGGGAGGGGGAGGATGACGGAGGACGATCTCTCTTTGGGTGATGGGGTATGCAACATAACTAAATGACCAGATAACCTGGAAATGTTTTCTTTGAATATATGCACCCTGATTTATTGATGTCACCCCATTAAAATAAAAATTCATTTATATATATAAAATTTATTTATATATATATTTATTTATATATATATATTATTTATATATATATAATAAAAATTTATTTATATATATTTATATATATAAAAGGGAGGAGGATTCCGACACAGGCCACAGCAGCACGGATGAGCCTTGAGGACCTGGCGCTTGGTTGAAATAGCCAGTTGCTAAAGGACAAACACTGTTTGATTCCACTGACATGGGGTGTCCAGAGAAATCAAAATCACAGAGACAGACAGACGGGAGAGTGGTTGCCAGGGGCAGGGGGCCGGTGGGAAACGGGGAGCTGATGTTCAGTGAGGACCAAGGTTCAGTTTTACAAGATGAGAGAAGCTCTTCAGCTGGATGGTGGCGGCAGCCGCCGCCCAACGGTGTGAATGCACTTAAGGCCACCAAGCTGTGTGCTTAGAAACGGCTAAGACAGTACGTTTTGTGTTGTGCGTACTTGACTGCATTAAAAGAAAGATTGGGGGGGGGGGGAATGAGCAAGAGCTGAAGGAGGACTACCTACGATGTCCAGCGGCCGGGACACGGTAAGGGGCGCTGTTACCGCTGAACTCCAGGGGCTCGCCGTTTGGCAGTTTTATTCACTTATTTAGCTGTCATCAACTTGCCAAAACTACAGAGGCTCCAATTCCAAGTTGTTGTTTTTGTTTTTTTAAGGGCACAGCCAAAGCTCCTCAACCTGCCACCCTCAAGTGAGTCACCTGTGATACTCAAGCCAGGGGCTTGCCGGAGCATTTCTCTACGACCTTTGCAGAGGCCTGGAGGTAGGGAAGCTGAAGGGGCAGAGACGGAAGGAGCCGGAAGGAGGGTTTCCCAAATGTGACAGCGGTCCTCATGAGGGGAAAAGTCAGGGCGGGGGGGGGGGGGATCTTTATTTTCTTCTCCATAGTTTTGTGTATTATTCTCATCATCTCTGATTGAGGAGGAGTGCATAATGTTAAAACCTTTTTTCATTCTGTAAAGAAAATGGTAACTGTAAAGCCTCTCTCAGAGCTTATAATAAAGTCTTATAATAAAAGAGTTGCCTAGGACAATAAGAGCTGATTAAACGTCCCTGCCCCCTGCCCTGCGATCAGCTAACGGGAATCATCCCCTTCTTCTCCCCATCACCGGCTCAGCTCCGGGCCCCTTCGCCCGTCCTGAGACACTCATGCACGCTTCTGCTCAGGGGCTGCGCAGGCACTGTTCCCGCTGCCTGGAGAGGAGCGTGGCCTCCTTCACTCCAAGTCACCTCCTCCGTCAGACCTCCTTCTCAGTGAGACACCCCCCCCCAACCTACGCTCAAACTGTCCCTTCCCAGGCCAGTGCCCACACGGCTCCTCCTTCCTTGTCTCTCTGGGCCCTGATCACTAACATCCCACACACAGGGCTCCCCACCCCACCCCCGACAACAACGGCCAGAACGTCAGCCCTAGGAGGGTGGGACTGTTGACATTTTTATTCACTGAATGCCCAGAGCCCTAGTCTGCCACTTACAGGCGCATAAATAATAGATTGGGTGGATGGAGGATGGATGGACGGATGGATGGATGGATGAATGAAAGTTAACTTAAAATCATCCTCACCCACTCTCGTAAAGCAGCCCCAAGAACGTCTCGTCCACACTTTCTTAGTAACCAAAGGTTAAACTGCTGGACAGAAATACACGGCCTCTTCTCCAATTTAGACTGTTCACTAATAACAGTGGCCTCCTGCCCACGGACATTAACAAGAGCACCATGAGATGGCCCGTCTCCAGGGTCCTGCCCCCGCATTCCAAGTCTGGGGCATTTTTCTTAAAGAGCATTTATCACTCAATCAAGCCACCCACCCCGCCAACACCCTGGTGAACACCACGTACAAGAAGCTCGGCCATCGCGGCTTAAAATCTCAACTTGTCCTCAAATATCTCCTGTTTATCTTGGGAACAGTCGACATGAATAGTCCGTTTGTTGGAAGAACATAATATTTTCCTTGGCTTTTAGGCAGCAGTCTGGCAAATGAGCTTCCCCATGTAACTTTCTGATGGCTTTATGCAGTGCAGTTAATTAGAATTATACAGACATGTTTATAGAGGTTTAAATGAAGCAGAGTTTGAGTTTGTGAAAATATATATAATTACTCACACCGACACTTCCCACTGGAAGAGAACAGGCGACGTAAGCCAGGGCCCCAGCAGCACCGGCAGGCGCGGGGAGGGCGCGGGGAGGGCACGCCTCGCCGACTTCGACGGCTCCGCTCTGGGGGCCGTGGGCAGACGGGGCCCTGCTGGGGCACCCTCAGCCCCAACACCTAACGCTTTGCTCATCAGGCTCAGGGTGCAGCCAACGCCTCCCCCGAGGGCCCCAGGGGTGGGCACGGGGGCAGCAGGCGAAGCCCGCATGACCCGGGGACACACCCACGGCCCCACCCGTGCACGGAGCAAGTCTGCAGTTTGGGGTACGACCAGCCACGGAGACCCAGGGGCTCTCGCCACCCTGACCCCTGTGGAGCAGTAATGCTGGGCAGCCTGGGGACCCGAGTTAGGGAGAGCTTCAGAGCAAAGCCCCTCTCCCTGTGTGACCCCCACCCGCCCTCCGGGTTGCTCTCTCCGGTCCCCACTCCCAGTCCCATGGTGACAATACAACAGCGGCCACATCACGTGGGCGTGTCCCAGGGCCCACCTCATCTGACACACCTCCTCCCCGCTTCCCCCACCTGACTATTCCGGTCAAGAAATTCCTCAGAATTATTCAAGATTCTTTATCTGTACATTTCAAAGAACCACGGCCAACCCTCTCCACCACTGCATGCCTAGAAGGACCAGCCGGCTCCCGCTTCAGCCCAACGCTCTGGCCGGAGCAAGACTGAAGACTGAGCCACTGAAGTCCTTTCCCAGGACAGGGCGGGTGGGCATCCCTGTGATGGACGGGCCTGCTGTCTCACGGGCAGTCCTCGGGGCAAAGCAACACGACCCGTGCGGGCAAGGGTCAGGTCCAGACGTCCAGACAGCCAGGTGTGCAGCCGTCCTGCCCACTGGCTTGAGCCACTGGGCCAACCAGCCAGCCAGCCAGCCAGGCGGACCCCCGGCTCCCGTCCTCCTCTGCCGCCCCCCTCGGGTGCCCCGCTGTGGGTCCCACCTCCCGAGGCAGAGATTTCTTCTGCAGAACTAGCCTTAGGAGAAGACATTGCCAGCAGCCCGGTGGCTGTCAAGAGAAAACAGGTCCACAGGTCTCTCTTCTCCTTTCGTCTCTCCTCGTCCTCAAAGAGTGAGGAACACAGAATGGAACTGGGGCTCCAGGGGACGTGGGGACAGAAGCAGAAGAAGCAGAGGAAGGAGACCAGGAGATCGGGAAGGGCCTGGCCTGACCGGGAGCAGGCCCTCCACACAGCGCGCATTCGCTGAGTGTCTCCTCCGCGCCACTGGCTTCCTGGGTCCCTCCTTCCGCCCCCTCGCCGCCCTCTCTCCTGAAACCTGGGACACAGGCGTGGACCAGCTGAAGCCAGTCCTTGTCCAGATGCAGCTGAGAGTCCAGCACGGAAAGAAGACCGTAAACTAGGAAACACGAAAATAAATTCCTACCGAGAATAACTAACATGAGAGAGAGAGAGAGAGAGAGAGAGAGAGGCCAACAGTGGGGGGGGGGGCTCTTTGGGGGGAAGGTGGTCAGGAAAGGGGGCGCGGAACTTCAGCCCGGAAGGATGAGAGGGAGTCAGCCGGCGGGAGAGGGGAGGAGAGCCTCGGGTGTGGGGAAGAGGCACAAAGGGGCAGTGCCGCCCTACAAGGTGATGAATAGAGGGACAGCTGTCAGGGGACAAGCAGAGTGTCCCAGAACCTGGCATAGAAAGAGCCGCAGGGGCTGGCACAGGCCCTCCAGAGCCCGCCTGTCCCCACACCGCACTGGCTTCCTCCCCGGGAGCCTTCCCACCCATCCTCTTCTTGCTGACCCAACTCAAATTTTGTTCCGATATGCCTAGAGGTCACCAGAGCCAAGGACACCTGGGTTCTTGAGAGCCACAGGGGTAAGGCCTCTATCTCCCCCAGCCCGTGATTGGTCTAGAATGTGTCAGGGAGACACAAGGGGGGGGGCAGGGGAACTGCAGGGCCATTTAGGAAAGGATACTTCCTCTAATGACAGGCCCGTGTAAGGGAGTTTCTCACCTGGTCTTTTGGATGTTGATGTGTTGGGGGTATGATGTCTGGGATCACAACAGCCATTTTTTCACCATGAGGAGACAAATCTAAGGGCAAGAGGCAATGTGTTGAGCAAAACAGAGCTGAAAGATGGAAGCAAACCTAGGTCCCCGCAGACAGCGCGGGCTACTCCGCTCGGAACACGGTAGCCACTCTCCCTGCAGACTTCTCGTCCCTAGGAGATACATGCATCCCCTTTACACTCAAGCTGTTTTGAACTTGGACTCTACGTCTGGCAGCCCAAAGCATCCCAACTCCAACGGACAGGGTCCCTTGTCAGCCAGCCAGTTCCATCGAACCTGAAGGTCTGGCCTAGCTCCCTGTTCTCCCTCCTTCCAGGAGAGCCTGCAGATCTCTCGAGGCCACTCCCCGAGGAGAGGAGCCCCGAAGCGGCAGAGATGCAACCGATCCTGTCCCCCAGGGAACTTCACGAGCTCACGATCTTGTGTGTGTGTGTGCAGGGAAGAGGGGTGTAGTGGATCAAGTGACTCCTGTTGGAGCAGTCAAACAATCAAAATACAAATCTTAAAGATTAGGGCAGGGGGGGAAGGGGAGGAAGTTATGCTAATGACACCATCAAGCAACAAAGAGTTAAAAAAAAAAACCAAAACTTCAAAGTGTTTGCCTGAGTCCCCTGTTTCCATTGGAACAGGTAGAGAGGTTTAAGGTGACCATGAACTGTCTCTGCTCATTTTATCTTCTCTTTTTTTTTCCTCTAGGAGGTGGGGACAGTTCCCTATTTTATAGTTGGAGGACCTACTGTCAGCAAATAAAATCACAGCCTAGGAGGGCAGGCTGCCGCGCCAGGAGGCCAGAGTTCAAATCCGAGCTCCTCCACCAGCCACGTGACCATGGGCCTCAGAGACTCAGTGTCCTCATCTGTCTAATAACGTAACCGCCACTGAGAGCTGCCGTGAGGATGACACCAGGACCACAGAGCCCGGCGTGGGGTTTCCACCCAGGACCGTCCATGCCGAAGGCGCGCTGTCCTCAGGGACACGCCCGGAGATACCCAGGCGACGGGGCGGAGCCCTGCGGAGGGCAGACATGGAGGGTACTCATCGACTTCGCCCGCCCGCTCTGTTGCGTCCGGCTTTGCCTCCTACAAAGCAGAGGCTCCAGGAAAGCCGTCCTAACACCCAAGGGTGCCGGGTGCTGGGACAGGTCGGCGGCAGGGGATGAGCAGGCCCCATTCCTTAGCTCCAAGTCCAACTCCGGCCGGATCCTTGGTCAAACCGTTCCCTTACCGGACAGGTTATCATGAGACACCCACCCCCACCCCCACCATACAAGCATATCTAAAATGCGTTACAGCCTGACCTGTGGTGGCGCAGTGGATAAAGCGTTGACCTGGAAATGCTGAGGTTGCCGGTTCAAAACCCTGGGCTTGCCTGGTCAAGGCACATATGGGAGTTGATGCTTCCAGCTCCTCCCTCCCCCTTCTGTCTGTCTGTCTGTCTGTCTCTCTCCTCTAAAATGAATAAATAAATAAAATGCGTTGCAATCAGCTAAAAAGTCATCCCGGCCGGCCGAGCCTGCTGACCCAGCGGGGCGATGCCGGTTCCGTCTACAAAACAGTCTGAGATCATGAGATAGCGCCTGTCTTCTGGGGACCATAGGCTCTGAAGGGAGTCGCTAAGGAGGAGGCCAGGAATGTTCTCAGCAAAAGCAGGCTCCTGGGGACAAGGGTGTGACCCCCCCAAAGTGACTCCTTTTCCACATCTCCGCCCCCAGCCAATACGGACATCAGGAGGCCCGGAACCCGCAGCCCCTCGGGCAAAACCAGGGGCCCCGGGAAGCACCTCACATAGGAAGGGCCTGAGCAGACAGCTCAGAGCAGGGCACCTAGAGGGCCTCCCGCCTGCAGGACTCCGGGCAGACAGACCATGACAGTCAGGGTCCCGAGTGCCCGGGGCCAGGCAGGCCGGGTCGCGGAGTGGCTTGTGCAGGGGGACAGTGATGAGTATTTGCCACCTGCAGGAGCAGCCCCCGCCGCCCCCACGTGGCCAGGATGGCTGCCAGGCAGGGTCCTGGGCCCAGCTGTCTCAGATCTGCCGGCGTGTTACCAGAGCAGCAAGAACTCTCAATGAATTTTCTTGTGACATCTCCAGATTTTTTTTTTTTCAATGTTGGTTTATTTCTTTTAAACACGGGCACAACCCAATCAAAACATATCTGTGGGCAACACGGGGCCTCAGGCCACTGGTTTGTAACCTTAACGGAAGAGGCTGGAAGGGAACAACAGAGAGGAGCAGCAGCTCTCCTCGGCTCACCTCCTGCGGACCCCGACCCCCTCACGGGCCACCCCCCCCCTCGCCAGACCCAGGCTGGAATGAGGTTCACACCTGTAGGTGCCTTTATCCACCTTCACAAGCGGCACCCGCCGGGCAGTACCCGCGGCCCAGGGCTGGAGCTGCAGAAACACCTCTCCGCAGAGGAAACCCTGTACACTTTGGCTCTGCCCCGAGAAGGAGATGCTTCCCCGAACAGGACGGATCGCCAGGGGTCTCTGCGCACGCCCCCCACCCCCCCCCACCCCCACCCCCGCTCCAGACCTAGTAGTATTGATAGTTTCATAAACTGCAAGCGATTTATTTTGTTTCACAAGAACAATCACTATGCAAATGAAACCTCCCGCTGATACAAGCAGGGCTGTTAAATTCACTTGCCAATGTTTATGAAAAGAAACTCGGCCTGGCCCTGACCAAGCGCTAAGAAAATGTTTAATCACAAGATACATTTGAGAGAGGAAATTAGGCAAATAAAGAAAGACGCCCTGACTTCGCTCCCAAAGCACCCCCCCCCGCCACCTCCAACCCCCCCCTCCTTTATTCAGCAAGACAGCGATGGTGACGTGAAGAGGTTCCCAGAGGGCCAACAGATGTCAACACTCAAGGAGGAAGAGACAGAAAGGCACAGATTAGGAAAGCACAGGTCCCCAAATTCGAACAGCTCTCTCAGGGTCCACCTGCCCCATTTGATGGGGGGGGGGGATGGTGGGAAGGAAGGGAGCAGGGGGAGACTGGGCAGGGGGTTCAGCAGGGCTGGACCGGTTGGCGTGCCGGGAGAGCACGAGGAAAGTCCCGCTGGCTCGGGGCTCCTGCCGTTGGCAGTGCTGGACACCGGGCCACACCCTGGGCTGGAGCAGGTGCTCACACGGGGCCAGGTCCCTGGACCACAAGCGTAGGGCTCAGGATGGGGCCAGTTCCCAGCTGAGAGCAGCCTGGGGCCTTGGCTTCGCACAGCCTGTCGCAGGGCCGGGGACAGGCTCAGGTACCCAGGCAACAGCTGCTGAGGCCATAGTGACTGGGGACTCATGCTGGACCCCCGAGGAGGATTGCAAGTCCTTGGCAGGCCATGCAGTGGCCCCAGAAGAGTGGAAGGCTTCAGCATCGGGACAGACTCCCGAAGGTCAGAGCAAAGAAAACCTCTCATTAGGACGCCTGCTTGGGCTCAGACCCCTGTGGCTCCGCCACACACAGCCTGTGTGACCCCAAGCAAGTCACTTTCCCTTTCTGTGCCGCAGTGGCTTCATCTTTAAGGCAGGGGTTAGGAAAGCCTGCCTCACCATGCTGCTGTGTCATGGCCCTGAGGTCAGAGGCGACAGATAGCCGAGTCCCCGGAACTTAGTAAATGCTCAGTAAAGGTTAGCTGTCTGGCCCAACCCCCTCAGAGCCTGGAGAGAGCTGGTGAATTTCCCCGAGTTGCACAGATGAACTGCAGGCACAGAACTTGACCCCAGCTCCAGTATCTCCGGCAGAGAGTTAGGGGAAGAACGGCTTGGCCTTGCCCGGAGCTCCTCGGGTGAGTGTACGTACTCGCCAAGGAGGCGGCAGAAGGGGGGACCTCTGGAGCCGCAGCTCGCCGGGGCTGGGGGAAACCGGAGCCTGGCCCTGGCAGGGCCTCCCAGGGGCCCGGGCAGGGGCAGCTGTCCAGAACTGTCTGTCCATGGAGGGGGCAGGGAGGCCGCCACTCGGAGCACGCCGTGTGCCAGTCCCTGGGGCCCGGCCGCTCAGCCTGCTGGCTCCATCCAGAGCCCGCCCCAAGGGATGCTGGGGGAGGCAGCCAGGATCAGAGCCGCCGGCTGTGCACGCCCCTCCCCCAACAACAGGGGACTAAAGTGGGTCAAGGAGGAAGGAGGGGGCCCAGGAGGGCTGGGGGAGGGGCCCTAGGAGCTCGCAAGGCACCCAGAGGGAGGGGACCAGGGGAAGATGCCTGGAAAAGCAAAACCATGTGTGCAGTGGGCCTGGGGGCCAAGGCCGGCGGGGCAGGGACTGCAGAGGACTTGGGGGTTCTCGGGATCACCACAGAATTAACGCCAGGGGGGGCCTCAGCCCCTGGCTCCTGCCCCAGAGGGTCCTGCTCTTCTCTCCCAAACCCCTGACCCTGGGGGCTCCGTTGTCTCCCAAGCCCACCCCCTTCCAAAGTCTCACAGCCCGTTAGCCCCCAGCAAGGGGTCTGTGAGAAGCACTCTCCTCAGCCCAGGCCTCTGGCACGGACCCAGAGGTGGGCCCAGTGTGGCCCAGCTGTCCGCGGGCCGGGAGGTGCGGTCTGAGCAGGGTGGGGAGAAGCTATCCAGCTGACCCCCTCCTGGGCTCAGCGTGACTGTGGCGTTGCCAGGCCAACCCAGGCCCCAGCCACCAGGGAGGATGGTTCGAGTGGGCCCCATACCCCCAGGGGCATCCTGGCGCAAAACAAAAGGGAGGGAGGCAGGAAATGCCAAACAGGGCTGATCCTGGCCAGGAGAGGAAGCCAGGACCCGGGCCACTCAGGGGCAGGGGCTGGGGGCTCACACTTCCACCCAGGGAGCCCAGGGCTGGCGGCTGCCTCCACCCCTGGCTGGCCCTGGCCAGGAGAGGAAGCCAGGACCCGGGCCACTCAGGGGCAGGGGCTGGGGGGTCTCACTTCCACCCAGGGAGCCCAGGGCTGGTGGCTGCCTCCACCCCTGGCTGGCCCTGGCCCAATTATCAGCTTCTCTCCCAGCTCCCCCACCCTGCACGGCCCAAAAAAAAACAACAAAAAAAAAACGGAAAGAACCACCCAGGCAACTCGATATGGTCCAGAAACCTCCAGGGTCCCTGGGTTCCAGGAAGCCACGCAGGAGGGGGTGGAGGGCAGGGAAGGCAGAGAGAGGGTCGGTGCCCGGAGAGAGAGGTTTCAGGGGAGGAGGAGAGGACGAACTGCTCCCAGGACTCTCTCTCTCTCTCAGTCAGGACGGGCACATTGAGGGGCAGCCTGGACGCGCCCATGAGGGCCAGGCGCCCCCAGGTTCAAAGTCAGGCTCCGGGGAAAGTGTTGAAGGGAGACGAGGCTCTCACAGGCCAGGCCTTGGGCCCTACGGGTGGTTTGCACAGAAACAGGGAGAGGCCCAGAGACGGGGCCCTTTAAATCTTTGAGTCCCTCAGCAACACCACCCACCCCCAATCACCCCATCCAAGATTCCTGGGCTGGGCTAGCTGGACTTTGGGGGTTCGGGCTGGGAGGGGGGGGGCGCACAGGAGAAGGGAGGCTCCCTACCCTACACACAGCCAGCACTTGCCACCTCCCACCGGGGCTGGCCTGGCCGGGTGTGCAGGTCCCAAGAGAGCAGGAAGCAGGGACAGCCCTGTCCACCACCCACCCCAAATGTCCCAGAGACCTGGCTCCCTCCTCCCACCCCCAACCTGCTCACACTGCTTCTCCCCCCAGTGAACTTCAGGAGCAGGCACGGGCAGGCAGGGAGGGGGGAGGCGAGGGCAGCGGGGTGTGCACTTGGCCACCAGCTGGGTCCTCAGGGGGAACGTGATGTTACCAGCCTCAGAGTTCATGGCTGTTTATGGGTCTGTCTCCCAGCCCAGCATGTGCTCCTGGGAGGGGGGGGGGGGGGCGCTCTTTCAACAGGCCTGCAGAAGGTGGCCCTGGGAATGACTCATGGAAAGGCCCCATGGTGTCAGGCAGCCTGGCTGTGACATGTCACCTTGGACCTCAGGCTGACCCTCACCTGCAGGACAGCAAACCTGAGTATCAGCCTCCCGGGCCTGTTGACGGAATGCTAAGAAAATGTGTAGGAAGCACTCAGCCTCAGGAAATACTCTTGAGGACGGCTCTTACCCCTTCCTGCCGCCCCTGTGTCCCCAGAGAAGAGCAGACCTGGACATCTCTTGACGAGAGTTAAGACAGGACAGGGGCACAGAGAGGTCTGCAGACAGGCTCGGCCTCACCCCACATGTCTAAGTAGGAAACTGCGTTCAGGGTCAGCCCCGAACACCTGGGGCGAGACTGCGCAACAGGTAGTTGAGGCGATGGAGACAGGACAGCCAGAATAAAGCCCATTCAGATACCCAGTCGTTCTGAACTGTAGACTCAGCAGGCACAGGGGTGGGGGAAGCCCAGTGCTTTCCTCTCACTGGCCTGGCTGGAGGTCGTCGGGGAGGGAGCAGGTCAGAGACCCGGGGGACAATGAGGCGGTGGACAGCAGCAGCTCCCCTCCACCTGCAGCCCTAAGGGAGTGCAGGGGAGCCCCAAACCCTGGGGAGCCAGGGCCTGGAGGTCAGGAGCCCTGGTCAGGGGACATGGGGGCCTTGGAAATGAACAGCCTGGCCGATGGCTGTCCACTCTACTGCACATGCGCTATGTGAACCGGGGAAGGCTGGGGGCTTCTCTGGACCTCCCTCTTTCCTCTGGCAAATGAGAAGGAACCTCCCCACACACACAACCGGCTCTCTGGATACTCAGAGGGGCCATGAGAACCTCTGGAACCACGCCACTGTGCTCAGAGGTGATGCAAACCCCTGGGGTCATTCCAGCTCCAGGGGCCTACCCTGGGGGCTGCCCAGAAAGCACCAGCAGGCCACCCCACACCCGGCAGCCTGTGCCACTGCCCTCCCTTGCCTCTCTTCTCCTCAGTGCTCTGGCCCTTCAGGGACAGCCCGTCACACCTGTCCATGCCCCTCCAGACATACACTCGCAAATTCCCCCAGGTCCTGTCCCCTCCGGTCCTCGTGGAGAGGGACCGTGGCTTTTCCTTCTCCCTCCTCCCCACGCAGGGCTGGGCCCAGGGCAGGGGAGGTGGCCCTGGGAATGAGTTCAGAACCTCCTTCTGCGATTCCCTCCCCTCTGCCGCAGGCCAGCTGACACGCTCCCGCCTCTGAAGTGACCTCCCAGGACAACGCTGTCCAAAGCCGTCGACCAGAGCAGTCTCTCCATGAAACACGTCACTGGTGTGACCGTGGACACTTGTAAGCCTCACTCCCTCGCCCTCAACTCAACTGTGAACTGTCTGAAGGCGGGGACCCGGCCTCCTCACTGAGCCCTGTGCACCCAGCAGCCACTGAGACCTAGCACAGAGCCCGAGGTCTGCTTCCAGGGACTGAAGGAACTCAGGAAATCTTCATCCAGGGAGTGAATGAGGGAGGGAATTTCAAGTGGCAGGCCCAGAACGGGGACTCAGAGCTGTCTGCAAATGTTCTGTCTGCAATTTCTTGGACATATGCAAATGCACTCAACCCCCCCCACACACACACACACACCTGTAGACCCCCACGTGCATGCCTGGCCACCAAGCATGCCTGCCTTTACATCCTGTCCAGTCCTAGCTGCAGGACACTGGGCAATTTAATTTAATCACTCCGTGCCTCGGTTTCCCCTTCTGTAGACCTGGGATAATCACAGGACCTCATGGGTTTGCTATGAAGTGTAAATGAATAAATTAGTATGAAGTGCTCAAAACCACCAATGACATTTAGTAGTTACTATATATATGCTCATGGATGACCTCTGCTGCTTTCAACTGCCCTCCCCCAGCCCTGCCCCAAAGCTGAGGGCCCCTCAGTGCTCCAGTCCCCCAGAGGACCCCCCCCATGGTGCACATCTGGTCTGCAGGGCCACAGCCCACCCACGGGCAGCCCCCAGCTGCGGGCTAGACGCCAGCCAGGCCCATCTCCGGGCCCCGCCCCCAGTGCCGGGCCTGGGACTGGGGCGTTCTAGGGGGCGCCCGCTGCGCCCGCCAGCCCAGACTAGGAGGGGCGGGGACCCGCAGTGCAGAACAAGCCCCGGCCCCATCGGGAAGCGCAAGCGAGAGCCACAGCCCGCGCCTTCCCAGCCGGCCTCCTGCCGAGGCCGCTTTGTGCCCAAACCCGGGCCTGAGTTATTGCGCCGCAGCCATGGAGCCCTCCCGCGCAGGGGGGCGGCCTGCCGCGTTCCCAGGACAGCCGCCTCAAAGGGGTCCCAGGGCTCTGCCCCCGCGGTCTGGGCAGACTAAGGCCCAGGCGGGACCGCGTTCCCAAGAGCCCCAAATCCGGAGACACCCTCCCCCCAGCTCTTCTCCTACCTCTTACCAACCCCAACCTTCTGGCCCTTCCACCCCGCCCCCCATGCCCCGCATTCTCCCCCCTACCCCGCCCCCACTTCACCTCCAGTTTCTGGAGCCCCATCCTCCTTCCCTCATCTACCAGGGTCCGTATCCAGCCGGGCAACTCTACAGACAGACCCCAGACCCCACCTCCCGTCTCAGAAACCTCTGCCCCGCCCCCCCCCCCAGCCTCGGGTCACAGCCCTGGCTTGGAAAAGGGCTGGATTCTGGGCTGGGCCTCTGAGGGAATGGGCCATGGGAGCCTCCTGGCCTCATTTAGCCATCTGTCAGATGGGGGTGGGAATGTGGGTCCAGTGCCAGGCACCGGGAACACAGCCGTGACCCAGAGAGGCAGGGGCTCCGCTCACAGCCGGCCTGTCCCGGAGGGACCATCTCCGGAGCCCTTCTGGGTGACTTTCACAG
Source organism: Saccopteryx leptura (assembly GCF_036850995.1). Taxonomy (NCBI): domain Eukaryota; kingdom Metazoa; phylum Chordata; class Mammalia; order Chiroptera; family Emballonuridae; genus Saccopteryx; species Saccopteryx leptura. Next base: position 4,915,104 of record NC_089511.1, read on the forward strand.
GTTTACATTGAGATAGAGTGCGTGGTTGGGGGGCAGGCAGGTGGCGAGCCAGAAACGGCCCTTTTCCCAAAAACAGTCCCTGTGAAGTGAGTCGCCACCCAGAAAAGCCTCTCTCTAAGGCCTGAACTGTGTCCTAGAAATCAAAGGGCTGGACCAGTGGGGGTCCTCTCAGCCCAGAGAAAGACCCCCCTTCCCACATACCTCAGAGTCTACAAAGCACCAATCACAAAGGCTTTCAGCCTCCAGCTCCCCTCAGAACTGCCCCCATTCCCCTGGACTCAAGGGTCACCTCCTGATGGCCCTGTCTCAGGGAGTCTCCCCCCACACACACACGAGTCTCCCCCCCACACACACACGCCCTGCCTACCCCAGGGTCATTTCCCAGAAATGGTGTTACTGACTCCTGTGCTTGTTGTAGACGGCTCCCGGCTCCCGCCCGAATAACCCGCCTGTTCACCTTTGTGGATTCAGCACCACGAACAGTGCCCGGCACACAGTAGGTGCTCCGTAACCATGCACACAGTAGGTGCTCCGTAACCACGCAGGGGGTGAAATGCACGGAGGAACCAATGAACAAGTGGGTCATGGTGGTAAACCTTAAACACCTCGACACCCAGACTGTACCCAGATAAGGGGATTCCAAGACAAAGTGATCCAGTAGGTTTGGAAATCAGGAACTAGGGTTACCCTCGCTTTTCTGAAGTTCACATTACACAGAACTTCCCTTTCACGGAACCAGGACCCGCTCTTTAACCCATCGGCACCGTTTCCGAGAACCGAAAGATACCCGAAGAGGACGCGCCCTTTGACGAAGACAGACACAAAGTGAAACACAGCATCCAAACGCCCACCGGGCGGCAGCCGCGACGGAGGCCCACGGCACCCCAGCTGTGAGAGCCCCCCCACACACACACTCCTTCCCGGGAACTGCACACGGCGGCTCAGCATCGAGCCCTGTGCCGTAGCCTTCAACTTGTCCGTGAGCATCTGGGCTTTATCGCAGCTGATTCTGTGCACCCGTTAGCAAGATGCGTTCAGAGGTCTCAGAGAAGCTGCGGGGAGCTCGTCGGGGTTGTGGCCCTTCGCGTCAAGCTGGGCCAGGGAGAGTGAGCACAGTGGCTGTGATTTGGAAGGTTATGTTTAGAGTTCTGGCAATCCTCAAAAGTGGTGGGTTTTTTTCCATATAAATTAATGAATGGTAATTGCTTCTTTGCTTTCTACCACAATTTGGCTTGGATGTGTGGGAAGCTGCGTTAACATTTCTGAGAGCCCCGCATTAGCATTTTGGAAGCCCCAGGACCGTATCTGCCACAGGTGCTTGGCCGCGGAAAACACTTCCCGTTCTTCCGATGGAACAGCAACAAAATCGTGGACGGCGTTGTGGGGGAGCTCCAGCCTCCACTGCCTGCACGCCCTCGCCACCGTGGCTGCGGAGACGGTGCACAGCCTGCGACGGAGGAAGCACTCGCTTCTCTCTCTGTCTGCAGGGCCAGGGATAGCACAGCGCCTGGCACACGAATGAATGGACAGAAAGGGAATTCACGAGCCAAGTCCACCACCTGCGGGCCTGTCCTCTGCTCCTGTCCCGACAGTCTGAGCTCCGCAAGCAAAGACAAGAGCCTCTTCCCCCTGGATACATGCCTGCATACATGTCCACACGCAGACCAGCTCGAGACAGGACACGCATGCAGACTCATGCACACACAGGACACAGGCACACACGTTTGTGCAACACGTAGTCACGATCACACAGACACACACTCACACATGTATGTGCAACAGAGACACAGAGGCACATACATACACACCCATTCTGGGGCATATGACCTCCCACAAGTCCCCTTCCCTAAGCCTGTCCGCTGTGCCTCTTAAAAAGGCCAGCTGTCCTTGGTGAGGTGGGGACAAGGGACATGAGGGGCGTTGAAGCCTCATCCACAAGCTAGCACCTCTGAGAAGGTAGGGCCACCCCAGCAGGTGACAGGTTGAAAGCTATGTTTCTTCCACTCATTTTTTCTAGCCCTACAATCTGCACACAAACATACAGGTGAGAGAGAGAGAGAGAGAGAGAGAGAGAGAGCAAAGTTAGGCTGCTCGAGAGTGTGACTCCCCAAGCCAACCCGCCAGAGGGGCATTTCGGTTTTACAAAGCCCTTTCTCAAGGTCCTGAGATTTTACTCGCGTTCCTCTCTTGGGGCAGAGCCCCTATTTCACAGAAAATGCAGACAAGACTCACTAAGAACACGGTGACGGTGTGACGGGCTAAGGCGGGGGAGCCCAGGTCTGCCTGTTCAGAATCCCCACCCACATCCCAGGAGCCTAGGGGTCCCGGGTTTTTCCCAAGGCAGACCCTGGCCTGGGTCGCTGGCCGCAGCAAGACCACCCAGCCCTGCCCTGGCCTCAGGCACCATTCTGCCACAAGGTCACTGTATGACCTTCGACATCTGACTTGCCCTCTTTGGGAAAGTCTGATGATTCCTTCCCATGAGGAGGAAGGAGCTCAGCTGGGATTCTCTGAGATCCATTATTGCTCTCGAACAGGAAAACCTGAGGCCCCCACCTGAGCAGTCAGAAAGTGGCAAGTGTCAAGATTAGACGAGATACTGCCAGTAAAGTGCAGAGCCCAATGCCCGGCGTACAAGGGGCGCTCGTTAAATGTCAGCTGCTCTTGGTACTGCGAGTCCATCCTCTGGGCTCAAAGCAAACACGACCACTCTTCCAGGCCTTGCCTGGTCCCCCCCTATCAACAGTAACTCCTCCAACCTCTCCCAGCCCTCAGCCTGCACCTCCGTCTTGGGCTGTCCTGTCTGGTCCTGTGGCTAAGATCTTATGTTCTCCTCAGACTGTGGGCTCACTGAGAGCATGGCCTCCACCTGGTTCATCACTGCATCCTCCTCGGAGCCCTGGCAAAGAGGTTTGGCTGGCCTGGGTGAGAGAGTCCGGATTTAGATAGGGAAGGGGAGGGGAGGGGAGGGGAGGGGAGGGGAGGGGAGGGGAGGGGAGGGGAAAGGAGGGGAGGGGAGGGGAGGGGAGGGGAGGGGAGGGGAGGGGAAGGGAGGGGAGGGGAGGGGAGGGGAGGGGAGGGGAGGGGAGGGGAGGGAAGGGAAGGGAAGGGAAGGGAAGGGAAGGGAAGGGAAGGGAAGGGAAGGGAAGGGAAGGGAAGGGAAGGGAAGGGGAGGGAAAAGATAGAAGGAAGGAGGGAAGAAAAGGAGAGAAGGGAGGACGGATGGATAGATGGATGGATGGATAGATAGATGGATGGATGGATGGGTGAGTGAGTGGATGGATGGATGGAAAAAAAAAGATGTGACTAAAGAACTAGCTGGCCTGACCTGTGGTGGCACAGTGGATAAAGCGTCGACCTGGAACGCTGAGGTTGCCGGTTCAAAACCCTAGGCTTACCTGGTCAAGGCACATATGAGAGTTGATGCTTCCTGCTCCTCCCCCCTTCTCTCTCTCTCTCTCTCTCTCTCTCTCTCTCTCTCTCTTTCTCTTCTCTAAAATGAATAAATAAATTTAAAAATTAAAAAAAAAAAACTAGCTGAGGGAAGAAAAAGTCCAACCCCCCCAAGCTCCACACACACTATAATGCCCCTTCCTGAAAAAGAAATAAAAATGGTCTATAAACATGAGAAAAATGGTTAACCTCACTAGTAATCGAGAAAGTACAAATTAAAACAATGAGCTATTTCTTGCTTGCCAGACTGACACAAAGAAAGGGGTGGGGGAGGAAGAAGAGGAGGAGAGAGAGGAAGAAGAGGAGGAACAGGGGAAAGAGCACGTCCTGTGTGGCCGGACTCGGAGAACCACGCGTTGGCACATTATTACTGAGGGGAAATCGGTACACCCTTCCTGGAGGGAACCTGGAAATGCAGCTCACACATTCTTCGCGCGACTGCCCTTTGACCTAACAATTCCACTTCTAGGGACCTAGCCTAAGAAACACAACGGTTTATCAACGGGGATTCTCACTGCATCCCTGTTTATAACAGCAGAAGAAAAAAAGGGGGGGAAGCCACTAAGTGTCCATCCGCAGAGGCCTGTACATGAGCTCCGGCGCCTCCGTTCTGTAACAGCACGGATACGGAGTCGGTCTCGACTACCGCGAACACGACAGGATCTCTCAGACTGACGGTCTTGTGACCCCAGCTGCACACCTGCGGTACCAAAATGCTTTAAAAAGAAGGTGGAGGGGGGAACTGGGCCCCACCCTCACAGATTCTGGATGATTTAGTCTGTGGTGAGACCCAAATAATGTTATTTCTTTCAATGCCTGAGATGATACTAATGTGCTTCCAAGACTGGAAACCGGCTCGCTGCTACAGTAGCACTGTGACAATAGCAAAAGCCAGCAAGTGTCCTCAAGCAGTACATGACACTATCCAGGTTTCACAGGATGTGTGTGAGCATACACACATCTGCTTCTGTGTACACGCACTGCAGAAAAAGTCTGCAAGGAAAGTGACTAAGTAACAGTGTTTATCTCGGGGCGGGGGCGGGGAATACATTGTTTTTAAAGATGTACAAATCATTTTTTTTTTAACTATGTGAATACAGAGAGACAAGAGGCAAGTTTCACATCCAGGTGAGAGCGGGACAGATCTCTGGCGCCTGTGCCTATGGCCCTGTGTCCTAGCCCCAAGTCCGGGGACTTCTCTAGCCCCTGGAGAAGGCCCGGGTTTCTCTGCTGTCCTTTCTGGCCGCGGAGGCAGCTATAAATAAAGGTAATGGTTATAGACTTGGGCTCCGGAGCTAGACAAGGCCTGGACTAAGCCCCAGCTCTGCGGCCCCCAGCCCTGTGACTCGGGGCCGGGTCCTTCTGGGCCCCCGGTGTGTGCACCTGCGAGACTGCGATCACCAGAGAGCTGTTGTGGGAACCGGGGTGGAGAACACGGAGGGAGAGCGAAAGGCCAGGCCGGGCCGGCCCCGCAAGTGCTGGGTCATGACCGTCCCTCCGTGTGTCCTCCCCCGGGGATCGGGGCTGGCCAGGCTGCTGGCTCTGGATGGGCAAACGTGGAACCTGGTCATTCTCCGCCCACTTTGTCCCCGGGCCACGGAGGCACCTGTTCCAACAATACCAGGCAAAGCTTCGGCAGCCGAAGGAGCCAGGGCCACCACAGGTTGAACTCTCAGACATCTGAAGACAGAGATACCAAGGTCACCGTCATGCGCCCTCGCCCCATCTCGTGTCCAGCGTTCCCCTCCACCCTGCAAAGAGCCGGGGGAGACAGAGGACCACCCCCGAGGCCTGCCTCCTCTGACTCCTCACTCTGTGAACTGCTCACTTCAATTAAGTACCGGGGAAAGACCTAACATCGTTCCAGCCTGCAGTGTCTGAAAGCCCTGGCTTCTCGTATTCTCCCCTTCTTCTACCCATTCCAGCCCGGGTCACACACAGGGAAACTGAGGCCCACCGAGGGAGCCGTCTTGCCCAAGATCACAGAGCACGGTGCCCTCACCCCTGCAGTCCTCCCCTCCGAGAGAAGTCAGATCTCTACTCCAACCTTCCACAAGGCAAAGGGGTCTTTCTTTCTCATGCTGAGTTTTGTCTCAGTGGCAGGTCCCCTGCAAACACATCCCGGTTTCTCCTTCCTGCGTGCTTCTCCCACCCTTGACTCCTACATACGCTGCTCAGGGGCACACACACACACACACACCCCACAGGAGGAGGAAGGCCCTGAAGGTCACTTCGGCTGGACTGCGGAGCCCTGGCCAGCTCCGAGCAGGGAGGGTCAGTTCTGTACTGTCTGAGGTCCCCTCTGCAATGAGGCAAGACGGTGGGGGTCAGACGGGTTAGTCAATTAAAAGTTCTCTTTTCTTTACAATTAGTACGAAAACCTTGCATCGCTTTTATCCTTTAAAAACTACATTTCGTCATCCGGCACGATGTCGGGCCCAGAGCCTTCAATGAACAGTGGCAGTGACACTCGCAGCAGAGGGACGGTGGGCACGCACGAGCCATCCCCCCAGAGCGGCGTGGGGGCTCCCAGCCTCCATTGGGGCAGCTCTCACCTCCTGAACACCGGAAGGGCGGCGGAGGGGCTGAGGAGGGACCGTCACAGACGCCAGTGGCCAGCTGCACGTCCTGCTCAGGCCTTAAAGCTGGTCTATGCCCCCACCCCCCACACACACACACACTGTCAGCCCACCCCGTCATGCCTTCCTTCGCTTGCTCCTTCATTTAGGACCGCATGCGCTCACAAATCAGTCATTTCCTCGCCATTCACTCACTCTCTGGTCCGTTTATTTGTCCCCCCCCCCCCAACAGTTTACACATTTACTCATTCACTAAAAAATCCTCTTGAAACACAAGGACCCAGAGACCCAGGTTGAGGCCACCTACGAGTGAGCGTGGGGTCCTGGAAGCCCGCTGGACTAGCCACACCCCACGCAAAGAAATCGTCCCCACGAGCAAGTTGGGTAGGCTGGCTTGGCCAACGCCGCACAGGGCTGCTCTGGGGCCTGCGGGTTTGAGTCCCGTGGCCCCCAGGAGACAGCACCAGGACCAACACACCAAAGTTAGAGGCGGCAGGCGGCAGGCGGCAGCTGCGTGGGAGGAAGCGCGTGGGCAGGTCAAGCTGCAAAGACACAGGTGTGCTACAGAGATCGTGAGCTCCCCGCACGCGGAGGTGTGCCCGGCCAGGCCGGATGACGCGCAGGGCGCCACAGATACACCCCGAGAGTTGGAATGAAGTGACCGCCATGTTTCCTTCCCAAACCAGGGCCTTCAGGCTTCTGAGAAGTTCAAAGGCAAAAAGTAAAGGTGCGAATCTTCCCGACACGCGTGCCGGGCCCTGGCCGGCCAGTCCCTCTGTGAGGGCACAGGGCATCCGCAGACCTGTCCCGGGCACTGGTCTGTCAAGACCCCCGTGACAGGAGCCTGCACCCTCTTTCCATCCTTCCTCCGCCCCTGGGGGTCCACTCTCCGCCCTCCCCTCTCCCCGGGGACTCTCTAGAGCTGGCGATTGTCTCTGCTCTCCCCCAAGTTCAGCGCTGCAGCCCCAGGGGGCTGGGGACATCGCCACATCTCTGCTTCAGGAACCAGAGCTACAAGGTCTGCAGCCCCAGGCCAAGGGGGTCTGCCCAGCCTGGATGTGGCTGGCAGCCTCGAGTCCCCCCCTCCCCCACGCCAGCTCCACCAGCCAGCCGGGTCCTGCTCCCTAACCAAGCCCAGATGGCCATCACTGCCTTCAGGCAGGTAAAATTCAGTGCAACAGGAGTTAGGTGAACAGTATGTTTTATTTAATTAGGATCAACAGAAGAGATAAACCTCACAGCAGGACAGGGAATGACAACGTTGCAAAAAAGAATTCATGCCTAGGTAACGAAAGGGCACATTTCAATTACAGAGAAAAAGCAGGGGAGCAAAGGTGCCCAGCAGCTCCAAGGACAGCGGCACGGGAGTCTGCGGCACCCGGACCCGCAGAGCGCGCTTGGCCGGCGCTCTCGGGCTGGAAGTCAAGGCAACCGAGAGGCCACCCCAGAACAGCCGCCTCTCACCTGTCTTCCTCACAGACAAGCCAGCCAGCAGCGTGCGGGGCTGAGAGAGTCCGGGGCCAACCTGGGTCCTGGCAGGCAGGTGTGGGGGCCACCCCAGGATCTGCCCTGCCAGCGGCCTCAGTCTCCAGAGAAACGATGTCCCCAAGGACGTTGGAGAGAACGGAACGTTCTCATCTTGAGAATGGTCACTGGGTCCACAGGCTTCTAAGCCTCCCTCCCGCCCGGCCCCCCGCCCACCAGGACTGACGCGGTCCTATCTCTGCCTCAGCTCTGAGCACACCCATCCCACCTGCTCCCACGAGAGAGCCAGGAAAAGCACCCCCACACTCCCAGGAGCGCCCCTTCAGTGTCTGAGCCTCTGCTGCTCCGCTCTACCCAGAATAATGCCGGCCTCGAATCGGATGGCCTTCGGGGCAGGGAGGCTGAGACGCCCGCCCCACCGCCACCCAGGTACTGAGGAGAGGTGGGCCATCATGGTGGTGACGGCTGCCCAACAGTGGGCACCTAGTTGACGCCGCTGAACTGTACACTTAAGAATGGTTAAGAGGGCAGATGCAGGGTTACCTACATCTGACCCCAACCTGTAGAACGGCAGAGTGGCGGAGAGTTCCGAGCCCTCCCCAGACCAGCCAGGTGAGCACCCACAGCACCCGGGCCCCGGAACCGGCGGTTCTAACCAGCTTCACTCCAGGTGACGGTGAGGAACACCCAGCTGAGGACCCGGTGGTCTGGACGAACCCACCCTCTCCCCAAATCAAGGCTCCCCACCCTTCCGAGTGCGGTGCCTTGAATTACCTCAATAAACACTTCTTGGGAAAATGAGCATTCCAAACAACGCACTCTCCAAGTTTCGCACCCCACGGAAAGATGCTTATTTGCACACTCTCCCTCAAAAGGGAATGCTGCCACCAAGCCTTCCTTCCCAGGGCTGGGCGCACCCACCCACACGAGCACACACACACACACACAGGCCCACGGGAACTGTTCCCTCTCTCATCCCCGAAGCCCTGGGCCTCCGGCGACATCAGGCCCATCGCCCCCATTAGCGGCGTGAGGGACGCTGCTGTTACCCGAGTGAGCCCATCCACAGAGCCCCATTTTATATCCCAGTTCAGAAGATGACATGAACATCTGCTTTCACTTCAAGACATTAATTTTCAATTATTGGAGAAAAACAAAATTAGTCCTGACAAATTGCTGGTGAACACAGGCTCTTGTCTGGTGGTTCGTAACAACAACTTCAGGGCCCACCCCACTTAGTGTCCTCCGACCAAGTCTCAGGACGGGTCCCTGTCACCCGGAGTCAATGGCAGCGGTCTCCTTGTCCCGCGTCCTGCCCATTCTCAGACAGCCTGCCCCTGTGGCAGCCAGGTTCAGAGAACTCGGGAGAGGTAGGCTTTCACCTTTCCGGGCAAGGCAGAAATGGAGGGGGGTAGGGGAGCGGTAAATAAAAAACATCCACCCGGACCATTTCTAGCCTCGGACCTTCCAAGGCATGTCTCTCTTTTAGAAGCAGGACTTCCCACACTTAGGCCGGCATGTGGGTCACTCCTGAGTCCAAGGGCGCCCACCCGGTACAAGGCACACTAGAAGCACCTTATAATTCGCACTCGCCATCTCCGACGGGAGAAGGGCGGCTTCCGTGGTTCCCTTGTGAGACCCTTCTCTCCCCCTGCCTAATGCCATCCGGGGGTCCCAAGTCCTTAAACTCGACAGCTCCAGCCTCTGAGATAGGAATGCTCATAATGTCCCGTAACAACAAGAACAAAAAACTATTTGCTGGGGTTCCCATCCACCCAGGAACCTGGTTCAGTCCCAGTCAGAGTCTACAGGAAAAAATCTGTTTTAACTTGCCAACCCCAACCCCAAGGACTCCAAATCCAGAGAACAACGCACTTGATAAAAGATGGTCAACCCGGTAACCTCATCTGACGGGTGTTTTAACATATCCCAGCTCTGCTGTAGTCACTGTATCAATAAGAAACCACTGAAACGTGAGTGAGCAGAAGACTTCAGAGATAATGATGTGGCAATCTTTGAATTTGACTTGTCACAGCTGAAACCAGAGTGTTTGCCTAGCTAACACATGGTGGGGGCTGGCGGGGGGGGGGGGGTGTGGCGGTGAGGGATGCCACAGAAAGGAAGGCCAAAAAAAAAAAAAAGAAAGAAAGAAAACAAAACAACAACAACAAAGGAAAATTATATCTTTAAGAAGAGAATGAAAGACGTTGCTACTTCCAAAGTCAACTGGGTAACCGAGCTCACATTGTGTAATTGACTTTGCCAGTTAGAACAACAGCAGCGTAACAAAGGGAATGTCAGTGTTTTCACAGCGCTAATCTATAACACTGGGAGGCCCTCCGCTGTCAGCCAGGGCTGACAATACAATAGCTTTCAAAGGGATATTACCATCATGCTTTTATTCCTGACATCAATCAAGACAAAGAGAATCCTTTTCACAAGACATTAAAAATCAAACCTTTGTACAAGAATAGGTGAAACAGCGCTCTCCTTCAAGACAGCCGCACAGAGCAATCAGCTAATTGGCACTCCTTGAAAGAGGTAAAGTATTTTTATTTACTGAGTGTACAACCCCACTCGTTGGCTGCCACCGATCCCGGCGGGTAAGCTGTGAATCCAAAGTTTCCATCAGCATGTCCCCCCAACTCCACTCCACCCCACCTCTCTCACGGCAAGCCAGGGGGCTGAAACTTCAGGCGGGACATAGCCCACCCAGGCTTAATTAGTCCATTTTGGGTACAAAACTACTCTGATGACCCTCTAACATGTTTACGTATAAAATGCCCTTGCAAGCGACAGGAATTTGCAGAAATTGCCCAATTCACCAGCCAAGGGTGCATGGTGGTCTTCCCGGGCTACCCACAATCAGGGAGAGCCCCCCTACGGTGTCTGAGGTATTCTTCTATTGTAATTACCCTAGGCCCACAGATAAGAAAGGAGCCCTGACCCCTACCACAAATGGTTTCAAGACACGAAGGTCATATTTAAAAACAAAACAAAACACTAGTGTGCCATGGACAAGGTCTGGGAAAGGGTAAATCCATCTTCACCTCTGCCAAACAAAGAGTTAACCAAACCCACCCACCATTCCACCTGGGTAGAAAAACAGTGGGGCCCTGGGTTGGGGTGGGGGAGGCTGGCCATGCCCTGCTTGCTACCCACCAGACTGGTTTGGGGATGCCTGCCTGTCAGAGACTGGCGCCCGCCTGCACAGGTCCAGGAGCAGGGAGTTAAGAGGTGCTAGTTTTCGCAAGAGCTCATTATCTACACACTCTGCTAACTACTGACATCAGAGTCTGCCAGCCTGCCGACGGGCCCCACAGGCCATGCCCCACACATCTTTGGGGCTGGACAGAGCCACTGGCTTAGGCGGCCCCAAGTCAAAGACTATTGCTGAGGAGGGGGGAGGTCCCTTTGGAACTCAGAGCCAAGGTGTTCTGTGGCGTTTCCCTCTGGTCCCTAACAGACCACCTGCCAAAATTACGCAGAGGGTCCAGTCACCTGAATAGAGAGATGTTACTCTACAAACACCTGCAGCAGAAAAGGATGCTGTCAGTGTGCAGACATAACTGGACGCTGTTATTTATTTTTAAACAGTATCTGAACAAGGGCTGCTGTTCATGTCACTGCAAAAATGGGCAGAAATTTTAAAGCAGGAGGAAACCGGCCACGACACTGCCCCGGAGGCGTCCCGTTCTCCCACCAACGCCACCTCCACCACCTGCGTCAGCCTGTTTCCGAGGGCCAAGCAGCCGCCCGCGTGCACGACCAGCCTCGGTGGCAGGCTGCTTCTTGCACTTACACATCCAAATGAACAGTTAAGAGAAATCAATGCCCCTAATTGCCAGACTATTAAGTCCGACATCAGGGGAAGAATTCCACAGCCACCAGCTTCAGAGTTGGCTACCGATATAGCAATTATTGCAACTTTCTGTTAGACTGAACCAGACCCCCGGCCTTGCATCCCCAGCCAGAGCGCCGTGCTCAGAGAGGCTGCCCTCCGGCTCCCTCCTGCGCCCCACCCCACTCCTTCCCTCGCTCACACGCTGTGGCAGCCCACGGCAGGGCCCGGGCTCACGGGTTCCACCAAACGACGGCTGGATGACTGCAAAGTCACCGGCACCTTGCCCTCTTCCTTTCTGATGCACCTGACGGTTCAATGTTTAGCAGGGGCCTCCTGCCAGAGGCACACAGGGTTACCTTTATTTTATCCCCTATTTAGTTTTTGCAAGAAAACAGGCAGAAGAATCTACAAACAGCAATTACCAAACATAAAGGATGTTTCCGAGGGTGAGACAGTCCCCTTCCAAAGCTGGGAATGGGGGACTTAATTGAGGAAAGCGGCATGCGGGGGGGGGGGTTAAATATTAGGATTAAGTGTCAACTGCCCCACTCCACATGGAAAGCTAAAGGATTTGTTTTGCCCTTCCTACAAGATCATGTACATTTAGCCAAACAAATCTCGACAATTTACACTTGTATATGGTCTCAGCTGAATCAAGAAACCTGTAACCTCAGAACGCCTCTATTTATTACATCTCAATTATTTCCATGGAAACACGGGCAGCGGCGAGCTACACTGTTTCCAAGTCCCTAGACCACCAAATCTGTAAGATGGACTTTTGAGGAGCCGCAAGCTGGCAGGAGGGGGGGAGGACTGAGATGGGGAGGGCAGCACAGAGAAAAGGCACTAGGGGTAGTTTTGGATGTTGGGGTTGTGTGTGGGGGGGGGCTGTGGACACAGCCTCACAGCTAATTAATATGAAGAACTGTAATTAACAGGCTGTTGCTAGACAGAGAAAACTGACAGTATTACAAATGATTCCAAAGTTTTAAGCCGAAGCTGGGGAAAAGATGTGTTAATTTTCCGCATAAGTGAAGAGGCGGTTTCATGGATCTGAGGAGGCAGTAGGAGGGGAGGGAGGCAGGTTAGCCAACAACCTGACACGTATTATCAGCCGAAATAACATCAGTGAGATGTGACGGGAACGGCCCCCAGAACGAGGCCAAAATTATTAAAAAGGGAACAAATCGTTGCACGGCCCCACCACACCACCTGGACACAAAAAAGGGGGGGGCGAATGGTGTAGGGAGGGAAAACTGGTCAGAAAAATGTGCCTTTATAACATGCATGGTTTGGGGTTGTTTTAAAAAAAGAAAATCACAAGGCTTTTGAAAACCAATGAGACTGTCCTCTCCCCCCACCTCGCCTTCCTGCCCTGGCTCCCTTCCCCGTTTGCTGGGTTTTCCAAAAAAACAAAAAAAAAACAAAAAACGCAGACATCCCAGGGGACAAGTGACCCCCACTCCAGAAAGGAGGCTGTGCCCGTGAGTGGGACGTGAACCCACCCGGCCCCCGGGAAGCCCGTTTGATTTTCAGAGCAGCGAGGCCTGTGCTTTCAAATCACACTTTCTGAGCCTCTGTCAGATACCGTTATATTTCTGTCTTTCCTCCCCGCGACGGGCTTTCACATTTCCGAGATCAATGACAAATTAGTCGGGCGACTTGCACAGCAGAATGTGCCGACCAGGAAAGTCCACAATGCCTCTACCTTAGCCCTGACACGCAGCAGTGGAGGCAACAGAAAATAACACAAACAAACAAACAAAAATGTTAAACAGCACCCCTGTCCCTTAAGAAGCACCTTCAAGCATCTTTCAAGGTGAAGACCTGCCGTTTCAAATGCTTGGTGTGGAGCTGTCCACACTCAAGCGCACACTTTTGAATATTGCTTGAGAAGTGGGGGTGGGGGAGGGGTCAGTTCTTGAAAAGCAATAAATCCATCACCGGCTATAACTCTTTATCTATTCAAATTATCTTCTCTCTTAATTCCTCCTTTGATAAGTGGCCACATCTCTATCTACCCTATTCACCCCAGTAGACGGAATAAAAAGCAAAATGGTGAGAGGCAAGGGTTGTAACGCTTCGGGGAAAAGGCAATGGAGCACAGCACAGGGGGAAACGGAGGGTGTCAGACTCCAGGGCCAGAAAGGCACTGTGCTGTGTGGCTGACACTGACGCTTCTCAAACATGCCTACACTGATCTTGCTTGTTCCCAGCTTGCGGCCTCGCCTCCATCAGTTAGCTTGAAGTGTCTGCTACACATCCACACATACGCATTTGGAGAGGGTCACTCATTTTAAGTCCTGTCAAGGCGCATTTCATGAAAGGCTGACGATCAAATCTTGAGTCTTCCTCAGAGATGCACAGAGCGGTTTTAGACTTGGGTTCGGGCAAGTTGGAACCACCTACCTACCCATCTGTTCACTGCAAAGGGCTCTACCTTTGTTTTCTGTGTCTCACCTTCTAAAATAAGGAGGTTGGGCCCTGGCTGGGTAGCTCAGTTGGTTAGAGTGTTGTCCCATATGCCAAAGTTACCAGTTCGATCCCAGGTCAGGGCATATACAAGAATCAACCAGTGAATGAATAAATAAGTAGAACAAATCAATGTCTCTCTCTCTCTCTCTCTCTCTCTCTCTCTCCATTCCTCTCCCTCTAAAATTGACAAGTATATATTTTTTAATTTTTAAATAAAATACAAAAAGGACGTTGGGAGGCATGCATGGATGCAGGTAAGCTCTGCACCTTCCTTGATGAAAAAATCTGCTTCTACACACAGATTTAACACAAATTCAACGGGCGAGTTAAATAAAACTGTTTTCCCAACCAGAGGTTCGGAGTCTACATTTTGTTCTGGGCCACCTTAAGTGCCTCTTCAAGTAGTGAGCAGTGAGCCAGAGAAAGAGAAAAAAAAAAATCAAATACAATTTCAAACCACAGAGCCCTTTTTCTATTCAGCAGAAGGACAAACATCTACTGTCTTCCTGTCCCCTTTTGGGGGGGGGGTCTTTCTTCTGCTTTCCTTGTCCGCCGGTCAGAACACCCTCCAGACCCCCAGTTCCATGGAGCAGGCCAGGCTGTCCCGGATTGGGACGTCTGACAGGGTGAGAGGCCGGAGAGCAACTTCTCTCCACGGAAGAGAGGACAGGCAGCAGGAGGGCGGCTGAGAGTTTGGACTGAGCTGGTCTGCTTCTAAGATGACAGGGAGGGTGGGTCTCTGCTGAGCAGGGACAGTGGGAATCTCCTGGGGCTGTCGCAATGGCGGGTGTCTCAGGGCCCTGGCTGCCTGACTGCGTCCCAGCCATTCCAACCAGGAGTGAGGCTGGCAGGAAGGGAGCTGGGCCCCAACACCCGCTCGCAGGCCGCCAGGAAATGAACTTTTCAGAGCAAAACTGGGCTTGGGCCAGAAGTCATCAGAGGAGTCGGGAGAAGACAAGGGCCTCGGGACTTCTGACTCCAGAGACCCAGCTGCTATCAACCTCTCCCTCCTCTAAGATCTCCCAGGGCGGCCGGGCACCCACCAAGGGGCTGCAGTGGGGACAAAGCCTCAGGCGAGGCCTGAGGGGGCCAGTCAGTGGAGAGAGAAGGGGAGGGGAGGGGCTCAGGAGAGCACGGTCTCTCCCGGGGGCCTCTGCTCTCCGGGGGCCCACTCGAGCTGGGGGCCCTCGGTGGAAATAGAAAGCAAAGCAAGGAGACGAAGGAGCGCGCGTGCGTGGGGTGTAGCGTGTGTGTGTGTGTGTGTGTGTGTGTGTGTGTGTGTGTGTGTGTGCGCGCGCGCGCGCGCGCGCTCACAAACGTGTGCACTCCGGGGACCCATACTGGAAGCCGGCTGGGTGTCAAGGGTGCGGGTGCGGGTGCGCGGGGCGGGTCCTGGGCGACCTCCACGGAGGGGCGCACACGGCGGTCGCTGCGCTCCCCTGGGGACCCGCGTCCCGCCAGCGCAGCGCAGCTCAGACAATGAACTCCTGGCGGAGGCTCCCGGCCCGGCTGGCCTCGGTGGAAGAGGCAGGAAGTGCGGGGGCCTGAGCCGGGCGCGCAGCATGGCCAGGGGGCACCCGGCGGCCGGGGCGCGCGCAAGCAACGCCTGCCGCCCTCGGCGTCCGGGGCGACAAGGTGAGGGCCGAGGAAAGGCAGCGAGGCCCGGGGCCCGGAGCGAGCAGCCTCGAGCTGCCGGCCTCCCGGGCGTCCGGCCTCACCGCCTCTTCCTTTCTCCTGCCGGCCCGCCCGCCGCCGCCGCCGCCGAGATTCGCAATCCCCGCCAAGTCGGGCCCGCACCCCTTGATTGGCCACGCGGGCCCGGGGCTGGCACTCAGGAAGCAGCGAGGGCCCCTCCGCTGCACCCCCAGGCCCGAGCCCACCGCGGCGCCGGCGCCGGGCCGGAGAGGGTCCGCGCGGGGAGGGTCCGCGTCGTGCCCCCGCCGCCGCCGCCGCCGCCGCCTCCGGCCGCCGGCTCCCTCCTCCCCCTCCGCCTCCGCCTCCCCCTCCGCCGCCGCCTCCTCCTCCCCGCTCGCTCGCGCGGGTCCCCGGCTGCCCGCCCGCTCGCCGGTCCCTCCTCCCTCGCTCGCTCCCTCCCTCCGCGCTCGCTCGCGCCTCCGCCGGGCCTCGCTCGCTCACCTTTCACCGAGCGCGGCTTCGCCTGCTTCCGCCTGGACATGTCCGGGGCTCCCGGCGCTCCGTCGCCCTTCGCGGCCGGCTCCCCCCGCCGCCCCCCCGCCGCTCCGGGTAGCCCTTCTCCCCCTTCTCCTCCGCCTGCCTCTCGGAAACTTTTTTTTTTGCAGCCGGGTCGGCGGCTGCGGGGAGCGGCTCACAGGTCCGGGGCAGCCTCCCTGGGGGGGGCGTCCCAGGCTGGCCGAGGCCGCTTGGGGGCGGGGGGAGGCCCGGGGGGCGCGCCGGGGCCCTGCCTGTTGCAATGCGGCAGCTGGGGGCTCGCGGTCCCAGCGGCGGTCCCAGCGGCGCGGGGAGTCCGGAGGCCACTCGGCCGAGCCGAGTTATGCAAAAAAAAAAAAAAAAAAAAAAAAAGCCGCCCCCCTCCTCCTCCCCACCCCCCGCCGGCCCCCGGCCCCTGCGGCCCCCTCCCTCCCTCCCCCACCCCACCGCCACCCTCACCCTCCTCCTCCTTCTCCTCCGCCCCTTGCCGGATTTTTGTGCAAAGTTTGCAGGCGTCCGGCCACGCAGCCCGGTGCGGAGCTCACAATGAACCCATCTGAGGAGGGGGGACAGGGCTGGAGTCGAGGGGTCTCAGGGGGGGAGGAGACCGGGAGGCGGTCGGGAGCACGGAAGCTCAGTACCTCCCGGGGGGGGGGGGGAGGCTTCAAATTATTCCCTGCCGCACAAAAAAAATAATAAATATTAACGGCTAAAAAATGCCCAAACGCCTGGTCTGGAGATTATGATGGATGGGGAGAGGGGATCCCTCAACTCAGCCTACTTGGGGGGCTCGAACGGCTGCAGTGGCTCAGAAGCCGCAGCTCGGGGGCCCCTGGCTCACGCCCCCTTCTCTGGCTCCCGGCTCGGTCTGGCGCCGGCCCCCCGGAGGAGGAAGGGGCGCGCGGGGGGCGCTCAGGCGGTGGCGGGCAGGCGCGCCCGTGCCCCGGGCATCGCTCAGCCCGTGCGCCGGGCCGCCGCTGCCTGCCCTCGGGCTGCGGTGTTCAGCGCGCGGCGCGCAGCCGATCCCCAGGCCGGTGCCAAGTCGCCGGCCCCGCTAGCTGCCTCCATGGGCTAGGGGCTGGGAGAGGGGGGAGGCGGCGGCCGCGGCGGCGGCGGCGGCGGAGGAGGAGGACGAGCAGGCGGCGGCTGGGCTCCCGTCCTCCCGGGCAGCGGCGGCGGCGGCTGCGCCCCGGCTCCTCCGCGCTCCAGCCGGCGCCGGCCCGCCCGCCAGCCTCCCTTGCGCTCCTGTCTTCTTTGTGGTCGCTGGCTCTCCTCCTCCCGATCCGGCTGCTGGGGCTGCACTGCAGAGACACATAATAAAGCCAGGCTTGGCTGGAAATGTAGCCGGGTCCCAGCAGGAGGATGTGAGGAGCGGAGTCCCGGCGGGGGAGCGCTCTGATCCCGTGGGGCGCCCCGCACTGCTCCGGCTCGGATCAGACGGAGAGAGGGCCAACAGCACCGAGCGATGGACAGCGCTGGAAATACAGCTCCGGCCGCCCGCAAAACCCGGACCACGGCGGCAGCGGCGGCGCGGCGCGGCGCGGGCGCGGACACCACAACGGCACG
The DNA here is from genome assembly GCF_036850995.1 of Saccopteryx leptura. Classification (NCBI taxonomy): domain Eukaryota; kingdom Metazoa; phylum Chordata; class Mammalia; order Chiroptera; family Emballonuridae; genus Saccopteryx; species Saccopteryx leptura. Next base: position 4,932,675 of record NC_089511.1, read on the forward strand.
CGGGGCGCTGACTCGGGCGCTGGTGGCAGCGGGGGCGGGAGGAGGAAACAGGCACGCGGCCCACGCGTGCAGTCAAACTCGCCCAGACGTATCAGCATCACATACTGCAGAAAGTGGAGGGAGGGTGGAGAGCCAAACGGGGGTGAATCGTCCCAGTATTGCCACCTCCGCCAACTATGCCCCACAAACACGAGTTATCTCTCCCTGGGCCTGGCTTTTCCCTCGGATTTTGTCCACGGGTCAGTGTTTGAAGACCTTCGGGTCCTCACGTCCACAGTTTCTTAAGCCACTGGGCTAACTCTGTTCCCCCCAAACAAGCATCTGTAGGGTTCCCGCGTCTGGTTGCGCAAGCCTTAGTTAATTTAAGACTTACAAAGGACGATCTTAGCTACAAAGCACAGCCATAGCAGTGCCTGCCCCAGAGGCTGACGAAAGAAACTGGCCCTACTTTCCACAAAGTTTTGCCCCAACCACCAGGGGGCGCCTCGCGCCCCCTGGAGCTCTCGACCAGCAGAGGCTTCGATCTCCGACCCGGCGGGGTAAGGGCTCAGACTTAGGAAAAGTCGGCCCCAGGAGGCTCCCCTAAACCGACTCTTTGAAGCCTCCCCTCCCCCAGCAGCTGCAGGCGGCCAGGTCTAGGGTGGAGGATTGGTCCCGACGTCGCCCCCCTCCCGGGCGAGTGGCGCCACCTTGGGCCGGTTCGCTCTGGAGCTGGGAGAGTCGAGCGGGTGCGCAGCGCGGCGCTGGGGGTTATCAATCTCACGGATCGATAACTTGCCACTTGGAGAGGGGAGGGCTGTGTCCCCTCGGAGACTAGTTACCCAGGGCAACCTTTCACGGAAAAACCCGCGGCCCGCCGAGAGCCGCGCTGGGGCCGACCGGGCAGCGGCGCCCGCCCCAAGCAGGGCGCCTGCGCTCCGCCGTTCCCCAGCCCGCTCGCTGGCCAGCCCGGCCCGCAGTCCCACCAGGCCCTGCTCTCCTCTCTGGGCCGGCGGGCTCCGACCCGGTGCTGAGCTGATTGCTGGGGCAGATGCCACCTTGCATCCCCGTGGCTAGGGAGCGAGGGCTCGCCAGTGCGGGGAAAGGCTGGCAGTGGGGCTGGGGGAAGGACAAGCTTGCGCTCTCAAGGCAGTCTCTGGGGTCTAGTCGGGTGACCGGCAAAACGCAACGCCGAGCCGTACACCTTGACAGCGGGAGACAGAGAGCCAGGATCCCTAGGGGGGCCAGAACCAGGACAGAGATGTCCCCTAGCTGAGACGCAGGACCTGAGGGTCAACCCCTCCCCAAGTTAAGCTGTCACACACACACACACACACACACACACACACACACACACACACACACACCCAGGTCACCGCCCATTGCATCTCTTGCATCTGAGAGTGTACAACATTTCGGCCTTCTCGGAGGAAGTGGGAGCCACCTCCTGCAGCTCTGCGATGGCCGGGGTTTGGCTGAGAGGGGGTGCCGAAGGCCAAAGCGAGGGCAGAGGCCGCGAGGCGCCTGGGAAGGAGCCAGGAAGGAGGGGCGGAATCAGCAGCTCCCCCACCCCCGCCGGCGCCTGGGATCGTGGCCCGCGGAGAGAGGCTGACAGGCGGCAGATGGCACACGCTGGGGGAGGGGGGTGATTGGCCTCGGCTCCGGGGTGCCCCCGCCGTGGGCTGCCTCTCCTAGAGAGGGGGGCGGAGAACAGCCCCCGATGGCCCGCCCAGGCTCTCTGCGGCTGGAGGCTTCGGATCGTGCCCAGCCGGGAGCCCAGAGAGGGGGCAGACAAAGGGAGCTCGGTGGGGGGGAAGGGGTGTGTTGGAGGAAAAAGGGGGCATCGCGGGGCAGCGCTGCCCTTCTTCGACTTCAAGGAACTGCGGAAGGCCCAGAGGCCAGTGGGGGTGACGGGATGGTGCGGGCAGCAGCCTGTCCCGAACCAGTCCGCAGAGGCCGAGGTCCCAAGAGCACGAAGTTGTTTGGACCCTCGCGGTGGCAGTCCCACGTGTTCGCTCACCCCGCCCCCACCGCAGGGCCGGGCTGCTGTCTCCCAGCTCAGTGGCGGTCAGGTGGGAGAGAGCTGGACCTGGGCCCCATCTCTCTTCGGCTTTCTCTGAAGATTTTTCATTTTTAATTCTTTCTTGAAAAAAATAAAAAGCTATTTTACAGAAAATTCCAGAGCAGCCAATAGCCAGTAGCTCCTACTTGAAAGGGTCTCAGGGGGCACCAGCTGAGGGCAGAGCAAACGGCCCTGCCGCCTGGGCCTTGCTTCTCACCAGCCCGGTGTCCTGGGACCTGGAGAAAAGGTCATTTTTCAGGTGGCATCTTATACTCCAGATGCTTGCTTCCAGCAAGGCAGCCAGGGGCTCAGGCCCCTCCCCTGTGGCCAAGGCCCCTGTGACCTTCAGCTGTCCTCTCCAGGGGAGGGGCTGCACGAACTGTGAGAAGCCACCAACATAAATGCGAGAGAAATTACAAGCTGAGGTTTTTGGAGACAAATAAGGCGATGCTCATAGCAGTGGGCATCTTCCTTCCAAGGGTCATAACTTTGCAGGGGGAGGGGCCTTCCCCACCCAGTTCTGCTTGGTCCTCAGGATGTGGCCCAGACACAGTGGGTGAGGCTTCTTCCTTGAGTTTCAAAAAGAAGCAGGTGTCACCCAGAGCAGGAGGCGCTGGGAGCCGCGAACATAAGGTAGGATCAAGAAGCAAAATGAAATAGGGTTCCTTTGGCAGCCTCGAAACCAGTATCCCTGAAGAGGCCCCAGGGGAGTTCAAGGGGCGCTTCGCCATAAGTGACCCAATGACCGCCTCCGCCTTCTCCCCATCCACACACACCCATGCACACGCGCGCACACATACAGTTACTTTGAGTGGTGCTCAGTTATACTCAATCTAAATCTGTGACTTCTGTTTACCATTTTATTACCTGAAAGTCACGCGCTCTCCCAACTTACCATGGCCTATAAGGAACAGTTATCCTGGGGAGGGAAGATCGAATCCTCCTCTCCTCCCCCCACCCCCCAGGCTGTCCCCAGGAAAGAAGTCCATTCCTCTATTCATTAGTTCATTGGACGTTTATTGATTGACTGTGTGCCTACTTTGGAAGGGTGAAATCATGGATAATGGTCCCAGGCCCTCCGTGCTGGAGCTTGTTCTGTTGTGGGAAGGCTCACTTTTAATAAATGGCCACATAAATAATTATTTAATTACAGTTTTAAACAATCTTGAAAAGGAAACATGTAGTGGGAATAAGGTAAAAACAAAACAAAACAAAAAACCCCAGAAGGTCTCCGTAATGGTCTGGCTGAGAGCCTGGAAGAGGGAAAAGGAGTCAGAGTTCCAGGCAGAGTGAATAGTGTGTGTAAAGGGCCTGGGGTTGAGAGAAGCTGGATGATTCAGAGGGGAAGTTGTCACAGCTCAGAGCAAAGGGCTGAAGTGGGCAATCACAGCCGGGCTTAGAAAACAATCTGATCCATCTTCCAATCCAGACCTCTCCACACTGGCCTCTGCCCCCATCTTGACCTTACTGGAGAAAAACTCAAGCATAGGACTCTCTGCCTCCATGTTCTTATCTGCAAAGTGGGGATACAGATAGCATGGATCTCATGGGGGTGTCCTGAGGAGTTCGTGTTAGGACACGCTGCCAGCCTGGTCCAGACAGCAGCCACGCGGCCCCGGGGGCTGCCAGGCCTTCACTTTCCTCCCTTCCTGCCTCCCACCTTCGTCATCCATCAAGGTCAACCTTATTTATTAAGAGAGATGCCAATCTCATGACTGCAAACTCCCTCTTTGCCCTGACCAGTCCCTCTTTCTGCTGTGTTCCCTTAAAACAGACATGCCTCTGCTCTCTTGAAGCTCTAGGTCTATGGAGAAGCGTCAGGTCTATGGAGAAGCGTCAGGTCTGTGGAGAAGCATCAGGTCTGTGGAGAAGCAACAGGCCTATGGAAAAGCATCAGGTCTGTGGAGAAGCTCTAGGTCTATGGAGAAGCATCAGATCTATGGGGAAGCGTCAGGTCTATGGAGAAGCGTCACGTCTGTGAAGAAGTGTCAAGTCTATGGAGAAGCGTCAGGTCTATGGAGAAGCATCAGGTCTATGGGGAAGCATCAGGTCTATGGGGAAGCTCTAGGTCTATGGGGAAGCATCAGGTCTATGGAGAAGCGTCACGTCTGTGAAGAAGTGTCAGGTCTATGGAGAAGCATCAGGTCTGTGGAGAAGCTCTAGGTCTATGGAGAAGCATCAGGTCTATGGGGAAGCATCAGGTCTATGGAGAAGCATCACGTCTGTGAAGAAGTGTCAAGTCTATGGAGAAGCATCAGGCCTATGGAGAAGCATCAGGTCTGTGGAGAAGCTCTAGGTCTATGGAGAAGCATCAGGTCTATGGAGAAGCATCACGTCTGTGAAGAAGCGTCAAGTCTATGGAGAAGCGTCAGGTCTATGGAGAAGCATCAGGTCTGTGGAGAAGCTCTAGGTCTATGGAGAAGCATCAGGTCTGTGGAGAAGCTCTAGGTCTATGGAGAAGTGTCAAGTCTATGGAGAAGCGTCAGGTCTATGGAGAAGCATCAGGTCTGTGGAGAAGCTCTAGGTCTATGGAGAAGCATCAGGTCTATGGGGAAGCGTCAGGTCTATGGAGAAGCATCAGGTCTGTGGAGAAGCATCAGGTCTGTGGAGAAGCATCAGGTCTATGGGGAAGCGTCAGGTCTATGGGGAAGCGTCAGGTCTATGGAGAAGGCTCTGTGTTTGAGTGGACTCGCTTTCTCCTTTTTCTCTCTTGTGCTTTTATTTTAATGATCCATCCATTTGTGGAACCCAGGTTTTCTTGGGCACTTGAGGCCTAGGGGCAGTAAGGAAGCAATGGCTATGCTCTCTGGTTGAACCTGCCAGGAGATGGCCTGGCCCCTTGATTATGAACCAGCAGTCACCCACCATCCGGGTCTCCCCCACCTCCACATCAGTTTCGGCAGAATTGAGCGTTTGATCTTGAAGCTTTGGAAGCTGCAGAACAGAATCAGGCAAGATATTGTAGAAGAGTCCCTTTCTCTGCTCTTTCTTCTCAGCCTGGGGTTCGGAGAGGGCAATTCTTGCAAGTGAAATCCCCCCAAGGATCCCCAGTGTCCCCTCCCCATGACCACAACTCCGAGAGGCCAGCTATGGGCCCAGACAGCCGCCTCCCTGGGGCTAGGGGAAGATTCAGGCCAAAAACAATAAGGCGGGTGTGGGAACCTCCTTGTCTTCTCCAGTTTCTGCTCAGCTGGGAAAGCCATTTCTATTTGATCATCATTATTATAATTCTTTAATTCTTTGAGTGTCAGCAGTCTTTTGCTAGGAACACCCACCAGGCAGCAAAGAAACCAACTGGGTGGGAGAGTCCCGGGGGACCCGCACCCTCGGAAAGCTTGAACTCCTGGCCCTGAGCGCCTCCGCCCGGGCCACCGCCTGGCTGCCCCAGTATGTGGCACACAGCCGGGGGTCACTCGACTCTGGGTCACTTGTTGCTTTGTTCTCTGAAAGTGCTTCTTTTACAATGTGTGATTCTTCACTATAAAAGAAAAACATACAAGTATGCAGTTGACTCTTGAACAACACAGAGGTGGGAGGTGCCAACACCCCACGAAGTCAAAAATCTGTGTTTAACTTCGACTCTGAACACTTCCCCTCTGGAATGAATGAGAGGAACATCCAGGTGTCCAAGCTTGAACTAGAAGCGACTGCATCAGGCAGGGACACACTCCAGAGCTGGTCACAAGGCGTTGGGCCATCGGTAGCTCAATCAGCCACCCATGTGTTGTTAATTAGCAAAGAGGGTATCAAAAGTGTGATTGACTTAGAAATGGGCTCTCATTGGTGGAATTAAAGGTATTCAAAGTATGGTTTAGCAAAATGGTCTCGAGACACTCCCCACCTTGTCTGAACCAAAATGTAAATAAGTCCAGGGAGGCTGAGATAACCTGTATACTTGGGGCACCTCTCCCAGCTTGGTCTGTCAGGGGGTCCAGTGTTCAGCCATTAGAATAGGATCTCTGACGACCTAGTGCCCGGCAGAGGGCTTGTCCAGAGTGCACCTCTCCCACCGGGAGCGGTCGGGTAACATTAGAGAACAGAATGCTGGGACTTTGTTGAGCTCACAAAAAAACGTACTATAGACCAGTTTTGTCCTTGAGATAATCATGCTTTAATAATGGTCGTGTTTGGTCGGAGGCTTGCTTTCTCTAACGCCTGGTAGAGGGGTTCTGGGTGGGGAGGTCACAAACCCTCACCCACCTCTAACCAACCTCTTTGGTGACCAGTATTATCTACCAAAAAGTACCCAAGCACGTGCAGGAGCAAACTGACTTGGAGCATTTTGCAATAACAATAATCATCAGCATCTGAGATTGGGCTGTTTCCTGGGCTCTGTTCCCTCCCAACCCCCACCCATCATGAGAAGAACCCGCTAGGGGCCTGAGCCTCAGAGAAATGCCATGGAGATTTCAGAAGAGTGTCAGCACGCAGGCCCCGGGGCTGGGCACAGGTGAGGGGGACCCAGTGCCCGTGCGCAGGAAGAGGGAAGTCAAGTCCACTGTGGTCCCCATGGTGTCCCCAGGTCCTCAGACGCTCAGAGCCCAGTGGCGGCATCGGGAGAGCATCCCAGTCTGCACAGCGTACAGAGGATGGGCCCGAGACCTCTGAGCAACCAACCAGTAAAAATCTTTACCCACCCGGCCCTGGCCGGTTGACTCAGTGGTAGAGCGTCAGCCTGGTGTGTGGAAGTCCCAGGTTCGATTCCCGGCCAGGGCACACAGGAGAAGCGCCCATCTGCTTCTCCACCCCTCTTCCTCTCCTTCCTCTCTGTCTCTCTCTTCCCCTCCTGCAGCCAAGGCTCCATTAGAGCAAAGATGGCCCGGGCGCTGGGGATGGCTCCTTGGCCTCTGCCTCAGGCCTTTGAGTGGCTCTGGTCGCGACAGAGCGACGCCCCAGATGGGCAGAGCATCGCCCCCTGGTGGGCATGCCGGGTGGATCCCAGTCCGGCACATGCAGGAGTTTGTCTGACTGCCTCCCCGTTTCCAGCTTCAGAAAAAAATAAAAATAAAAAAAAATCTTTACCCACTAGGTCAGGGCTATTTCAGAATAGAGCCCTAGGTTTGGATATGGGCCCCCATCATGCCAGGGTCGTGCCCAGCGAATCCTGGTGACTAGAGACGCAAGCGGACCAGAGAAGCCAGGGGCAGGCTCTGGACAGACAGGCCCACCGTGTAGCACAGAGGCTGATGTCGCAGAAGGGTCCAACCTCTCAAGCCAGACAGGCCTGGATTCGAACCCCAGGGCAAGGCAACCTCGTCTGTAAAGTCAGGAGAATAATGTCCATGGCCCAGGGAGGGTTGGGACACTAAGATAATATCGCCGTCGACCTGCCTCCGCGGCGTTGGGGAGGACATGAAATGAGTAACGCCGTGGCGCTGTGCCTGGCACACGGCACTTTGCACACAGTAGGCACTTGATCGATGTTATGTGTTGATGGTGGTCCCTCAGGGGTGGCGGTGGCTGTGGCCCCACTGAGGGCTGGCCTGATCAGGAGGGTCATTTGCAGGGACCAGAACTAGCTACGCCACAGAACAGAGCTGGTAAGGCAGCTTCCCCGAGAGAATAAAATCGTCTTTTTTTATCTTCCAGTTCCCTGGATCCATTAACTAGGTCCTTCTATACTGTAAATGTCTAAACCATGTGACCTATTGTTAATATTTATAGGCAAAGCACACACAACAGCCTCTCGGTAAGCTTAGCCTCCCCGGGAGGCCTAGGGCAAGCCCTCTCTCTGCCTCAGTCTCCCTATTGGTGAGGTTGCTAGTTACCTAGCTAAATGAAGAAGCAGATCTGGGTTGACTCCTACGCTGTGGCCCAACCAGCACCAGGCCAGCGGTCAAAGCCAGAGGGAGCCAAGGACATCCAGGTGAAAGGCCACCAAAGAGAGGTGATGGGGCTTGGTCTGGGAGCAGAGGGGGCCAGGCTCAGACCCCAGCGGACCCAGCCTGGCCCCCTGCTTCTCGGGGCCTCCTGCTGCCTCCTCTGAGTGTCCGGCCCCACCCTGGTCGTGCACATTGGGACATGCCAGGGCCTGGCTTCCCAGGGGCCAGAGGGAGCTCCCGCAGGGGACTTCAAAAGCCCAAATGCCTTTCAGAAAGGAACTAAAACTTTCTGCTTAAGCAAAGCCTCCACAGGAGAAGAACAGCCTAGCCCTTTTCTTTTAAAGCCTCTTTATTTTCCAGCCGGCTGGCCTGGTCATTCTCTCTCTTTTTTTTTTTCTCTCCATTATAAATGGTCCCAGCTGCAACACGCAAGGAGGAGAAAGCATCTCCCAGGCCTGGGCAGGGGCCCGTTGCAGCCGCCGCCGCCTGGCTGGCCTCCTGCGGCAGACAAAGGCAGCTCCAGCCTGCAGCACCCACTGGGAGAGGCCCCGCCGGAGGCCCCCCCCCCCCCCTCGCCCAGAGCCAAGGCCACAGCGGGAGCCAGGGGAGAGTTCAGGAAGTTTCTGCCAGCACTCCAAACCTTCTCCTGCCCCCAGGAGAGAGCCACTATCCGGCCAAGCCTAGGACTCCTGGAGAGCCTGTTTGCTGGGGCAGAAAATGAAAAAACTCCAGCCCCTGCCCCTACCCCGCCATCCTAGTGACAGGACTCCGGGCTTTAGACAAGCAAGGAGCCTAGGAGATCATCTAATTCAGTGGTGGTCAACCTGGTCCCTACCGCCCCCTAGTGGTGGTCAACCTGGTCCCTACCGCCCCCTAGTGGTGGTCAACCTGGTCCCTACCGCCCACTAGGGGGCGCTCCAGCTTTCACGGTGAGCGGTAGCGGAGCAACCAAAGTATAAATAAAAAGATAGATTTAACTAGAGTAAGTTGTTTTATAAAGATTTATTCTGCCAAACTTAGCGAAAATCCGACATAAAATACTTGGTAAGTAATTATAATATTATAATATGCTTTCACTTGCTGTAACTCTGCTTTATAAATTTTATAAAGTAAAGTGAGTTCCCTACTTTATAAATCACCATGACTGTGGAACCGGTGGGCGGTTAGAAAATGTTACTACTAACAGAGATACAGAAGTGGGCGGTAGGTATCCAAAGGTTGACGACCCCTGCTCTAATCCAACCACCTGGCTGGAAAATGGGGAAACTGATGTCTGAGGAGAAACAGACTTGCCCAAGGTCACACTGCCAGTGAACGGCAGCGCTGACTCTCACCGCCAGGGCTCCCAGGAGCAGTGGAAAGGAAATGTCGGAGCTGGGGGGAGGCGGGGGCCGTAGTATCCTGAGGCTGCCGGATGGGGCGGGAGGCTATTTAGTTTGTAATAGGTAAGGCCCGAGAGCAGATCTCCTGCTGCGTCCTCTCCACTCCCCTGCCTCCCAGCACGTTCTCTGTTCTCTCGTTCCTCTGTGCCCCTGGGTCCTCCTCTGTGACATGGGGCTATGCCGGTAGCTGCCCCGTAGGGCTGGTGTGAGGATGACCAGCCAACATGTCAAGGGCTTGGGACAGTGCTCCAGCTACCTCTTCCGTCTGTAAACGCGAGGAGTTGTTTTCTTCGTCCGATAGATATTTACTGGCAGCCTCTGGGGTCTGCTCTGTGACAGGCCCCCAGCTAGATGCTGAGGGTTCAGCTGGGCCCTGCAGAAAGGTCCCTGGCCTGCTCCCCGCCCCCGGGGTTAGGGGACTGGTGCGTGTGGGTGGTCCAGCCCAGTGCCTGACACCCCAGGCCTCAGTTCTCCTCTGAGCTGTGAGAAGTCTGGCGGGAGCCACAGACTCAGGAGTCTGCTGAGCAAACCAGGGTGGCCAGGTGATGAGGCCAGGAGACCCAAGAGCCCACGGGGGGGCTCCAAGGACAACAGCCTGGCAAAGAGGTGGGATGTTATTATCCGTGTGCCTTTTTATTTTTAATGTGGACAGCTTATTCAAGAACTTTAATTATGTTTTGAAGTGGGACTGGGCCCTCTGAAGAACCCGGGTCCCCTGGCTACCTGCCTGGGGTATGGGGTAGCACGGGGAGTGTGTGAGAAAGAGAGAGCCTGCCCAGCGTCCTATCTCGGTCAGTGTCCCCCACCCTCGCCAGCCACCACGCCCCCAGGGCCCTTCCCGGGTGGCCAGAGAGCACAGGTGGGGGCGAGCGCAGAGGGAACCATGCTCAAGCTTCCCGCAGGGCCACGGGGTTCGGAAAGTCAGCGGACCCACAAACACACACTTCCCCTCCTAGCCCTCTGAGCCCAGGCGTTCCCAGGAACCTCCCCTGGGTCTGGGGGAGGGACCAGCCCCCTCCCCCTCGCACGCCTCCTTCCCAGCACCACATCCACCTCAGGGCCCGGCCTGATGCCCTCAGCGTGCTCTGCCCACTCAGACTTCTTCCCTCTGCCCCGATGCTCACCCACTGTTCTCTCCCCTGGACGGATGAGAAAACGGAGACCCAGAGAGGCTTGTGTCACTGCTACGAGGTCAAACAGCCCGAAGGGATGAAACGAGGATTGAAATCAAGACTTATCTCCCTCCAAAGTGGGAGGTTTTCCCCTGCGCAGCGGTCGGCCGGTGTCCAGTTGCCACACTTTGCCTGTAGTGCAGCGTGAATGTGGTGATGTTAATGGGTAGGTGTTTAGATAGACAAAGGCAGACAGATATAAAGACAGTATCTGGGAACCACACACGCGTTTGGGTCAGGTGGCAAGTCTGCATGGAGCGGCCCCTTCCCCCGAATCTCCGTCAACTCCCACCTTTTGTTGTTGTTGTTGTTGTTGTTTTTAATTTTTTTTAATTTATTTATTCATTTTAGAGAGGAGAGGGAGAGACAGAGACAGAGAGAGAGAAGGGGGGGAGGAGCTGGAAGCATCAACTCCCATATGTGCCTTGACCAGGCAAGCCCAGGGTTTCGAACCGGCGACCTCAGCATTTCCAGGTCGACGCTTTATCCACTGCGCCACCACAGGTCAGGCTGTTGTTGTTGTTTTAAAGTTAATTTTAAGAGAGAGGAGAAGAGAGAGAGAGAGAAACAGGGATTTGTTCTACTTATTTATGCTTTATTGGCTGATTCTTGTGTGTGCCCTGACCAGGAATTGAACCTGCAACCTTGACTTACGGGGCAAGGGTATTTTCGTTTTTAATTAGGACAGATTTCAAACAAGCCAAAAAGAATACAGTGTAACCCATATGCCCCAGCACGTTATAATGTTACCACGGCGGTTGGGGGCGGACTTTCTTAGATATGGGCGATGGATGTGTTCTCGACCTTACTGTATATACTAAGGCTTCAAGTCAGATCCCCTAGGTCCCCTCAACTCTCTCCAACTAGACCTAAGTCCTTTCTCTTTAAAAATGCTGCTCCCGTGTCAAAGGGGCCACCATGAGTCGCCAGCAGGGCAGGACAAGCCTCCAGAGTTTTGGTATTCCCTCTTCAGGAGGACGCCCCACGGACCTTGGCGGAAATAGGGGATCACAGACAAGTACTCAGTGACCCTGGGACCCTGGGGAAGGGCCCTTGGAACAAGCAGTGGAGGTAGCAAGGGTCCCATTTTACCGGGGTGGGAGGCGCTCAAGACCAAAGGCTGCCCCTGTGTTCCTCTGCCCTCTCCCTGCTGACCGGCCGCTTCCCCGGGAACAGTGGCACAGAGGAAGGGGCGCCTCTAGAGAGGGGCTGGGAGCCCCAATGCCCTGGCGGAGGTGAGGGGCTAGGCTGTGCCCAGCCCGCAGGGCAGAGGGCTGCGGGGCCTTGGGCGGCTGGCTGCCTCTGCGCGTCCACAGGGACCTCAGGGTGCTTGTCGGGCCCCCGCTGGGGGCGAGCAGAGCTGTCCAGCGGGCCCTGTGCGAGCTGTGAGCGAGTGGCCTCGGGCACTCTGGGGACGACAGGCAGCAGGTCGAGCAGGCTGATATCTCTAGGCACACCAGAGAGCCCGCCCGCTGTGGTGGGCTGTCCACCAGGTCAGGGGACAGACAGACTGTGGCTCTTGTGCTCAGTTGTCTCTTGATATCCAGAAACACACACAGGAAGACACACACCTCTTTGGGACCTTGCTCGTGGAAATGCGTCTGTCCAGCTAACCCCAGGGTTTGGGGAATATAAACAGAAATGCTACATCTTCTCCTGGGCAGGCCCGTGGCCTCACGTGGGCTTTCAGCAAAGACACAGAGCAAAAAACAGTGAGATAATAATAATTACAACAATACCAACCTTGGAATTTTTCTGTTGCAAGCAATTAAAAAAAAACAACATCTAGCTTAAACGGGAGAAGATCCAGGTATCACCGGCACACAGCCCCTCTACCTCACTGCCTTGCTCTTCCACACGGGGCTGCATCCTCAGAAGACTCCACACAGTGACAGCAGGGCTGCCAGCAGGCCCTGGCCAGTTGGCTCAGTGGTAGAGCATCAACTCGGTGTATGGAAGTCCAGGGTTGGATACCTGGTCAGGGCACACAGGAGAGGTGACCATCTGCTTCTCCTGTCCTCTCTCTCCCCCTTCCTTCCTTCTCTCTCTCTCTCTCTCTCTCTCTCTCTCTCTCTCTCTTCCCTTCCTGCAGCTATGGCTCAATTGATTTGAGCACATTGGCCCTGGGGCACTGAGGATGGCTTTGTGGAGCCTCCATTTCAGGTGCTAAAAATAGCTGTGTTGGGAGCATAGTCCCAGGTGGGCAAAGTTTCAACCTCAGACGGGAGGTGCAGGGTGAATCCCAGTCGAGATACATGAGGGAGTCTGTCTCTGTATCTCTTCCTCTCAGTTAAAAAAAAAAAAAATTAGGGCTGCCAGCAGCTCCTGCTGCCCCGCCTGTGTCGAGGTCAGGGCGGAAGAGCCAGCCTCTTTCCCCAACTTTGTATTGACCACCATGAGAGGACCAGCCAAGGGCAGTTGCCCGGCCCATCCTGTGAGCCGGGCGTGGTGTTGCGCTGTCTGGACCATTATCTCAGTCTATCTTCCTGCACAAATCACCGCTAGAACTCACATGTATTGATTTTTGTTAAATGTCTTTCCCACTAGACTATAAGCTCCATGAGGACAGGGACCTTGTGTAGCTCATCCGCTGCTCTGTCCCCCAGTGCCTCGAGGAAGCCTAGGACAGCCTAGGCACTAAAGCGGTTACTGGAAAGAATACGATTCTAACCACCACCCCCCTGAAGTAGGGAACCAATGGGGGTGGGGGAGGGGTGAAAGTTCTCACTCCCTGACCGGCTCAGTTTCTAGCTGGTTTCCCACCAGTGGAGAATGCCTCATCTCACCTCTCTTCAGGCTCTGTTCCAAACCCCATACCTCCCACCCTCCCGACAGGGCTACCTGCCCAGTTTGCTGCTGGGGACAATGTTCCTATTACATGATCTTTCTCTATTTTTTATTTTTTTTTAATTTTATTAATTGATTTTAGAGAGAGAGGAAGGGCAAGAGAGAGAGAGAGAAACACTGATTTGTTGTCCCACTTACTTATGCATTCGTTGGTTGATTCTTGTGTGTGCCCTGAATGGGGATCGAACCCACAGCCTTGACGTATGGGGATGACGTTCTAATCAGCCGAGCTTCCCGCCAAGGCTCTTTCTCTATTTTTTTAAACACTGTATACACTATAGCCTGACCAGGCGGTGGCACAATGGATAGAGCATTGGACTGGAACACAGAGGACCCAGGTCGGAAACCCCGAGGTTGCTGGCTTGAGCAAGGGCTCATCTGGTTTGAGCAAGACTCACCAGCTTGAACCCAAGGTCGCTGGCTTGAGCAAGAGGTCACTCGGTCTGCTGTAGCCCCCCCCCCCCCCCGGGTCAAGGCACATATAAGAAAGCAATCAATGAACAACTAAGGAGCCACAATAAAGAATTGATGCTTCTCATCTCTCTCCCTTCCAATCTGTCTGTCCCTATCTGTTCCTCTCTCTGTCTCTGTCTCTGTCACACACACACACACACACACACACACACACACACACACACACACTAATTGAAACTACAGAAACCCAGAAGGAAAGTTACCCAAGATGAAAGCAATGTTTTCCCATTTCCGTGTCACTAGCTTCTCAGGTTCATGTGCAAAATCGCCGTCACGGTTTACAGTCGCAGCCAACACAACACCACACTCGGGCACGTACTTTTCGTCCACGTTCTGCAGCTCACACTCGCCCAGCTTTGCTGTAGACCAGGTTAGCTTCCTCCCCACCCCCCTCCCCGTACTTAGCCCCCTGCTTCTGAGGCCGACCCTCTGGTGTGTAACCTTCCAGAGGGATCCTCCGTGCTCACAGGACATACACAAAATGTCCACATATGACAAGGGGGCAGGGTTGAAATTTGTGCTCAAAAGGGCTGCATATTGCAGACACTGGACACTTGTCCACCTCTGACCCTCCTCCTGGAAACTCTCCAGGGAACTTGGGAAAATGCCAACTCATTCCCCCTCAGGGCCAGGCCAGGTAACACTGCATATGCAGATGGTTACAACTTAACCTCTCCTCTGCCAGGGAAGGTATCTAGGCTTTTAGCATTTCAAAAAACGCTCCAGAAAGTATCCTTGTCTATCTATGCTGAGGTCCCGGGACTGACTCTCAGGAATGTGGGCGCTGGACAAAGGCTATATTTTTTTTGTTTTGTTTTGTTTACATTTTAAGATATAGTGCCAAATTTCTTTCTCCCCCTCCAAAGCTGCAAAATCCTGTTTCTACCAACTATGTATGAGGTCCCCATGCCCCATCCCTTACCGACCGGAACTGAATGGCTTCACCAGTTTTTATTTTTGCTGATCTGATGGGCAGAAAATGGCATTTCGTGTGGCTCTAATTGGCATTTTTCTGGACCTGGAGTCCTCTTGGGCTCCTTTTCATGTGACCTTGGGGTTTCCTCTTCCGAAAATGTCTCGCTGTCTCTTCGGACCTTTGGGGGGGGGGCTTTGACTATGGGCTGACCTCAGTGCCTCGGAATTATTTATGCCCCCCCCCCAATGCTGTGAGCTCTGCCTGGGAGGGAGGGGTGTGTCTTCCTCCTGCCACAGGGTGTGTCTTCCTCCTGGCCACTGCAGCAGCCCAGCACACAGCAGGACGCACAGCAGGACTTCAGGAAACACAGGCTGGGGGAAGGGGCCCCTGCCAGCCGGGGAGTCTCCAGGCTGCAGCCCTCCCGGTCAGTCACCTGGGCAGGCTGGCATTTCTCCTCGCTCATTCTCACAGGTCCTTTCACCAAGAGCTCTGAAGAGCCCCTTGGCAAAGCCCAGTGGACTCTTATCATAGTGCCCCCAGAGAGAGGCAGGTCCACCCCCACCACTCCTTTGCCAGGGAGCACCCGGCCCAGGAAGCCGTCCTCAAACTCCTTCCTGATGTCAGCGGGCAAGAGTGGGAGGGAAGGAAAAGGGGATGCCCCAGGGGTGACCCTAAGTGACCTCTCCTGCTGGGCCTGCTTATTGGGTTGGGCTGGACAGCAGGGAGCAGACCTGACCCCCCGGAGAGCCTTCCTGATGGAAACCTAAAATGCACAGCTGTTGTTTTCCCCTGAGGGAGGGGGACAGGCTCCCCCTTCCGAGCCTCAAAGATATATCTGCTTAAGTCAGCAAGGATGCCCAAACCAAGCTCAGGAACATTGGGACCTCAGCGCCCCCGCCCCCCGATTGCCTTGGGCCAAACTCACTCATGCCACTGACTGGGCATCCATTATTGTATCTCAGGTCCTCTTCCAGGGGCTGGGGTACTCTAACGACCCCCTAGGCACGAATCCCTGCACTTGTGGAACTGATACTGCGGCAATGACCTAACTCTGCCTGTGTGTCAAGGCGGCCCTAGACCGTGCGCAAAGGAATGGGTGGGCCTGTGTTCCAATAAAACTTTATTCATGGATACCGAAATTTGAACTCCACGTCATGTTCATGCATCCGGAAATATTAGTTGTCTTTTGTGCTCATCCCCTCCCCAAAACCCGCAACCATGTTAAGATGCATCAACTGGCCCTGGCCGGTTGGCTCAGCGGTAGAGCGTCGGCCTGGCGTACAGGAGACCCGGGTTCGATTCCCGGCCAGGGCACATAGGAGAAGCGCCCATTTGCTTCTCCACCCCCCCTCCTTCCTCTCTGTCTCTCTCTTCCCTTCCCGCAGCCAAGGCTCCATTGGAGCAAAGATGGCCCGGGTACTGGGGATGGCTCCTTGGCCTCTGCCCCAGGCGCTAGAGTGGCTCTGGTCGCAGCAGAGCGACGCCCCGGAGGGGCAGAGCATCGCCCCCTGGTGGGCAGAGCATCGCCCCTGGTGGGCGTGCCGGGTGGATCCCGGTTGGGCGCATGCGGGAGTCTGTCTGACTGTCTCTCCCCGTTTCCAGCTTCAGAAAAATACAAAAAAAAAAAAGATGCATCAACTGTTCTGGAGGGGGGAGGGCTGTATCCCAACGGGCAGTGCCGACCCCCATTCTGGACAAACAAACACACACAGCACACCCGTGTGGACAACAAACACGCACAGCACACCCGTGTGCCGGGGCTGCTTGAGAACTCGTGTAAACTCACTCATTTCATTCATCCTCGTAATCGCCCACTACGATAGGCTCCACGGCCCCGAGAAGGAGAGAGACACAGAGATGGGTAAGTTATACAATTGTGGGGTCAGGATTTGAATCCAGAACCCAACGGAGATGCTCTTCCCCACTCGTCTAATGCCTCCTCCTGCAAAACTAATAAACAGGTGTGTGTCCCTGCTTGGTACCTACTGTGTGCTGGGCAGGGCTGGCCACTAACTGTACACTCCGAACACTGGGAGACAGGCGTTGCCGCCCCCACTGGAGGGGGGATCCTTTCCCTGAGGACCCTCACGAGGCTCCCCCTGCTCTGGGTTCCGTGCCTTGCCCACCCCGCCCCCTCCACGCGGGCTCCAGCCACACTGTCCCTCAGCCTCCCCCTTCCCCGCGCGCTGGCCACGTTTCAGCTGGAAGCCCACAGCCAGAGAGCGACGCTGGCCTCATTTCCTCACTCCCAGCTATCCAAGGGGGTTGAATCCAGAGTTAAGCAGCCTCAGGAGAGAAACAGACTGGGGAGCTCGAGGGGCCCCAGAAGGACTTTAGGGGCAATGGTACCAAGCAAAGAGGGGCGGGGTGCATGGCCAACAAAGAACCACGCCCCCAGAGCGAGGAAAGCTCAGGCCATGCCTCCCCACCCCCACCCCCAGGAAAGCCTCTGCCTGCAGGTTTTTAAGGGGGAAGAAGAGGAAGCAGGTGAGCGCCTGCGACTCCCAGAGCGTGGGGGGAATGCTTCTGGCATTAAACAAAGCCTTCTTATATTTAAACTGCCAGCCCCGGATTTTCAGGAAAGTTTCCCCAAGCGTCACTGAGTGTGTGTGCACAAAAAATTATACATCGATGTATAAACACAGTTGGATGCAGAATCACACACGTATGCACATTAAAAGACCCCAGACACGTCTAGACACAGTCACGACGGCCCGCAAGCTCCATCCATCCACGCACTGGTGGTGCGCTCCAGCGGGACTGTGTGCACACCCTGGTGCAAGGCCAGCCTGCAGACTAGGCTCCACCCACCGGGAATTCTAGAGCTGCCCGGAGGGGGTATGGGGGGGCGCCGCAGGGGGTGGAGGGGAGGGGAGAGGCAGAGAGAGGAGGGCAGGACAGGGAGCCCATAGGCCGGGAAAGCTGGGCAAGAGGCCAGGGGCTCAGGGTTGGGAGAGGTCACTGGGGCAGGGGCAGGAGACCCAGCCCCAGCCCCCTACTGAGGGGCTGCCCAGCTGGTGGGGCTGGGGCAGGATGTGGTGGGAGGCAGGCCCTGGGCTGATCGGAGGAGGTGGGTCAGCTCCAGAGGGAGCTGGTGGGGCTGGGGCACGGTGTGGTGGGAGGCAGGCCTGGGGCTGATCGGAGGAGGTGGGTCAGCTCCAGAGGGGGCTGCCCAGCTGGTGAGGCTGGGGCAGGATGTGGTGGGAGGCAGGCCCGGGGCTGATCGGAGGAGGTGGGTCAGCTCCAGAGGGGGCTGCGTGGAGAAGGGGACCCTGATCCCCGAGACCTGGTCTCGTCTCTCCGGACGCAGGGTGGGGACATAGGGAGCTGGGACAGATGGTCAGTGCACTGGCTGGGGTGCCCAGGGCCAGTGCGACTCCCCTGGCCTTTGGGTTCCTGGCTGTCTCCCTGGGGTCAGAGAGGCCAATGCAGGGCTTGCAAACCCAGGGCCCTTGGGGCCTCACTGGCCAGCAGACTGTGTACATTTGTTTTTAATATGACTCCCTTTAGCTGGAGTCTGGGCCCTTTGGAGGAACAGGAAAGTCCAAAAACCAGTGCCAGTTGGAAAAGTTGGGAAAGAGCTTGGAAGAGCCTGCCTAGAGCCCTTCAAGGAGAGAAGCTGAGTGGGGGGCCTTGGGCACAGCCTCAGGCCACCGAGGCCTTCTCCCTGCAGCTGGCCCTGCCGCCCCGCCCGAGGCTGTCCCTCACCCTCATCCTCGTGCCACTCAGACAGCTTGGGGGCTGGGTTCCAAAGCTAGCTCTGCTCCTCCGGACTGCCTGGCCCTCAGTCTTCTCATCAGTCGAATGGGCCGGTTACCCCCACCCTCTGAGGACTCCCTCGGGTAACGTCAGCCCTCCACACACCTGGGAGCTTGGAGTTGGGTCAGTCCATCCTACACCCTAAGCAAGTCTGGGGTGAATTTTTGGCATTCCCAATGAGGAGGGAGCCTCGGCCAGTATGCGGTCAGAGAAGGCACATGGTGCTGAGCTCCCTCACCCTCTTCCCAGGCTCCACAGCTCGCCAGAGGTGGCGCTGGGACCCATGTCCCCCAGCCTGCCACCTGGGGCCACTTCCCATCCTCTCAGTCTTGAAAGCAAATGCACTTGTTTCCCAAGGTCAACTTTCAGCCCCTAAGTCAGAAGCAGCTACCAATACCCGCCCCCCTGCCCCCGCCCCGGAATTCACCGAACAGCATCCACATCAAGCCCTAGGGACCGTCCCTCCCCATGCTCCCCACAGCCCCATTGGTCAGGTCGCTGAGATGAGGCTGGGGAGGCCATGGAGCTTATCCAGGTCACCCGGCCCCTCTAGGGCCCAGTGCCCCACCGGTCACCAGGAGGCCCCGCCCCCAGGCCTTAAACCAGCGTCTCCTGGAGAAGTGGGGCCAGCTGGTTCCTAATCCCCAGGTAACCATGGTGTGCAGCCTTTAGTGGGACCAGGGCACCAAGGCCGAAGGATCCCTGTCCGCGGCTAGCAAGCAGGGGGCCATGGGCCCCGTCTGGCTCACCGCCTGTTTCCTTCGGCCCCCTGATGTGCTTTGTAAAAATTTGAATTTCCTACTAGTAGGTAAACATCAGGAAATTTATCACCAAAAAATCCAAATTTCTGATTTGTTCTTCAACAGCTGGACAGTCAGATGACGCGGGACTCGCTGACACGAGGCAGCCAGGGACCGCGAGCGGGGGTGGCGGGGGCTGGGGCAGAGGGTCGGCTGTAGGCCCGGCACCAGCCGCCACCTTGCCGCCCTGGCTTACGTTCCCCTCTAACCTCGCTCATGGCACAGCTGCGGGGGCTGCTCCCAGCAGGGCGGAGGGTTGTCCAGGTGCCCAAGGGCCAGGCTCAAGGGACAGAACTGGGACAGGGAAGAAACCAGGTGTCCCAGACCCCTGGCCCGTGCTCACCTCACAGACCCGCGCCTCCCAACTGTTTCAAGAGGCCACGTGGAAGGCAAGGCTGCCCTCCTGGGAGGCAGGGGCGTGGTCTGTGTGTCAGCACCCTGGAGGCAGGGGCGTGGTCTGTGTGTCAACACCCCGGAGGCAGGGGCGTGGTCTGTGTGTCAGCACCCCGGAGGCAGGGGCGTGGTCTGTGTGTCAGCGCCCCCTCCAGCATTCACTGGGCTCTGGCAGCACCACCCCGTCCCCAGCCCGGACGGAAAAGCCCCCAACAGGAAATAGCCATTATTTAGGTGATAGAATTAAAGGTCTTCATCCCTACTTTCTATTTTTCTATTTTTATAGTTTGCAGAAAAACATAATATTTTTAAAAATGCATATTAACCGGCCTGACCAGGTGGTGGTACAGTGGATAGAGCATCAGCCTGGGATGCTGAGGACCCAGGTTCGAAACCCCAAGGTCACTGGTTTGAGCGTGGGATTGCCGGCTTGCTTATGCATGGGATCATAGACATGACCCCATGGTCGCTGGCTTGAGCAAGGGGTCACTGGTTCGGCTGGAGTTTCCCCGGTCAAGGCACATGTGAGAAAGCAATCAATAAACAACTAAAGTGCAGTAACTATGAGCTGATGCTTCTCATCTCTCTCCCTTCCTGTCTGTCTGCCTCTCTCTCAAAAAAAGTGCATGTTAACTAGTGGGATTTGAAGTTCATCAGATGAGGAGATGACGTCAGAGTAATGGCGGGGTAGGAAGCGATACCGAAGTTCATCAGGTGTAGAAAGGACAGATGTGACAGAGAAGCATCTGTGATGGTTTTAACATACGTCCACAAACCCTTGGCCATTCCTCCCTCCAAATGGCAGAAGCTAATTCTCTCTTGTTGCGTGTGGACTGTTCTTAGAGGTCTGCTGTAATGGTCTGAAGATGATATAAATAACGGTGGATGTCTCGGGCATCGAATGCGGCACAAATTTCTCCTCGCTGTCTCCCTTGGATCACTGACTCTAGGGGAGGCCAGCTGCCAGGCCCTGAGGACACGCGGGTAGCTTCCGGAGCCATCCTCGCAGTGAGTGAGCCACCTTGGAAGCCCGTCTCCAGCCCCAGTCAAACCTTCAAGGCTCCGCTCTCCTGCCCAGCATCGTGACTGCAACCTCATGAGAGACCCCTGGTCCAGAACCAGTTACCCAGCAAAGCCACTCCCGGATTCCTGACCCACAGGACATGCGGGAGATGATTTACTCTACAGGGTGGGTGAGACTCAGGTCCGGGAGCTGTCCAGGGAAGAGGATTTGGGGGATGTTGAGCTTAAGGGTCCTGGGTGAAGGTGGCCCCTGTGCACTGGGGAAGATGAAGATGGAGGAGAGAGATCTGGAATCATCAGCAGAGGAGGAGGTGAAGGAGGCAACTCTCTGGAGTGGGACAGGCCACCCAAGAAGAGCGTGGAGAGTAGCAGAGTGGAGGGCTGGGTGGGAGGAGAGCACAGGGGGGGGGGGGCAGGTTGAGGAGAAGCCATCGGGGAGACAGGAGAGGACCGGGAGAGAGTAGCGTTTGGATAGGCGAGAAAGAAGGGGAGTTTGCTCTTGCCGTGGGAAATGGGATAGGACTGTGCTGACGTCCCCGGGGACCTTGCGGCGAGAGCCCGGTGTTCTGGCTTCTGTCCTTCCTCCCTCTGGCTGAGGGTTTCCACAGTGCATTCTTCGGAGGGTCAAGACCAGCACCACCCCACCCTGGACTGAGCTTGTCCACGCGAGTCCTCCACGTCCGGAACACCAGTCACTGGGATCTCGTGGCCGGGGGACACGTATTCCCGGCTCCAGCTCCTAAAGCTTCCTCTGCTGAGAGCAGGCTTCTCTCTTTCCGTTCCTTTCAAGAGCTTTCTTAGTTTCTCCCTTTCTCCGCGCTCCCGGTCAGGGGACCGATGTGTAGAGGAACCCACCTCTAAACACACGCCCCGGCAGAAACACTGGCGAGTCCACGCTTTCAGACGGGAGGTCCCTCTCAAGACTCCGCACCTCCTCTAGTCATTTCCGCGGCAGCCGCTTCAAGGGGAGGACGAGGCTCCTTAAACACCCTCCAGGGCGTCCATGTGGGACCGACTCCGCTTCCCTGGGTTCTCAGAGCCCAATTTAATCCAAGCTGATTAATACATAACATTTTAATTTGCCTTTTCAACATGGCTCTGCACTGTATAAGCGTAACAAATTTAATAACACCAGAAGTAAGGATTTCCTATGTTAATTACAAGGTTCCCATTTCTTTGAGACGTTCCATCCAGTTGGGTAAACCCCTATGGAAAACAGACCTCTGGAAAGGGAACCGATGTCTGGTCCCTTCCCGACCTCACCCCAATCGCTGTGCTGGAAACGATCAGTGAGACAGAAAACGGGTGGGTTTCTTAGGCACGGAAAATTCGCTGAAACGGAATGTTCTCCAGTGTCTTAGCTTGTGCTCTCCTGGATGCAGAGGCCTCCACAAGGGCAGCAGGGCCAGCTGTTTGCCTGGGAGGGGGTCCCAGGAAGTCCTGGCAGGTGAGGGGGGAGGTAGTCAGGGAGGAGAGAGCAGCCAGCGACGTGAGTGTCATCAAGCCTGTGACCACGGGCGGCGACAGGGGCTCGTCCCACCTCCGGAGCAGTGTGGGACGTCCCACCCGAGGGCTGAGGGACGCAGGGCACTTATCAACCGTCAGTCTCTGCATAGGGCTGTTTCCAGGGCACTGTTCCTTCCCTGGCACTTCCTGTCCGCTGTCTGGGTGGCAAGTCGAGCTTCAGCGCCCAGAGAAAGCCCCCCAGGCAGAGGAACGCAGGACTGGCCGCCGGAGGTCAGGCTGGTGTGCACTGCAGCAGTCAGGGTGGCCGAACATGGGGGCAGCAGTGATGAATGACCAGGCTCCACAGGCCCCAGCAGACCCCTGAGCCCTGGCACAAGGGGCCGGGCATGTGAGTGCCTGGGCGTGTGGGGCTGGGTAGCTGAAGCCACCTGTTGGGGACCGAAATATAAACAGGGTGTTTTTATATCCAGGGGACAGGTACTGGGCCTAAACTACTCATCTTACTTGCCCAGTTAACAAAGAGCTATACCTGATTATTGCTTATCGCGCCCCTGTTTTTTGGAAGAGGCTGGAAGCTAGTTTCTTATTGGTATAAAGTTAGATCTAAACGGTATGGTGAGGGTTGTCTTTGAGTTGTCTTGGAAACAATTGAATTGCTAATGGACCACATTTTTTTCCCTGAATAAAGACAGATGAGCTTCTGGGGGCCGCCATTGCATCGGCTCAGGAGCAGTAGAGACTGTTTGCTGTGCGGTCCTCCCGAACCCATCTATACGTATATATCTTTAATTCTCTATCATTTATTTAATTCCAGACCTTTTCCTGTTCGAGGACCCCATAACAGACTTGTCGTGGCTGGACCGCGACAGCAGCCCAGCTCTGGCCTTTTGCTGGCCAGAGGAGACTGTGGGACCCCAGATGAAAACCATTCAGCAAACAGTTTCTAGCATCTGTGAGGTGGCAGGCACTGGCTAGGCCTGAACTCAACGACGAATGAGGCGGGGTTTTGTCCTGACAATGCGCACAGGGTTGTCCAGAGTGGCATGTGAGCCCCTGGCGGCGGGCAGGATCACTTCAGGTGGGCACAGACACACTTCTATTTTTCGTACTTTGTTAAGTTATATATTTATGTGCACGGGTGTTTAAAACAAAGCTCACCACCCAACCCTTGGCTTCCGTGGCTATGATTGCTTAGCTATGACGTAACTGAGTGTAAAAAGTAAGCCAGTTCAAACGTCGCTGACAGATGAAGGGATAAGCAAGCGTGGTCTGTGCAAACAGTGGAATATCAGTGGGCCATCAAAAGGCGAAACTGTGATGCACGCTACCACACGGATGAAGCTTGACGCTACCGTGCTAAGCGAAATAAGCCAGGCACTGAAGAGCAAATATGACATGACGCCGTTTCCATGAGGTCTCTAGAACTGTCAGATTCATAGAGGCGAAGCAGCGCAGAGGCAGCCAGGGGCTGGGGTGGGGTTGGGAGGTCGGTGTCCAATGGAGACAGTACCGCTTTGGGATGATGGAGAGGCTCTGGAGACGGGTGGTGGTGACAGTCGCCCAACTTGCTGCCATGATCTGTGCACTGGAAAGTGGCTCATTATGATGGTAAATTTGATGCAGTGGATATTTTGCCACACTATTTAAAAAAGAGAAGCCCTGGCCGGTTGGCTCAGTGGTAGAGCGTCGGCCTGGCGTGCGGGGGACCCGGGTCCTGGTTCGATTCCCGGCCAGGGCACATAGGAGAAGTGCCCATTTGCTTCTCCACCCCCGCCCCCTCTCCTTCCTCTCTGTCTCTCTCTTCCCCTCCCGCAGCGAGGCTCCATTGGAGCAAAGATGGCCCGGGCGCTGGGAATGGCTCCTTGGCCGCTGCCCCAGGCGCTAGAGTGGCTCTGGTCTCGGCAGAGCGACGCCCCGGAGGGGCAGAGCATCGCCCCCTGGTGGGCAGAGCGTTGCCCCTGGTGGGCGTGCCGGGTGGATCCCGGTCGGGCGCATGCGGGAGTCTGTCTGACTGTCTCTCCCTGTTTCCAGCTTCAGAAAAATACAAAAATAAATAAATAAATAAATAAATAAATAAATAAATAAATAAAAAAAATAAAAAAGAGAGCATAGCCACTACGGAAAAACAGTATGGAGACTGCTCAAAAAATTAAAAACAGAGCTGCCTTATGACCCAGCAATTCCATTTCTGGGTATTTATCCGAAGGAGACAAAAACATTAACTCAAAAATATCTATGCACCCCGGTGTTTGTGGCAGCACTATTTTTTCTTTCTGAGAGGAAGAGATCCCAGAAGGATGGGGTCCAGCGGCTCAACACCCCCTCTTCATGGGCCTCCTTCCCCTCCCTGTCCCGCGCGCCCAGCCCCTCCAAGTAGACACTTGCTTCTGACCGGGTGGCTCTCTGTGTCAGATCTGAGCCCTGGAGTGTTCAGCACCCACACCCCGAGTCAGTACGACCCTCTCGGGCTTCCCCACCGGGACGCGTCTGGGGCTGGCTGACGTCTCCAGCTCCCTGGAGTCCCCCCCTCGGCGGAGCCACCCCTCTCGTGAGAGGGGAAGCCCAGAGTTAGAAGGTTAAGCAACCATAAGGGACTCTATGCATCCTTGTCATTCGGCCCAGTCTTCCCAGCGCCTTTGGACAAGGGAAGGCGTGGCTTCCCCTCCACTTTGCCCACCGCCCCGCCCCAGCTAGTCCCGTGCCTTTGACCAGACCTCGCTTGAAATGTTCTCCTTGGAATTCAGAACCAGGAACGCCTTGCCCACTGGTGAGGGGAGGCAGGCCCGCCCTGGTGACAAGTTCCCACCTTGCTCTGCTCCGCTTGCTTGGCCTTCCGAGGGAGCGGGGGGGGAGACCAGCTCCCTGGCCGCCTCCGCTGGGCTTTGCCCCGGGGATGGGCCAGTCCTGGTGCTCACTGACCAGCCGCCGGGTTTGGCCTGGACTCTTCTGGCCAGCGGTGAATTCCCATCGCTTCCTGCCTCTCACATTCTAAAAAGCAGAACCATTTTTAAAATAATTGCCTTGGCCCTTTTTCCAAACCTATAGGAGCCGCAAATGGAAAATTTAAAAGCTGGGTAAAGTGTTTTGTTACCTTAGAGACTGGGGTGGAAACCCAAGCCTTGTCCAGAGCACCTAAAGAACCTCAGAGTTCCCAGGGAGCCCCCAATCCATTCTCTACTCAAACAGGTCTCCCCGAGCCCGACTCGTCCCTCAGCAATGTTCCCCTCGAACAATGTTCCTTCGGACAATGTCCCCCCCCACCCCGACAATGTTCCCCTCGGACAATGTTCCCCTCAGACAATGTTCCCCCCCAACAATGTTCCCCTCAGACAATGTTCCCCTCGGACAATGTTCCCCTCAGACAATGTTCCCCCCCAACAATGTTCCCCTCGGACAATGTTCCCCTCAGACAATGTTCCCCCCCAACAATGTTCCCCTCAGCAATGTTCCCCTCGAACAATGTTCCTTCGGACAATGTCCCCCCCCACCCCGACAATGTTCCCCTCAAACAATGTTCCCCTCAGACAATGTTCCCCCCCAACAATGTTCCCCTTGGACAACTTCCCCCCAACAATGTTCCCCTCAAACAATGTTCCCCTCGGACAATGTTCCTCACATGCAGAGCAGATCATATCAATCCTCTGCTAAAATGTTCCAGAGGATTCTATAACAATTAGAATAAAAGTCAACCTGCACCAACATCCAGCCTGGTCCAGCACGATGTTGTTCCCGCTGACCTCGCCTCTCAGACGCGCCCTGACCACCATGCATTGACGCTCCGGCCATCTTCCTGCCCCTGGAATTCCTCCATCACTTCCTGCCTTGGGGCCTTTGCCCAGCATGGGGCTGCAGGTCACCCATCAGGCCTCTGCGGAAAACGCCCTCCTCAGAGAGGCCGTCCCTGAGGGCCCTGATTCACACCCCCCACACCTCATCACTTTCTGCCCCATCATTCTGAATTACTGTCACCAAGCCCTTGGCACTCTGGAAAGACATCGCATTGGTCTGCTCTTCATTTACTTAGTGGCTGTCGGCTCCTTCAGATTGGGGACTCTGTCCCTCCCATGAGCCCTGTATCCCAGCGCCTGGCAGGGGCCTGGCACAGAGCTGGTGCCCAGTGACCCCAGCATGGAAGGAATGACTGCGTGACTGAAGTCCATGTGGTACAACCACCAAGAGAAGGTGGACGGAAGGACCTCACATCAGTGTCCCACTGAGAGGACAGGCTCCTTTCTCCTGCCTGGAAATCCAAACAGCCCCAGCGTGTTTAGGAAGCTCCTGTCACCTGCTCCCGGTCCCTCTGCCACCTTTAACCGCTCAGCTACTTCCTTCTCCACCCAGGCCTCTCACGGCCCCAGGGGAAGCCCTGCTTACTCCCCAGGAGCTCAGAAAGTTCAGCTCCAATCATGGAGCGGGGCGGGGGCGGGGGGCCTGGCAACCAGGCCCTGGGAACACCAGGTCCCCGGGGTTTTCCCCTGGCTCTCTGAGTCCCCAGGGTCTGTGGTGGCCTCTGCCCAGCAACCTGGGCCCCAGCCTGAGAGGGGATCGGTCCCGGGGGGGAAAGGAGTGGAAAGAGAGGCTCTGGGGTCAGCGACCCTCCCGGGAAGGGGCCCCGCGGAGCACAAGGGTCACTCGGGAGATGCCAGGCTCCGATCACCCACAGCCCCCTCTCCCGGGCCCTGTACCCATAGGACGAGGCCCAGAGAAGCAGCAGCCCATGTCCTCGGAGGAAGCCTCAGGCCCCTGGAAAGTAGCCTGGAATAGTGTGCCGAGTGCTCTCCCCCAGGTGTGCCCTGGGCCTCCCGGGCTCCTGCCGTGCGGGGAGGGAGCCCAGGGACCCGGGGCCCAGGAGGCCTGAGGCCTGGCCGTCCTCACTCTTTCCGAGCTGGGCCCCACGAGCCGAGAGCTCGCGGAGAATCAGACTCCGGGCCCCAGAGACCTCAGCTCTCGCGGGGTGTAGGCTCTGCCTTCCGGCTTCTGTGCGTCTGACCCGCCCGGACGGGGTTTCACCACTGTGTCAGCAGGAGCCGTCTCCGCTCCGACCACGGTCTGTCCTGCTCCCGGGCAGAGCTGGTTCTGCGTGGTCTCCCCAGGCAGTCTGGCCCCCGAGGGTCACATCCTATCTGCATCTTGGATGATGAGGATGTAAAAACCGGACATATATTTGAAGACCCAGCACATCGAGGTAAGGATTTATGTCAGGAGACCGGGCAGGAGCTGTCTTCCCTTTTCTCTCCTCTTTCCACTTGAGCAAGACCCAGAAGGAAGTGAGGGCCAAGAGCGTGGTCAGATGTGGGCACCATTCCCGACTCTGTCCCATGCCCTCGTGACCTCTAGAGAGGGGCTCGCGCTCGCTGAGCCTGGGACCCACATCCCTATGGCAGGTGGAGTCCTGGTTCCCGCCTCCAGGGGAGGAGGACCCGAGATGACAGGTGAGCACAGAGCCCAGGTGTAGCTGCCACTGGTGTCGCTGCTAATACATCCTGCACACTGTGGGCTGGTGACAAGCCTCTCCTGCCCCTGCCTCCTGGAGGGGCAGACCCTAAATGTGCATATTCTCCCCGGTTAGAATAGAAGATGCCCAGCCCGGGGCATGAGCGAGTCTCAGCCCTCTCTCCTGCCCTCCCTCACACAGTGACAAACACCCCTGCACCCGGCCTGTGTCCTGGGCGCAAACGCTGGGAGCCATGCCCACCAGCAAGTGGCTCCCAGCCAAGGGGACCACCAGCAAGTCACCAGGTCACCGGGTGAGAAATGCTAAGCAGGGAAAACTGGGTAGTGGGTGAGGGGACTCCACGCAGGAGCCTAGCAAGGAGGCGCCGGGGAGGAGGCAGGACTCTAGAGCAGAGGCTGGAGGGGTCAGGAGAGCCTCGCGGGACGAGAGCGGACGAGAGCGGCCGGGGGAACCCCAGGCTGTAGGCAGAGACCCCTGACTCCGTGACTCCCTTGTCCCAAGGCCCCTTATTTATGTCACTGATTTCACCTTTATTATCTCACTTCATTTTTGAACTGGTACGGCCTATAGTCAAGTGACCCTATCTTTGATGAGCCGCTCAAGAAATAGTACCCGTAGGGCCCGGATGGGACCCCCGCAGTTGCAGACTCAGGGCTACTCCGGCCCCAGCAGGCCCCTCCGGCCCCAGCAGGCCCCTCCTGCTGCCACTGCCTGGGCCACCCTCTGGGAGTTTACCCCCTCAGGCCAGTTCCTTGTGGTCTGGGAGGATTCAAAATAGTCCCTGTTTTTTTTTTAAAAAAAAAAAAACCCAGGCAATCTTGCCGTCTGCCCAATTAATGCTCACAATTCATTGTTTGTAACTGCACATAAAATTTTACAACGGGAAATTACAAGAATTCTCTTTGAAGACTTCCCCCCAAGGAACGGATTTGGGATGAAAAATCCCATGTCTGCTTTCAAGGGACAGGTCCTTTTTAGCAGAGTTCTGAAACCTTCCCCAGAGATGAGCTGGTGGGGAGCCGGAGCTTTGGGGGGTGGGAGCCAGCTCTGGGGGCGGGGGGACCAAGCAGCCAGCCATCAGTCGGTGCTAAGCCCTTCCGGCCGGCATCCTCAACTCAGCCCTGTGCTGCACAAGGGGGCAGGCCCATTACTTAGCCCGGAACACCGAGGCTCTGAGGGACTCGGACTCCCCCTGTCACAGGGAAGCCATGCGGCTTGTCCTCCCTTCCCACGGAAGGCTGAACTTCAGGCTTTGAAGGGTCCCCCACGGGCCTGCACACGGAGTCACAGAGGCCGACGGGCAGGGATCAATAGAGAAGCCCGGGTCCAGCACAGAAGGACGTCCATTAGCTCCCAGACCTCCCACGTAGGACATAAAACTAGGTCATTGTTTCTAAATACTATGATTATCTTCTGAAGAGCGTGGCTATGCTGTGTATATTTTTGGATGTATTATCAAAGCATTGGTGTATTCAATGCAAAAATGTAAAATATACCACCATTTTCAAAACCCTACTTGTTTTCATCTACCCAGAGAGACTCAACAACGACAGTGACTGGGTCTCCCTGGACTCACAGAGGACCCAGGTGCGGACTGTGTCCATGGAGACTTGCTGTGCCCTGGGCTTGGTGTTCCCTACTCCGAGGGGCGGTGTCCCTCCCTGCGCTGACCTTCCGTGTGCTCAGCTTCTCACTGCTGCCAGAGGGTGCCCTGGGCGTGGTGGCGGGGACACCCCAGGCCTCACCTGGAGCCCACCCCGCTGATGGCACCCCCGTCCCAGAGGCCTCTGCTCACAGGGTCTTCACAGTGCTGTCCCTACGCTCTTGGGCCTGCAGGTCAGTCTACATGTGGACGCTGTGGGCCACCACAGAGTTCCAGAGTCAGGCTCTAAGCAACAGGCGCCTGGGCAGCCTTGGAGCGAGCAGGGCGAGAAAGAGACAGCAACACAAAAAAACACACAAACAAGCCAGATGATTCCAGAGGAACCTGCGTACTATGAAAACAGGGTCACGAGTGACCAGGGAGGCCGCTTGAAGAAGGTGCCTGAGACCTGGATGATAAGAAGGAAGCAGAACTATGAAGATCGGAGGAAAGAAGCAGCAGGGCGAAGGTGCAAAGGCCCAGGGGCAGGGCCACTGAGCTCCCAGCAGATGCACCTGTATAGGTCACTTCCCGTGAAGGGAGCTTGCAGGACCGGAAGCCGCCCTGGGTGAGTCCAGGAAGGAGAGGCGCATGAACGTCAAGGTCCAGGACATTACTGTACGCTACTGTAGGCTTTCTAAACCCTGTCCCACAAGCCTCCCCCTGCTTCCTTCCACAAGGGTCACAGATAGAACATGGAAGCCACTCATGCTGCTCCATGAACAGGGGTATGGGCTGTGTTGATAGGAAACATCAAGGGACCCGGCTGGGTGAGGTGCAGGTCACTACGACAGCGGCTGTCAGGACGGAGTGGAAGGTGGCTGAGAGCCAGGAGGAATAAGAAAGCAAGGTAGAAAGATACAGGGACAGAGGGGACTGTCATGGCAATGTGGTTTTGGCTATTGCCTGTCAGAGCAGTGGTCAGATTAAGGAACTTTGCGGTATTCATGAGAGAGAGAGAGAGAGTGTGTGTGTGTTTAACATGAAGAAGGTGTATGGCTCCATGTTTCGTTCCTGGCCCCCCGACCCTGTCTGGCGCAAAGCGTTCTCTCTGGCTTTGACTTGGCGGAAGGAATAAACTTGCCTCTGCTTTCCATCATTACAGCCTGAAAATAGTTCCAGAGAGCAGGACAGGCTGGCTACACACGGCCACGGAAGCTTTCACTCACGTGGTGGTGGAGCCGCATCCTTGTGAAGGTCGTGCCCGTGGGGCTGTGTCCTTGTTCAGCATCGTGGGTCCTCAGCACAGAGTGTACAGCAACGTGCTCTGAAGACCGCCGAGCTGGTCTGGGGGCCGCAGCGCCCTGGGGCTGGGGGGCACTGGGGGACAGGCTCCTCTGGCTGAGCCAGGTCGGGGGGCCAGGGGCCTGGGCTGGGTCTGTGCGCACAAAGCCGCAGTGCTCTGAGTGAGAGGGGGCTGACCACTGAGCCCCTGGGGTCGCTCCTGGGGAAGAAGAAATTCCCCCTGAACACAGGTCCTTCCATTTCTTACAGGAAACTCAGCACCGTTACTTACAATCTCAGAGCAGCACCATCGTTATATGCAGACTGTTGTTGACTGAATTGTCTTAATGGGTCACAGGACTGTGTAAGCAAAGCGACAGTGCAAACCCGATTAATAAATGGCATTGACATTTAGCTTCAGGGCCAGTGAGGCAAAAGGGAACAGGGGGGGTCTGAGGCAAATTGGGGTGTACGGCCCGTCTTGAAGGGCTGGTGGTTACTCGTTGATTTCAGCCAGCAAAAACACCAGGCCGTGTAACCAGATACTCCGATGGTTCGTTAGAAGCCAGACATCCTGAAGTGCGTGGGAAATCCCCCCATTTCTTAACGTCGGCATGCAGTTCAGACCCTTGACAGTCACTGCTCGGGGCAGACACAGCACATGTCTGTAGGCAGGAGTGGGCCGGCGGGCCCGCTCTGCAAAAGAGGGGCAGTGAAGGGCACAGAAGGAAAAGAGGGTCCCTGGGGCCGGGGCTGACCAGGGAACACTCAGGCAGGAAACCAAAGGTCAGAAGGGGCATCTGCCTGGTGAGATGGAGTTGTTGGGAGACAGGGACCAGCTAAGCAAAGGCCCGGGGCCTCACCGTGTCTTTGTGGCCAGGCCTGTTGCAGTTGGCCATTGGTGTGGTTGGGACGAGAGAGTGACCAGGGGAACTGGCCACAGAGACAGACCCTGAACCCAGATACATGCCCTGCCTGGCCTTTGCCGTCCGTGGGATGGTTTCTAAATCCTTCGGTTTTTAGGAGGAAAACCCTGGCGGAGTTCTGTTAAATCCTTAGCCAGCCCCCATTCCTCCCCCAGAAATCCAAGCACCCCTCCCTCCCGGAATCTCCGCGGCTCACTCATAAATTATGAGCGCGTTCATTTGCATGTCAGAAGCTCGGCCAAGAAATTAGATAAAATTGATCCGCCACAATTTATTCTCTCTATTTTTCCAAGAAATGGCCTCCCCGTCATGTTTTATTCATGGAGACACCCAGCTCTCTCTTTTATCTCCAACCCCTCAGTAACATTTTCAATTTTACTCAGTTTATAGCTGCAGGACGCCCTTGGGCTGGGCAGGAGGGGAGGCCACCCAGAATGCGCCCACAGCGCCCACAGCGCTGGGCTGTCTCGGCCAGGCGGGCGCTCTGAAGCGCGACGGAAGGTTGTTCCGGCGAGATCCCGCCAGGCCCGGGCTCGGAGAAGGGTTTCTGGGGCAGCCTGCAAAGAAGGCTGCGCACACGCAGGAGGGGCCCCGGCCGGCCGGAGGCGAGCTGAGCAGGGAGCCCGGGTCCCGGCGCCTGACGCAGAATGATGTGCCCACCTCTGTCCACCCTCCCTGCCATCACATGCCAAAGATGCCTCCTCAAAGGAAGGAGAGGCAGCAAAGGATAGTGTCACATCTTCAGTCTCTCCCTTTAGAGAAGAGCCCAGGATTTCTGGAAGGCCTGGGGGCGAGGGGGTGAGGGAGGCTTGGTTTGCCTTTTATAAAATTCAGAGCCATTTTCCACCAGCAGAGGCACAAGTTCAAGGGAGTTTACCTCTACAAGGGTCATTTTGGCAGTGTTGGCATGCTGTCCACCCTGAGACATCTGAAACCTGTCCAGGGAGCCACCTGGGTCTTTGTCTCCAAGCAGAAGTTGCAAGCTCAAATGGCGGCCGTGGCCTTGCAGGTATCTTCAAAGGTGTGAGACAGTAGGGCATGGTGGGGACTGTGGAGAACAGGAGAGGGGCCTCTCAGGACTGGCAGCCGCTTCTCCAGCCAATGGTTGCCGTGAGGACATACAGCAGGCCAGTGCTGCCAGAGCTGCAGGTGTTTTACGAGACCCCGAAGTTCCAGATCACATGAGAATTCTCCTAACTCTCCCCAATGGCCAACTTCTTCTTAAACGCTCAATTGCCGAAGCAACCCTTAACTAGGAAAGCCGTTTCCGCTGCGGTCCACTGTCCACTCTGGACTGTTGGCTACTGGAGAGGAAGGACTGTTCATCTTACTTATCTCCCTCTGGCCACAGTCCAGCCCTATGCCTGGTATTCATTAGGTGTCCAATAAATGTGCTGACCTAAGATGTAGGTTGAACTCCTATGGCAGAAGCCACTCCTTACTTTCCTCAACAGTCGTTCCTCCTTTCCTCCTTGAAATGACCAAACCTTGATTTTTTTTAGTTGGTCATATTGTTCCCTGGCATAAAAGACATCTATCTCTCAGCTCCCCTTTCAGCCAGGGATAATGTTCTGACCAATGAGAAGCAAGTGATTCCTGAGTGGGACTTCTGGGGAGGGTGCTTAACAGGAACTGACAGAGCCTGGCCTGTGTGGTGACGCAGCGGAGAAAGCGTTGACCTGGAACACTGAGGTCACTGGTTTGAAACCCTGGGCTTGCCTGATCAAGGCACATACGAGAAACAACCACAGCAACTTTGAGTTGATGCTTCCCGTTCCTCCCCACTATCTCTCTCTCTCTCCTCTCTCTAATCTCAATAAATAAAATAAAATAGGACTGCCTGACCAGGCGGTGGCGCAGTGGATAGCGTGTCGAACTGGGATGTGGAGGACCTGGGTTCGAGACCCCGAGGTCGCCAGCTTGAGAGCGGGCTCATCTGGTTTGAGCAAAAGCTCACCAGCTTGGACCCAAGGTCGCCGGCTCCAGCAAGGGGTTACTCAGTCTGCTGAAGGCCTGTGGTCAAGGCACATATGAGAAAGCAATCAATGAACAATTAAGGTGTTGCAACACGCAACGAAAAACTAATAATTGATGCTTCTCATCTCTCCGTTCCTGTCTGTCTGTCCCTGTCTATCCCTCTCTCTGTCTCTGTAAAAAAAAAAAAAAATAGATAGATAGATAGATAGATAAAATAAAATAGGACCGACAGAGCTGGGAGGAGCCTGTTTTTGCTCTTCTGCATTTCCACCTTCCTGTGATCCTGGTCATGATGGCTGGCGCTCTGGCAGCCATTGTGAACCTTTTTTTTTTTAAAGAGAGGAGAGGGAGAGACAGAGAGAGAGAGAGAGAGAGAGAGAGAGGAGAGACAGAGAGAGAGAAGGGGGGAGGAGCTGGAAGCATCAACTCCCATATGTGCCTTGACCAGGCAGCCCAGGGTTTCGAACCGGCGACCTCAGCATTTCCAGGTCGACGCTTTATCCACTGCGCCACCACAGGTCAGGCTGTGAACCTTGTGGTATCCTTGAGGAGGGCAACCAGTGATGAGGTTGGAGGGGCAAAAAAAGAGAAGGAGCCTGGGTCAGTGACGGTGGTCGAGCTATCCTATCACCCTGGGCTGTCGATCGACATCTAGACTTGTTCTAAAAGAGAGGAGTAAACTTCATCTTCCTGAGGAAACTCTTATTTTGAGGTTTTCTATTACACAAAGATGAACCTAATCCTAGCTATGTACCCTCTGCCAAGACATGACGGCTTGGTACCACGTCCACCATTCCCCACCTGGGGAAGGAAGGGGGCACTCCAGTCCATTAGATTCACCCTTTGCAAGCGAGTGCCATGGGACGGCTGAAGGGACCAAGACTCAAGAGAGTATAGGGATCCTCTGGGATCCTTTGGGGTTCTCGGCTCACAGGAGGCCTAACCAGGCCACCATCTTTTGTTTTGTTTTGTTTTTGTTGTTGTTGTTGTATTTTTCCAAAGCTGGAAATGGGGAGGCAGTCAGACAGACTCCCGCATGCGCCC
Organism: Saccopteryx leptura; assembly: GCF_036850995.1. Taxonomy (NCBI): domain Eukaryota; kingdom Metazoa; phylum Chordata; class Mammalia; order Chiroptera; family Emballonuridae; genus Saccopteryx; species Saccopteryx leptura. Next base: position 4,967,039 of record NC_089511.1, read on the forward strand.
GACCGGGATCCACCCGGCATGCCCACCAGGGGGCGATGATCTGCCCATCTGGAGTGTCGCTCTGCTGCAACCAGAGCCATTCTAGTGCCTGAGGCAGAGGCCACAGAGCCATCCTCAGCACCCGGGCCAACTTTACTCCAATGGAGCCTTGGCTGCGGGAGGGAAAGGAAGAGACAGAGAAGAAGGAGAGGGGGAGGGGTGGAGAAGCAGATGGATGCCTCTCCTGTGTGCCCTGGCTGGGAATCAAACCTGGGACTCCTGCACGCCAGGCTGACACTCTACCACTGAGCCAACCGGCCAGGGCCACAGGCCACCATCTTTTGTGGGAACGTTATGAGGACCTTGACTTCCTGTTGATCAGTGGTTTAGGGATGTGCTGACAGGGCATGAACCAAATGCCTCTGGACAGTCCAGATTATAAAGAATAAAGGGACAGTTGTTGAGGGAAATTGCCTTCATACGTGGTATCACTCCCCTCCCCCCACCCGCCCAGGGCAGAAGCCCGTGCCTGGGTCCTTTCCCCAGTGGAGTACTTGTACTGGCTTAGCTTTCCAGGGCCTGAGCCCCCACAACCACAGCCAAGGAGAGTTGGTCCCGGATATAGACAGAGCCTGCTTTTCTCCCTCTATTCCGCGTGGGCTCTGCACAGAACTCCCACGGCCTCTGGTTGTCTCTGGAGAGAGGAAAGGAGAAACAGGCGGTCCAAGGGCGGAGAGGAAACTTACTCTCTATCTGAGAGCCTTTTTGTACCGTTTGAAAATTTTTTATCACGTGAGGGTTTTCCCTGTTTAAAATAAATAGGTTCGTTTTCAAAGCGTTTTAGCCACCCCTCGTCAGACCCCAGCGAACCCTCCCTGTGGGCAGGTATGGTATTGCCACTACAAAGAATAACGAGATGGCTGAGTCTCAGAGAAGCAGAGTGGCCCTCAGTCCCCCCACACACACACACCAAGGTTCCAGCCAGGCCGGGACCAGCACCAGGACTCTAACCCGCAATCCAGAAGGGCTCTCGGCATCTGTGCAGCCGTTGCCTCCGGCCTGAGAGCCTCTCTGGCCGGCTCCCCCAGCTGCCAGCGGCCTGGCCTGCAGGCGCCCTCCAGTCTGGGCCTTGCCGGCTCGGATGCTGAGCTGGATGGAGCCCGCGGAGCCCCTGAGAGGGTCCGCGTCAGACCCCGCCGACCGGGGCTCTGTGGTGAGCTCTCAACCGGTCCGCCGCCCCTGCTCACCGGGGCCTTGCTGGTAAAGTACATTCTGAAGACGCCCGTCGTATTTTATCTGACGTCTGAAATTGATTTTCATTTTGGATGACAGACAATATGAGCCGGCTGCCCGGTGATCTCTTTATCAGCCATCGACGCCAGCACGGTCCTCATTGTCAGTGTCTGGGCGCTCTGAGCGGGCCTGGCAAGGGCCCAGGTATTGGGTTCCAGGAAGGCTGAGACCCTGGTGAGAGCGTGTGGCCGGAAACTGCCCGGGGGGGGGGGCTTCAAAGGAACAGGGGGCCCCCTCAGCCAGCCGAGGCTGCTGAAACGCTCACATAAAAACATCCGCACCGGGGAGGCCACCCTGCGGACTGATAGGCAGAAAAGGCCTAAAAGAAAAGCAATCCCAATGTGGACCGAGCAGCTGCTAGGAGCTGGGTGCCCTGCACTGGGAGCTGTCCTGCCGGCCACCTTCACTCTGCACAGCGGCCAGAGGTTCACCAACTTCTCTTGGTCGCTGAAGCTAGCAAAAGTCGCCCGGGACACCGGGGCTTATGTCATGGGGTGGTGAGGGAAATGGACCCTCGTGGGGACTCCCTGGTTCCTCCCACAAATATTTGGTGAGGGGTCTATGGCGTGACAGGCACCCTTCCGGATGCTGTGGGGGGATGGGGGGGGAATAATATTGGCCCTCAGATTGTGGGCACTTTAAACAGGGTGACCAGACAAGGCTCCGATGGAGAGGACCAATTGGATCTGATAGACTAAAGGAACCAGGCCTGGGAGGACCTGGAATGGTAAGAGTGGGTAGGGATGGGGTGAGTGGCCCAAGGCAGCTATTGGCCCCAAGTCACTGCTTAAATTGTTACCAGCCAAGGATTGGCTGCCCCGGGTCAGGTGCCCAACCCCTGGTCCAATCAGCAGTGGCCAAGGGCCATGTGGCCTAGGGGAGAGCTGATTCATTGGGATGGGCTGTGGGTGATCTCCCTTGCCCCCAGCCGGGAAATAGCACCCTCATGTTATAGACCAGGGGTCCCCAAACTTTTTACACAGGGGGCCAGTTCACTGTCCCTCAGACCGTTGGAGGGCCGGACTATAAAAAAAAAAACTATGAACAAATTCCTATGCACACTGCACATATCTTATTTTAAAGTAAAAAAACAAAACAGGAACAAATATATTTAAAATAAAGAACAAGTAAATTTAAATCAACAAACTGACCAGTATTTCAATGGGAACTATAGGCCTGCTTTTGGCTAATGAGATGGTCAATGTGCTCCTCTCACTGACCACCAATGAAAGAGGTGCCCCTTCTGGAATTGCGGCGGGGGCCAGATAAATGGCCTCAAGGGGCCACATGCGGCCCGCGGGCCGTAGTTTGGGGACCCCTGTTATAGACGGACCCTCCAAGAGCCTAACTCAGAGACTGCCCTCTTACGTATGGCTCAAAGGCATTTTGTTAGCCTTGCTGATGTCTTGATGTTTTAACCGAGCCAACATTCACAATGGGAAATTTTATACAGCAACCCCAGAGTTTTACATTTGTTCTTGAAAATGATTATCAGCTCTGACAACTAAGGCAACTCATTTTTTTCTGCCAGGTCCCAGCGGGCATAGCCCACCCCGTCAGATAGGGCTTTGAGGGAGAAGGGGAGGGCTCTCCCTGCCTGACATGAGGGACTTTCCTGTGCCGGCACATGGACCCTGCGGCCATTTGATTTGCAACGTTGATTTAAGGGTTTGTCCCAGGCCACAGAGAGGCTGGTGGGAGCCGGGGTAGGGCCTCCTATTTCTCAGGGCACTCCTGTGCTGTTGGGTCCTGTGCCCGGTCCCTGTCAGCTCCTGGTAGCCGCTCCAGGGTTGCCCTGCCACCGAAGGACTCCCCAAGCAGACAGCGAAAGGGTGGGTTCTGCCACCCACTCTGTTCCCCTAGCCAAGGCTCTCTGCCCAACAAGCCCAGAGGCCAATATGATGGCACCAGCTTTGCAGACAAGAAAAAAGCTTTTACCGCAAGGCCTCCTGGCCGGGAGACAGGAGGCAGGGTTCAAATCTTTCCCCTGAATCCAGGTTCAGTGGGACTCAAGGGGTTTCAGCACTGGATTCTCCTGGACAGCGGACCTTTGCTTCTGAAAGGGTTCCGGAGCTCAGGTTCTGGAGTTCGGTTCCGAGCATGTCCTGGTCCTTGGGTTCCATGGTAGGGAAGCAATTGAGGGTTCACAACTATTATTTATAAGCGGTAGATCCAAGGTTTAAACCTGGGTTCCGGTCTTATTAGAAATAGCAGAGGGCCAGTTTGAGCTGGTTCTGTGGTTACCATTCCTGCAGGTGACCTGCCCTTCTTACTGGCTTAGAGTTGCTTTGAGTCCTGAAGTCCCCTCCCATGAGCCACTAAAAGTTATTTATTCAAAAGTTTTCCTGAGCGGGAAGAGTGAGGACCCCTAGGATACGCCTGGGATTCGGGAAGCAGAGCTATGTTTACTCCTCTTGGGGCCCCCAAGTCTGAGCACGGGGCATGCTCAAAGGACAGTCTGAGTGGTGACTGAGCAGTGGCCACGTGCAGGGGCCTCGCCGAGGGGCCCTAGCCTTGGCTTGGCTGTGAGGACCTGGGTCTTAACCTGAAGGAACACATTCCTCTCTAGCCAAGGGGCTTCCAGCAAGAGGCTACAGGTGGGAGTTTAGGGGATTCCTGGGGCTGGGGCCTCCACTTTCCCAGGCAGGGGTCTCAGGGGCAGGGTCGAGGAGGGGGAAGTGGGTGGGGCCTGAGCAGCAAAGCCCAGGGCTGTCAGGCGCTGGGCTGTTACCCTGGCAGCTCCCTGGGCGGGAGTGTGCCGGCAGCCAGATCAGCTCCGTTCCCACAGGCGGCCCCAGATCTGTGGTCAGTGAAGAAGGTGCATTTCCAGGGAGGAAAAGGAGCAAGTCACGGGCAGGTGAGGAGCCCTCAGGTGCGGCTCCGATGCCACGTGTGTGCCCGTGGATTTAGAGTCAAGCCCCACCACCCTCAGAGTACCTCTCCTTGCAGAAGCAGATGCCTTAGAGCTCATGTGCGCCCCTCCCTGCCTGCTTTCAGGTGGTACATTGGTTGAGCACCTACTAGGCACCTGGCACTCAGCCGTGCTCTGGGGCTCAGGAGGTAGCCCGTGACTGGTAGCAACACAAACTGGTGATAAGATTTATGACGGCACAGAACTGAGAGTCCTGGTGGACAGGGAAGGCTTCTTGGAATAAGTCACACTGGAGCTGACCCATGAAGGTTGAAGAGGAGTTGGCCACACACAGTAGAAGAGGGTCCAGGGAGGGGCAGAGCAATGCATGACGGTCCAAAGGCAGCCGGGGGATCAAGGGACCAGAAGAGGTCCCTGCAGTGGGGATGCGAGGACATCAGGGCCCTGGAAGAGGTCCCTGCAGTGGGGATGCGAGGACATCAGGGCCCTGGAAGAGGTCCCTGCAGTGGGGATGTGAGGACATCAGGGCCCTGGAAGAGGCCCCTGCAGTGGGGATGCGAGGACATCAGGGCCCTGGAAGAGGCCCCTGCAGTGGGGATGCGAGGACATCAGGGCCCTGGAAGAGGTCCCTGCAGTGGGGATGCGAGGACATCAGGGCCCTGGAAGAGGCCCCTGCAGTGGGGATGCAAGGACATCAGGGCTCTGGAAGAGGTCCCTGCAGTGGGGATGCGAGGACATCAGGGCCCTGGAAGAGGCCCCTGCAGTGGGGATGCGAGGACATCAGGGCCCTGGAAGAGGTCCCTGCAGTGGGGATGTGAGGACATCAGGGCCCTGGAAGAGGTCCCTGCAGTGGGGATGCGAGGACATCAGGGCCCTGGAAGAGGTCCCTGCAGTGGGGATGTGAGGACATCAGGGCCCTGGAAGAGGTCCCTGCAGTGGGGATGCGAGGACATCAGGGCCCTGGAAGAGGCCCCTGCAGTGGGGATGCGAGGACATCAGGGCCCTGGAAGAGGTCCCTGCAGTGGGGATGTGAGGACATCAGGGCCCTGGAAGAGGTCCCTGCAGTGGGGATGCGAGGACATCAGGGCCCTGGAAGAGGTCCCTGCAGTGGGGATGTGAGGACATCAGGGCCCTGGAAGAGGTCCCTGCAGTGGGGATGCGAGGACATCAGGGCCCTGGAAGAGGTCCCTGCAGTGGGGATGTGAGGACATCAGGGCCCTGGAAGAGGCCCCTGCAGTGGGGATGCGAGGACATCAGGGCCCTGGAAGAGGTCCCTGCAGTGGGGATGCGAGGACATCAGGGCCCTGGAAGAGGCCCCTGCAGTGGGGATGCGAGGACATCAGGGCCCTGGAAGAGGCCCCTGCAGTGGGGATGCGAGGACATCAGGGCCCTGGAAGAGGTCCCTGCAGTGGGGATGTGAGGACATCAGGGCCCTGGAAGAGGCCCCTGCAGTGGGGATGCGAGGACATCAGGGCCCGGCCCTTCCCTGCAGTGGGGATGCGAGGACATCAGGGCCCTGGAAGAGGCCCCTGCAGTGGGGATGTGAGGACATCAGGACCCTGGAAGAGGCCCCTGCAGTGGGGATGCGAGGACATCAGGGCCCGGCCCTTCCCTGCAGTGGGGATGCGAGGACATCAGGGCCCTGGAAGAGGCCCCTGCAGTGGGGATGTGAGGACATCAGGGCCCGGCCCTTCCCTGCAGTGGGGATGCGAGGACATCAGGGCCCTGGAAGAGGCCCCTGCAGTGGGGATGCGAGGACATCAGGGCCCTGGAAGAGGTCCCTGCAGTGGGGATGCGAGGACATCAGGGCCCTGGAAGAGGCCCCTGCAGTGGGGATGTGAGGACATCAGGGCCCTGGAAGAGGTCCCTGCAGTGGGGATGCGAGGACATCAGGGCCCTGGAAGAGGCCCCTGCAGTGGGGATGTGAGGACATCAGGGCCCTGGAAGAGGTCCCTGCAGTGGGGATGCGAGGACATCAGGGCCCTGGAAGAGGTCCCTGCAGTGGGGATGCGAGGACATCAGGGCCCTGGAAGAGGCCCCTGCAGTGGAGATGCAAGGACATCAGGGCCCGGCCCTTCCCTGCAGCCCCGCTGACCTAGTGTGGCCTGGGCATGGTCTGGGTCGTCTCGGCTGGTGGGGCCTTTCTTAATTCAGTTGTGAAAACCCATCCTCACCCCGGGAAACCAAGTACTCTTCAAAGGTGCAAGCTGGAGCTCGCCGTAATCTGGGCAGACACCCTCTCGTGGCTGCGTGTCCAGCTTGTGTCACTTTAAAATTCTCTTTGTTTGAGCGATCAGAGAGCCAAGGCTGCTGGGTTCAGAGAATCCACAAAGGACTGACTGGGTTTGGGCAGGGATCGAGGTCTGAGAGGCTAGCGGCTGCTGCCAGACTGGCCCACAAACCACCCCTAGGATACAAGCAGCCCTCTGCTGCCCGCTGACCACCGGCCCTCTGCTGCCCGCTGACCACCGGCCCTCTGCTGCCCGCTGACCACCGGCCCTCTGCTGCCTGCTGACCACCGGCCCTCTGCACCCGCTGACCACCAGCACAGGTCAGGGGGAAGGGAGGCTCCCCCATCCCAGTACTACCCGCCTAGAGCCACAGTGCACAGGGCATGTCATGTATTTGCCACGGTGCTTTCCACGCAGGGCGGCATGGTGGCTCTGGGGGTTTCTGAGATCTGAAGAGCTTCCTTGAACAGTACCTAAGCCTAGGAATGACTGGGGTGGGAGGAGGGATGTAAACCCACTCAGAATCTCCACCAGCTCCTCCAGCCACACCAAGTAAACATACAACCCAGGAAAAGACAAGAGTGTCTGTTTTTCAGCTTCAAGACGAGCCCCCAGCCCCTATTCTCAGCTAGACTGCCCACCCCCCGAGCTTGCCCCAGCTGCCCCAGCAAGTGACCTGACACAAGACAGGGGGTTCAGGCGGGGCCTGCTGAGCAACCTTTGAGGGAGCCAGACCCAGCCTATGAGGACACAGGTCATCCAGAGGTGGTCCTGGTCATGGTGGCACGAAGGCCCCTCTGTCCCCTGGCGCCTGCCTCCTCACAGACCCGTTGTGTCCCAGCTTCAGAAGTCGCAGTCTGCCCCCTTCTGGTGGCTGGAAATGGTCAGAAAGCCGCCCCCTGAAAGGAACGCCCCTCCAGGCCATCAGGGGGAAGGGCCTGGGCCGAACCTGTACACCCCTCCCAAACCCTGATCGTGGGAGCTGTCCTTCCTTCGCCGTGACAAAACCCTCAAATGTGTGCCTTTGACCTTCCCTGCAAATGCTGTTCCACATGCGTCCCGGGAACAGGACGGGAAAGAGCCACGCTCTCCACCTTGACACCGTGTCCCACAACAGGCCATGCTGCCTTCAGTGACCTATGCATTCACAGTTAAAGCCACATGCCACTCACCCGACACAGGTAAACCGCACTGCTGTGTGTGTTAGGAGCATGAGTCGTTGAAGTTCCACTAATATATTAAGCAAACTGCCGTGCTAGACATTTATTTTGATGCTTCCTCATTTCTTAACATGGAAACCTCAAAACTGGGACTGGCCTGGCCTCACCCATGGCCCCGGACCAGATGCCAACTGAGACGAGTGGGTAGAGGGCCTTCCCCTCAGGGAGGTCTGGGGCCCAGGACCGGCTCAAAGTTGCCTCTGTGCCTTGGGAGAGGACGGGGCCTAAAAGCGAAGACCAAGGGCTCGGGGTCAGCAGATCTGGGCCCCAGTGCGGCCCTCTCCACTGACCTGCGGGCCAGATGGCCTTGGGCAAGTGACACAAGCTTGCGGTGCCTCGGTTTCCTCGTCTGTAAAATGGGGGTTGTAACGCAGCCTTCCCGACCCGGTAGCAGAGCCGGCTGGATGAGCCTGCGCACGCGTGCAGCATGGAGCACGAGGCGGGGCCCCACCAGCGCGCCTCTCGTGGGCTTCCCCCACACACCCAGGTCTGGCTAACAGTCTTCCTGCTGCGGGCGAGGCCGCTGGAGCTCCAGGCAGCCCGAGCAGACCCTGGGGAGTGGCAGGGCCTGACGCCTCCCTTTATCTTTGCACTCAAGTCCCCTGTTCAGGATTTCCTAGTCCCGAACCGGCCCGGGCCCAGAATTCCAGGTGATCCGGTCTCCTGCCGGGCTGCTTCCCGCTTCCATTCAGTTCACTGAGCACCTGGCAAGGGGCAGGAAGGATGCCAGAGCCCGCAGCGGAGGGCCCGGCCAAGCGCCAGCACCCCCAGGACTCACGCGCTCCTGGAGGAGACAGACGGACAGAGGGGTGCCAGGGAGGTGCCACCCGGCGCACCCACAGGGCAGGGTGGCCGGCGGGCAGCAGGCTCAGAGGGGTTTACAGGTCAGCCCCAGGTCTGAGTGAGTGCTGGGCAGTGAGGAGGGGGTGAGGAGGCGGCCCCGGTGCCAGAAAAGAGACAGGGAGGCACGGAACTGGCTTCTTTTCCCTGAGAATCTGGAGTTTGTCTTTCCAGAAAAGTCTGCTGTATACACGCCTCCCCCGGGTTCTCAGAGGATGTTGGTTTAGGCTATTTCACGTTTAAGTGACAAACACCCCCGTACTGGTTAAAGTATAAAGGGGATGGATGTATTGGCTGCTGTAACTGAAATCAATGCCCGGGCATGGCTGCTGTCCAGCACGGCATGACCCCGGGCCTCAGACAGACATGGCAGGCCCGCTCCTCTCACACCTCTCGCCTGCTGCTCCCCCCGTGCTGGCTTCACCCTTGAGCAGGCTCCCCAGGCCCTCCCCAGGTGCCGCCCTCTCAATCCTAGCTCCAGGATGACATCCTAAATGTGACAACCCCACTAGAACAGGCAGCCTGCCTGGTTCCCTGGGGATTTCTAGCAAAAGTCCTAGGGAGGGCTCCCATTGGACCAGCTGGAGTCCCTGCCCACCATTGAACCAATCACAGAGGCCAAACCAGTGGGACATTGCTGATTGGCCAGGCCCAAGTCCTGGCCTGGAGCCTTAGGATTGAGAGGGGGTAGCTCTCCAAAGGGATATTGAAGTCACTGTAAGCTGCAACCCACCCCCACCCCCACCACCAAGGGGAAAAGTTTGGATGTCTACTGCAAAAGGTGATGTTTTTGCAATCTTCGTGGGGGTTTTGTCTTTTTTTTTTTTTTTTTAGCTATTTCATGCTTGGAAACTATTTTATATATTTTATATATTTATATATTTTAATTTATATATTTATATATTTTAATTAATATATATTTATATATTAATATTTATATATTTTATATATTTTATAGCTACACACAGAGAAAGGGACTGACACCATTTTGGCAGGCCATGGAGGAAAGCCACTGCTGGCTTCTGTTCTGGCTGCTTGCAAAAGGCCCCAGGGTGGAGCGGGGTGGCCAACACTGCATCTGCCGTCCTGGAGCACCAGGCTGTTGCCTCGCACAGATCTGGGGCTGCACTGAAACCCACCGCTCCCCAGATAGACTCTTAGCACCCAGCACCCCACAACCTGGCAACCTGAGGCCACCACGCCCCAACATGGACACATCTTCTACTCTCAGAAGCAGTTCAGTATGCACTGTGCTTCCAGGAAGGAGAACGGTTTAGGATGCGTTTTTTTTTTTTCTCACAAGATGCATTAAGTATATTGAGTTAGGATGTTTTACGATTATTGTGCACTTTTTGTGGGTGGATGATTCCTTCCTGCCTCAGATCCTCCTCTCCCAACAAAATCTCTCACTAGGTAGATGGGAGCTTAGAGGCAAAGTAGGGTATAATTTTTAAAAAGTGATTATTCTGATGGTCTATATGGAAAATCCAAAAAAAAATCAACAACAAAAAAATCTGGAACTAACAAGCGATTATAGCAAGGTTGTAGGATACAAGGTTAATATACAATTTGATCACATTCCTTTATACCAACAATGAACAAGTGGGATTTGAAATTTAAAATACAATATCATTTATATTAGCAATCCCCCCAGCCCCACAAACAAAAACACTTTGTAATAAATTGAACAAAATAGGTACAAGATCTATATGAGGAAAACTACAAAACTCTGATGAAAGAAATTGTGGAAAAACTAAGTAAATAGAGACACATTTTATGTTCATGGACAGAAAGGTAATATTGTCCACATGATGGTTCTTCCTAACTTGATCTATTTATGCATTCTAATCACAATCAAAATCCCAGCAAGAAATTGTTGTGGATACTGAGAAGCTGATCCTAAAGTTTATATATAGAGAAAAAAGACGCAGGATAGCCAACTCAGTATTGGAGGTAGAGAACCAAATTGGAGGATGACACTGCTCAAGTTCAATACCACACAGTAATCAAGACAGTGTGGCATTGGCGAAAGAATAGATAAATAGATCAATGGAAGAGAATAGAGAGCCCAGGAATAGCCTGCATAAAAATAGTGACCTGATCTTTGACAAAGGAGCCATACAAATAAGAAAATACATCTTTTCAATAAATGGTTTTGGAATAACTGGACATCCACATACAGAAAAAAAAAATGAGTTCAGACACAGGTCTTATACCTTCCACAAAGTTTAATTCAAAATGGATCACAGACTTCAATGTACAATGCAAAACCATAAAACCCCTGGAAGGTAACATAGGAGAAAATCTACATGACCAAGGGTATGGTGATGGTTTTTTAGATGTAATACCAAAAGTAGGATTAATGAAAGAAAAAAATTCATAAGCTGGATTTCGTTAAGGTGAAAAACTTCTGCTCTGTGAATGACAATGTCAAGAGATGAGAAAACAAGCTACCGACTGGGAAGAAAATATTTGCAGAAGATACATCTGATAAAGGACTGCCATCCAAGATGTGCAAAGAAGTCTTAAAACTCAACAAGAAAACGAGAAAGGGAATGACGTGATTTAAATATGGGCCAAAGATCTTAACAGATACCTTAACAAACAAGATATACAAATGATAGCTAAACACGTGCAAAGATGTGTTATTGCATGTCTTGATTTCAAACAACACTACAAAGCCACAGTAATCAAAACAGTGTGGCACTGGCATAAAAGCAGACGCACAGAGACCGGGGGAACAGAATTAAGAGACTGAAAAATAAGCCCATGCAAATACGGTCAACTAATATTTGTCCAGGGAGCCAAGAATACTCAATGGGGGAATGGTAATCTCTTTAATACAGGTGTTGGGAGAAACTGTATAAATTAGACCTCTGTAACACACCACTCATAACATTTGACTCAAAGTGGATTAAAGACTTCAATGTAGTACCTGAAACCATAAAACTTGTAAAAAAAAAAACATGGGGGAAACATCTCAGCATTGGTCTTGGCAACAAGTTTTTGTGAAAAGACAGCAAAAGCACAAGCAATAAAAGCAAAAAATAAAATAAAATAAAATACACAAATTGGGCAACATCAAACCAAAGCCTCTATACAGTAAAGGGAGCCATCAAAAAAATTTAAAGGCAACCTACTGAATGGGAGGACATCTTTGCAAACCGTGTATCTGATAAGGGGTCAATATCCAAAATACCTAAGGAACTCATACAATCCAAAAGAAATAGTCATCATCATCATAACCCAGTTAAAAGTGTGCAAAGGATCTGAATAGACATCTTTCTTAAAAAAGACATACAAGTGGCCCACAGGTACATGTAAAGGTGCTTGACATCACTAATCATCGGGGAAAGGGAAATCAAATAAATCAACAAACAACAAATGTTGGTGAAGGTGTAGAGAGAAGGGCAGCCTCGTGCACTGTGGGTGGGAGTGCAGATCAGTGCAGCGGCTACGGAAGACCATAGGGAGGCTCCTCAGAAATCAAAAATGGAAAACGCCACATGACCCAGCAATCCCACTCTGGTTATTTATCGAGAAGGAAATGAAATCATTATCTTATAGAGATCCCTGCACCCCCATGTTCCCCACAGCATTGTTCACAACAGCCAAGGCACGGAAACCACTGAAGTGTCCATCCACGGATGAGCGGATAAAGAAGATGCGAGTTTGCACACTAGAAAATGTGAGTGAGGCAGTGTGTGTCACTCACATGTCCACACCTCGCTGTGTGACCTTGCCCAAGTGACCTAACCTCTCTGAGATGATAGCACGTACCCGCTTCAGAGGGTCACTGTGAGGATTAAATAGGCTGAGGTGCAGAAGCGTTTATTCTAGTTTCTACACATAACTGGTAGCTGTCATTGGCTCCTAAGTGAGGTTGGTACGGAGGTCTGCCAGTTGCAGAGTAAGAATGACCAGTGTAGCCGCTTCTCCGGGCAATGGGCTCAGGCCACTTAAATAACAAACACAACCACAGTGGAGGCAGACACAAACCGGCTGGCTTGCTGCTGGGAAAGAGCAGACAGACTCTGACAAGGCCCGACCCCTCCTCCCTCCGGCAACCCACCTTCTGTCTTCCTGGATCCGTGCGTGACTGTGAACTCCAAGAGGTCACCAAGCGGGACCACTGTCTGGAGAAGCCCTGGACACCTTGCTGGAGGGCTCCACAAACAGTAGAGATGACTCAGAGAACGACTCAGGGGAGGGTGGGGTGTGGGAGCTCGCAGTGGGGGGGGTACAGTGGGGAACCAGAGAGGTCTCTACCTTAGGATGCCCGCCTGGGAGCCTGTGATGTCATTCTCTGTTTTCAAAGTGAGGAAAGTGGGGACTGGAGGGGGGACTGTTTCCCTTCCGAGAGTCAGTCCAGCGGCTGAACCTGACCTTGAAATGCCACAGCCTGCCAGCTTCTGCTCTGGGCTGGGTCAGCACGAAGGGACGGCCGAACGGGCAGAGGGCCTTCCATGTAGCTTCTGCAGGACTCTGCCAGAGGGGTCTCATTGCCCCCCACACACTAGAGGAAGCATTCTGTTCAGTCCCTCCGTCACCTGCTCATGCACCCCTGAAGGATCTGAACACCCAAGAGCCTGCAGATAGGCTACGAATACTGCAACCCTTTCATGCTGTTCTGGGGGGGGGGGGGGTCACACGCAGAAAGAGCCTGCAGATAGGCTACGAATACTGCAACCCTTTCATGCTGTTCTGGGGGGGGGGGGGGGTTACACACAGAAAGAGCCTGCAGATAGGCTACGAATACTGCAACCCTTTTATGCTGTTCTGGGGGGGGGGGTTTACACGCAGAACGGTGCTTTAGTGCTCTCTTCTTCCTGGAACCCCAGCAAGGACCCAGCCGTGTATTTGTACAGGAGTGGACTGTTTCTAGAAAAACCAAAAACCAAATGGGCTGCCCCACTGGGAGGAAGATGCGGTTCTGGAAGAAGGAGGAGGGAGATTTACTTCCAACCCAAACTTTTTTTTTTTTTTTTTTTTTTACAACTTGCACGTTTTTCTGTGAATTACTTTTCCAGGGAAAACATTATAAAGGGTAGGGGGAATTAGAGCAAACGGAACCCAGAGCAATAAAGGGAACGGCGCCTTCTCTGCGTTTGGAGAACTTCTCTGTGTTGCACGTCCTATACAAGAGGCTGAGATGGTGACAGGAACGAGGCGGTTTGGGAATACTTGGCTGTTGACCTGTCTTTAGGCCCCTAATGGAGCAACTTCTCACAACAGCTGTGTATGTGTGTGTCTATGGAGGAGGGGGGGGGGTCAGCCACTCAAGCTCAACAATGAAGAATATGTTCTTCATCATTCTCACGATTCCCTTTGTGTCCAGGGGACAAGGCGAAAGCACACAGGAGAGCACAACCCTCTTTCCGACACAGTCACAGTAACATGGTGGATTCGGTGGCAGGTGAGCACCTCGCTCAGGCGTGGCCAACAGTTTTTGCCCCCGGAGTAGAAAGAAAACTTTTTTCACTGGCCAGATGAAATATTAAAATTTAAAAATGTTAAATACAAAAATGATTCATGGCCTGACCAGGCGGTGGCGCAGTGGATAGAGCGTCGGACTGGGATGCGGAGGATCCAGGTTCAAGACCCCGAGGTCGCCAGCTTGAGTGCGGGCTCATCTGGTTTGAGCAAAAGCTCACCAGCTTGGACCCAAGGTCGCTGGCTCGACCAAGAGGTTACTCGGTCTGCTGAAGGCCTGTGGTCAAGGCACATATAAGAAAGCTCTTAATGAACAACTAAGGTGTCGCAATGCTCAATGAAAAACTAGTGATTGATGCTTCTCATCTCTTCGTTCCTGTCTATCTGTCCCTGTTTATCCCTCTCTCTGACTCTCTCTCTGTCTCTGTAAAAAAAAAAAAAAAAAAAAAATTCATTGTGAGTAAACAAAATTTTATTATGTAATTTGTTTATGAATAAATGTAAGTGAGTGAAAAAAATTTTAATATACAATATTATTTTAATAAAAATATAATTACATACCATATAAATATCCAAACTATATCACAATCAATTGAAACAATAATTAATAGAATGAGCTTGAAGGGGTTATATCACAAATAAAACAATTATTTCGTTTTACAAACAGCCTGTACACATTTTCAGTTATCAACTGCAGCTATTGTCTATGCTACAATGCCACTTGATTCAGCACACTTGATCACAAAAATAACGAATTTTTGACCTTGGGTGCTCACTGGCAAACTCCACCTAAAAGAATGTGGGTTTCACATCGCAGCTAAATGTCAAACAGTTCATATCGAGTACAGATGAGTACAAAAGTTATAAATCTTTATAAGGGAATTTTTTTAAAAAAATAAAGAGGTATCGCGAATTCATTCGACCAATTATTGGAAGTTAACCCTAAATTAGTCACACATGGAATTCTTTTCTGCATATCACTATCTTAAATATCTCGATTTTCAATCATCAAAGATGCTTCCGCTTCTGAGTAGCTGAGATTTTTTTTTTTTTTTGTATTTTTCTTAAGTTGGAAACGGGGAGGCAGTCAGACAGACTCCCACATGCGCCCAACCAGGATCCACCTGGCATGCCCACCAGGGGGCGATACTCTGCCCATCTAGGGCGTCGCTCTGCCGCAATCAGAGCCATTCTAGCGCCTGAGGCAGAGGCCACAGAGCCATCCTCAGTGCCTGGGCAAACTTTGCTCCAATGGAGCCCTGGCTGTGGGAGGGGAAGAGAGAGACAGAGAGGAAGGAGAGGGGGAGGCATGGAGAAGCAGATGGGCGCTTCTCCTGTGTGCCCTGGACGGGAATTGAACCTGGGACTCCTGCATGCCAGGCCGACGCTCTACCACTGAGCCAACCGGCCAGGGCTGAGTAGCTGAGATTTTAAAGTAGTGGAGAATATTAAAAATTTAATCGTGGGCCGCATAAACTCATTACGCGGGCCGGATCCAGCCTGCGGGCCATATGTTGGCCATGCTTGACCTAGCTCCTGTTTCTGAAGATACAACTTGGAAATATGAACATCGAAAACCTTTTAAAAGTGAGCCTGCACCAACCCCAGAAACATACCACAAGCAAATGACTAGCAGGAACACAAGACAGGTTACACACGCACATACACACATTAAGGCTCATTCTTATGATGGAATATTATATTGCCATGAAAAAGAACAACAAGGTTCATGTTTACTGCCATGCACTGGCTTATTTAGTGAAAAACTAGACAACAAAATAATAGCCAATACTTATATGGCACCTGCTATGTGCCGGGGCGGGGGGCGGTGCTATTCTAAGTGCTTTTTACATAGAGGAATTCAATTCATTTCATATAACTTTATAAGGTGGGTACCTTTATTGTCCCCATTTTATAGATGAGGAGCCTGAAGCAAAGAGAGCTAAAATGACTTGCCAAAGTCACTTAACTGCTAAGTGGTGGGGCAGGGATCAGAACCCAGGCAGTGTGGCTCCACAATCTGTGTTCCTAACCTTACTGCTTCCCAACAGGCATATGTGGTGCCACCCAGGACAAAGCGGAAAGGAATCTTAAAGGAGAGTCTCCCAGCTGTTAACATTGATCATAGGATCGCAATTTAACCTTTCATTTACTACATGTAGTACATCAGTCTATTCTTATTGTGGTGCTAAATGTATATTCTCTTTATTTATTTTTTTATTGATTGATTTTAGAGAGAGAGAGAGAGAGAGAGAGAGAGAGAGAGGAACATTGATTTGTTGTTCGACTTATTTTTGCATTCACTGGTTGATTTCTATATGTGCCCTGACCGGGGATCAAACCCACAACCCTGGAGCATCAGGATGATGCTTTAGTCAATTGAGCCACCCGGCCAGGGCTGAAATGTATATTCCTTTTGATTCAAGAATTCTATTTCTCGTGATTTATCCTCAGGAAATTATCAAAGAGATACCAGCAAAGACATGAATAAAGATGTTTGTCACAGGATAACCGTAACAACAGGAAATTAGAACCCAACGAACCAGCCAACCAGGAATCGGTTAGGTAAAACGTGCTGTCTACATCCGGTGAGAGAACAGATGTCGACAAGGAGAGGTGGTCAGGCGCTGGCGAGGACTGAAGGAGACAGCAAGCTACATTCGGAAAATAAAGTCATAAATGTTGCAGGGAAAAAAGCGTGGGAAGGAGTGTAAGGCAGCCACCTCGGGGCATTCAGATTGTCTTTTTTATTTGTGATATTTCTGACTCTTCCAACTTTTCTGCCTTGAGCGTACATTACTCCTCTAATAGTGAAGGCTGTTCCTTTTCTAAAAACGGTTGTCACTATTACCCCGCTGGAGTGTCAGACGACAGAATCCCCCGGGGGTGACAGTGCCCTGCATTGTGAGTCTCAGGAGACTGACAATGCAGGGTTCTAGTAGCAAAAAACCCCACAGAAACCTCCCATTAAATTAACTTCTACCTCAACAGCCAGCCTCCGCCAGAGGAGGCGCAGGGCAGCCTCAAGGTGCAGAGATGCCGCAGCGCCTCTCACCTGAGTGAGTCCCTTCCACGCCTCCCCGCCCGGCCGCCCGCCCGCCAGCCCGCCAGCCCTCTCTCCACTCCGACAGTAAGGAGGGGGGCGTAAAAGGTCGATCAAACAAGGCTACGCAATTCAAACATTTACTTTTCAAACATCTCCAGAAAGCGTGTCATACACAAACAAGCACAGGAGGGAGAAGAAGGGCTCAAGTTCAAACCAATCCATTTGCCCAGCGACCCCAGGGGATTCGAGCTTCATACAGTGAGTCCACCCCCAGGGGCCCTGGGGTGGTTCCCTCTGGCAGCCGAGGAGAGCGGCTGGGGGTGGCGGTGGGGGTGGGCGGCAGAGTCCGCGGGTATGTGGGGATCGGACGTGGAAAACTCCCTGGAATCGGGGTAACCAGAGTCATCGCAGAAAAGGTTGAGAAGCCAAGTGAGCTGAGAGAATAACTCAGGGAGAAAGTCAGTGCGTCCAGAAGAGCCCACTAGCCACCCGTGCAGTGTCTCTGGGCAGACGCTCTGGGCGCAGCCAGCAAAGGCAGACGGGAAGGGTGAGTGTGGAATGATACCCCGCAGTGTTTCTTTGCTGTTGTGACTGTTCTGATTCCTTCTTTCTTTCTTTTCTTTTCTCTTTCTTTCTTTCTTTCTTTCTTTCTCTCTCTCTCTCTCTCTCTCTCTCTATCTCTATCTCTCTCTCTTCTTTCCTTCCTTCCTTCCTTCCTTCCTTCCTTCCTTCCTTCCTTCCTTCCTTCCTTCCTTCCTTCCTTCCTTCCTTCCCTTTCTTTTTTTTCTTCTTCTTTAAAACGTTTGCCCAGAGCGGAAGAAAATCGCTGCCAATCTGTCTTGAGCAAAGACGTCAGAAAGTGTTCACTGAGTGTCTATTATATCAATAGATACAAGACAGGATGCGAGAGGATCACCCAGAGCAGCTGGAGGCGCTCTCAGCTCCCGAGGACGCGGGACCCACGGTCAGTCATGGGAAGAGGGTGTGAGGGCTAGCTGGTGGGACCAGCCACTCCGGGGCCTTGACATAGCCATGTGACAAGCATGGATCAGGCACCTGTTGGGTCCCAGGCCCCAGAAGGTCCTGTCCCCTGGGAGCTTGCGGTCTGCCCGGAGACAGACAGGCGGATCCTTGAGGACATCAGTGAGGTGCATGCTGCCATTGAGGGCATTCTGGGGACCACAGAACCTGGGGAGGAAATGTCACGGCTGGCGAAGTCTGAGAAGGCCTCCAAGAGTACGGGACACTGCGCTGAGCCTGGAGAAGTGAGAGGGAATTCAGGAGTGTGTCGGGGACCGAAATATAAACCGGGTGTTTTGCTGGACCGCGACAGGAGTGCACTAAGGAGTGAGGTGTGCGGGAGCAGGAGGAAGTTGTAACACAGGGTGCACATGGACGGAGCTAAGACCTGAGGCCGGAGAGGTGCCCGTGACCTTGAGCACGGAGTTCCCTGCGTGCTGGACTCAGGGATACGGCTTTAGCCCATGTCCAGAGCTTCTCAAAGCTGCCAGCTCACACGCACACGCACACGCACACACGCACGTACACACATGGGAGAAACACTGCGTGAACAGCGACAGCCCCGTCATTTCGATGTTCCTCTTTCAGCACCAAAGCAAACCAAACAGAAATGCAGGGCCTGAAATCGCATGGTGGGATCAGTGGTAAAGTAGTGACACAGATAATCCGCTCTAAGACTTACATTAAAAAATGCCTTGAAGATTATTGTGGGAACTGAAACACAAAATCAAAAGATCCGTGTGGAACTCATAGTCACCTTGATACAATTTTAAAGACTCCCCGAGGATGGGGGAGAGGTCTGCGTCCCTAATTCAAAAAAAACACTCCCGTAGGCAATGAAAGGCTTTAAGTCTGTCGTTGGGGCAGGGGAAATCACAGGGGTGACAGGATTAGCTCTGCCCGGTCCCAGATCTCTGCATCAGTGCTAGAGAGAGCTGATGCTGCCCACAGTCAGGGGGGCCCTGAGAGAGCGCGCCCCCCAGGGGGTGACGACAGACATCCAGGCAAACAGTGATCAGGCCCGAGAGCCAGTGAGGAGGGAGGGAAGAGGCTGCGTCTCCCGGACACTGTCTAGGTCAAGGCCAGGGCTCCCTACTTTGGACATTCTAAAATCTAAAGGATGAGAGCAGGACCCTGACCTCCTTCCTGGAACTTGGAGCCTAGTTGGAGACCTAAGACAGGAACCTCACCAAAGATTTAATAAATCATCCTCCCCAAACCACCTAAATGTCTGTTGATGGCCATGTTGGTAAAGAAAATGTGTGGCCTAGAGACACACACAGAGGAAATGTGGTCTATACGTCTAACGTTTCCCCTTAAAAAAAAGACAAAAATCCAGCCATCTGCCACAACAGGGTTACACGTGGAATACATTATGCTAAGTGAAATAAGCCAGACACAGAACAAATATGGCATGATCCCAGTTATATGAGGAATTTAAAATCATCCAACTCATAGAAGCAGAAAGTGGAAAGGTGATTGCCGGGGGACGGAAGGGGGTGTGGGGGGTCCGGGAGGTGTTAGTCAAAGGGAACATTGTTTCATTCACGCCAGAGGAATAAGCCCTGGAGAGCTACTGCGGGAGTTAGCAACACTGTATTGTGTGTTTAGAAAATTGTTACAACAGATCTTATGTTAAATGTTCCTATCCAAAAAAAAAAAAAAAAAAAAGGAGGGAAAGAGGAAAGTTCTTGAGGTGACTGGTGAATTCGGGGCATTGTATATGGCGATGGTTTCATGAGAGTACACTAATCTCCACACTCACGAAGATGTATCCATTCAGTATATACAGCTTTTACGTACATCAACCTCTCCTTAATATAAACAAACACGTGTAAACATATAAAAACAAGAAAGCAAAAATGTCCAGCAGAAAAAAAAATAAAACAGGATTTTGTTCAGGGCAGACCATAGCTCAGATGACTAGCCGTCCCCACAGTGGGAAAGGCTTCAGGGTGAGTGGGGACTTAAGACCCTCAAGCTTGGAGAATCGAGACAAGAGGAACAAACAGGACACCGTCACCCATGGACACAGTGGAAATCCCAGAGGCGAAGCCGGCTTGTGGAGGCCCGGGCTGACTGTGGCTGTGGCTGTGGCTGGCAGGGCAGCTCGCCCACAGACCCAGGGCCTGGGCAGGGCCGCGGGCAGCCCGCCCACAGACCCAGGGCCTGGGCAGGGCCGCGGGCAGCTCGCCCACAGACCCAGGGCCTGGGCAGGGCCACAGACAGCTCGCCCACAGACCCAGGGCCTGGGCAGGGCCACAGACAGCTCGCCCACAGACCCAGGGCCTGGGCAGGGCCGCGGTCTGGCTTCCTCCATCCCCCACTCTCCCCACTCTCGTGGTCGCCAAAGGTACCACGAGATGATGGCTTTCCTCTCGGACCCTCTCAGACGTTAGGAGGTTTTCCGGAGTTCAGACATTCACGTACAACCATCACTGTTTCTGCCGGGCCCTTGCATCTCTGGTACTATTGCTACTGGCTCCCAATGTTTAACGGACTCACCTTTTCATTGTAAATAAGTGTATTTTAAGGGGGAACGTGGCGCGACCGTAAACGGGCAACCCGAGTGCGTGTTGTAAAGGGAACGTGTCCGGGGGACTGCAGGACGCACACGAAAGGGTCGCCCACCCCACGCCAGGCTCGTACTCTTCCGCCAGGCTCGTACTCTTCGAGGGGGAAGGAACCAACCCATGGGGAGAGGAAACCGAACCCGCTGTGTGACCTTGAACGGGATCCCAGAGCAGGGAAACGTGGGCTTGAAGGGCGAGCCCGGGGCGGCCGGGAAGTACGGGGTCGGAGAGGACAGCATCGTGGCCGTATTAAATTCCCCGATTTTGATAACCGCGTGATGGTTAGAGAACACGATATTATCCCGATTCTCAGGAGACAAGTGTCGAAGTTTCTCACGCGAAGGGCACTTACTGCAGATTCCTCTCAACTGGCTCAACAACAACAACAACAAAATAGATCACACGGCGTACGTTTCTACCTGTATGTCAGTTATATTCGGAGTGAGAGAGACAGGGAGCAAATGAGACGAAAAGTCAGTATAGGACAAAGTGCACGTGCAGGAAACCTTTATGGGAATGTATTGCAGTCAATAACTTTTCTTAGGCTGAAATGTTTTTGCAACATAAAAACTGTTACAGAAGACACGCACGCACACACACACACACACACACACAATGTTGTGCGCGGCCCTGCGACCGGGCAAGCAGCACGGTGGGGGGGGGGGGGCATGCTTCATAAATGTCTGCTGTGAAATGAACTGTTATGATAAAAATCTGTGTCCCTGTCTGCCCCCCCCCCCAAAATATCTTGGATAGCACCAGAGGGCCACACGCCACACTGGAAACCACTCTGTCCAAGGACGGGGACTGAGTAGAGAGGAACGACCCCAGTGACTATCCACAGGATGTGTGGAAGTGCCGCTCGGGGCCATCGCGGGCCAGGAGGGCATTCTGATGCCTGTACCTCCCACCAAAGAAAAAGAAAGGAATCCCAGAGCGACTCCAGTCCCCAGAACTGCAGAGGGTCTGGGAGAGTTAAGAACTGTCTCCAGCGGGGGTCGTGGGGAAAGGACACTTCCATCCTGTTCTTCTTACTAACAGCAACATTGCAACCCAAGCAGCGGCTGAAGATGGAATGAAGCTACGTCACCTGATTGGGGGAGAGGGGGAAATGCAACGTTAGGGGAATAGAAAACACACCTCCCGGTACGGTACGTCCTTTCCAAATATCAGCCTGGCCCGCAGACCTAAGGCCTGCAGTCCAGCACGAGTATTGGCCAAAGGCAAATAGCTCCGTCTGCAGAATTCACAAGTTTCCTTCCCGTTCCCTGTCTACCAGCAGACACCCAATTTTGTCATTTCTTATCAAGGAACAAGGTGGGGGGAGGGGAGTGATATTTGAAATCAGCTCGAAAAGTTGCGGCACCATAACGAACGGACAAGGAAGACCCACTGATGTCAAAGTCAATTCTCTCCGGTGTTAGCAGCGGCAGAAGGTCAGAAAATGACCTAAAAGTGCCGTTGGTAAGATCTGACGAAACAAATCAAGGCATAGCCATAATCCAGGATGATAAGCGAACGGTGAAAAGAGGCCATAAAGTCCCTCATTTACAATCATGTTTGACCTATCGTGGGGAAAAAAGAATACTTAAAGAGGCGGAACAGGCCCTGGCTGGTTGGCTCAGCGGTAGAGCATCGGCCTGGCGTGCAGGAGTCCTGGGTTCGATTCCCGGCCAGGGCACACAGGAGAAGCACCCATCTGCTTCTCCACCCCTCCCCCTCTCCCTCCTCTCTGTCTCTCTCTTCCCCTCCCGCAGCCGAGGCTCCACTGGAGCAAAGATGGCTCGGGCGCTAAGGATGGCTCCATGGCCTCTGCCTCAGTCGCTAGAATGGCTCTGGTTGTAACAGAGCAACGCCCCAGAGGGGCAGAGCATCGCCCCCTGGTGGGCATGCCGGGTGAATCCCGGTCGGGCGCATGCGGGAGTCTGTCTGACTGCCTCCCTGTTTCCAGCTTCAGAAAAATGAAAAAAAAAAAAAAAAAAAAGAGGCGGAACAACGCTCCCAGCTCGGTACCATTTGAGGTTACGCTTGTGGACGCCCGCCTATGGAGAGGTGCCTCTAGAGAGGACACGTGAGACGGTGCAGCTGGGACAGGGACGTGGGAAGACTACTCTCTACGGGGCACGTGTTGTTGCTTTTGAATTTGCTACCATGTGCAGGCATCGCCGATGTTTTTTAAAATACTGCTATTTTTAAGAGAGGAAGCAAGCCAGCATCAGAAGAAGAAAACAATAAATCTGTGCTTTTAAAAAATATATACAAACTGTCTTCAAAACCTGAACACAAGTTACTGTTCTCATCTTGTTCCCCTAAATTATTTAGATAACCATAAGAAGATGCGAAGTGTCTCCCCCCCCCCCTCCCCCGTAGACGCCAGTGATTCATCCGAATGTCTCTGGAAAGTACACATATATTTATGTGCAAGGGAGGGCTCAGGCGGCCCCAAGGACGTCACTTTAAGACAGGAGAAGGCCTCGGTGAGTAACGCCCAGCACCCGGCGGGACAGGGGTCTCCTCAAAGGTGAGCTTCCCAACCTGTCCCTGGACAGCCTGGAATGCGGCCACCAAGTAGGGCTTCCAACTTGCCCCATGCCACCCAAGTGGCAAGACAAGACACCGAATGTCAGCAGCAGAAGCGGAAGAGCTCTCTGTCGGACACAAGACCCCGCACTGCGCAGGGAGAGACCAGCTGGTACGTGTCCCCTGGTCGGATAAGATGCTTACGTCCGGGGGACCTGGGTGAAGGCAACTCCTGTACTATCTTTGTGACTTGGCTGTGAATCTAAAATTATCCCAAAGTAAAATGTTTCTTTTTATTTATTTATTTTTTTTTTTTTGAAAGGGGACAACTTGTACGTAAAAGCTAAGTTTTTAATTGTATTTTAATATGCATATAATTGAACAACTTCAAGATCCGATGTCTCTAACATGGACCTTCCACAAGCCTCTGGGTCTGCCTTGTGCCTGGGTGGGTTTGGAGGCAGCGCGGTGGCCTCTAGACTGGTCTCCTCCCCAGTTACGCAGGCGGGAAGGCCACCTCGGAGGAGACGAGAGCGGAGCTGGCAGGGTCCACGCCGGGAAGGAAGACAGGCCAGGCCTCTGTTCCCGTGCAGGGTCCGTGGGTGCCAGCCAGTCAGCACCTCGCAGAATGGCAGAGCGGTCCCTGCCCGCCTGCCGGGCAGGAGAGGGGCTGGGCCTCCCTGAGCGCAGCAGGAACGAGGAGCCCTCTTCCGAACGACCCTCGGGGACGGGGAGCCCACTCCCGAACGACCCTCGGGGACGAGGAGCCCTCTTCCGAACAACCCTCGGGGACGAGGACAAGGAGCCCACTTCCGAATGACCCTCGGGGACGAGGGGCCCGCTTCCCAACGACCCTCGGGGACGACGAGCCCGCTTCCTAACGACCCTCGGGGACGCGCAGGCACAGACCAGACGACAGGCGGCCTCGTGAGAAGAAACTCCCTTTGCAGACTTCTTCTGACTGGTCCAGGAGGGAGGGTCTCGTAGTGCTGGGCTCCCTTCAGCAGCTCCGGCCCCTAGTCACCCCTCATCACCGGAGGGAGAGCAAGTCTCACCTCAGAGACCGACACAGCGCCAGCGCCCAGTAGGAGTTGAGTGACCCTCTTATGTGTTCTTCATGCTCGCCTCCTATTTTACAGCAGTTACCAACGATATCTGTTCATGGGAGAGAGAGAGAACATTCCCTTTTTACGTACATTTGCAGCTATTAAAAAAAAAAAAGAAAATAAAGAGGGAGGGAGGGCGGGAGGGAGGGAGGGAGGAAGGGAGGGAGGAGGGAGGGAGGAGGGAGGGAGGAAAAGACTGAGACATAAACCTCTCTGCATGGCCCGTGAGTAAACCAAGAAGAGGCTGTGCCGAGGCCCAGGGGAGCGCAGTAGCAGAGCGGAAGGGAGGGAAGGAACAAGGATATGACAGCGAGAAGGCCCAGGCAGCTGTGACCGGGACAGAGAACAGGCAGAGCGACACTCCCACTCGTCCCAAAAGCCAACGGGCCAAAAAGGGAGGGGGACACAGAAGTGCTCGTGGCTGGGGCTGCTCAGCGGCACACACCGGCCTGGCCAAGGAGGGACGTGTTCGTGCACAGCTAGCTGCCAGGGCGAGAGGGCAGTCCCTCCCTTTCGGCCCATGACCAGAGGGGACAGAAACACTGGGCTCACGCAGAACATTTCTGACTAACGTAATCTCTGCTCGCGTCAGAGGTCAGAGCCATATCGGACTCAGGCATAAATGCATCCCCAGGTCCAATTTTTATTGAAGGCCTGGTGGTGGTGGAGGGAGAGGGGAGAAGTCACCTTCCCACAGAGATGGCACTGACAACTGCCTCTCCCGCGGCAGGAGGCCCACATGCTCTCGTCCCGGTTCCTCCTCTGCTCTCCACTCCCAGAGCACGAGGGGAGCAGGAGCGGAGACGGAGTGAAGGAGAGGAGCAGAGAGCACGGTGACTAAGTGGAGGAGGCTGCCCCAGGTGCCTGACTCTTTGCGCCCCCTCCCCCCAAGGCCGGAGAGGCTCAGAGACCAGGCGCCCCAGGAATCACAGAGGCACAGGAGGGGGCTGCACCCCGGGCCCGACGGGAGGTCCGCACCCCCTTGTGGTAGGAGCACGCGGGCCCCCTCCCAGAAGGGGGACCTAGGTTCTGATGAGCCCGCTTGAGCCGCAGGGTCCAGCCAGGCCCGAGGTTAGCCAGCGCTGGGGGTTTCCGATTACACGGGCAGGGCGGGTCTCCTCCTCGTTCTCAGCTGAGTGAGCTGGACTCCCTGTCACTTCCCATGGAAGACATCCGCAGGAATACAACCTCATTTTCTGCAGACGCCTAAATGCTATTCAGTGCCGGCGACTCAGAAGACAAACCTGGGAAACGGTCCTGAATCCCGGGTGCCCAGCCCGACAGCTCGGTTCAGGTCGCTCTCCCTGTGGCCACAAACCACGGTCCTATACCACCTTCAGCGGCTTTTTGTTACAAAGGACAAGCAATGATTTTTCCCACCCCTCTCTCCTCATGAACTCAAAACAAGCAAGCTGAAAAGTCACTACATTAAGGACGCGCCTTGTAACTAGCGTAGTGTTTAGTGTCTTCAACATCGTTCTGTGTGAAAGCTTAGGCAATGCATTCAGGAAGAGTGGCACCCGCTGAACCCCGGAGGGTCTCCCCCTGGCCTCTGGAAACCTGAGCATTCGTTAAGCATGTGACAACAAAGACGGTGACTGCTCCCAACCGCCCTGCTTTCCCGGGCGGACTCTCATGGAAGCAGAAGAGCCCCTGCTAGGTCTTATTCCTGGAGGGAAGGGTTGAGTTGGGGAGCAGAAGGAGACCTCTTCCCCGCCTATCACCTCACACAGGGAACCTGACAGGAACTGGGGAGAAGGGCCTTGGAAGGAAGGGGGTTGGGAGAAGTGGAGGCGGCTAGTCCACGATGGAGGTATCCCTGCCTTGGAGTGAGTGAGGCGGGATCACTGCCCGTCAAAGGGTCTGGCGTCTCAAAGCCTGAAAAAATGAAGTAAACTGACGATCAGCAGGAGCCAGCTGCCGAGGCCAGGCAAGGACACCCAGGCAATTCAGAGACCCTCATTGCTTCTGACGTAGAGGGTCCTACAATCACAGAGAAACAGAAAGTTGACTAGACTTATAGTGGCGACCATTGCACCATCTAAACAAGTGTCAAATCATCATGTGGTGCACCTGTAACTAATATATGTCGATTACATCTCAAAGAGACAAAACCGTTGCCTCCGGTTTACGGGTTCCCTCCTCACCCTGAGAAAATGAGTTCAATAGAAGTATACAAAAATAAAACACATCGCACATCTTATAAAATGAACTATTTCTTTGACGCTTTACCACGGTCCTATAACTTACGCTACTTTTTCCTGCCAGGGACAAGTGATTATTATTTTTTTTTCTCACCTACTTAAAGCAAACTGAGAAGTCACTGCTTGAAGGACTTGGCTTGTAACTGGAAGGCTCTTTAAAATCTTCCAGAATAAGAACTGTGCCTGACCAGGCAGTGGCGCAGTGGATAGAGCAGGGGTCACGGAACCATTTTGGCTGAGAGAGCCATGAACGCCACATATTTTAAAATGTAATTCCAAGAGAGCCATACAACGACCCGTGTATGTTATGCATTATCCAATAAAAATTTGGTGTTGTCCCAGAGGACAGCTGTGATTGGCTCCAACCACCCACAACCGTGAACATGAGGGGTAGGAAATGACTGGATTATAATACATGAGAATGTTTTATATTTTTAATGTTATTATTTTTTTTTATTAAAGATTTGTCTGCGAGCCAGATGCAGCCACCAAAAGAGCCACATCTGGCTCCTGAGCCATAGGTTCCCGACCCCTTGGGATACAGCATCGGACTGGGATGCAGAGGACCCGGTTTGAAACCTGTAGCGTGGGCTCATCTGGTTTGAGCAAGGCTCACCAGCTTGAGCCCAAGGTCACTGGCTTGAGCAAGGGTCACTCGCTCTGCTGTAGCCCCCCGGTCAAGACACATATGAGAAAGCAATCAATGAACAACTAAGGAGCTGCAACAAAGAATTGGTGCTTCTCATCTCTCTCCCTTCTTGACTGTCTGTTCCTATCTGTCCCTCTCTCTGTCTCTGTCACACACAAAGAAAGAATAAGAACTGTTTCTTCAAGTTTGCCACATACTTAAAAGTACAGTGGTATCTTGTGACACGAGTTTAACCGAGCTCGTAAGTCAGTTAACTCGTATATCAAACAAATTTCTCCCATTTAAAATAACTGAAATAGATTTAATCCATTCCAGCCCTGTGAAACATCCCCAAACCATCCTAAATTATGAAAAAAATACATGGGTTTTTTTTGGGTTTTTTTTTTTTTTTTTGTATTTTTCTGAAGCTAGAAACGGGGAGAGACAGTCAGACAGACTCCCGCATGCGCCCGACCGGGATCCACCCGGCACGCCCACCAGGGGGCAATGCTCTGCCCCTCCGGGGCGTCTCTCTGTTGCGACCAGAACCACTCTAGCGCCTGGGGCAGAGGCCAAGGAGCCATCCCCAGCGCCCGTGCCATCTTTGCTCCAATGGAGCCTCGGCTGGGGGAGGGGAAGAGAGAGACAGAGAGGAAGGAGAGGGGGAGGGGTGGAGAAGCAGATGGGCACTTCTCCTGTGTGCCTTGGCCGGGAATCGAACCCGGGACTTCTGCACGCCAGGCTGACGCTCTACCACTGAGCCAACCGGCCAGGGCCAAAAAAATACGTTTTTAATTAAGAAACACACATGTATACTTTACCAATGCATAACAAAATATATGAAATTTTTTAAAAAGTGTTATCTAGTACTGTATTCTTACTTTGGAGACAGACGAGTGTGGCTAACGGAGGTGAATGGCGGAGGAGGAGGGAGAACGGGATGCAGGCACTGCAGACACGTAAACTAAAACTGCACTTTCTTAACACTAGATGTAAACTAAAACTGCATTTTCTTTACTTTAAAGAAAACTAAAACTGCACTTTCTTTACTTAAAATGAAACCACAAAAACTTAATTGTAAAAAAATGCACTTCCTTAACTTTAAACTTAACCTAAGCTTAACATTACATATTTTTCATTTAATCATCACCTGTTTTTGCCCTTTTGGCTGCACTTTTGACACTTTCACTTGCAGGACTTTTGAATAAAAATCTATCCAAAGAGGTTTGCTTTTGCCTCTCTTTTGAAATGTTACAGAAATGTGACAAACAAGTGTCATTAAAAAGTGCTGAAGCAGACCAGTTGAAACTTTTCTGGGTGTTTCTTTTCAATGAAACTTAAAAACTTCTCCCACATTGCCAGCATGTCTTTATTTTCACTTGTAGAAATCACTTCCTCTGACTCTACCTCCTCCTCACTACTAATCTCTTGCAGAAGCTCCATCATCTGTAGCTCCTTGAACTCCTCAGTTGAGAGTTCCTCCTCATGTTCCTCGATGAGCTCATTTACGTCACCCTCATCTACCTCCAGACCCATCGACTTTCCGAAGGACACAATCTCCTCCAATGCTTTACCTCGGTCTTGGTCTCTGGTTTGAATCCTTCGAAGTCCCTGTCTGCAACAACATCAGGCCATAACTTTTTCCATGCTGAGTTCAAGGTTCTTCTTGTAACCTCTTGCCATGCCAAGTCAATAATGCATAAACTTATCACGATGTTGTAGTGATCTTTCTCAAAACTCTCAACGGGTTAGAATTGTATTCTCAGTTACCTCAAAGCAGCAGCGGAACAAGTGCTTTGTGTAAAGCTTTTTAAAGTTGGAAATGACCTGCTGATTCATAGGTTGCAAGATTGAAGTCGTGTTGGGTGGGAGGTAGAGGATTTTCACGAATTTGAACTCATCAAGAATGTCATCTTCAAGACCAGGTGGGTGGGCTGGAGCATTATCAAGGATTAGTAATGCTTTCATCGGGAGTTTATTTTCTTGAAGATATTTCTTCACTGCAGGTCCAAAGACGAGATTTACCCATTCAATAAAAAAAACTGCTGCGTAACCCATGCCCTAGCATTGGCACGCCACATAACCTGCAGTTTTTCTTTAAGAATCTTGTGAGTCTTAAAGGCTCGAGGATTTTTGGAATGATACACTAGCAGTGGCTTTACTTTACAGTCACCGCTAGCATTTGCACACAATGCAAGGGTCAGACAGTCCTTCATGGGTTTATGGCCTGGCAGCTTCTTCTCCTCTGTGGTGATGAAAGTCCTCTGGGACATTTTTTTTCAAAACAGTCCTGTTTTGTCACAGTTGAACACTTGTTGGGGGATGTAGCCTTCTTTTGCGATAAGCGCAGCAAAACATGTGATGTACTCCTCAGCTGCCTTAACGTCAGCACTCGCAGCTTCCCTGTGCCTCACCACCGAGTGGATGCCAGATCTCTTCTTGAAATTTTCAAACCAGCCGTGACTTGCCTTAAACGTATCTTCTGCTGCCTCTTTTGAGGTTAATGGTTCTTTCTTCTTCAAGTCCCCGTAAATAATACATGCCTTTTCGCATATTACAGTCTCCGTCACTGTATTTCCTGCCAGCTCTTTCTCTTTCACCCACACCAGCAGAAGCTTCTCCATTTCTTCATGGATATTTGTCCTTAATTGGGACAGAATTGTAGTTCCTTTTGCTGGATTTGCGCTTTTGATGGCATCCTTTTGTTTAAGGATGGTACGAATTGTAGATGTATTGCGGTCGTACAGCCTTGCCAGTTCAATCACTCGTACACCACGCTCATGTTTTTCTATTATTTCTTGCTTTACTTCTATCGACATCATTCTCTTCTTCTTCTCACCATTGTCCTTTACACTCACTTTCTTCGGCTCCATGATAGCCCACAAAAAAAGTTAGTAAAAAATGCAAAACTGATGCAAGAACGAGTACAGCACACGACATTTAATTTGATTCTGCGGGTAACACGTGAGAAAGAACCAGATGCTGGTGTTGTGCTGCCGATTCTGTACCCGTGTGCCAACGTGCCAACTAGCGGCAGCTTCCCGAATCACGATTCGTATCTCGGAATTTTTCTAGGATCTCGAACAAAAATACGGACCGAGTCGCAGCTCATATCTTAAAAATTCACGTGTTGGTCTGCTCGTATCTCAGGGTACCACTGTTAATCTTAAAAACGTCTCAATTAACAAAAAAAAAAACAAAAAAAAACCCCCTGAAACTTAGAATCAGACAAGTAAACTAATCAGGTACTTGCACTATCTCTACCTGTCCATCTGCATGGGGAAGTCATCCTATTTAAATATTAAAATTCTGGTTCAAAAAAAAAAATTTAGCTTCAGAAGTAGCACTTCAGGCTATGAAGCTTAAATGTTAAAATAATGTAGTCCTATCTGGACCATGTCTACATCCGATATCTTTGTATTACAGAAGTGTACTAAATAAAATTCAAAAAATTCATGGTTTCCTTTCAGGTGTGGGTTTGTAGAAAAAGATTCTGGGTTTTTTAAACAGGGAAGGTCAAGAGCCAATGCCGGATACCTCCCCGTTGCCCCTTTCTGGTCTCTAAGTTGTCCGTGAGCAAGTCTAACTCACTCTTACACAAATGTTTTCCCTCATTCAACAGGAAGAGAAGATGCCCGATGTTCTCAGGGACCGACCCAGCTGCTGTAAGGCGTTCCAGGGCCAGGGAGTCACCGGCCAGCCTTCCAGCCCTCAGAGAACCTGCTGCACCTTCCGCTGCTCATATTTACCAAAAAGTCTCTGTATTCATCAGCCCTCGGCACCACGACACCCTCCGGGGACATAGGAGGATGTACCAGGGACAAGAAAGAGCCTGCTTCACCTCAAATGGGTGCCCTGATATCGCTCAGAAACCTAGTTACAAAACAATGAGGAAAGGGGAAAAAAGAAGAAGGAGAAGGAGAAGGAGAAGGAGAAGGAGAAGGAGAAGGAGAAGGAGAAGGAGAAGGAGAAGGAGAAGGAGAAGGAGAAGAAGAAGAAGAAGAAGAAGAAGAAGAAGAAGAAGAAGAAGAAGAAGAAGAAGAAGAAGAAGAAGAAGAAGAAGAAGAAGAAGAAGAAGAAGATCAGAACATAACACAGCCAAATCTAGCTCCGTGTAGTTTAAACTGTCTCAGGCTGCGGTACAGATGTTACCGTCTACGGATGCCGGAGACGGGGACCCCCAACAGCAGGAGCCCTGTCGGATTTCAAAAGCAAACATTCTATTCTGTTTTGAAATGATAACATGTGGCAGCTTGGTGTTCCGTTTCCATACAAACCTGCACACCCTCACTTCACAACTAGGCAGCTCAGTTGTTAAGCTGATGAGAGAGGAGTGGAGAGGAGGGAAGGGGAGGGGAGAAGGGGATGAGGGGAGGGAGTGGCAGGGAAGGGACAGGAAAGGAGGGGAGGGGAGAAGACAGGGAGAAATGGGTGCCCTGTGTGTCAATGGGAACTCTTATGGCTAAACAACCCCAGCCTAAAAAAAAAAAAGACAGGATACAACTTCAACCACATCCTCCACTGGGCTCTGCAGTCTTCAGCTCAGGCCTGTGGGATCATAAACTTTGTTAAAAAACAAAAAACAAAAAGAAAACTTTCCAGTTCTGGGCAGGAGTGCTCCAAGCCCTAAATATTACATATGAAATGATGTCTAGACACCAACAGTGGCTTTTCTATAACGCAATGGCTGGAGCCAAGGCAGAGGTGTCTTCTGATGGCTCTTAGGTTACCTGCTGAGAATAAGACTTCATAAGAGTTTAATTTTAGACGGGAGGTCCCTACCCCGCCTTGTTATAGATCACCAGCTTCTGGATACACGTCGGACCCGAGGGGCACTATAGAGCCACAACGGAGGTGACGGTGTTTGGCAGCATCTTAAGCTGTGTCGATTAAGGTTACACGGAGGAAGAAATATGAATACAGGTTTGCCTGTCGGTGCCAAAGTTTCGTGGTCCGATGGTTTTCCATGTTCGCCTCCATGGACCAGCAGCTCCACGCGCTTCTGAATAACGGCCACGTGCAAACTGTCGGCTTGAGAGCGTTGCGGGTGGGGGCCAGCGAGGACCCACTCTGCCCCAGTGGGCGTAGCTTAGCGAGGGAAGCCTGTCTTCACTTCTGAGTTCAATAATTAAATTCACGGGTGAGAAAAAATGAAACATGCACCTATCAATACTACTCTGGACATGAAAAAGAAACGATCTTCCCAACGTGGAAGATGTTAAAAAATGAAGTACGTGCTTTTTTGAAGTGGGGCTGGGTTTCTTTCTTTTTTTTTTTTAAGTATTTTAGTATTCGCCAAGTTATCCAACCTATTTACCGTAGGTTTCATTTCCTCAACGATCTTGTGTGAACGGAAACACTTAAGTAGACGTGTTTAGTTTTTTTTTTAACAATCTGTTCAAATTATTCTGTTCCCCACTGCAAGAGATTGGAATATGTCGTTTGGGTTTGTTTGTTTTTTTTAGAACGTGCATTTTCTTTTCCATTTCCAATCCGTTTGACATAAACGTGGTGTCGTCTGTTTATTTATTTAGAATGAATGAGACGTTTTCTATGCGTGAGGACAGCGTTGAGCCGGAGGAGGCCAGGGGCCGGGTGGGTGGCTACAGAGGATGAGGGCAAATGGGACGGTTTGATGGACGGCGACCCAGCATCCCCAAGTGACGGGAAGCCAGTGTACTCCACTCGTGTCCTTCCAGACCCAGTGCCGTGGCCGGATTACGGAGCGTCAACGCCACGCTGACGTCTCTGTGGGCTCCAGAAGTGGCAGGCAGGACGCACAGCCAGCTGCGAGAGCTGCACAGGATCTCTGCCCAAGGGCAAGCTCCCCACGTAGCAGTGAAAACCCTGCCCTTCCAAGCAGACTCCAGCCGGAAGGACGAAGGCCCCAGGCGAGCATCTGGGATAGCTCGCCTGCCAGATGCTCTCACCTGGGCAGAGAAAGGAAGACAGGTTGGCCTGGCACCTTGTCCAGTGCCTGGCACACAGGGGGCGGTACGTACGTCTGGACTGAACAGAACAGCACCAAGCGCTTCTGCGTGGGACAGGAGGCCCGGGAAGGCCACGCTTGTGAGGGTGTGGCTGCAGGTGAGTGGGTCTTTCTGTCCTGAAGCAGCAGCTGGGACCAGGAAGGAGATGCTGAGGGTGGTCCAGGGAGTGTGCACCTGCCTACGTCTGAGTGTCTTAGGGAGCAAAAGAGACTTCGTTTTTGCACACGAAATGTTTAAGAGAGTCTAGAAAAGGCAAAGGTGGCAAGGAAGGCCGTCGTCTGAAAGGGTGCAGAGGTGGGCGAACACGGTCTTTCAGACTCACCACGAAGGGTGCCAAAGGTGGGGGTGAGATGCAGTTACAAGTTCTACATCAGAGAACTGAGGCCCTGGCCAGTTGTATAGAACACTGGCCTGGCACATGGATGTCCCGGGTTTGATTCCTGACTAGGGCACACAGGAGAAGAGACCATCTGCTTCTCTCCCCCTCCCACTTCCCCCTTTCTCCCTCTTCCTCTCTCATAGCCAGTGGCTCTATTGCAGGGGTCCCCAAACTACAGCCCGCAGGCCACATGCAGCCCCCTGAGGCCGTTTATCCGGCCCCCGCCACACTTCCGGAAGGGGCACCTCTTTCATTGGTGGTCAGTGAGAGGAGTGCTGTGCATCCTGTATGTGGCGGCGCCGCTCATGTACAGTACTACTTCTGGTGACGCGGGACGCACATGTCACGGCTCCGGAAGTGCATCATATCACTTGTTATGGCTAGTAGTGACAAATATGGAACCGGACATTGACCATCTCATTAGCCAAAAGCAGGCCCATAGTTCCCATTGAAATACTGGTCAGTTTGTTGATTTAAATTTACTTGTTCTTTATTTTAAATATTGTATTTGTTCCCGTTTTGGTTTTTTTACTTTAAAATAAGATATGTGCAGTGTACATAGGGATTTGTTCATAGTTTTTTTATAGTCCAGCCCTCCAACGGTCTAAGGGACAATGAACTGGCTCCCTGTGTAAAAAGTTTGGGGACCCCTGCTCTATTGGTGCGAGCATGGCCCCAGGCACTGAGGATAGCTCATTGGTCCAACCACATCAACCTCAGGCACTAAAAACAGCTTAGTGGATTCGAGCATCAGCCCCAGTCAGGGGTTACCAGGTGGATCCCAATTGGGGCACATGTGGGAGTCTGTCTCTCTATCTCCCCTCCTCTCACTTAAAAAGAGAGAGAGAGAGAGAGAGAGAGAGAGAGCTGAATTGGTTACATTATGTTTCAGACAAGATGTTTTGGTTTCCTAAGTCAAAAGCTATGAAGACCACTAAGGTTTCAATTGTCAATAATGCAGGGTGGGACAAAAGTAGGTTTATCGTTGTCCGTATGGAAAATAACATCATAATTAATAAGTAATAATACAAGAATAAACCCTGTTTTTCACACTCGCGGCTGTAAACCTAGGTACTTTGGTGCCTTGCCCTGTGCAGAGGAGAGCCCTTTGTGACACCTCGTCAAGTCATTTTTCCTCAACCGGATCCTGTCCAGTTATTGACACGGGGGACCCTTTAAAGTGCACCAGCATGCAAAGAAAAAATATCCCCCTGCTAAAGCTGGATGTGTTTTAAGGGGGTAGTTCTAGATCAGCGATTTCAACAGGGGTACCACAGGAATTTTTAAAACACACCGTTCGCTGACCTCTTTTCTCTTAGATGTCAAATAAAATGACAACAACGGCCAACACAACAATAACCATCTGGTGTGAACGAATCAAAATTATACGTGTGTGTGTGTGTGTGTGAGAGAGAGAGAGAGAGAGAGAGAGAGAGAGAGAGAGAGAGATCAGCCAAAAGTATATGTTTTTTTGGTGTGCCGCCCCGTTTTAATAATTAGTTTCTGTGTGCCATGGGGTGAAGAAGGTTGAAAGTCACGGCTCTGGATTGAGCTACAATCATTTTTCAAAGGCACATGAAGCATAAGAACAGTGTAAGAGGGCCTGACCTGTGGTGGCGCAGTGGATAAAGTGTCGACCTGGAACGCTGAGGTCGCCGGTTCGAAACCCTGGGCTTGCCCGGTCAAGGCACAAAGGGAGTTCATGCCTCTCACCCCTCCCCCACTTCTCTCTCTCTCCCTTCTTTCTCCCTCTCTCTCCCTCCCCTCTCTAAAATGAATAAAAATCAAATCTTTAAAAAGAACGGTACAAGAGGGAAGTGTTACATTAAACTGCTCAAAAAATATCCCCCTGCTAAAGCTGGATGTGTTTTAAGGGGGTAGTTCTAGATCAGCGATTTCAACAGGGGTACCATAGGAATTTTTAAAACACACCGTTCGCTGACCTCTTTTCTCTTAGATGTCAAATAAAATGACAACAACGGCGACCCATCACCTCCCAGGGGCTCCAGAGAGGCCCCACTCAGGTGAGGTGGGTCATCGCCACCACGAGGCCGTGACCCTGCGACCTGTGCCCCTGCCTGCGGCATCCTCCCCTAAAAACACACACTCCTACGAGGTGGGTTATCTTCCGTCAAACAAAAGAAACACAAGCCACGCCTCCACGCCGCCACGTCGCCACGTCGCCACGCCCCCACCCTGTGGGTCTGCAGGCACCCCCATCGCAAGTTTACATCCGTGCAGGGAAAGGTACTAGATTTTTACTGTATTTAGATACGTGAGAAGGAAGATGCTGTATTATTTTTTTTTTTTTTTTCAAAAACCATGCGTGCCCTGCGACTTGCTCTCGTTCTTGGGCTGGTTGAAGACGTCCGAGGGTCACTTTGTTGTTAGCTGCCTGACGGGTCAGTGAAGAGAACTGGAGGTCACTCGGACCCAGAGGAAATGTACTTTTGTGCAACCGTGGGGTCCTCCTCGTAGGGCTGACCAGGTGCACATTTTTTGGAGAAAGCAGAGTACATATGTGGAAGCCCTGTTTTGGGGTGACCAACATGAACGAGGGCGGCGCCTTGCACAGGGGAGTCATTCGAGTGTCACCTGATGAAGTCATTTCCGTGTCAAGATCAGGAAATAAAATGTAAGGTTGTTTTAGAGAACAAACGAGACCATCATCTTCAGAAAATGAGAGGATGCTCGTTTACCGCTAGCTCCTGGGACAGACAGACAGACAGACCGGTACCTGTCGAGGTTATTACCGCCGGGACAGCCCCCTGCTGAAGAGTAAGTGGATGACACAGGCATTAACTACCTCAGCGCACCCCAGCCCCACAGCTGACCTCGGATCAAACCCACAGCCGTCCGGTCTGTTTCCGCGGCCTCGGCCCTCAAGTCCTGGAGAACGCCCTGGACCTCGCCGCTGGATGTCTGTGTCCGTTCCTGCTCCATCCGTGCCCCAGAAACCCACAGAGGCCTCCTACCACATCTTCTATCCTGACCTCTCTCCCCTCTCTAGTCCAGCCTACATGTCAGGAGACTGAGTCTTCGTGGTAAAAGTGCTATTTTCAAAAGTGCCACAGGACCAGCTCCCACCTCAGACTTTTTTTTTTTTTTTTTAAGTGAGAGAAGGAGAGACAGAGAGACAGACTTCCACATGCACCCTGACTGGGATCCACCTGGCAACCCCTGTCTGGGGCCGATGCTCTGCCTATCTGGGGCCCTTGCAACAGTGCTAATTTTAGCACCTGAGGCAGAGGCTCCACAGAGCCATCCTTAGCTCTTGGGGCCCATGCACTCAAACCAATTGAGCTAATTGCTGCTGGAGGAGAAGAAAGAGAGAGAGAAGGGGGAAGGGGCTGGGGGAAGAAGCCTATGGTCGTCTCTCCTGTGTGCCCTAAATAGGAATCAAACCCAGGACTTCCACACACCAGGTGGACACTAGACCACTGAGCCAACCGGCCAGGGCCCATCCCAAACTTCTCACCCTAGCTTTCAGCATCCTGGTAAGACAGGGCCCCAACCTGTCTTCATAGGTTTTTGTTGTAACTTACTCCATTTCAAACATCCTACTTGCCTCCAAAATTTAATTTCTTGGGATCTCTGGATGGTCAACTCTCGAACACACTTTTTTTCCGGCCCTGCCTTCCAGCTGTTCTGTTCACTAAACGCTCAGCGGTCCTCACCTCGCCAGCCCAGCTCAGACGACCTCATCCCTTGAGTCACCTCGCTGGACCTCAGAGGACACTCGACTCTTCCTTGTGTGGATACTCCGATTAGAGCAGGAACAGCCTCTGACCTAGCCCATCTTCCATTAGTTATCCATGTTTTGTCTTGTTGGACGGCACGTGGTCCCGGCAGGAATTGTTACTTATCTCTCCGCCCCTCCCCGTGCCTAGTGGGGAGCTTTCAGTAGAAATGGGTGCACCTTCAATGTTTGCTTTGTGGATGAAAACCTAACCCGGTGGCAGGAAAACTCTTTGTGGGCGTTTGAGGAGAGTATGGATGATTTCAGAAAAATAAATTCAAGAGGCAAACAAGAGAAGCAAGACACAGTTCTTATTCACCCAGTGACAGCCCATGAGTCAAAATGATCACACAAATAATTCGCGGCAGAGGACAGGGTTTGAAAAGTACTGCCGTGGAGCAGGAAGAATCAGCCGGTGAGGGCATCACTGCTAATGTTTCCGGTGTCGGAGGGACAGCCGAGAGCCGCAGTCCGGCTGAGTTCACCGGTTCCCTGGTGGAGGAGGTCCCAGACGACACCCTCCACCCCGGCGGAGCCTAACCCGGGGCTGACTGCCGGAGCCATGGGACGCCACACACACAGAGCCCAGGGGACCTCTGAGGAGCGGTGTCTGAACGAGTCTCCAGCAGGAGGGGGAGAAGACACGGTATGCTCAGCCCTCCTCTCCACCACACTGCACTCAGATCCTAAGTCCCAGCAGCCTGGCCCCGGGACGGGACAGTGGCAGGAACACCGGACTGGTGGGGGCGAGCCCAGCCAAAGAGGAATGCGTCTTCCCACGGCTGGCGCAGAGCGTGGCACCAAAGTGGCAAAACACTGAGGAACACAGCAGAGCCGCCAGGCGTAACGAGTGTCCACCACCCCTGGGCTCAAAATCCGTTTAAATGACTGCACGATCATACGAGTCCAGAGCATGTCCTGTTGTCTTCCAGTCACTGAACTGAAATTCCATTCTATTCTAACGAGAAGGGATCGGCGCTCCCCCCAGCCCCACCCCCACCCCCACCCCGCCCTGACTCCTCTCTTCCAACCCGCTGACCGCCCAAGGGCAGCCCAGACACCCTCCAAGGGAGAAGGAGCTAAACTTTCGCATCCACAAACTCTCGCAGTCAAGATGCTATCTACAAAGAAGGTGGACTTCTGCCCAGGACGTGTCCCAGAATAAAAATTCAGAACCGTTTGGAGAGGGCTGATTTTCATACTAAGCGAGAAAAACCAACGCTGAGCTCTGTGTGGCGCATGCCCGGTCTCCTGCTAGGGGGTTCCTCGTCCTCGCCACGCCTGGGTCCCTGGGGACCCCTCCCTCCCTCGGTGCCCAGCCCGGAGGAAGTGCGAATGCCTCCCGCCAACCATTTGTCGATGTGCCACGCTCGTTGACCAGCACTGGACACCCAACAACATCCAGACACACGGTTATCACAGGTTAAGTTCCCTGGCTGCCCTCACGTGCCAGGCAATGGTACCCAAGACCGGGGCACCACCCGGACCCCAAGGACAAGCAGGCCACGGTCTGGAGGGCAGGAGCAGTAGGCGAGGCTTCCCAGAAGATCGGCTGTGATTGAAACAAGTGTCCCGTGTGAGTCAGGCAGGTGGAAAGGGGGGAACGGCTTCTGACATTGGAGGAGACACAGCACAGACCAAGGCTAAGGGGGATCCGACAGGCAGCTAGGACAGGAGGAGGGACCTTCCCTGACACGTCGGTGAGGCCACCGTGCTGGCACGCTGCCCCAGGCTGTCAGGACCACAAGGCGGGGCTTGTTTAATTTCACTCAAGAATCCCCAGAGCCTGCCACGTGGAACCCAACTCTGAAAACAGCTTTTTTAAGGAAAAAAAAAAAAAAGATGATAAAATTGATAGATGTCCGCTGTAGAAAACTCGAACAATACAGAAAAGCCAGAACACGACAGAGCTGTCCCCACCCAGAGGGTGGCTCCCCAGCACCCCACTCAGCCCCACAGCCCGATTCTCGCGGTCCCTCAAGCAGCGCTCGGACAGACGGCACTTCTGGAGTCTGAACATCCTGGGACTGACGTACGCAGGGCTGAACGGTCTGTCTGTACACGATCTCATTTGACACGTGAAGAGCTAAGCCTACCTCTGTCCTCCGTCAGTAGAGACAACAATGCAATCCAAAGGCTGCCCTTGGTCAAACACTGGCCGTGGACCCCACGGGCCGTTCTTTAAGCCGCCTGCCTTCTCTAGCCCTTGCCACATGGTGTCCTCTCTGCCTCTCCCTCCTGCTTCATAACTTCTCTGTTCGTGAAACGGTACGTCCACTCCCCGCCAGCCCTGCTAAGAAATCAGAGGGGAGGCGCCTGCCCCAGACGCGGGTACCCGGCCATCTGGGAAAGCTGGTAACATGGAAATGGCAACTGCCCGGATGTGAATCTCAGCTCTGTCACTTACTAACTGGGAAGCTTAAACGAATGACTTAACGTCGTTATGCCTCAGTTTCTTTGTCGGTAAAATGGGGATATTAGGAGAACTTATCTCTAAGTGTTTTTTGTTGTTGTTTTTTTCAGTGAGAACTGTAAGGTTTTATTACAAATGTAATTGACTGCTAAGGAGCCCCCCGCCCCTCTCAGTACCCTCCTCCGTGGCAGGTCACTAGGCCACGGGGAAAAAGGGGTCCTCCATGATGTACAAATGTCATCTTTAATGCAGGCAAGAAAGAGGCCCTGTCAAGGTTCATACACACAAAAATCCATTCAAAGTGAAAGGTGCAGTGTTTTCTCCAAAGTGCCCCGAAACAAGCCCTGAGTCCTCCTGGCTCCTGCTGAGAAGCCTTTGGTGAAAGGGGTAAGATCTGGCTCCATCTTCAGAGTCCTCCGTCTCTCCATCCTGGGGGGGCTTCTGTCTTCTTCTGCGATGCGGGCCGTGGCTCACTAGTCCTGGCCTGGCTCCGCGGGGGCGTCTGCGTCCGAGGCTGCCCTCGCCTCCTGGGCAAGCGGGACCTGCTGGAGGAGGTCTCTGCGCCTCTCCCCGGACAGCGTCAGTGGTGTGGACACGTGCACGGGACGCCCACTTTGCGAGGTGGGGCCGCGCGATCGGCCTTTCGTCTACCGTGGCCCTGACACACGCGAGCGCGCGCGAGCGCGCACACACACACACACACACACACACACACACACACCCCGGTGCCGCAGTCACTGTCCCTGCTCAACAGCCACTGTCTCTCGAACAGTTTGAAGTTCCGTTTGGGGCCCGAGGTCCCCTCCCCCCGCCCCGTCCAGGGGCACCAGACTGAACAGCCTCTTAGTGTTGCGATGAGGACTGAACAAGTTCACACAGGTGCCTGATGCAGGGAAGGCCCTCAACAGATGGTAGCCACGGTCATCCACCTGTGCCTTCGGGTGTCCCTCAGACCGGGGCCAAGCAAGCCGGTCCTTCTAGCCGGCCAAACGGCGCAAGCCCGCGAGGTCTCCTTGCCCGCAAACGTTCCCCGCGAGAAGCCAGTCCCCATTAACAGTCGCTCCTGAATTCTCCGCTTCCGCAGTTGGGGAAAGCATTTTTCAATTTTGAATTATTAATCTAATCTGACACAAATCTCATCTTTAATGCAGGCAAGAGAGAGGCCCTGTCAAGGTTCATACATACAAAAATCAATTCAAATACAGTTCAAGGCAAACCGCTTTTACCCAAACTGCCACGGCAGCTCCGAGACAAGAATGGGGCGGGGGGGGGGGGGGGGGGTCGTGGTGATTTACCTATTCAGGTACCGAGAAAAATGCCACTGCTGGATGTGAGTGGCCGCTCCATAGAGCACCTTCAAAATGGGCTCACACGCTTCAGAATGTGACACGCTGGTCAGAACCAGAAGGGTGGACAATCCTCCATGATGTACCGTTACGTAAAAGAAGCAAGTTCCAGGACGACATACCAGTGGAAGCCACTTAAGTTAAAAGCAAGAGATGGGCCCTGGCTGGGTAGTTCCGTTGGCTGAAGCGTCGTCCTAACGCAGCAAGGTTGTAGGTTTGATCCCCCGGTCAGGGCAGGTACAAGAATCAACCAGGGTTTGCATAAATAAGTGGAACAACAAACCAACCTCTCTTTCTTTCTCTCTCATCAATGAATTTAAAAAAATAAAATTTAAAGGAATGGGGAAATAGAGTTCAGAAAAGTGGTCTCACTTTTAATTATTGGACACTTTTGCTCTACTTATCCATTCCGTGGGTTAAGAAAAAAAAAAATTTAAGTGACATATTTATACTTGGCTCTGGAGTACTGATTTGTCATGTAATAAAATACATGTTATGGCCTGACCTGTGGTGGCGCAGTGGATAAAGCATCGACCTGGAAATGCTGAGGTTGCCGGTTCGAAACCCTGGGCTTGCCTGGTCAAGGCACATATGAGAGTTGATGCTTCTAGCTCCTCCCCCACTTCTCTCTCTCTGTCTCTCTTCTCTCTCTCTCTCTCTCTGTCTCTCCCTCCCTCTCCTCTCTAAAATGAATAAATAAATAAATAAAATTTTTAAAAAATACATGTTATTTCGGGAGCACGGGCCAGTGGTTCGACGGCAGCACAGAAAGCGGGTGCGGGCGTGGAGGTAAGGACAGCCTGCCGAGCGGGTCCCCAGGCGGGGCGGGGCTGGCTGAAACACCCCGAGAGAAGGCCTGGATACCGTGTCCCTCCGGCCCTCGGGTCTGTCTCGGTTCCTGAGAGTCCAGACGACGGTGGAAGCGTAAAAGCTAAAGCCAAGAGGCTGATGACGAGCGCGCTGACCTGGGGGACTTCCCAAATAGCAAATATTAATAACATCCATTTTAACAAACACATAAGTCTGCACAGTCAGAACTCACCTAAATGGCTACTAAAGCTTTTAGCAAACGGAGCCACGACAATAACGTTTTTACCTTCTCAGGTCTGGTCTTCATCCCCCCCCCCCACCTTTAAGTGGCCCTCAGGGGGAGCCTAAGAAGTCAGCAGAAAAGGTTTATATGGTTCACAGCTTAAAAAAAAAAAAAAGAAAAAGAACAAAAGACAAAATTACACTTAAAGAGACATCATTTCCCGTCGCCCATACATTAGTTTCCACAGCTCTGCAACACTCAAAGGTGATTAAATCTTCAGGGACACTGGGTTGGAAAGATGCGAACCGTAATGGCTTTTCTCCAGACTTTGTGGGGTTTTTCGTACCCGGAACCCCATCTCGTGAGGCCTACGTCTGTTTTCATCCGGCTTCTTTGCTCACCTGCTTGCGCGGGGCCAGCAATGGTCAGCGCAGCTCCGTCCCAAAGAAAGGCCCCGTGGACTCGCCACAGAGAGGAGTTTCTGTCTCACGAATCTGACTTGCCCGATTGACCCGCACCGATCCTGAGAGTAAGTATGTGAAGCTGTTGGGGCTTGGGAAATTGTTGTGTTTTTTTTAATCACTGTTTTACTTTTTTTAAGCTTCTCTTTGCTCGATGCTGCAGTGACATCCCCATCAATTTCCGTGACTGTCTGCCACCTTTACTGTTTGTGACATGAACTCTACAATGGGGCTCGTGAAAGAAAATTCCTAAATCATTCGTGTGCGCCAGTACCAAGCGTTAAACATCCTTGATGACCCTGGCTGGCTAGCTCGGTTGGTTGGAATGTTGTCCTGATACACCAAGGTTGCAGATTCGATCTCGGTCAAAGCACATAAAAGAATCAGCCTGTGCGCCCTGGCCGGTTGGCTCAGTGGTAGAGCATCGGCCCAACGTGTGGATGCCCTGGGTTTGATCCCTGGTCAGGGACCACATGAGAAGTGACCATCTGCTTCTTTCCCCATCCCTCCTCCCCTTCCCCCTCTCTCTCTTCTCCTCCCGCAGCCATGGCTCGATTGGTTCAAGCACATTGGCTCCAGGTGCTGAGGATTGCTCCATTAAGCCTTTGCTTCAGATGCTAAAAAATATGTAGCTCCGTTGTGAGCGTGGCCCCAGGTGGGCAGAGCATCAGCCCCAGACAGGGGTTGCCAGGTGGATCCCCATCGGGGTGCATGCGGGAGTCTGTCTCTCTATCTCTCCTCCTCTCACTTGGAAAATGAAGAAAAAAATCAAGCAATGAATACATACGTGTGTGGAACAACACATCGATGTTGCTCTCTCTCCCCCTTCCTCTCTCTCTCTAAAATCAATTGATTTTTTTTTTTTTTTTTTTTGCATTTTTCTGAAGCTGGAAACAGGGAGAGACAGTCAGACAGACTCCCGCATGCGCCCGACCGGGATCCACCTGGCACACCCACCATGGGGCGACGCTCTGCCCACCAGGGGGCGATGCTCTGCCCATCCTGGGTGTCGCCATGTTGCGACCAGAGCCACTCTAGCGCCTGGGGCAGAGGCCACAGAGCCATCCCCAGCGCCCGGGCCATCTTTGCTCCAATGGAGCCTTGGCTGCGGGAGGGGAAGAGAGAGACAGAGAGGAAGGCGCGGCGGAGGGGTGGAGAAGCAAATGGGCGCTTCTCCTGTGTGCCCTGGCCGGGAATCGAACCCGGGTCCTCCGCACGCTAGGCCGACGCTCTACCGCTGAGCCAACCAGCCAGGGCAAAATCAATTGATTTTTTAAAATTTTACCAAAATAAAAAAAAAAATACATCCTCAATAAAGACCACTATTATAATATTTACATGCCACATGCCTTTTGACACACACGGACCACCCACCCTCCTCATTGCAGAGCCGGGCGGCTGGCGCTCAAGGGGGACCCACAGCCCAAGACAGAAACAAAGAGCAAACACTCAGAAGCACACGCCTGCTCCGAGTCCTAAGCTGCAGGAAACGACGAGCTGTTCTATGGACTGAGAGGGTTAAAGAGTTATTAGAAAGCGCTCCCTGCCCCCCAGAACGAGCGCAGATGCTGCGCTCGACCCTCTCTCCCCGACGCGGCTGGCCAAGTCTGAAGGCCATGAGAAGGCATAAGCAGATGGCTCGATGTGAGCAAGGCAAAAGGAAGTTGCATTTGCCCTATTCAGCTCCCTAGCAACTAGGCCGG
Source organism: Saccopteryx leptura (assembly GCF_036850995.1). Lineage (NCBI taxonomy): Eukaryota > Metazoa > Chordata > Mammalia > Chiroptera > Emballonuridae > Saccopteryx > Saccopteryx leptura. The sequence goes on from NC_089511.1 coordinate 5,011,068, forward strand.
CTGATGCCAAGAAAGCCAGCCGGCTCCAAGGAGAAGCGCCACGGGAGACTTGGAGCCCAGCGGCCGGCGGAGGAGAGAAGGCATCCAGACGTCCCCGCCCGGCAGAACCAGACCCGTGCCTTGGGACACCCACACTGCCCGCAGAGCCAGCCCACCTGGCCGTGTTAACGTTAACCGCCTGACCGTTCAGAACTCCTTTCAAGACGATCTTTCCAACGCCCGTAGTGCAGATGAGCCGTCTGGCCCAGCCATCAAAGAACAGCTCCCCACTTCTCCACGGGAGGGACGGCCCGATGCACCCCTACGCACCTCGGCCAGCTGGACGAAAGGTCTGTGCGTAAAACAGGGCAACCCAACCTGGAAAACCGGCAGGCGTCTACACAGTCAGGGATCCCAGAGGTCCGAGGAGCACCCTCCCAGAGCCATCCTGTGCTCCAGTTCCCTTCCTTAAAAACAGCCCCGAGGTAACCTGGAGCTGGGACTCCTGGCGGGCTGCCTGGAGGAGTTACACTCCAGGCACATGGTTTTAACGGAAGCTGCAGAAATGCGCATGTACACGGCATCCCCAGGACAGCGCCAACGGCCAAAGGAAGTCTTGGACGTTACTAAACGTTGCCAGGTCACCCCGAGCCCTGGCAATGCCACGGGACGTTGCCACCGTCTTCGAGGCCTCCCTCTAACTGGTGGCACCCATCAAAACCTCAGCTCTTCCCCTGCTTGCCGAGCGGGTCAACCCCTGTCAAACAGGAAATGGAATTTATAATTACCAGTATGTCCTGGGAAATGAATACAGTTTCCCAGGTGTTCAGTGAAGATGTTTCAAATGTGTTATATTTAAGACTTCTGACAACCGTGCAAGCTGGGTAATAGCAACCTCCCCACACACTTCTTCTTCTTCTTTTTTTTTCTCATGGGGAAACTGAGGCTCAGATCACATGACCTGCGAGGCCCCAATTCAAGTCCAAGTGTGTCTGATCTAAAGCCCAGGCTCTTTCAATGCCTTCCAGCCCAGAAACTTGGGGTTTAACCCAGAAAGTCTACAAGTTAAAAAAAAAAAAAAAAAAGGAAAAGTATGACGTGCTTGAGGAGGGCTTCCAGCATGAAAGGGCCGCCTGCCCAGGCCTCTGGGGGGGTGGGGGTGGGGGGCACAGCAGGTGAAGAGCCTTGGCCAACACATCTGGGGGGTGGACCACCCAAGTCAGAGCGGCTCCTGGGGCGGTGCCGGAACTCTCCACGCCACTGGAGGGAATATAAAACCCCCTCAGAAAACAGTTTGGTGGTTTATAAAAAAAGTGAAACATTCAGCCTGACCTGTGGTGGCGCAGTGGATAAAGCCTCGGCCTGGAACGCTGCAGTCGCAGGTTCGAAACCCTGGGCTTGCCTGGTCAAGGCACTTATGGGAGTTGATGCTTTCTGCTCCTCTTCCCCTTCTCTCTCTCTCTCTCTCTTTCTCTCTCTCCCCCCCCCACTCCAAAATGAATAAAGTCTTAAAAAAAATTTTTTTTAAAAAGAACATTACCAAAAAGCTTTTAAAAAAAAATAAAGCAAAACATTCAGAAACCAGCCCGTCCGCTGCTGGGAACTGATCCAGTAGAAAGGAAAGTGCGTGTCTCCACAGAGACGTGCTCACAGCGGCCTCCGCGGAGGCAGCCCAGAGCTGGAAATGACCATCCGCGGGCCGATGACAAACAAGTGGCTCTGTGCCCGCACACCTTGGTCTGCTCAGGAGGTGCTAACCAAATGCCACAGAGCGGGTGGCTTGAGAAATGGACGGAAGTTCAATTTCTCTGAGTTCTGGAGGCTGGAGGTCTGGGATCAGGATGCCAGCGCCATCCGGGTCTGAGGAGGGCTCTCCCCCAGGCTTGCAGACGGCCACCTTCTTGCTGTGTCATCTTCCCGCTCCTCCTCTTCTTCCGATAGGACTGGGATCCCGCCCTTACGCCTTCACTGAACCTGAACTACCTCTGAAAGGTCCCGCCTCCAAGGCTGGTCACAGTGAGGGTCAGAGCTTCCATGGGGGCATCGCAGGGGCACACAATTCGGCCCACAGCCCCTTGGACTGGAGCGTTACTCGGCCACACAGAAACGATGGGCTGACCCTCCCAAAGCCACGGATGAATCTCCAACTAATTCAGCTGAAAGAAGCCAGATGTTTTCCCCTCCCCCCCAAAAAAAAAGGTCCACTGTCTAATGCCATGTATATAATTTCCATAGAAGTATATAGAATACAGACATGTACATAAAACTCGAGGAGTTGTAAACTAATCGACAGTGATAAAAGGGACGGGTCCATCGTTGCCTGGGGTCGGGGATGACCAGCAGCGAGGGATTGCTGGGAGCAGGGAGCTGGGAGCATCACCCTGTGCGTAGAGCTGGTCGGACATCCACTCGTCGACGCTCAAACTGTACCCTGGAAATAGACGCGGCACGTTGTCACACGTCAATATTACACATCGATAATGATACATTGATAAAGCTGGGGGGAAAGCCACGCCTCTTCCCTGCTTCATTTTTTCCCCTTCCTCGACATCAGCCGGGTTCAAAGGGTTTCGAGCTCGGGTGCCACGGAGACCGTGTGCATCCTGATGTCTGCACACCGAGAAAACCTCGCTCGGCGACAGAGAGTCCGCCCACTCCCCCCCCACCCTTTCAAATTAAACGCGTGTGTCACTCCCAAAGCCTCCAGGAACGCTAGGACGATTATTTTTAACTTTTTTACTGTTGTATCTCAATTACCTTCAACTTATGAGACAGCTGATCTATTAAGTTCTCAGGCTAAGGACCCAGTGGGGATAAATTTTAAAATTAAAAAGATTTTTAAGAGTCTACTCTTAGAAGTTCCATCATAATTTCAAATTTCACTGAAAACAATTTGAATTTTAACACCCCTCTGGAGAAATTTCAATCAAGCCTCCAGAAATAGGAAGGGAGGAGGGATGTGGCAGTGGTCGAGGGGACACGCCCAGCTAAACAGGGCTCCTGTGCGAGTCAGCAAACACACCCCAGTGATGTGAAAACGTATGTACACACACACACACACACACACACACACACACACACACACATTCCCCACAAATACTCACAGCAGCTTTGGTCATAATCACCCAAAACTGGAAGCAACCAAGACGTCCTTCACCCGGAAATGGATAAACAAACTGCAGCGCACAGTGAACATTATTAAAGCGATAGACTGAAATGAGCTCTCAAGCCACAGCAAGACGTGGGTGAATGGGACATGCACAGAGCTCAGTGGAAGAAGCCGGTCCAGAAAGGCCACCTGCTGCGTCATACCCATGACGGGACAGGCTGGAGAAGGCAAACCTGGAGAGCAGCGGAGGCAAGAGAGAGGTGGCCGGAGGGTGGATGGGGAGGGGAGGTGTCCAGCAGGTGCCCCTTGGGGGCGTTTTCAGGCAGGGAAATCATTCTGTATGAGACAGGAACGGTGCCTCCAGGACATTACGCATCAAGAGCGACCCTTAACTAGGAAGAAGGTCGAGGGAATCCCCAGATGAGATACTGAAGGTGACAGAACAATTACAAGGGGTACTAGGGAGGTATGGAACACCGCCCCGCGCGGAGGAGGGAGGAGGCACCAGCTCACCTTTGGAGGAGAGAGTGGGGCCAGGACTTCTTGGCCCTCGGGCTGTAGTTTCCGGACTCCCCGCTCTAACGCCTAACGAGACCCACACGGGCTGACCTTCCAAAGCCTGTGAAAGCAGGGCACGTGGTGAGGTGGGCTCCGTGCCACAGGGAAGACAGCCAGACCCGCGGTTTTGCCTGCAGAGTCGATGCCAAAGTCCTGACCAGGACGTAGAAGATTCCGGATGCCCAGCCCTCCCTCCCCGCTGCCCGGTGTACGCCCTCCACCTGTCCGGCCTAATCCCCTACCTGCACCCATTCTCCCGGCCGCTCCCGCAAGGCGCAAGGCGGGCCGCGGGCCTCCTGATCGTTCCTCCCCCAGGGCCTGCCCCTTGCTGTTCTCTCCGTCTTGAGCTCAGGTGTCCCTCACATACCCACACGCGGGCTCCCCGGCTTCCGTCCAGGGCTCTGCCCACGTGTCCTCTTCTCCGCAGGGACCCCCCACGCTCCCCACCAGCCGTGTGAGCCAGCTCTTCTCCATGTCTCTCATCACGGCCTGATACGCTTCGCACACGCACACACACACACGCACGCACGCATGCACACGCACTCAGGCCCGCACACGTTTTAAAAGTAAACCTTACATTTTAGAGCATTTTTAAATTTTCTGAGAAAAATCAGAAAGACGGTACCGAGGTAAGGCGGTTCCCATGTCATCTAATTTCCCTGTTAGCGACGTCTTACACTGACGTGTAATGCTGATACCCTATTAATAACTTTATTCTCTGATTTCTGGCCCGGGATCCCACTCAGGGTACCTTTCATTTAACCACCACGTCCCCGTAGGTCCCTCCTGGCTGCTGGCCGTTCCTCGGACTGGCCTTGTTTCTGATGACCTCGACAGTGTTGGGGAGCACCGGCCACCTACCACCTCTCTCCACGTATGTGTGTGTGATCTAATCCCAAGCCGTAAGGGAGTCTCCAGGAAGACAGGGATTTCTGTCTGTCTGTTCCATTTCCCCAACAACTGGGACAGCCCCCTGGCCACGCCCTAGGCGCTCAACGGATAACCGCAGAACGCGTGAATTTGCTAAAGTGACTAATATTCCTAACGGTAAGGTTTCAGACAGCCCAGCCCTTCCCAGTTCGTAGCGTTTGAGTTAGTCACCCCACAGGGAAGCCAGGGAGCCGACACTCACGCTCGGCCACCTCGACAGCTCTCTCCGCGTCCATGGTGTTTATCTGGGTCAACGACTTGAATATTTTATTGCGTTCTGCCCTTATTTATTTATTTATTTATTTATTTTACAAACATAAGTAAAAAAAAAAAAAAAGGAAATGCTGATGTTGGCAAGTGGGAGAAGTCAGCTGGCAGAGATGAACGGGAGATCAGATACTCCCTGGGCCTCCTCTGACCACCCGAACCCAGCACCACATCTGGCAACGCCCCAGCCGAGGCTGTGTGTCCGTGGAGGCCATGAATACCCACCGCGTCCAACACGGGGCGCTCCTTCTTACGCCGTCTCTGTGCTCTCTTTCCAGGAAAAGGTATCAAGAGATCCCTGCTGTTGACACCTGTCTGACAACCTTTCCGTACGTCCTTTGGGGACACCTGTATGCGTCGAGACTCCAGTTTTTCATTCATTCCTCAGTAATTGCTGAGCATATAAAATCTCCTAAACCCTGGGCGTGTCCTTCAAAAACGCGTCCCCCCCTCACTCACCCACTGCCCAGCGCACAGCGTGCCCTGAACGAATGTTTACAGAACATGTGAGAAGGTCTCACTGCCTCAGACAAGAGAGGAAGTGTCCAGCAATGCTGACCTCACCGGCCTAGAGACACATCTGCCTATTCTTCTAAAATTCTAGCCCTCAAAGCAGCGTGCAATGGACAGAACAGTCACATTTACAAAGCCGACCCAGAACTTGACCTCCATTAGACCATACACCATATGCAAGAATTATTCTCGGGGGGACTTCGTGCCACTTCCCAAACACACACACACACACACACACACACACACACACGGCAAAAACTGATGCAAGTGTATTTTTAGGAAAATCTTTTAAAGATTAAAGAATGGAAGTGACTCCAACCTTTATGAACAATCTGGTATAAGGGCCATCGTCCACACGACTGCCGCTCACTCAGCACCGCAAATGTGCTCGTGAGTAAGGGAAAGCCTTCATTCATTTTCCCCGTGCATAAAAAAGTTCTGTTTACACTATGTTGTCGTCTGTTAAGTGTGTGAGAGCATTGTGTCTAAACAAACAATGCACGTATGTCAATTTAAAACTACCTACGTGTCCATCATGAAAAAAAGGATCAACCAAATGCCTCTCTCTCTCTCTCTCTCTCACACACACACACACACACACACACACACACACACACACAGTGAAATATTATTCAGCCTTAGAAAGAGAAGTTCTGAAACATGCTACAATATGGATGGACCTTGAGGACGTTACGCTAAGCAAAACAAGCCAGTCACAGAAGGACAGATACTGCACGACCTCACCTACAGGAGGCGCCTAGACTGGAGCTGTCAAATTCATAGAGAGAGAAAGTAGAATGGTGGTTGTGGAGGGCTGGGAGGAGGGGGAACGGGGAGTCTTCTTGGGGTAAGGAGTTTCAGTGTTGCAAGATGACAAAGTTCTGCACACTGGTTGCACAATAGTGTGGATTTATTTCACACTACTGAGCTGAACACTTCCAAGTGGTTAAGATGATCACTTTTTTCCACGTGTATCTTACCAACAATGAGATAGCACTGCACTTCACACCGACGAGCGTGGGTATAATCGAAAAGACGAGTGTTGGCGGGGACAGGAAGGAAGCGGAACTCTCGTGCACTGATAGGGGGGGACGGAAAATGGTGCAGCCAGCTTTGGAAAGCAGCTTGGCAGGTTCTTAAATGTAAAAACATAAATTTACCACGGGACCCAGCAAGTCCTCGCGTCTACCCAGCAGACATGAAAAAAGAAAAGAATGTGGTATGTCCATACAACGAGAGGCTATTCAGCCACAGAAAGGAGTTCAGTACTGGGGGTAGGCCACACCACGGGTGGACCTCCGAAACTGCACGCTGAAGTGAAAGCCAGTCACAAGAGGCTACATATCATATGATGATTCCACTTATGCGAAATAGCCGGAAAACGTGAGTTCACAGAAGCGGAAAGCCGATCGCCGGTGGCCTGGGTGGAATCGGGGAGTCACCTAAAATGGGCACGGGGCATCTTTTTGGGGTCATAAAATGTTCTAAAATTGACTGTGGTGATGGTTTCTGTGAGTTTACTAAAAGCCATGAAGTATGAAATGGATGAATTGGACAGTATGTAAAGTATACCTCAATAAGCTGGGGTTTTTTTTTAAAAAGATGAAGTCAGACTTCTGGTTTGGACAGCGAGTCCCCACGTGGCCAGTTCCGTGTCTTGCCAGACAATTTCCATAAACTAAACGAGCTAAATCTGCGACTCCTGGAGTTTGCTCAAAATATCATTAAAACGCACATACAATAAACACAGGATAATGATATCCTCCGCAGGTCTTTAGAAGAATAATGAAAAATACGTTAGCTCTCATCTTACAAACGCACAGGGGGGGAGATTTGATTTTCCACCATGCGCTTGGGGACCAGGTCATGCCACCAGCCAGCCTCTCACCAGAACTGGCAAAGCGAAGCCTTGCCCTAAAGACAGGGGTGATGCGTTCTCAACACTATTGCGGACAGCATTAAAAACCCACCATCGGACTGCCTGTGGGCTCTCCTTCCTCCATGATGGGGGAGCCGCGCCAGGAGGCATTCACCTTGCAAACCAGCCTTGGCTTCCATTGCCTCTGGGGCTGAGACAAAAGTGAAATATGATGATGACCATAAAAAAAAAAAAAAAAGGGGGCTGGTGCTTTCAAGATTCAATTCTTGCCAGGGTACTATGGACCTGCACTGATTTTTTCCCCCGGACACTGAGCCCTCGAACAATGCCCAATCTGGCTATACGTGTTCAAATGGCTCCTTCTGACCGAGGGCAGGAAACCGTCTGCATCACCCCTGCGCCCCCGGCTTAGCCAACACTGGCTTCGGACTCCTGCAGACACAGAGCTAGGTGCCGGGGATACAGGTGAGCGAAGATGAGAGCACTGTCCCGTCCTCCTGGGGAGCATTCGTTAATCAGACATTAAGCAGGCAAAACAGTAATTAAATAATCACAGAAGCAGCTCTATCGCTGTGTAAGAATGTCTGGGAAGCGGAGGTGCCTGGGTAAAACCTTCATCATTATTAACTCACGTTACAGACAGAAGATCCTCCCAGGCGAGCTCTGTTGTTTCCTCACGGCCGGGGTGAGAAGACTCAGCCCCAGAGAAGTAGCAGCGTCTTTTCCAGGGTCGCACGGGTGGCCACCCACCTAGGTCCACAAGTGGGTGTGCCGCCAGAAGCCCATCGGCTGCCTCAGTAAACGCTGAAGGACTGAAGGGAGAAGCAAGAGCAGGATTTCCATGCTGGTACCGGAGGCCGCGGGCTGACCCAGAGGGCACACACCTGCACCATGTGAGGACACGCTGCTGAGGCAGGAAGTGCCCTGAGCCGCTGCTGGAGCTCCCCGAGATCACTCTGGGGCAACACTTTAGTTCATTTAAAAAATAATAACAAAATAAAATGAAACAAGCCCTGGTCAGGTAGCTCAGTTGGTTAGATTAGACCATTGTCCTAATATGCCAAGATTACAGGTTCAATCCCCAGTCAGGGCACATACAAGACTCAACCACTGAATGCATAAATAAATGGAACGACAAATCTATGTCTCTCTCTCTCTCCCCCCCTCCTTTCCTCTCTCACTTTCAAATTAATAAATAAAAATTTAAAAATAACAGCCGTGGTCTGTTAGATCGGTTTTATGACCCTCTCAGGGGTTTTGACCCACAGTTTAAAAAATGGCTCCTCGGAAGGTTCGGTGGGCTAATGCATGTAAACAGTTTGGTCCAGAGGAAGGCTCTCAAAATGGGCAGCTCCAAAGTGCTGCTCAGAACTTTCTGAGTTCTCATCCTTGCATGGCTACTTTCTTCTCATCCATCTTGGGGTTCTCAACTACAATGCCCCCACCACCCTGAGCACTGGCTCCTTTATCTCACTGTTCTGTATTACTACTTACCTCCTTCCTAGGACTGCTACCCTTATGTGAAACTACTTACTGGGTGGCATGTTTGCGGCCTGCTGCAACCCGTCCACCCTGAGGACAGGAATCCAGTCCATCTTGGTCATAAGGGTACCCTGATCCAGAGCCTAGCGTCAGGCATGAACGAAACGACCCCAAGGCAATGAGCAAGGGGGCGCTTGAACCAAATACAAATGTAGCCCATGTCTTACAGACTTTATTTTTTAGAGTTCTAGCTATTGGGGTGCTTTGTTGCCTCTTTTATTTAAAAACATTTATTTATTTACTGATTGATTTTCAGAGAGGGGGGGGGAAGAGAGATACATGGAGTTGCTGTTCCACCCGTTCTTGCCTTCATTGATTGATAACCTGTTTGCGCCTGGACCAGGGGCCGAATTCGCAACCTCAGCGTATCCCCACGATGCTAGAGCGACCAGACCACGACTGTTACCTTCTTTACGATTTCTGAAACTTGCCGTGAGAAAAAAAAAAAAAAGTAATCGAGCGGGAAATGCTTGCTAAAAAAGGATTGGACTCCTAGGAAAGAGGTACTATAAAAGTAAGGTATTCCATTATTTGGGGTTCTAGTTAGTTCTGTACATATTTTCCCTTGAGTCCTAGAAGGGGGGCAAGCACGCTGAGTTCTATAGCCCTTGTCAGTGAGCAGAGCCCTGCCTGGAAAGTAGTGGGCGCTGAATCTATATTTAACGAACGAAAGAATCAAGCCGCACACTAGAAACAGACAAATAAACGGGACTGGCTCCGGCAGGCTGCAGTTCCTCCCCGGGGCAGGAGGCGGCGCTAGCGTCACACCAGTCAGGACGCCGGCAGTTCTTGGCCCCTCCGGCTGACCGTCCAACGCTAGGCCCCGAGGCAGTGCAGGAATCAACCAACAGAAAACCGTCTTAGTTGTGAGGTCAGACCGACGTGCCCAATGACCGCAGCGGGTCTAGGCAAGGGGCGGGGCGACGGGGAGGGGCCGAGAGGAGCGGTTAGAGGTGGGAGTTGGCGTTCCGGGCCGGGCGGGGGGGTGGGGGGGAGCCGCCGAGCTGCGATGCCGACGGGACCGCGTCCGTGACCGGAGCTGCCGCCCGACATGAACTCGCTGGAGCAGGCGGAAGGTAGGTGGGCCTCCCGGGGCCATCCTGGAAACCGGAGGGGCCGAGACCCCGCCCCGGGGGGAGAGGAGGCCGTGCTGGCGGGACCGACGCGGCCCGAGCTCGGGGGGCGCAGGAGCCGGCCCCGGGGGGCCGCCGGGCCGGCCGGACGCTGGGGGGCGTTGCGCCCGCTGCCCCAGGCCCCCCGGGTGAAACCGTGGACGGAGCGCTGCTCCGGGCTGTTTTTAATTCATTAGTAAGCATGGGCGCTGCGTGCGCCGGGGCGCGTGGACTCGACTCCGACTCCAACAGCCCCGTGAGCCGGCTCCCGACTTCCCCTCCTTTTATTCCCGTGAGCCGTTTCCCCGGCTCCCGCCGCGGGTTCTGGGAACCGCCGGGGCGAGCGGCTGCCTCTCGATGTCCCCGATCTCCTTGTTTTAAAGCGTGCAGAGCGCGACCGCGTGGGGTGGGGGACCCCGCACCTGGCTGGGTCGCGGCGGGCACCCGGGGCGCCCCTGACCTTTAGGTTTAGGAGGCGTCGGGGCAGCGGTGGGTGGAGCCAGGGTCGCCCGCCCCGGTTCGGAGGGAGGAACGGCGCCGGTTGGCGCTCCGCGCCCGGCCCGTTAGCGGGTCACCAGTCCTGCCTGGTCCCGGCGCAGAGCGGCGCCGTTAATGAAACGGAAGGGCTGGAAGTCGGAGTCGGGTGTCTGCATTCCAGGGGACTTCGAAGGCCGGCTTCCTCGGATGCGAGCAAGTGCCGTATTTCCCCACGTAGAAGACGCGCCCCGTTTTGAAAAAATTGGGGGGTCTAAAAAACCGGGTGCGTCTTATACCTTGGTTGTAGATTTTTTTTTTACTTGCATTCCCGCTTTTTTGCATGGCTGAGGGGTTGTATGAATTTTGTGATGAATAAAACTTGAGTTCAGTAACTTTATGTAATACTTTATTTATTTATTTATTTTCAAATTTCGGGCCCCAAAATTAAGGTGCGTCTTATACATGGGAGCGTCTTTTACATGGGGAAATAAAGACCGTACGTTATTCTAACGGGAGGCGCTTGGCTCCCAACAGAAGTTTAAAACGCGACCTGGTGTTGATCCTTTTATTTGCAAACCCCCCTCCCCCCAAATTTCTAGCCTTTGGTTCCCGCTTGAGGCTGCTGCTGCTGCTCCTTTTCCACCAACCATTTTAAGAAGCTTCTAAAAGTAAACCAGCCAGTTACCTTATATGTGAAATTGGGATGAAAGAAACCTAATGCTTTTGTCAAGCGCGCTACGCTGTCGTAGCAAAGGAAGTAAGCAGTGCAGTGGGCCTGTAAGTTGGTGTGTTTAGACCTGAAGCAGCTAGAGTCTCTAAGATTTCATCTTCATGAACTTCAGCTATGTAGCACGAGTAGCTAACGAGGAGATTGCACTGTTTTTACCTAGATCTCAAGGCTTTCGAGAGGAGACTTACTGAATATATTCATTGTTTGCAACCCGCCACTGGACGTTGGAGAAGTAAGTGCCTGAATGTTTTTTAGGGGGAAATAAACTTTATGGGGATAAATTGATACTTTTATCCCTTGCCGAGCAATGATTTGCTTTTATGGAAAACTTGGATAACAAATATTTGCTTTACTGAACTATAGATTCCCTTTTGTTTTGATAGTTTTTAAATCTATTTAACGTTGTAAACAATGCATTATAAAGGAATTTTTAAGAAAGGGAACTGGCAGTGCTAAGAACTACATTACATATGTGATAGAATCTTCAGTAGCCTGTTTAGCAGTTTTACGATTTGTCTACAATCGAAATAAAGTTTTGTTACAGAAAATCATATCGAACATATATAGAGTGTGACAAAAGTAGGTTTGTGTGAATAGGCGAGAGTTTATTCTTGTTATTATTTAATAATTATTGTATTATTTTCTATACAAACAACTGTAGACCTATTTTTTTCTCATTGTGTTTGTTAAAGATTATGAAATTACTTAGTTGATTTTAACAGCATAGTTGTGCTTCTTTAGAGCCTAACCTAGGAAAACACGCATATTATTACTGTATTTTCACAAATATCATGACTATTGCAAAATATGGTTTCAAAGAATTGCGGTTACTGCAAATGGAAATATATAGCAAATGCAGGCAAATATGCAAATGATGACATCACAAACAAAATACTTTGCTAACTTATGTTGGGACCCATCTTAATTTCTTGGATGTTTATTGTTGAGACTTAATTACTGCTGAAAAGGAAGTACAACAGCACACATCGGGGCGTGCTTTATTTCAAGTGCTGCAACCTAATTTGTGGGACCCAAAAAGCACTAATGAAGTTACGAGTCTTTTTCTGTCAAGATTTTTCATGCAGTTTTTCTTAGATCTGTTTGCGAAGTTTTAACCCTTTGAGTAGTGTTTTTTGTTAACCCTTTGGGTAACGAGTGTTTTGTTAACCCTTTGAGTGAGGACGTGAACGTTCATACTACTCAGAGGGTTTATTATATGCTACGGAATTCTGATTGTTGAGAATTTACAAGTAGTGATTTTTTTCAGGTTCTCTGCTTTACCTGTAATTACCCCCAAAACTTTGATTCACTGCTACTTGAGAATCTTTTAAAATGTGTATGATGCTGCCCCATCTTATAAAATGTAATATAACGAACTTACTTTACTTTTTCTGAGGGGCGTGGTTTCGCTGCTTACATATAAATGATGTCAGCATGTGTGGTGTGTGAGGTCCCCTCTGGTGGGTTTGCTTTTGCTTTATTTTTTTAAAAAACTGTACTGTGGTATATTTCTTATTGCAAATATAAAATTATAGGAAATTGGTTTTAATCTGTTCTGAGCTGAGAACATAATTTTGATTGTTATTAAAAACCTAAAATGAAATTGTTTTTCTGTGATTTGCCTCTTCTAAAAGTAAAATGCCAAGAATTCTAGATAATTGAGATTTTACTATATTTATTTGTTTTGTATTTTTTACTACATTGCTCTTAGAAACATGAGCTCTACATTTTAAAACTATATGCATTGCAACTGAAAGACAGTTAACTGTCTTGATCAGACTATTAACTAGGTCTTTGTACCTTTTTATTCTTTTTCAGTAATGCCATTTATTCTTAAGTTTATTCATGATTTATTTAGAGCTTTTTAAAATAATTCTAGCTTAGTGGAGAGAAAGACACCTTTTCTGAGATTTACTCCAGCCTTCCTTTAAGGCCGTCGAGAAAATCCGATACTGATTCCAGTGCTGGGCCCACACTCGCCAGCACTGAGCTTTGTCTAAGTGAACAGTGGGCAGGTCTGCAAGGCCGGCCCTTCAGTCAGAGCTCAGTCCATTCAGAAGGGAGTCTTTGTTTGGTTTGTTTATATTAGAAATATATTAGAAAACGAGGGGCTTGGTTTCTTCTTTTTTTTAATTTGAATTTACAAAATCTGCAAAGTCAGCACAAAGCACATTGAAACAGATTATGTAACAGAATCTTAAAGTTTTACCATCTGGTTCTCACTGCTTTTAATGGCATTAACTTCCATGAGATCTGACTGAAATAATAAGGGGAACAGCATTATCCTCAGTTACAAAGGTTCACAAGATTTAGGAGAGTTCCTCAAGGTTCATGGCGAGGCTCCCAATTCCTGAGCCGTTGAATGGAGTGCTGCTTCCTGTGGCTGTCGCTCCCCAGTAACTGGTGGCAGCAGTGTCAGGATGGAGAGCTGCTTCCTTACTAATTCTGTGTTTCTTTTATCAGTGCTTCTCATAGTGGTATCTGTCTGCACAGCTACTGGTGCCTGGAACTGGTTAATAGATCCCGAGACACAAAAGGTAGAAGTTTTGATTTAAAACCTTTAACAGACTAAATGAGATACTGGATATAGTGGTGCTTTGTTCATTATATTGTTCAAATGCTGCTACCTGTTGATACTAATAGTGGTATTAATCATTGTATTAAAAATATGCCTTACATTAATGTGCTTAAGAAAAACCTTGGCTGGCTGTTGTGCATTAAGTGTCTTTACGGGAGAAAAGGCCTAAGAAATATTCCTCCACTTACGTTCTCACTCGTTTCTGAACCTGTGTGCAACTTGCACGTGTCTCGTTGGTCCATAGTGTGCATTTTAGTGTAAACATTGTCTGTGTTCTGCTTCATTCGGTGCCAGCTTTAAAAAATTATAAAACAGCCTTTTCTTCCATGAGTTTGGTTAATACCTTTCCTCACCCCATAAAGCACTTGAGATGCCTTAGCAGGAAAGATATATGATAAAATAGCAAAATGTAAAATAATAAGTCAAGACTAGAGAAAAACTCATTAAATTAGGAAGTCAAAACCAGGACGGAATCCAGGTCACTGATAGTCTCCAGTGGTTTACAACCTTTCTACACTTGGGGACCAGTGAGAATAGGAGCATTATTTTGGGGACCACTAAGGCAGAAATCACCCAGAGCACAAGCGAATTTGACTAAGATTATTGAGTCTATAATTTTCATACAACATTAGGGTAGTTAACTCACAAATCAGCGCACAATTTCTGGGCCCCGGTCTGCAGGCCGGCAGTTGGAAAACAATGGTGTAGGCCGTGTGGGCAGGCCAGTTGCCAGAATTGAGTTATAGAGGAGTCTCAGAGTTACGTGATCAATAAAGTCTGTGAAGAGAACATATGTGTAAATTTCTTGAGTTAGCAAAGCTTTTATTTCCTCAATGTTAATCTCTAACAAGAGCTGTCCCATTGGACACTGGGCGCATGCCTACACCCAATGCAACAACAGTTCAGAATGGTATTTCTTGCAGCATCCTTTGATGAAAGCTGATAGCACGTTTCTCAAATTCGACTTCTTTTGAAATTAAGATATTAACTTAGGTCTTAATTTCAAACTCGGCCTTTTTTATTAGAGAGCAGTAGTTTCCAGCTCCCCAGTGAAGTTTCTCCCCAGTGCAGCTGGGTTGAGGTAATATGGTGGTGTAATTTTCACAAATCTTAATCTACTTCCCCTTTACACGGTAGTTGTAGCTTTATTTAGGACCTTCTGGGTTATTCAGGAGGAACCCCTGAACGCGAGGCTTCGGTGGGCAGTGTGCCTGGCGGTTCAGCCCGGGGTTGTAGCATGTGGTCCCCCCACCTGACCAACTGGGGTGGGGCTGTGAGAGGTCGGGCGCTGGCGATGGAATTCCGTGTTAATAGAGGGGCTTGTGGCAGATGGGAGACTCTCCTGTGTGTTCATTTAGAACAACCTGATCTTGAGGCTGCACTCGGTGCTCATCTTTAGGGGAAGAGTGAAGGAAACTGGCAAGAAGATTGAAAAAGGTCTGTCTGGGGAAATGAAACTGACTTCTAATTGGGAAAAATATAAGCTGATTTCAGCTAGTTGAGATCTTAATAAGACACAGAATTAAATGTAATTTGAAATAGGCCCAAAACTCTGTAGTTAATATGATTTTCTAAATTAGGTGAGAATATAACGATTAGCCTAAGGGTTGGCTCTGTATATTTAGTATTTAATAACCTCCAACCTGACAAGGGTTGTAAGTAGCGATTGTGTCTGCAGCAGGAGCTGCAAGCTCAGAAGCCAGTGGCTAGCTGCAGGGCCCCGAGAGGGAATGTGGGGGCTGGGCGCACGGGACCGCCTGATTAGGGGGACTGCTGTTCGGATGCGGCCGCTTGACTGTTCCCACGGAGGGAAGAGGGCTGGTACTGTCCGGTCCAGTTAAAATGACAACGTGCAGCTCTCAGTGCGAACATTATGCGGCCACAGACACACAGCTGGCGGGGGTAACACTGTCCTCGAAGGTTTGAAGAGGACACGTCCCTTGACCAGTCATCTTCCTGCAGGAGCTCACCCTCTAGGAGCTTCCTCCCGCTGTTGCAGGCTCTCCTCTCGTCATTGGACAGGTGCCTTTAACCAGGACCATGCCTGGCCGTCCACCAGGTGCTTTTCTTCAGCTGAGTCTCTGCCTGAAACGGACGCACCTCTTGACGTGACGGGGCGTGCAGAGGCCCTTAGCTCGAGTGTCGTCCCCACTCACCTGCCAGCCCACTGAGTTCTTTTTCCAGACTCTCTACCTTTGTCTTGTCTCCCTCCATCTACTTTCCGACCGCAGGTAGTCTAGCTTCAGTGCCCGCTCTCGTCCCGACCCTGGGTCTGGGATGCCGTCCCGACACATAGCCTTAGTGTCCTGGGTTGCCCTGTTTCCTGCTGTCAGCTGATTGTCCCAGGTCTGATGCCCTGTTTTCTCCTGAATTCTAGTTATTTATGGAGAGCCACTAATGGGTTTTCCCTGTTTGAGTGTCCTATGGGCAAATGAATCTCAGTGGCTTCACAACCAGACTCGTTATTGCTTCTGCAGAGGGGAAGGGTGGTGCTGGTGTTGAGTCTTGTAAGGAGGTGAGGAGCTAGCCCGGGGGAGAGAACAGGAGTGTGGAAGCTTCCATGCCAGTGTGGCAGAAGGGTCCAGCTGGGACGAGGTTATGCGTGGCAGGGTTGTCCCAGCTCTCTTAAGGGTGCCTTCTAACGGGGAAGGTAACTGGATCCCATTTAGCTGTGTTTTCATTAAGGTCAGATCGTCTTCATTCATTCAGTGCTTACCGAGCACCTGTGTGGGCCACGTGACATTTCAGACGTTGGGGGAAGCCATGCACAAGACAGTGTCCCTGCTTACCGGGAACTTAGTCTTGTGCTTTTTCAATTGCTTCTCGCGAGGAGGGGTTCACTAAGTTTTTTGTAGGGTGGTTTTTTATTATAGGAATGAATTTGTGGTTCAGATATTTGGAATGAATGGAGGGAATATTGCTCTATTATCTTGCTACATTGAAGATATAGAACATATATATATTACCTATTTTTATAGCGTAGCAATACTGAGAACTAGGAGTGTTGGAAGTCTTCAGATCCTCTATTTTAGAGGATTAAATGTTCTGCATGTGTGTGTAAGTGAGGAGATAGGACTGTGCATTGTTCTAAGAGTTTCACATTACATTTCAAACTCTTCCTTTACAGGTGTCCTTCTTCACGTCCTTATGGAATCACCCATTTTTCACCATTAGCTGTATCACTCTAATAGGCCTGTTTTTTGCTGGCATACACAAGAGAGTTGTTGCTCCATCGATGTATCCTTTACCAGGTTGAGTTGCACTCTGAATGAAGTCAAAGCACCTTCTCAGCGAGCTCGGTGCTATTAACAGCTTATTCTTGAACTAGTAAATTTTCCTTTGACCACGTGTGTTCAGTATAGCTGCTCGATGTCGAACTGTATTAGCAGAGTACAATATGTCTTGTGATGATGTAAGTATTTTCTTCATTTGAAAAGACAGATGTTTGGGCTTAAGTAAAAGAGGTATTTTATTAACAATAATTGGAATTTTTATGATGAGATTACATTAAGACCTGATTCGTATAGATTAAAACAGTTAAGGCCCTGGCTGGGTGGTTCAGTGGATAGAGCATTGTCCCGGTGTACCAAGGTTGCGGGTTTGGTCCCTGGTCAGGGCACATGTGCGTAGCAACCAATGAGTACAGCTAAAACAGAACAGCTAAGTAAAACAGTGAGTGGATGCTTCTTGCTCCGTTTCTCTCAAATGGGAAAAAAAATTTTTAATAAATCAAGTAGATTAAACCCATGGGTGAACCAACAGGGATCTGTTCATCCAGTAGAACACGGTCTGTGTGATATAGAAGGTGACATGGACCTGGCAGTGTGGATGCCTGGTGGCCCAGATGACGCAGACACACTGCGGGAGAGCGGTGGGTGCAGAAGAAGGCACTGTCGGGCCCCATTCGTGCCCAGGCCCCATTCATGCCCAGGCCCCAGCCGGCAGAGTGACTGGGAGCCGCTGTGTCTGTGAAGGGCGTGTGGTTCCCCGACCAGAAAGCTTCTGGTGACGGTGATGTTCTTTAGCTTGATCTGGGTCGTGACCGCATGGCGAATGCATTTGTCAGACCTCATACAACTACACAGGATTTGAGCATTTTACTGTGTATAAAATATACTGCAATAAAACAGGAGAAAAATTAGTGTCAAAGTTTTATCAAGATACCAAGGAATTACCAAATAGTAAATGACCAGAAATTGAAGTGAAAGTGAGAATTGAGAGCTGACTGGAATCCTGATGACACTTTTGACCTGAGGAGAATAATAAGATCTGTTCATTAAAACCACCTAGAATCTTACCAACCAAAAATAATCACCATGTTTTTATTTTGTCATGTATTTTCATCTACTTTTTATACAAGAAAGATGTGTTATGGATTTTCAACACAACATGAGGGGTTTTTTTAATTGAGAGCAGGGGAGGCAGAGAGACAGATTCCTGCATGAGCTCTGACTGGGATCCATCCTACAAGCCCCCTATGGGGCGATGCTCTGCCCATCTGGGGTTTTGCTCCATTGCTCAGCAACTGAGCTGTTTTAAGCACCTAAGGGGACACCTAGGAGCCATCCTCAGCACCTGGGGCCAACTTGCTCTAATCAGTCAAGCCATGACTACAGGAGAGGGCAGAGAGTGAGAGAGGGGAGGGGGAAGGAGGTGCAGATGGTGGCTTCTTCTATGTGCCCTGACCGGGAATCAAACCCAGGATATCTGCACGCTGGGCCGACGCTGTACCACTGAGCAAACCAGCCAGGGCCAACATTATGATTTAAAAGCCACCATTTATTAGCTATGAATCATGTGCAAGGTCCTGGACTTGCATTATCTCAGTTAAGGTCTTCCACTTTAATTATATAGTGTCCCATTTTATGGCTGCATCCTCATTTAATCCCCTATTAAACATACACTTTGCACACTTTGAACATTATGTAGTTGTATGTTCTTCACTAAAGCCTAAGCCCATGAGGACCAGGGACTTCGCTCCTGACTGGATCTCTAGCATCTCACACAAGGCCTGCACCCAGTAGGCATTCAGTGAACGGAGCATGAAAGCGTTAATGTGTGTACATCTTATACTCGTGTTAGTTTTCTTCAGATGAATTCCTACAAATGGGATTGTTTGCATTGTATGCTGTTTTTGTTTTTTTTGTGTTTTTTTTAGAGACAGAGAGAGGGATAGATAGGGACAGACAGACAGGAATGGAGAGAGATGAGAAGCATCAATCATCAGTTTTTTGTTGCAACCCCTTAGTTGTTCATTGATTGCTTTCTCATATGTGCCTTGACCGTGGGCTACAGTTGATTGAGTAACCCATTGCTCGAGCCAGCGACCTTGGGCTCAAGCTGGTGAGCATTGCTCAAACCAGATGAGCCCGCACTCAAGCTGTCCACCTCGGGGTCTCGAACCTGGGTCCTCCGCATCCCAGTCCGACGCTCTATCCACTGCGCCACCGCGCCACCGCCTGGTCAGGCGCTAGATGTTTTTTATGAATGTGTCACTTGGCCCATTGAAGAGCTGATTCACTTACACCAAACACCAGCAGTATATGCATGTCTGTTCCAGCTGGTGGTTTACATTTTAATTTGAAATTGAAATTTACTGTTGGAATAATAAAAATCAATTTTGAACTTTGAAAATAAGTACTAAAATTTTCTGTTGGAAAAGGAGATGCTTTTGCCAGGTACATAGTTTTATTTATGTTTTATATACTTCGTTTGGTAAGGAGCATAAATTTGTCCATACAGGCTGGGGTTTTATTTTACCTGGTAGATTGGCTGAATTTTAGGAAGCCAATGGATGAGGAATTCATCAAATAAAGATTGTATGTGTGCATGGTAAAGTAATAAAAGATTTTGGCAGAAAGCTTCATTCAAAGAAAACTTTGAAAATATAACAATTAATTGCTTAATCTTAACTACATTTACAGAGAAGTGTTCTTAAACCCTGTGAGTGCTCTTTAAAGTTTATAGGTAAATGGTGGTATTTTTAATAGAACTGTATATTAAAAAAACTTACTTTTTATTTTTACAGACGGGAAAACTAATTTTGAAACCTAGGCCTCACGTTCAGTGACAATCTGCAGTCATTGTTACGGGACCTAAAACAGCCTTTCTTCAGATGAGTGGTACAGCAGAAAGCCATAAGGATTCCGTTTGCAGTTGGGTATGTGACGGTCATAGCAACAACTGACAAGAAGTGTGCAATACTTACCCGGACGTCTTGATGATGACTCACAGTATCAGTGCTTCGGTACCTTTGATTATCTGTGTATCAGTATTAGTGTCACTTTAATACTTCAGCTTCTGCAGAGATTGCTGCACATGAAGTATGTATGTATGTATGTTACTAAGTTAAACTTAGAACCTCATCCAGTTTTTATGATGTATTTTTGCAAACTACTGTAAATAGCAGATCAATGCCAACAACGTCAGAGGAAAGCGTCACGTGGACTTGGTTCTCCTGCACCAGGGTTTCAGGAACATCGCCCCCTCCACGGCTCGTGAAAACCAGCTGGTAGTATGGCTGTGCCTTCGTTCTGACACTCTTTCTAAATCGCAATGCAGGAAAACCAGCAGCTGAGCTTGGACTGCGGAAAACGCATCTCCATTATGTTGTAGGAAATTAGAGCTGTTCTGAGAAACAATTTCTGTTAAACCAGATAGTGAACTTCAGCCACTGTTGTGGTATTTTCCTGTTGATTGTTTTCATTTAATGCTAAATTGACTTTATATTTTTAAAGTAATTTTAAGAACACTCCAAAGGCTTCTGGTATATCCGTTTGGTTATAAATTATGTATTGTCTGGGAATTCGGTGATTATTGTTTTAGATAATTGGATTTTACACTGTGGTCGACGTGCTGTTACACTAGCATTGTGTACGTGCTCATCCACTCCGTCCCTAGGAGGACCGGGCCGCGCACCAACTAGGGTCTGCAGTTCTCACTGTTAGAGAGTGTTATTGACATACTATGTATGACTATTAGCCACGTGTACTAGAATAACCCTTAAAATTAAACTTGGGATTGCTATAAATATTTTAAAGAACTGGAGGTGCCTTTTACCTGTTTATTAGAAGATTTTGAAAGGGTTTAAATTATTTCAAGAGCAATCTTTTAAATTTCATTTGACATAAAGCTGAAAATTCAATAACAACAAAAACTTTTTAACCAGGCTACTATTTAACAGAAATGTTCATCTTAGCTTTCACATGTACAAAATTTTATTCTTTGATCTCTAGCAATAAAACCCTCTGCTCCTAAGAAGTCTTAAGAGGGGTATTCTATATATTCTGCGTTGTTTTGTTTTCTGTAAATTTTTTAGGTAAATATGTGCATAAAAATAAATACTTTATATATAATTGGGCTTTTTCCTTGGCTTATTGCAAGTCTGTAACTGAAAAATTTTGCAAACGTCCTGTGAGTCTCAGATACAAGCTAGCTCCAAGTGAGATTTTACTTGAACTCTGCCTGGTAGAGCACATTTCAAGTAGCACTTGCAAGTACCCAGTTTATGAGGCTATGACTTTTACTATCTCCTCATTGGCTGATATCATTGGCTCTTAATCAGGAAATGCGGGTTTTCTCAAAGTGCTTTACAAGCTTGAATTGCCAGCTTCCTCCAAGAGTATAAAGGTGATGGATTTGATGGGTCCTCAGACCTTTTCGGAGTTACCAGCTACTTTGAGTATTTCATGAAAGCTGTGCATCTTCTCCCCTAGAAAAACACGCTTGTGTTACATACACATGCTTTGCACGCGTTTGGGGAGGATTCCACACATTTCCTGTTGCCAGCCTCCTTGGAGTCCATTGACTCCAAGAAACTTGGCTCTGGCCGGTTGGCTCAATGGTAGAGCGTCGGCCTGGCGTGCAGGAGTCCCGGGTTCGATTCCTGGTCAGGGAACACAGGAGAAGCACCCATCTGCTTCTCCACCCCTCCCCCTCTCCTTCTTTGTCTCTCTCTTCCCCTCCCGCAGCCAAGGCTCCATTGGAGCAAAGGTGGCCCGGGCGCTGAGGATGGCTCTGTGGCCTCTGCCTCAGGCACTAGAATGGCTCTGGCTGCAACAGAGCAACGCCCCAGATGGGCAGAGCATCGCCCCCTGGTGGGCATGCCGGGTGGATCCCGGTCGGGCGCATGCAGGAGTCTGTCTGACTGCCTCCCCATTTCCAACTTCAGAAAAATACAAAAAAAAAAAGAAAGAAAGAAACTTTTATTGAACATATGTCATACCTTTACCCCTAGCAGAACAATTCATTTTCCAAGAAAATCTTTGCTTTGGTTGAACTCGGCTCTAGGGTCATCGCCAAGCTAGCTTCTCTTCACTGCCCTCGCCCTCATACCTGCTTCCATGCTGTTAGGAAATTATTGAGTCCGGTCCTCTGATTTTACATGTGGGGCCAGTAGTCTCAGATTTTCAGAGTGACTTCACTCTAGATCCCCTGACTTACTCAGGAGAACCAGCAAGCCCTGTCCAGGTAGCTCAGCTGGTCAGAGCGTTGTCCAGATACACCAAGGTTGTGGGTTCCATCCCGATCGGCACATAAAGGAATCAGCCAATGAGTGCATAAATAAGTGGAACAATGAATCAATGTTTCTCTCCCTCTCTGTCTAAAATCAATTTAAACATTTTTTAAGCAATCTTTTTTTATGTTTATTGATTTTAGAGAGAGGAATGGGGAGACAGGAATATCAGTCTGAGCCTGTATGTGACCTGACCAGAGATCGAACCGGCAACCTCTGCGCTTCTGGACGATCCTCTCACCAACAGAGCTATCTGGCCAGGGCTAGAAAAACTTTAATAAAGTTCTTGAAATTTATAAAATAAAGCTAGAACCAGCACCAGAACGCAAGTCCGTGGACTCATTGAGAAATAACTGTGTGTGCTGGACTTAATTCATGAGCCATTATAACGTCACGGTTAGGAGCACAGACCACACCAGACTGGGTTTGGATCAGATCTGCTACTTGCAACTCCAGGTGAATTCGTGACCTCGGTCTCCTCATTTAAAATTGGGCTTAATGTTCCTCTGTGTAGGTAAGGTACCGGGCAGGGCAGAAGTAGGGTCAGAGGCGAGTACACGCGTTTATTCTGGTGCTTTCTTTATGAACAGCTGTAAACCTACTTTTGCCCAACCTTGTATAGGATTTGTCAGTCTTCCTGGTTTATGTTAACTATTAAACGTTAATTCGTGTAAAGCGCAACAGCGTTTGGCTACAGTCACTGCTCAGTAAATCTAGTTAAACCAAATCTCTCATTGGCTCATCCCCACAGGGAAAGAAACAGCAGGAATCTGTTTTTCTTTCATCCTTTTTGGACTAGATTCCGTGCCCAGCTCTTTGCTGATTATGGGATCTCTATATTCATTCAAGAAATTGCATGCCTATTTTGTGCCAGGCCTGGGGCCAGTTTGGGAATACAGTGACATGTGAAAACAGGCCCAGTCTCGTCCTCACAGGGGTTAGTGTCCACGTGGGGAGAGTCTGAGGATTGTGTATAACTATACACAAACACATTGCCACTGGAACTAATTTTGAGCTGTGTTTTGAAGCAAAGGAAAGGAAGACCCGCCCCAGTCTTCACAATCAGGGCACGCAAATGCAATGGTACTGGCAGAAGTGACACTCGCCCTCACTAGGACGCGGGTGGGGACTGGGGCCTGCTGAAAGCTCGGAGGCAGAAGAGTTTAGCCCTCTGGACATTAGCTAGAGGACAGAGTACAAGAGGAAATGAAGCTGCAGGCTGGGAGGAGATCCTACAGCCAGCTAAGATTTTGATCTTTATCCTAAGGGAAGGGGAAGCCACTGGAAGGTTTTAACAGGGGTCCCCAAACTTTTTACACAAGGGGCCAGTTCACTGTCCTTCAGACTGTTGGAGGGCCGGACTATAAAAAAAACTGAACAAATCCCTATGCACACTGCACATATCTTATTTTAAAGTAAAAAAACAAAATGGGAACAAATACAATATTTAAAATAAAGAACAAGTAAATTTAAATCAACAAACTGACCAGTATTTCAATGGGAACTATGCTCCTCTCACTGACCTCCAATGAAAGAGGTGCCCCATCCGGAAATGCGGAAGGGTCAGATAAATGGCCTCAGGGGGCCACATGCGGCCGCTGGTCATAGTTTGGGAACCCCTGGTTTTAAGCAAGGGAGTAAATATGCAGAAATTGGAGGGACCTTGATTTTTTTATAAATTGCTAGCTGCTCTCTGGATAGATAGAGTAGAAAAAAGACTAGAAGGCCACTTGCTCAAGACGAGAGAAGACTTGGGCTAGGGAGTGGCAACAGATGAATGGCCAGATAAAAGATCTAGGAAGTAAAACTCACCAACATATAGTTGGGGTTCCAAGTTTTGTACTTACAGTAGGTCTTGAATAGGCGGGAGCTTCTGTACAAGTGTAGCTACACCCCTGTGATTGTTTCTCAAAATATGCTTAATGTGACGTCCAGTAGTAGATAGTCAACCCCTTCACGGCAGGGTTGCCTGCAGGGTGAACTGTTGACCTGAAAGCTAAGCATTTTTTGGGTGCTCGATAAACACGGGTAATTATAAAGATTATGTAAGCGTCTTCTTACTTTCCCTTCTTTCTTAGCACTTATCACAACTGTAATTAAATAGTTATTCATATAATTATATGCTTAACATACCTCTCACTGAACTTTAAACTCCATAAGGACAGAGACAAAGGACAGGGACCAAATCTGTCTTGGTTATTGTTTTATCCTAATGTCCGGCGCTGGTGCTCAATAAATATCTGTGAAGAAAGACTCCTTTTGTTAGTTGTTAAATAAAAGTTTCAACGAAATATTTATGTAGTGCTTATTATGTGCTGGTCTCTGTTCTTGGCCTCTTAAACACTTTTAACACCTTTAATCCTATAACCACTTCATTACGTATGTATTTTTAAGTCTCCATTTCACTGATGAGAAAACTGAGGCAGGAAGATTAAGTTACTTCTTAAGGGAGTCCATTCTAAAACATTAACTAGGCTTCGTCTATAACAGGAGTTGTGCTAAGCACTGAGGACACAAAATAAAATTGTAGTTAATATTTTTTCAGCACCTACTACATGGCAGGCTTGGTGTTAAGTGCTTTACACAGTTGTATTTCAGCCTCACAGTAACCTTGCAAGTTAGGTATCTTTAATCCCACTTGATTATGAGGGAACTTAAAGGTTTGGCCAGGTTCAGTAACTTGATAAATGTCACCAGCTGGTGGGAGGCGCCGGTCGTCCTATCATTTAAATCCAGGCTCCTCCTTCCCGGGAAATTCCTCAAGACTCCGCCCCTCAACCAGGTCTGTCCCCGCCCACCCTCCTGTACGCCTGCGCGCTCCTTGCGCCAGCCCCCTCCTCGCTCGCCACGCGCAGCGCGCCTGCGCACTGTCTCCCACGTGGGCTCCGGCAGTGAGTGGGCCCAGCTGAGCAGCGGTACAAACCCTCCCGCCCCTTCGCAAAAAACCCTGCCACTGGCTGGGCAGCCTCCACCATCTTGCTGCCGCCCTCCTCTCTCGGTCTTCTCCCCCAGCGCACATTGCCATGGGCAAGAGCAAAACAAAGCGCTTCAAGAGACCTCAGTTCTCCCCTACCGGCAACTGTCAGGCCGAGTTGGCAGCGGCGGAGAACGGGACTGAGCAAGAGGAGGACGACGGGCCGGCGGCGGAGCTGCTGGAAAAAGTGAGACCAGGGCTCCCGGGTCCCGAGGGGCGAGGCGGGGACGAGGGGAGCGGGCCTGCGGCGGACCCCCGCGCGCCTGCGCGCTGCTCTCCCTCAGACACTTGCTCTGGTCCTGCAGCTCCAGCACCCGAGCGCCGAAGTCCGCGAGTGCGCCTGCGCGGGGCTGGCCCGGCTGGTGCAGCAGCGGCCGCTGCTCCCGGACCTGGCGCGCCGGGATGCCGTGCGCCGCCTCGGGCCGCTGCTGCTCGACCCCAGCCTGGCGGTGAGGGAGACGGCGGCCGGCGCGCTCAGGTAAGCGGGTTGGGCATCCGGGGCGGTGCCGCCTTCTGTCTGCCACGCGCCATCCTTGTTACGTTTCATCCTCGGTGCACCTGTCCTAGGCAACGCGGGAGCGCCAGAAACGACCCAGGGACCCTCCTTTGCAGAGGGAAGGTTTGAACTCAGACTCCAGAGGTTTCCACGCTTTCCGCGTGCACACCTGGCCGCCTCACGCAGCAGCTGCCTGCCCAGCGTCCTCCTCTAAGGGCCTAACGTACATTGTCCCCTCTCCAAGAACCCCCCAGAGAGTCCTGAGGTTCAGGGAAAGCCCCCCGCATATGGGGCCGGGCCTTCCAGGTGCCCAGGAACTTGAGCAGGCGGGTCATTGGGCGAGACAGCTGAGATCCCTGCCTTCCCAGAACCCATGCTGGAGAGACAGGAGAGCGGTGAGCCGGCAGAAGCGACAATAGCTAGGGAGACATGCTATGGAGAAAAGCAGGAGGGTGACGAGTTGTGGGTGAGACGTTACTTTAAATCGGACGCTGTCTAGATGACAGCTGACAGATGAGATAGATAGCCGGATACGGAAAAAACGGGAAAGAGCAGGAAACGGACGGGGAAACAGCATCAGGAGGCCGCAGAAGAAGGCAGGCCGCAGCAGCAGCTTGGCAGGGTTCAAGAATGACAGATTAGTGTGGCTGGGTAGGGTGGCGGTGAGGTGTTATGGGACATGAGGCTGGAGAGGTGGACAGGAGCTTGGACGTGCAGAGCTAAAGGACCAATATATTCATTGTAAGCAATAGTGTTCTGATCTGATTTACCGTTTCTGAAGGCCATTCTGGTGGCTGTGCAGCGCGTGGACTGTACAGGGGGCCAGAGTAGAAGCTTGTATGCATTTTTAGTCCTTACGGTTCTGTCCCTGTGGACTGTGTTTCCTTCATTGACAGGGTTGCTTCAGGGGATGTCGTTCTCAGTCGCTTTACCCTTGCTGCCCCTGAAGTCTTGATTCCAGGAGAAGGCCCTTCACGTGAGATTAGGCTATGACTTATTCACATTAGATAGGAAAAGTCTTTTCTCCACTCCCTTCCCTACAGTCACACACCTGCGAACAGGTGGAAATCGATGGATTGGCTCCACAACATCTTATCAAAATAATAAGCAGTTTTGCCTGGGAAAAGCTTAAGTAGGGTTAGAAATAGAAATAAATGTGAGAGCTCCACAGTGTTTTGTGACGTGATCTGACAGTAACCCATGCTTTAAACTTCTCCTGTAGAAATCTCAGTGCTTGCGGAGGTTTTGAAGTTTGTGATGACATGGTGACTAAGGACATCATGACTCCTCTGGTCGCACTGCTTAGAGAGGTATGCAGCTTTTAAAGTATCTTAACGGTAGTTTTTAAAGGTAGCTTTTGTTATATAAACTTAGTGGGGGTTTTGTTTGTTTGTTTGTTTTTAGTACTCTAATGCTATTTTGTCTTCCCTCAAAACACCTGCGGCAATTTTGGTTCTTTTCCTAGAAACACTGACCTCTCGTCACTGACAGCAGTCTCTGTAGTCTGTCCCCCAAACCTTTATTTGTATGCTAGTTGGAAAAGACCTTCCTGGAACTATAGACAGACTCCTTTAGACCTTAAACTAAGTACAATAAAAATAATAGTATTATTGATCGCTCATTTCTTCACCAGGTGCTGTGTGTGTACTGTTAAATCCTTACAGTAGTCTGTTTGTACCAAACACACTGACTTTACAGATGAGGACACTGAAGCAGACATTAGGAAGTAGCCTTGAAGATGACATTCAGTTCCCAAATTTAGTACTGTGCCGACTTTATTGCATGATGTAGTTCAGGGAGTGAGGAGCTCTCTCTCTCTCTCTCTCTCTCTCCCTTTCTCTCTCTTTTGCACACCTCTGATCCACTATTCTCTGTTGATGGGTGATTTTCTATATAAAGATTATCCAGTTTTGATGAGAGGCACCAGTCTTGTTCCTTTTTGGAGCAGTGGTTCTACTAGCAGTGATTTGTCCCACAGACATTGGGCAAAGCCTGCAGCCCGTTTTGAGCTGTAAGCTTCGGGGTAGGGGCTGCTGCCAGCATGTGGTAGGGAGAGACCAAGGGTGCTGCTGAACATCCGACAGAGCCCAGGGCAGCCCCCCACAAGGGAGAATAAAATCTTCTGGTCCAAAATGTCAGGTGCTGGGATGAGAGGCCCTGCGTTTAGGGGTGCCTTGGAAGATACCGGGGGGGGGGGCGGTGTTGCCAAGTGCTTCACAGCGCCCACTTTGGAGCCAGAGTACCTGGATCTGAACTCCAGCTTCCCCATATACCAAGCTGCACCCTCAGCAGGCTCTGCACCTCAGTTTCCTGTTTGTGGTGGGAGGTTGGGGATGATGGTTCAGCCTCATAGCTTTGTGGGGACAGGATTAAATGGCTTCATATATGAAACATGCTTAGACTGGTGCCTTGCACAGAGGAGGTCTTGAATAGCAGTTACCTCTTACTATGTGCTGCCTTTCTTTGCCATAGCTACTGTATCACATTAGATGAAATACTTTGTATTAAAAATACTTTGTATTGATTTTGCATCTTCATTTCAATGTGAAGTGCTTTATACCTAATTTGTACAGTGACGTGTGACCCTGTCCTTGCCTGCCGTCTCATGTCGGAGGGGAGCTGGGTTGAGGGAACTGTGCTGCTTATGAGAATTTGATTGGCTTGTTGACCACTGTCATTTCTGACGTTGAGTGTCGGTGATTCTTCGCCATCATTAGACTTCTTGTTTAATTGCCCTTTTGAACCAGGGTGCTAATACGCTATTTGGTTACAGTGTAGTGCTGGGCTGGATTCAAACGAGATGTGTCCACAGGAAGAGAAAGATCGGAACCGAAATTCTGTTGAGAACATCGCCAACGAGGCTGTGAACGTGCTGTGGAATATATGGTGAGCTGCTTTCCACACACCGGTCCCACTGCGGTGCTGCTCAGGCCGCTGGTCCCTCTGTCCTCAGACCCGTGGTCCCTCTGTCCTCAGTCACGTGGTGCTGCTGCTCGGGAGGGAGTGGAGTCAGGCGCCCCTTCAGTCCCTCCTGGCTTCTCCCTTTCCCTCCTTGCATCGCTCCATTGTTTCCTGCTTTACGGCTCTCCTCTCCAGTCATTGCTGCTGAGCAGACTGAGAGGGGCCCTGGCCCTGGGCGTGGCCGCACCCTGTCCCCCCCACTGCCCGTCTCCAGTCATTACTGCTGAGCAGAGTGAGAGGGGCCCTGGCCATGGGCGTGGCCGCACCCCGTCCCCCCCACTGCCCGTCTCCAGTCATTACTGCTGAGCAGAGTGAGAGGGGCCATGGGCGTGGCCGCACCCCGTTCCCCCCACTGCCCGTCTCCAGTCATTACTGCTGAGCAGAGTGAGAGGGGCCCTGGCCCTGGGCGTGGCCGCACCCCGTCCCCCCACTGCCCGTCTCCAGTCATTACTGCTGAGCAGAGTGAGAGGGGCCCTGGCCCTGGGCGTGGCCGCACCCCGTCCCCCCCACTGCCCGTCTCCAGTCATTACTGCTGAGCAGAGTGAGAGGGGCCCTGGCCCTGGGCGTGGCCGCACCCCGTCCCCCCACTGCCCGTCTCCAGTCATTACTGCTGAGCAGAGTGAGAGGGGCCATGGGCATGGCCACACCCCGTCCCCCCCACTGCCCGTCTCAGTCATTACTGCTGAGCAGAGTGAGAGGGGCCATGGGTGTGGCCGCACCCCGTCCCCCCACTGCCTGTCTCAGTCATTACTGCTGAGCAGAGTGAGAGGGGCCATGGGTGTGGCCGCACCCCGTCCCCCCACTGCCTGTCTCAGTCATTACTGCTGAGCAGAGTGAGAGGAGCCCTGGCCATGGGCGTGGCTGCACCCCGTTCCCCCCACTGCCCGTCTCCAGTCATTACTGCTGAGCAGAGTGAGAGGAGCCCTGGCCATGGGTGTGGCCGCACCCCGTCCCCCCACTGCCCGTCTCAGTCATTACTGCTGAGCAGAGTGAGAGGGGCCATGGGCGTGGCCGCACCCCGTTCCCCCCACTGCCCGTCTCCAGTCATTACTGCTGAGCAGAGTGAGAGGAGCCCTGGCCATGGGTGTGGCCGCACCCCGTCCCCCCACTGCCTGTCTCAGTCATTACTGCTGAGCAGAGTGAGAGGAGCCCTGGCCATGGGCGTGGCCGCACCCTGTCCCCCCACTGCCTGTCTCAGTCATTACTGCTGAGCAGAGTGAGAGGAGCCCTGGCCATGGGTGTGGCCGCACCCCGTCCCCCCACTGCCTGTCTCAGTCATTACTGCTGAGCAGAGTGAGAGGGGCCCTGGCCATGGGCGTGGCCGCACCCCGTCCCCCCACTGCCTGTGCACCTTACACAGCAATTGTCTTAAAGCCAGCCAGGCCCGGTGCAGTCGCTGCTCTGGTCTGGCATCTGGAACGGGGCAGGGACCACAGAGCTCGGCTGGGGCTGCGCTCCTCCACCCTGCGTTGCCGTGCGACAGGGAAGTCAGCCCAGTGAGACATGGCCACGCTCCATTCCGTGACTGCAACACTGGTAGAGGGTGCACTTGCCGTCAGCCATGGAAGTGGCTAGACACACAGCCTCGATTTACTTTTCTCCACCCCGTTTGATGTCCTACATTGTTAGCAAGATTCTGCCCTAGTTTCTTACTTTCAGTCCACAGCGATGATCGCTTCTGACCTAAAAGCACAGGTATTCCTTAAGTCTAAGGAATATAAGATTCAAGTAGGGGCCCTGGCCGGTTGGCTCAGCGGTAGAGCATTGGCCTGGCATGCGGGGGACCTGGGTTCGATTCCCGGCCAGGGTACATAGGAGAAGTGCCTATTTGCTTCTCCACCCCCCCCCCTTTCCTCTCTGTCTCTCTCTTCCCCTCCCGCA
This sequence comes from Saccopteryx leptura, assembly GCF_036850995.1. Classification (NCBI taxonomy): domain Eukaryota; kingdom Metazoa; phylum Chordata; class Mammalia; order Chiroptera; family Emballonuridae; genus Saccopteryx; species Saccopteryx leptura. The sequence continues at coordinate 5,041,569 of NC_089511.1, forward strand.
GCCAAGGCTCCACTGGAGCAAAGATGGCCCGGGCGCTGGGGATGGCTCCTTGGCCTCTGCCCCAGGCGCTAGAGTGGCTCTGGTCGCGGCAGAGCGACGCCCCGGAGGGGCAGAGCGTCGCCCCTGGTGGGTGTGCCTGGTGGATCCCGGTCAGGCGCATGCGGGAGTCTGTCTGACTGTCTCTCCCCATTTCCAGCTTCAGAAAAATACCAAAAAAAAAAAAAAAAAAGATTCAGGTAGACCCATAAAACTGCTGAGAGAGCAGTCCAAGCTTGCCTTTGATTTCGTTTGAAACTGGTGCATGCATTCCTCCAGAAAGTCTGGCGGGGTCGGAGGTGAGGAAGCGGCCCCCTGCGCCTCTGAGCGCCCGGCGGGCACCACGCCACTTTAACTTATACAAGTGGGTGAACTCGGAGACTTGCTAAACACTTCTTTGGAAAGAGCCTGCAAAAGGGATCTGCCCAGAGATCTCTCATTCCTGAATGCCTGTGAGACCTGCCCGTGTCATTTCCAGTTAGCATAGCACTTAACATTTCTGTTTTGTGGTTTATATTTTGCATTATATTTACATATGTATGTATTTTTAATTATCTTAACACGTGTGTTTATCTTGCTGACTGTACCTGACTTGACTGCATGCTTATTGAGGGGTAGGCTCATGTAGTGTGTGGTAACTATAGCTACTGTATGTTTAGATAAAGGATTGAATTAGAATAATTAATTATAATTCTTAAATGATAAAAAATGATTTAATAATTTAGTCACCTGTGAGCTGTTAGTGTGTCCTATGGATGTGTGGCATGCATAGAGTAGTACTTTTCTCTGGAAACAGGGATACAATTATAATAATTGGTCCGTTTGCTCTGTATTTAGTATATTTATTTATTAATACTAGTAATGGCATTAATAACTTTAATTCTGATTGTGTTATTAAAAGGTGGTATAACCTTTTGAGTATTTTTTATAGTAATGTGTCTGTTACAGACTATAAATTCTGCTTGTTGAAATGATAACAGTAGTCTAGAAAGAATGAGCAAAATTTAATTCTACTTTCTTCCAGTTTGTGCTTGTGGGGTGATCAGTACAGAGGCCTTGCAGCCTTGCTTTAGCTTGTCATCACTGTGAACAGGGAAGGGGCCCAAGGAGCCACAAGTAACAAGTGTGCGATCTTTGGACCGATCTCTTCATCTTTTGGGGGCCTGGGTTTCCTGATCTAGAAGCAAATGACTTCTAAGATCTCTTCCAGCTCTGTCCTTCTATAGGACAACCCGAGGTGCAGGTAAAGGGATCGGCTGAAAGATCGACTGTGATCTAGAATTGCAGCGCAGGTGCCCAGCTGTGCTCTTGTGCAGCGAATACAGCAGGCACTGGTTCCTTCATCCGTATGGAGGCGGGTGGCTGGCTCCAACCCTGCTTCTTTTATGAAGCCTGATTTGTTTTTTTCATGAATTGCTGTGGTTGATTTCTTAATGTTAAAATGTGAATAATAAAACTTTTTTCCTCCCTTCAATTTAGTGAATGCAGTAGCAGAGCAGTATCTGTGTTCAACAAAGAAGGATGTTTGGACGTTGTATTAAAGTATTTAAGTAGGTTTTCCACCAGTATGGACCTGGCTATTTCAGTAGGTAAGTGAAGAAAAGGTGATGATTTATTACGTGTGTGTGTGGCTTTATTTGAAAACTTTTATCCAGACATGATGTTTATATTCTATGGGAGTGATTTTTTTTCTCATTGTATATGAATGCATAGCCAGGTTCTCCTTGATCTAGATTGTTGACACTTGTGGTTACTATGTACACAGTTTTCCTGCTCCGCACTGGGAAGGGGAGGAGGGTAATTCTTTGAGCCAATGTGTTACGGTTCTGGGCAGCTTTCCTCTCCCACTTACTGACAAACAGTAACCCTCTCCACCAGGCCTGGGAGCCAGAGTTCATCGGAACCCAGACCTACTTATAAATGTCTTGCACCACCGTCTTATACTTTGAGCGGAAAACTGATAACATGGGTCTTTTTGAGAGAGAAAAACAAGTGACCAAGTCTGGCAGCCTCTACTACTCCCGCTCCCTCCTGTCTGTGGGGTTAGAGAGCCATCGAGATGGGGGGGGGGGGAGTGTCCTCGCTCAGCAGGGTAGGAGACGGAGATCAGAGGGTGGGGGGCTCAGCAGGATTGGGGGGCAGAGCGGAGGAGAAGTACCTGACGAAAAGCATTTCTTTACTACCCGTCGTAATGACGGGCATCCTTTTTCTTAACTACGTGTTTCTCCTGGCAAGAGCAGTATTTTCCCTCTAATGATGTTTCTCCCAGCTCTAATGGGTACTTTTAAGAGAACAGAAAAGAGAATTAGTGGAATAAATAGTACTGGGAAGGATTTAAAAATCATTTTCTTAAAATGGAATCTTTGGCAGAGGGGAGGTTTGTGAATAAATGTGGGTTTTTATAGACAGTGGAACTAGGAAATTGGTAGGGGACATCTCATCTCAGGGGACAGATTATATTGCAATAAGAATTGCAGGAAAGTTATTTTATATTTTTTAGTTCATAGCTTTTAAAAGAACAGCTTTATTTCTGTTTTTGTGCCTTTAGCCTTGTCATAGATGTTTTCGTCTTGTTTTAATTCAGAGGAGGAATTAAATGGGTCATTTGTCTCTTAATATTTTACCTATCTTTGAATTTGCTTATATTTTTACATAAAATACTTTTTTTTCTTAAAGAAGTATTGACTCACCAGAAATAACTGTAACTTTTAAGGTCATTCTGAAGTCAAAGGAAGCCAGACCGCCCCCAAACCTCGGACGTGTTCCAGCCTCTAGAACCGTTCTGAGCGTGCTGTCCGTGGGCTGCTGTTTGGTCCGTGGACTGCCCCCAAACCTCGGACGTGTTCCAGCCTTGAGAACCGTTCTGAGAGGGCTGTCCGTGGGCTGCTGTTTGGTCCGTGGACTGCCCCCAAACCTCGGACTTGTTCCAGCCTCGAGAACCGTTCTGAGCGTGCTGTCCGTGGGCTGCTGTTTGGTCCGTGGACTGCCCCCAAACCTCGGACGTGTTCCAGCCTTGAGAACCGTTCTGAGAGGGCTGTCCGTGGACTGCTGTTTGGTCCGTGGACTGGTCCATAGTGACGAGCTGAGAATAAGTCTTTATGGACATTTATAGTAACTCCACACTGTCCCAACATTTAAATTTAAATTTTAAATTTTATTGATAAAAGCCTACTTCTGTAAAGAATGAGACATTAAGCAAAGGAAAAAAAAGAAAAGGAAGAAATCTTTGATCGCACTATGTGGGGACCCTCACGTGCTCTCCTGCGCATGCGTATCTCACAAATGCTGCCTGTGTCCGAAGAAGCTGTTGAGATGCCAGTGTTTTTCAATGAGTTATTTTGGTGTAAGTTATCCGAGCAGAGTTCCTGATTCCTAAATATTGGAACTTCTGTCCTCCTAGCATATTGCCTGCAGACGGTAACGGAGGACAACCCGGAGCTACTGAAGGCCTTCGGTGCCTCGGCCCTGCGTGTGCTGGAATCCGCGATGCTGGCCCCTGTCACCTCCATGGAGCACATCCTGTTGAAGACGCTGCTGGCAGGTAACACTTGCACATGGCACGGGGTGCTCTGTAGTTAACTCGTAATGGCTAGAGATAGGGGCCACTGTTCCTTTATTTCACCACTGAGGGCCTCTATGCTTAGGTCTGTCCTGAAAAGTTTTAATATTGAAATGGAAACCCTTCATTCAAGCGGTGGTGTACAATTGGGAAGCCTTCTAAGATTTGTTTTACGTGTAACAAACTGCTGCTGTCCAATGAAGAAAGCTGTTGTCAAGATCCCCTGATTATCCAGGGAGATCAGAAATGGGCTGTGGTCTTTTTAAGATCTTCACCCCCAACTGTGCCCCCCCCCCACAATTTCTAAATATAAAGATAAATAATCTCATGATCTGTTGCATAGCTAGTAATATTGTAGTTTCTATATATATTTTTTCCTCTTACCCTTTGGCCTTGCAGAGGTAAATTATCTTGAGAGGTAGGGTTTTTTTTTAAGTGATTAAATATGCATAATATAAAAATTTCAATCTTTAACCATTATTAAGTATACAATTCAGTTGTGTTAAATATATTTACATTGTTGTGCATCCAATCTCCAGAACTTCTTTTATCTTGCAAAACTGAAGTTCTGTGCACATTACCAGCTCCCATCCCTCTGCCCCCAACTCCCAGGCCCCCAGCTCCCAGCCCCCCAGCCCTAGCCCCCCAGCCCTAAACCCCAGCTCCTAGCCTCTAGCTCCCAGCCCCCCAGCCCTAAACCCCAGCTCCTAGCCTCTAGCTCCCAGCCCCCCAGCCCTAAACCCCAGCCCTAGCCCCCAGCTCCCAGCCCCCCAGCCCTAGCCCCCAGCTCCCAGGCCCCCCAGCTCCCAGCCCCCCAGCCCTAGCCCCCAGCTCCTAGCCTCTAGCTCCCAGCCCCCCAGCCCTAAACCCCAGCCCTAGCCCCCAGCTCCTAGCCTCTAGCTCCTAGCCCCCCAGCCCTAGCCCCCAGCTCCTAGCCTCCAGCTCCCAGCCCCCCAGCTCTAGCCCCCAGCTCCCAGCCCTACCCCCCCCAGCCCTACCCCCCCCCCAGCCCTAGCCCCCAGCTCCCAGCAACCACCCTTCTACTTTCCATCCATTCTAGGTGCCTCATCTAAGTGAAGTCATAAGTTTTGTTTTGTGACTGGCGTATTTCACTTAACAGAAGGTCCTCAGAGTGCGTCCGTGTTCCAGTGTGTGTCAGAACCCCTTCCTTTCCTTAGACTGACCAGTATTCCACCACACGCGTGTACCACACGTGGTGGATGCAGTCATCTGTGCAGGGACACTCGGGCGGCTTCCACCTTTCGGCTCTTGAATCGTGCTGCAGTGAACTGGGGGCACAGATCATCTGCGAGTCCCTGCTTTCAGTTCTTTTGGGTCTATAGCCTGGAAGTGTTTTTAACAGTCACTTTTTAAGCGATTAGCCCAACTCCTTAATGGTGGGTAGCTCCTGTTCTGTTTTGATGAGTCAGAATCCAGGAGCGTGCTCCCGGCGGTTCGTGAGGCCCTGGCATTTCAGCGCCTTCCATTCCCGCTGGGACTGAGACGCTGCCTGGGCAGCAGCTCCGGTTCTGACAGAAGAGCGCGAGGCCGCTGCACGTGGCGTTCTCGAAGAGACTTGCCCGGGCGCCCGGCCTGTGGGTAGGCGGTGTGTCAGGAAGACGCGTGTGCCGAGGAAGGGGGGTTTGTGGGGGTTGTCACGAGGGGAGCTGCCCTATGCACGGCTCTTGACATATAACAGAAACTGAGCAAAGGCAGTGGGAGTGCAATCTTTAGAAATGACAACCGAGCTTAAAGAACCAACCTGGTGGAAACTAATAAAGATTTCACAGGTGATTCCTTTGTCCCTAACGCTCATTTCTGTTTTCCCCCTTAGGCACAATTTGGAACCTAAAGGGTATTATTCCATCCAAGAGTCAAGCAGAAATCATCAGTGCCATCCTGAAGGTCTTGTCCGAGGTTCTGGAGATGGACGCCGGCGAAGTAGTTCTTCAGATGAAGGAGGCCGGGGAGCAAAGGCTGAGGACCGCGGCGGAGACGGAGGAGACTCGAGCGCACGCGAACGGCGACCTCGCGACTGAGGACGAGGAGATGGAGGAAGTCCCCCGTCGCAGAAGAGTCCGAAGGAAGACCTTCATCTCGGATCTGCTACCTGTAAGTCAGACGGATGCTTTCAAACGTGGGTCCGCACGGAGGTTTTCCTTTCCGTGGGTCTCCTCAGCGTTTTACAGCAACGTCCCAGTAAAATCGATCAGAAAGGCCCTGGCAGGTTGGTTCAGTGGTAGAGCATTGGCCTGGCGTGCAGGAGTCCAGGGTTCGATTCCTGGCCAGGGCACACAGGAGAAGCGCCCATCTGCTTCTCCACCCCTCCCCCTCTCCTTCCTCTGTCTCTCTCTTCCCCTCCCGCAGCCAAGGCTCCATTGGAGCAAAGTTGGCCCGGGCGCTGAGGATGGCTCTATGGCCTCTGCCTCTGGCACTAGAGTGGCTCTGATTGTGGCAGAGCGACACCCCTGGTGGGCAGAGCATCGCCCCTGGTGGGCGTGCCGGGTGGATCCCAGTCGGGCACATGCGGGAGTCTGTCTGACTGCCTCCCCATTTCCAGCTTTGGAAATATGCAAAAAAAAAAAAAATCAGAAAGCGAATTGCAGTAGAAATCCGTCCTGTTTTCCCATGAACTCTCATGATAACGTTAGAGATCTGTTCCCAAAGGGGGAAAAGAATCTCCTGTTTAAAATGAGAATGTACCTCCCTTTCAAGATGGAAACTTAAACACGGAAGATTTCAGAGGTGAGATCGAGCAGACTTCTGCAACACATTAGAAACATGCGTGCACACCTGCGGCGTCTTCCCGGCTGCCGGTTCCCGCAACCAGAGGGGCTTTTACTTTGCCCGGTTGTCCCATCCCGGACACCCTGGTCTCTTCTATTTTAGTCCTTAGCTTTACACAGGAGCGGGCAGGTGTTCCTTCCCCCACTGCTGCTGCGCAGAGGAGTGGGGGGATTGTGAGGATGGCCGAGGGAGGGCTTGTAGTTTCACAGCCTGGGTGACGGTCGCATGCTTGTGCCAGTGGACACAGTGTCGGGCGAGGGTGCACCATCCTGGGTGCGGGAAACGCTTCAGCCGCGCCACTCAGCAGAGACGGAGCCGTGCCTGGAGAAACTGTCCCCGAGGGGGACGGCACGCAGTGAGGAAAACAGGGAGGACCAGGAGGGAGGACCAGGAGTTGGTGCATTCGGGTGCACGTTCCCTGTGCTCCCGCCACGTGCCAGCCCCTGGGCCAGAGGCCGATGACAGCAGCGTGATCGGGATGTGTTTCCCATCTCCGGGAACCGCTTCCATCTTGGGAGAAGAGACATGATCAGGACGTATTGTAATGCCCGTGCCGAGGACGGTGACAGGGCTGTGTGTGGGTTCCCAAGGGCGTGGAGATGTGGACAGAGGCTCCTGAACAGCCCTCCTGGAAATGGGGGGGGGGGGCCAGCAGGGAGCGCCTTTGGAGGGGGCACCTGAGCCCTCTTCGAGACTGGGCGGCGGAAGGCAGGCTGGTGTTGTGGGGGCCTGCAGGCAGGTGGCCCGGCTAGGAGGCCGGGAGGCTGCCGCAGCCATTCGGAACTGGAAGAGTGCCCCCAGCGTCCTCTCACACTTCCTAGAACACCAGACGGGGCCTGTCCTTCCTCGTGGGAAGTGGTCTGACACTGGGAAGGCCGTGAGGCAGGGTCTCGGAGCTGTCGTAAGGTTGTGCCCAGGCAGAATGCTCTCAGTGAAACGGACTTGAAATGAGCATATCAGCACACTGCCCTTTTGCGTTCACGAGGTCCCGGACAGCGTGACCTCGTGGTGTCTTAAAGAGAAAACATGTTTAGAATGACTTTTCCAGCCCCAAGAGTAGCTGTTAGGGGAAGAGTGTTGTGTCTGGTGTTGGGGTGAAGACTGCCCTTGACTTGCTTACAAATCGGAAGATGTCTTAAAACCCTGGCACACCCCTTTTGGTGCAGGGGACACACTTTTTGAATTCCCAAATTTGCCCCTTGTCTCACTTGTGCATTTGAGTCAGGATTGAGTAGAATTTAACATCGATGAGGGCATAGCTGTGTGCCTCGTCCTCCTCAGAGGGCATTTATAGAAAGCCCTTGTGCCTGACCAGGCGGTGGCGCAATGGATAGTGCATTAGACTGGGACGTGGAGGACCCGGGTTCGAAACCCCTGAGGTCGCCAGCTTGAGCGCGGGCTCGTCTGGTTTGAGTAAAGCTCACCAGCTTGAGTCCAAGGTCACTGGCTTGAGCAAGGGGTCACTCGGGCTGCTGTAGCCCCCCGGCCAAGGCACATATGAAAAAGCAATCACTGAACAACTAAGGAGCCACAACGAAGAATGATGCTTCTCATCTCTCTCCTTTCCTGTCTGTCTGTCCCTATCTGTCCCTTTCTCTGTCTCTGTCACACAAAAAAAAAAGAAAAAAAAAAGCCCTTGTGACGTCTCTTCGGTTGTCACTGAGGGGTGGGTTCTAGACCTGCGATGGCCGTGCGGTTTTACCATCGGGACCTAGCTGACCAGGGCCAGAGGAGCACCGCTGCGACCCTGTTCTGACTGGTGCACCAGTGTTACCCCGAATTCCTGTCCCAGCAGCACGGACGTCACAGGTGGACACGCTGTCAGGGGACCCTGCAGTTCCTGGGGATGGGAGGACAGACGGGGCATTTCCCTGTCTCCAGCCTCGCGTCCACGGGGGCCCTAACGGGACCAGGTGGGGACCCAGCTCCAGGTCTCCTGAGACTGGTTAGAAAGTGTGGCTATTTAACTGGTATTTAGAGAGCTACGTCCCTAAGTATTCTTTAAAAGTAGAATTTGGGCGCTTATAAAAGGCAGTGTTTTTTTAGAACAGAAGTTTGCTATTTAAAGTCTGTTAACATACCACTAGGCTGCTAGGCGTCACACCGCTCCATGCCAGGAATACAGATTTATGGTCAGTCCGCCCTGTCTTTCTCCCTACCCAGGGGCCCACTGTGCCGGAGTCCTTTAGAATCAGAAGCTGTAACTGCAGCCTTTAACGGGAGAAGCTGTAAGCACAAATACGTAAAGAAAGACACGGCCTGGGTGGTTGTTCCAACACAGGCGGAAGCAGAGCGCTCCCTGCTCCGCGTCTGCCATGGTCAGTAGTCACACGGCACTGGAGTCACGCTGCACTGGGCTCTGTTCCACCGACACCCGCCCCCCCCCCCCGCCCCTCCTCTGCTGAGTATTCCAGAGCCAATCTCAGGTGTCATAGCATTTCCTCTGGACTGGTTCTTTCTGTCAGTTTGATAACGAGGAGAGTCGGGGAAATGTTCTGAGCAGGAGAGTTTTGTATAAGAAAGTGAAACTTAAATTCAGCTGCGTCTAAGCCAGAGCTGCATGCATTTGAAGCAGGTAAGAGCCCAGCCGCGGCCGGTCCCATTTTATAAATGTTTGTTCCGCTGAATATCAGACACACAGCAAATAGGAATAATTTTTACTTTCATTCTTGCCAGCAATAAAAGGAATACAAATATTAAATTAGCTACATCTCCTAAATTAGCAGTTTACCTTTAAAAAAAAATTTGACCCAGTAAATCTGAGGAAATAAGATATCCACGTAATCTGAACTATTCCACACTACTGAAATGCTTAATAAATTACCGTGCAGTCATCACTCAGACAATAAAATGGACATTATTTTTTAGCTTAGGCACTGTTTTGGAATATTCATGTAGCTATTTAACTTTTCATAGGTGACTTGCAAATTAAAGTTGTGTACGTGTATACAGCCCCTCTTAAGAACGGTAATTGAGCCTGACTGGTGGTGGCACAGTGGATAAGAACCTCAACCTGGGACATTGAGATTCCAGGTTGGAGGCCCCAAGGTCACCGGCTTGAGTGCAGGCTCACCAGCTTAAGCGCGGGGTCGCTGGCTTGAGCCTGAAGCAGTGGTCCCCAACCCCCGGGCCACGGACCGGCACCGGTCCACAGAGAAAGAATAAATAAGTTTCATTATTTCCGTTTTATTTATATTTAAGTCTGAATGATGTTTTATTTTTAAAAAATGACCAGATTCCCTCTGTTACATCCATCTAAGACTTACTCTTGACGCTTGTCTCGTAAGTTCAACAATTATATTTTAAAATACCACAGTTTTTACGCTGGTCGCATAATTTTATTTTGTGCATTTATCCATCCCACCCTAAAGGCCGGTCCGTGAAAATATTTTCTGACATTAAACCAGCCCGTGGCCCAAAAAAGGTTGGGGACCACTGGCCTAAAGGACTCTGACTTGAAGTCCAAGGTCACTGGCTTGAGCAAGGGGTCACTGGCTCGGTTGGAGCCCCTTGGTCAAGGCACATACGAAAACAACTCAAGTGGCATAACTCCAAATTGATGCTTCTCATCTTTCGCTGTAGCTTAAAAAAAAAAAAAGATTGGTAATTGATAAATTCCCATCAATTTATTTTCAGAGGAAAAAATCCCCCTCTTTCCTCAGTGTTAAAGAAATGCTTTATTGCAGTCTCCAAAGGACCCAGGAAGCAAGCCTTCCCGCCTCTTGGCCGAGCTCTGCGGGTCGTCAAGGGCTTGTTAGTAGTGGTCCCGGTTAGTGTGGCCTTTTCCCAGGAGGCCTCTAAGCACCTGCCAGCAGGGTGGTTGTGTATCAGTGCCTGGCCTCTGAAACGAACTCTCGTTTTTTTTTTTGTTTGTTTGTGTTTTTTTTTTCATTTTTCTGAAGCTGGAAACGGGGAGAGACAGTCAGACAGACTCCCGCATGCGCCCAACCGGGATCCACCCGGCACGCCCACCATGGGGCGACGCTCTGCCCATCCTGGGCGTCGCCATATTGCGACCAGAGCCACTCTAGCGCCTGGGGCAGAGGCCACAGAGCCATCCCCAGCGCCCGGGCCATCTTTGCTCCAATGGAGCCTTGGCTGCGGGAGGGGAAGAGAGAGACAGAGAGGAAAGTGCGGCGGAGGGGTGGAGAAGCAAATGGGCGCTTCTCCTGTGTGCTCTGGCCGGGAATCGAACCCGGGTCCTCCGCACGCTAGGCCAACGCTCTACCGCTGAGCCAACCGGCCAGGGCCGAACTCTCGTTTTAATCTTCACGTGCTCGGCTGTGTCCCAGCACATCAGGCTAAATTTCAGGGCGAATTGAGTTCACAACTCCTGAACATGGACCTGTCGTCTCCAGCGCGCTGAGCACCGTGTGAAGCGCCGCCGCGCATGTAGACGGGAGCCGGAGGGACAGTGGCGCGCGCTCCACAGCGCACAGAGCGATCAGTGCGCCTCTGTTTGTGCTTCCTCTTTATGAGGCACCCCCTCGACCCCGCCCCGCCCCCGAGTGCTCCGTTCCTTCTGCAGAAACCACCTAGTAGGCGTTCACTGAGGAAGTCTGTGCGGAAATATCTTCCCAGACATTGAGAGCGGGTTGTTTGGGTGTTTTCCCAGCCCACCGACAAGGAGCTGCGGGAGGCCGTGGCCTTGCTCACGGCTCAGCAGACTGCCCTGGAGATCATCGTCAACATGTGCTGCAGTGAAGGTTGGTCACCTGGGCCCGCCCTGTCCCGGGGACTGGGGGCATCCGCGGGCACCTTCCTAACTACTCCGCCTCTGTGTGGTCTGCGCACTCCCCAGATCCCTCGGACGACGAGTGGGAGGAGGAGCTGTCCAGCAGCGATGAGAGCGAGGCCTTCATGGAGGAGGAGTCCTTCCGCGAGGACGAGGGCGCTGGGCAGCTGCTGTCACCGCTCTGCCTCTCCCACGAGGTCCACGCGGCCCTCACCCACTTCCTCATCCCGAGGAAGGTACTGTGCTCGGTGGAGGTCCTCCGCGGAACATGGGGGAGGCCTAAGGAAGCCACTCCCTCGGTGTGTGTGCAGGGAAAGTGAGCTGGCGCCAGGTCCCTGGGAAGGCAGGCAGAATCCACCGGACTGGAAGTGGGCTAAGAAGTATCTTTAGCCGGCCTGACCGTTCACTTAGAAGAAGCATGTTGGGGCTTTCTGAGGGAATCCCGTAGAAAATGAATGCCCTCTTTTAACTTTTGCTTTACTGACTTCTTTTCCATCTAGGTTTTTGAGAAGACCGCCTTCCCCAACAGCACAGCTGTTGATGTGTGTTCCAAGAGCCCCACTTGGAAGCCTGTGGTTAGAAAGTAAGAGCTTTTCTATTTTCACGACCATTTGTCACTGTGACCTCAGGAAAGGGTGGGCCACTCAGGAGAAGCCCGCCTACCCTGCCCCCAGGTTCCCGAGCTTTGCTCCTGCGTCCGCTGCGTGCACTGAGCAGGCGCACGGCAGTGGGCTCACAGGTGCCCTGGCCTGGCGACACCCTCGCCACCCACCAGCGGCAGGACTGACAGACATGTTTTGGCATAATCCTGCAGTAGAACACAGGCAGCAATACACAGACTCGGAACCGGAACTTCTCACCACACAGATGAGACAGCACTGAGTAGGAAAGGGCACAAAAGAATGTCCATGCTGATTCTGGTTTTAACCAAGCTCAAGAACAGGTGACACCAGGCAGTTTTCTCCGGGATGCGTACCTAGGTGACCAGCCAGTATAGCCAAGCTAGGAAAGGTTCACCCTGAAATGCTGGGTAGCGGTGACCTCCAGGGGCTGGGGAGGGGTACGGGACGAGGGAAGGCCGAGGTGGGCTGTGACTGCGCTAGCCAGCGGCGTCCACTTCTTACCTGCGGGCTCGGCCGTCGGCTTCGTACTGTCTGTTCAACGGGACGGGGCATTGGAGTGCTTGCCTAGAGGTGGAGCGAGTGTCACAGTGAAAAACACCCTGCGAGATGGAGAGTGTTCTAAAGCTGAGCTCTTAGACTCCTGTGTGGGCCGGGCCCCGGGGCCTTGAGGGCGGGAGCAGTTGGATCTGCTAGGGAAGCTGCTCCTCTTCCGGGTGGGTCTCGGTCGAGTGCCCCCCCTCCTGGCTCGCTGACCCCGCGCCCTGACTTCCTTCCCCCGCAGGATGAACACCGTGCAGTGGCGGGCCCTGGTGTGTCTGCAGAGCCTGGTGTCGCTGCTGGAGGTGGAGCACCTGGGCGGCGCGCCCGCTCTCCAGGCCCTGGCGCGGCACCTGTCCACGCTGCTCTTTGCTCAGCCAGGTGAGCGGCGGGGCCCTGCGGCAGAGGGGCAGGGGCTGGGGGCTTCTCCTTGTGCACTGGTTGTCACCCATCCTGCGGGTCCCCTGCGGATGCTGCCGGTGGCGTAGGCCGGGCGTGGCACTCACACAGGTCTGGGGCGCTGTTTTCTTCTCTGTTACAGTTGTCTGCCTCCCGTTCTGTCAGGCCCTTTAGGGCCCGAGTCCCAAATATCTGAAATTCTGGCCTCCTGAATGTATTGGGCTGATTCTCCACTTGATTTTTCTCCTTCAATATAACACCACTTGGTTCGCATCTGATCGGGCAGCACGTGTCTGTGACAGAGGTCACAAGCTATCAGAGGACACAAGCGGAACGCGTGCCCCCTTTCTCCCTCACCGCCCGCTCCGCCCCCAGAGTTCCTCGCTCAGCAGTCCCTTCCGTTTCTTCCGGAGGGATCCTCTGTATAAAAGTGTGTATGTGTGTGTTTGAGGCAGGGGGTAGACTGCTGTCCACACAAGTCTACACCTTGCTTGTTTCACGCCAGTCTCTGTTCAAACACCTGGGAGCAGGAAGAGCTGACTCATTTCCGGGTCCCTGATACAAGTCGGTCTCATTTGTACACGGAAACCCGGGCAGAGGCCACATGTGGCTGCCGACTCTTGCTGAATGACCCAGGTGCACACGGTTTCAGGCATGCTCTACCAAGAGTCACATGTTTTCAAATTGGGCCAGGCTGTCATTTGCTCCATTATCTAGGCCCCAGAGTCATTGAGGATGCCCATGTTTTCCAAGACTGGGGGGTAGGAAGACATTTTGAATCACCTCTTTTGTTTAACTTCTTTTGACCTTTACTTAATTTCTTTGCAAATACCATGTGTGTTGACCTTTTACGGAGGGTGTGTTAGTGCCCTGGCCGGATAGCTCGGTTGGTTGGTTAGAGCACTGGTCCCCAGCCTTTTCTGGGCCAGGGACCGGTTTAATGTCAGAAAATATTTTCACAGACCAGCCTTTAGGGTGGGACGGATAAATGTATCATGTGACTGAGACAAGCGTCAAGAGTGAGTCCTAGACGGATGTAACAGAGGGAATCTGGTCATTTTTAAAAAATAAAACCGTTCAGACTTAAATATAAATAAAACGGAAATAATGTAAGTTATTTATTCTTTCTCTGCGGACTGGTACCAAATGGCCCACAGACCGGTACCGATCTGCAGCCCAGGGGTTGGGGACCACTGGGTTAGAGCATGGTTCTGATAGAAAGGTTGCCGGTTCGATCCTCATTCAGGGCGCATGCAGGAGCAGCTCGGTGAAGAAGAGGAGACTGTGTTAGAAAGGCAGGCAGGTCTGAAACTCTTTTCCCAAATAGGGATCAAAGACCAGAAGTGTGCATGAAATACAGATTGCTCAAATGTTTTTCTTAATTTAGGGCAAGTATTAACTGTACACAATGTAGAACTATAGCATCGTTTAGATGCGGGGTTTTTTTATGAAGATTTTATTTATTGATTTTAGAGAGAGGAGAGAGAAGAGGGGGGGGGGTTGGGAGCAGGAAGCATCAACTCATAGTTGTTGCTTCTTATATGTGCCTCGACCAGGCAAGCCTGGGTTTTGAACTGGCATCCTCAGTGTTCCAGGTCGATGCTTTATCCACTGAGCCACCACAGGTCAGGCTAGATGCGGGCTTTGAATCTAAAGTAATGGATATGTTCCTGAGAAGGAAGGACAGAAAGAAATCAATTTCTGAGACGTGTTCTCATTTGTATTGACATAGTCCTTGGTAGTATGGCTTGTGCGGTTTAGGAATTTTTAGGGCTACACTTAGAACGTGAATCAGAAATAAATAGAGCATGTTTCAGAGCCGGGACGGTGACTTCCGAGGTTTCGTAGTAGCAGCTTCATGCCAGTTTTTGAGTGCTCATTAGGTATTAGGTTTCACGAGCTGGGCATCGTTGGCGTTTCTTCCTGGGGGGGAAGCAGGGGTTTAGAGGGTGGAGGAACTTCTCCAGGACCGTTCATCCTCTGAGCACATAGTTCTTAAGCACATGCTGTATGCCCTGTGGTGGCCTGGGTCCAAGGGACGCAGGCGTAAACGAGACAGCCAAGGCCACTGCTCATGGGGCCACCTTCTCGCATCTCAGCTGTGCGGGAAAAATGCAAAGAGGGCGGGTGTGAGGCACTGCCTGAGTCGGGTTGGTGCGGACAGGCCTCTGAGAGGTAACATTTGAGCAGAGGCCAAAATGGACAGGTAGCGTGACATCAGGCTGGTTGGCATCCCGGGTCTGTCTGTCTGTCTGGTCCCGAGGCGTCCTGCCGTCTGCTATGCCACCTCTGCAGAGCATGGCTGGGCGGAGAGCAGGGCTGCGGTGGGCTCTGACGCTGACCCAGGCTGGTACAGCGGCTGTCTCCTGTCACACGGGCACCCGCAGGGGCTGCAGGGGCTGCAGAGGGCCCGGCACCCCGGGGCGGAACGCTGAGGTGTCTGCTGTCATATAGGAGGTCCCCTCCCCCAAAAAGGAACCCCAACACTTCGTGGCTGAAAACAACAGGGATCCTCTGGTGCTTCTCATGGCTCATGCAGGTCAGGAGTTCAGACAGCACAGTGGCGATGGCCTGTCGCTACTGCACGGAGTCCAGACTGGTGGTTCCAGCTACGGGCACTTTTGCGCCCCGGCGGATGTCTGGTGGTGTCCACAGTCATTGCTGTCGTTACACCTTGGGTGCTGCTGCTGGTCCCTAGGGGGCAGAGACCAAGGGTGCTGCTGCCATCCTGCGTACACAGGAGAGCCCCCACCCACGACAGGGATGACCTGGTCCACGGTGTCGGTTGTGCTGAGGTTGAGTGACACCAACCTAGGGTCTCTGCCGGAAGACCAGAATCAGAGTCATCGGAGGGCTTGTTCCCACCCGTGTCTGTCGGCCTGAAGACCCCCCAGTGACGTCTTCACGTGACCTGCTTCCCCATCACATGGCGGCTGGGTCCCTGGGGCACGAGTCGGGAGAGGAGCACACACGTGTCAGGTGGAGTCACGCCGCCTTTGACGAGCTCCTCTGGCACCTGACCTTCAGTTCTGTTGGTTGGAGACGTAGGTGCGGAGTCCCATCCAGATCCCAGGGGGGGTAGAAATGGACGCCACCTCTTTCTGGAAGTAGCCAGGTTCTGGAAGAGCATGCCGAACTGGAAGTTCTGTTTATTTCTGATTCACGTTATAAGTGTAGTGCCCTAGAAACACTGTGACTGGTAGGAAAATATAACCTACCACACCAAGGTAGTCCCTCTCCCTTCCCGCCCAAGGACGAGGGGGCCAACTCACAGGGACGACACTCACCTCCTGTGGGGCTGCGTCGGCATAGTGTTTACTACTGCTGTTCTCTGCCCCACGTGGGAGGCTGGGTCAGTGAAAACCGTGCAGGCATGGTGGCCTGACCCTGGGCCTTGGCTGGGCAGTGGGTTTGGGTGGGCGAGAAAGCACCCTGATGGGGGGGGTGGCTCCGCCCCAGGCTGCCCGACACGGCGTGACGATCGTGAAGAGTGTAAGTCAGTGTGCGGCAGCCAGCCCACGTCTGTCCGTGTTAAATCCGGGTCAAGGGAAAAGCCGGCATCTGGCCGCCAAGGGCTGTCTGGGGAACACTCCAGACATGTTAGAATAAAAACATCTCAGAAGTGTTTTTATTATAATAGCATGCATTACTGTTGAACAGGCTTTGTTTCGATTCTCTCTCCTTTTCTACGGAAATGACTTGTCTTAGAGAAGGGCAAATTCGTGTCTCGCTTTTGTGTTTTAGATTTCGCTAAGCACGTTGACTTTCTAGAAGCCATTAGTAGTGCCTTGAGAGCCCTTTTGCAAACGATGGCCTCCCAGAACATTCCTCAGGTAAGGTCTTTAAAATTGTTTATGTGAAACTAGCAAAGAGCCTGTGTTTTGGAGGCCACATTTAGTCCTTACCTATCTTTTAGATTTTTATTTCTAGTACAGTGATCATTATATATAAAAAAAAAAAAGACAAAAATGCTTCAGGTGAAACGGAAAGTCTGTTCCCCTCCTGACCACACCGCCACATATAGAGGGTTCTCCATCGACCCCACGTCTTATCCGACGGGGACGACCGGCCACCACACAGAGAGGGTTCTCCATCGACCCCACGTCTTATCCAACGGGGATGACCAGTCACCACACAGAGAGAGGGTTCTCCATGGGTCCCACGTCTTATCCAACGGGGATGACCAGCCACCACACACAGAGGGTTCTCCATCGACCCCACGTCTTATCTGACGGGGACGACCGGCCACCACACAGAGAGGGTTCTCCATCGACCCCACGTCTTATCCAACGGGGATGACCAGTCACCACACAGAGAGAGGGTTCTCCATGGGTCCCACGTCTTATCCAACGGGGATGACCAGCCACCACACAGAGAGAGGGCTCTCCATCGACCCCACGTCTTATCCAACGGGGACGACCGGCCACCACACAGAGAGGGTTCTCCATCGACCCCACGTCTTATCCAACGGGGACGACCGGCCACCACACACAGAGGGTTCTCCATCGACCCCACGTCTTATCCAACGGGGATGACCAGCCACCACACAGAGAGAGGGTTCTCCATCGACCCCACGTCTTATCCAACGGGGACGACCGGCCACCACACAGAGAGGGTTCTCCATCGACCCCACGTCTTATCCAACGGGGATGACCAGTCACCACACAGAGAGGGTTCTCCATCGACCCCACGTCTTATCCAACGGGGATGACCAGTCACCACACAGAGAGAGGGTTCTCCATGGGTCCCACGTCTTATCCAACGGGGATGACCAGCCACCACACAGAGAGAGGGCTCTCCATGGGTCCCATGTCTTATCTGATGGGGACGACCGGCCACCACACAGAGAGGGTTCTCCATCGACCCCACGTCTTATCCCACGGGGACGACCGGCCACCACACAGAGAGGGTTCTCCATGGGTCCCACGTCTTATCTGACGGGGACGACCGGCCACCACACAGAGAGGGTTCTCCATGGGTCCCACGTCTTATCTGATGGGGACGACCGGCCACCACACAGAGAGGGTTCTCCATCGACCCCACGTCTTATCCCACGGGGACGACCGGCCACCACACAGAGAGGGTTCTCCATCGACCCCACATCTACCTGATGGGGACGACCGGCCACCACACAGAGAGAGGGTTCTCCATGGGTCCCACGTCTTATCCCACGGGGACGACCGCCCACCACACTCAGAGAAGGTTCTCCATGGGTCCCACGTCTTATCCCACGGGGACGACCGTCATTTGCCTTTTTAAAGACGCTTTGTTACAGTCATTTTCAAGCATGCCCTCTTGACCCCCACAGGATCCATCTTGTTAAGGCAGTGCTGGAACCTTGCTAAAAGTGAAGATAACAGTCTCTTGTTATACCGTATTTCCCCATGTACAAGATGCACCTTAATTTGGGGGCCCAAAATTTGAAAAAAACTGCATTACATAAAGTTATTAAACTCAAGTTTTATTCATCATAAAATTCATCCAACTCCTCATCACTGTCAAAACTCCCATCCATGAGCTTGGGCTCATCTGTCTGATGACGAATCACTGTCTTCAACAATGAGCGCAAAAACAAGCGCGGAAAAGCGGGAAATGCAAGTAAAATAATCTACAACCACTGTGTAAGACGCACCCAGTTTTTAGACCCCAAATTTTTCCCCAAAATGTGTCTTCTACATGGGGAAATACGGTAAGTGTGGCTAACCCTGGGGTGAACCGCATGTGCCTGCCTGTGTGGTGCTCAGCGCCCTGTGCCCCTCCCCTCCCCTCCCCTTCCCCCTCCCCTCCCCTCCCCCCCTCCCCTCCCCTCCCCTCCCCTCCCCTCCCCCCTCCCCTCCCCTCCCCTCCCCCCCTCCCCTCCCCTCCGCCCTCCCCCTCCCCCCCTCCCTTCCCCACCCCCCCCCCCCCCCCCCTCCCCTCCCCTCCCCCCCTCCCCTCCCCTCCCCCCCTCCCGTCCTCCCCTCCCCCCTCCCCTCCCCTCTCCCCTCCCCTGTTTTTCTCCCTACACTTTATCTCCCTCCAGGGTTGTGTTTGCTTCTGAAGTACTTTTATGCAAATCACATTATTTCACCCATGAATATTTTATTATGTGCTTCATTGTGTCTGCAAGGCAAAATGAGCTCTTTAAAAACATAACCACAATGCCATTACCCCAGGCCCTCAAATTAACAGACATGCCTCAGTTACATTTGATGTGCAGTCTGAGTTCAGTGTGCCCGGTGGTCATCGGCCACCCCCCCCCCAGGTACGCCTTGTGCCCCGAAGGTTCTGCTGGGCTCTGTTTCTCTTCCCTGGTCCTGTCACTGCTCTAGGGGACCTGGCTGGCCACAGGGCTGCTCCCCCCAGGGACCTCCTTTCCCCAGAGGCCGTGTCTTGCTCCCTCCCCTTCACCCCGGGCGCAGGCCTCCAGGGCAGAGCTTCCAGACTTGATCTCGCTCCAGAGTTGACTGGAAGTGTCTGGTGTGTTACTGCTAGGCATAGAATAGACTGTTGGCTTCTAATATATACTCTTTAGAGAATTCTTTATATATTTGAGAATTTTTTTCAAGAACGTAACTTTTGACTCTTAAGTTTCTATGAAATAGGAATCTTTTTTTCTTTTTTTCTTTTTTTTGTATTATTTAGTGAGGAGGGGAGGCAAAGACAAACTGCATACACTCCAACTGGGATCCACCTGGCAAGCCCACTAGGGGGAGATGCTCTGCGCATCTGGGGTATTGCTCTGTTGCAACCAGAGTCACTTTTTTAGTGCCTGAAGCAGAGGGCCAGGGAGCCATCCTCAGGACTCAGGGCCAACTTGCTCTAATTGAGCCATGGCTGCAGGAGGGGAGGAGAAGTGAGAGAGAGAGAGAAGCGAGAGGAGGAGGAGGAAGAGTAGAGAAGCAGATGGTCACTGCTCCTGTGTGCCCTGACTGGGAATCAAACCTGGGACCTCCACAGGCCGAGCTGATGCTCTGCCGCTGAGCCCACCGGCCAGGGCTGAAACGGGGGTCTTAACAAGGCCTGGCCTGGAGTGTGGCTGTTGGGAGGGTCAGAAAGCCTCCCCTGAAGGGCTTTATAGGGATATCAAGTATTTTTATTGATTTTTCCATGGTGTTCAGGCAGTAATTTACTGGGTCAGTCTGATATTTAAAAGAAATTACTCCAAGCTCAGGCTCAGTTAATGATAAATTATTCATAGCTATTAAGATCATAAATTCTCCTGTTGGCTGCGCACTGGGCAGGAGCCTCGAAGGTTAGAGCTGGAGGAGTCGGGCTCGCGGGGGCTCTGTAAGGAGAGGGAACCATCTTCTGAGCGACAGCTCCGGGCCGGGCGGGGGCTCTGTAAGGAGAGGGAGCCATCTTCTGAGCGACAGCTCCGGGCCGGGCGGGGGCTCTGTAAGGAGAGGGAGCTGACGACTGCCGTCTTCTTTTTTTTTTTACAGAGGCATAGATAGACAGGGACAGACAGACAGGAACGGAGAGAGATGAGAAGCATCAATCATTAGTTTTTCGTTGCGCGTTGCGACTTCTTAGTTGTTCATTGATTGCTCTCTCACATGTGCCTTGACTGTGGGCCTTCCGCAGACCGAGCAACCCCCTGCTGGAGCCAGCGACCTTGGGTTCAAGCTGGTGGGCATTTTGCTCAAGCCAGATGAGCCCGCGCTCAAGCTGGCGACCTCGGGGTCTCGAACCTGGGTCCTTCCGCATCCCAGTCCGACGCTCTATCCACTGCGCCACCACCTGGTCAGGCGACTGCCATCTTCTGAGCGACAGCTCCGGGCCGGGGTGCCACTGGCCTGCGGCCTGTCCACTGCTTTACCTTGTGGCTTTTACACATGAGTCACACCTTTCTTACTCACGCCGGCCTGTCCGAGCTAGGAAGAACTCCATAGTTGGTGGAATTTTTTTCATTAGACTATTTTATGAGAAACTGGGGCATGTTTACTATTGCCTGGAGACTTGGCAGAGCAGTGCAGGTGGTTCTGAAATGAGCTTGATGGTTTACAACAGCTCAGGATTTTTATATATAATAGTAGCCCATGCTTAGTGAGTGCTTTGTATGCGTTAGGCAGTCCTCCTCGCAGCTCTGAGCTGCCGATGGGGAAACGGACACCTGAGAGGCTCAGGAGCTGTGCCAGCTTGCCAGGTGGTACGTGGCGGCGCTGGGATTTGAACCCAGGATGCCAGGTCCCGCACCGTCATCCCCACACTGTGCTGCTGCTCACGGGCAGCGGGACACCCAGGCTCTCTCGCGGCGCCGCCTCCGCGCGCGCGTTCAAACGAGCTTAGCGTGGAACGTGTTGCTGCGTGCTGAAGCACTAGTTAGTGTAATGGTTTTTACCGTCCCTAGTAATTTACCATAACACAGCTCGGAGTGCGTTCTCACCTTGTACAGAGTCCGCCAGGTTTTATTAAAGTGACATGGTCCTGTTACATTTTTACAACACTTTTATGATCAGTGCTGGAAAAGACAGCAGCATCTCTGTGGGTGGCGTACATCCGAGTGAAAGGCGTCTTCCTGTGCAGCTCATAGGAACGGAAGCCCCGTGTTTAGGCTTACAACCCTCGTGGACTGAACAGTAACCGTGGCACCCACAGGTCTCATCTCCGCTCGGAGTGGCCAGCTGTCTTTGGGACCGAGGAGAGCTATGTAACAACCTCTTTGCCGAGAATCTGTGTTGTCCTCAGGACTGGGACGCCTGCCGGAGAGGCCCCTGCCCGGCGTGTCTCCTGTGCTGTTGCAGTTGCCAAGCTGAACACCGCATGTGCTCTCCTCTCCTCTCTCCACAGTGCATGACCCCCGATCAGCTGATGACACTGTGCCGAGCGGGCGTCCAGAGCGGTAACGTCGGGGTCAGAGTGAACGTGGTCAGCATTCTGGGGATCACGGGCAGCGTCCTGGCCAAAGAAGAGGGCACCCTGGAGACTCTCAAGGTAAAGCAGTCTGCTTCCAACCCAAAACGTTTCATAATTAGAAACGGAGGGAAGAGTTGCTGCTGGTGTGGGGTTTAAAAACACTTCTGTGGGCGTCCTGAGATGGAATTGTATTGAGAAGTTGTTACAGAAAGGTAATAGCAGAATACAGCCTTTGGCTTGATCTCACTCCCAGGAATTAGATAGGGACTGGACAAGTGGAGTCGCATTTTGTCATTTAACTTCACTTCAGATATGTCTTCAAAAATAAACTTGTCTTTACCCTGGCTGGTTGGCTCAGTGGGCGTGTGGAAGTTCCAGGTTCAATTCCCAGTCAGGGCACACAGGAGAAGCGCCCATCTGCTTCTCCATCCCTCCCCCTCTCCTTTCTCTCTGTCTCTCTCTTCCCCTCCCGCAGCCAAGACTCCATTGGAGCAAAGTTGGCCCAGGCACTGAGGATGGCTCCATAGCCTCTGCCTCAGGTGCCAAAATGGCTCCAGTCGCAGCAGAGCAACGCCCCAGATGGGCAAAGCATCGCCCCCTAGTGGGCATGCCCGGTGGATCCTGGTCGAGCGCATGCGGGAGTCTGTCTCTGCCTCCCCACTTCTCACTTCAAAAAAATACAAAAAAACAAAAAAACTTGTCTTCAGTGAACGACCGGGTTCAAAATTATCAGGAGCTCTACCTTTGCTGTCACATGGCATGTGCGGAGCCCATCTTGTCCTGCCGACGACGGCGCCCTCCGCACCAGGGTCACGCGCGTCTGAACCACGCCACACGGTTCCTCCTGGGACCGCTCCGTCCATCGTGAGCAGCGCTCTGATGGTGCCCGTCCCCTGGGAGCTCACTCGACGTGTTTGCTTCCGGCACTTTCCCTGAGCACAGGCGCTGGAGAACTGCGCTGTTAGAGATGCGGCATCGCTCCTCGCTAAGGATGGGGGCCGCCCGTTCCCCTGTGGGGCGGCAGCGACTGCTCAGGTGCTGCTTACTGACTGGCGGGAAATACACCGATCTGTGTGCAGTGCTCTTCGCCTGACAGGAACTTGACGGTGGTAACTGGTATTGTAAGGACCTTTATTTCAAAAAGATGATGCGTGTGCAGAGCAAAGCACGGAGACACGTAGAGAGACTCGGCCGTGAGAAGGCTTGTCTCCAGCCCGCACCTCCGCCCCTCCAGTCCCGAGAGCGTCCGTAGTTCCCGTGTCTCCTGCATCGTTGCAGGGCTTTGGGGTCTGTAGACACACACGTGACAAGAGTGTGGCCCTCAGTGTGTGTGGACAGTCCCTTCCCACCCCTAAGACGAGAATGTCCGAGATCTGCTTTAGGAAGAGCAAGTTTTTCTCGGGCACAGCATAAGATTTTAACAACTGTTTATTCAGTGCCCCCGCCAAGCGCGGAGGAGACGAGGGAAAGCCCTGCGTGTCGTGTGCTCCCCGGGCCCACTGAGCATCAGCGCTCCGTCCTGGGTGCTCCCACTGTGTCCTTGCCGGGTGCACACAGCCAAGACAGCCTGGGATTCCGCCCTCGTTGGTCCCTACGCACGTCTTCACAGGGACAGTGTCTTCTCTAACCGCCATTGTCACGCCTGACACAGTTCACGGTCATTTCTTAACAGGTCTAATACCTGCTCCGCATTCAGATTTTTCTAGTGGTTCCAAAAATGTCTGTTCGCAGGTAGTTTGCCTAGGTCAGCATCTCAGTGAGGTCTGCGTGCTTTGGCCTGGGGTCCTCTAACCCCTGCTGTTCTAGAACAGCACCCCCGCGGCTCGGGGCTCAGCGCTCACCACGCACTGCAGGGCCTTCCCTTGGCTCCGGCTCAGTCGTCCCCCGGTATGCAGCTGTCTGCTCTGTCTGCTGGCTTCCTCGTGGTGTTGTCATTCCTTCTTCCTCTGTAGTTCCTGCAAACCAAGGAGCGATAAAGGCTCAATGAGATCAGATTCATCACATTAATAAGACCACTTTGTAGGTGATGTCCTGTGCTTCCTATTACATAGGATGTTAAATATAAAACCTATCTCGGGTATCTAGACCCTTAAATTCAGATGAGAAAACTGAGGCCCAGAGGAGTTCATGGACTGTCCACGGTCACCCAGTTCCTTACGGCGATGGAGCCGGAGTTTGGACTCCGTGTTCTTTGCCTTCCCACTCCTCACCCCTACCACCAGCTGTCTACGTCCCCTTGGGGCGCAGGGGGTAGGGCAGAGCAGCCGAAATAAAGTCAGTTCTCTCTTGAACCGTTCTCTGCAGACTTGGAGTGGTGTGTTCATTTGTTCATTGCCCAATTGTGGGAAAATGGGTGGACGTTAAAAATCAGCACAGCGGCCCTGGCCGGGTAGCTCAGTTGGATAGTGTCATCCCAAGGTTGCAGTGACACACCAAGGTTGCAGTGACACACCAAGGTTGCAGTGACACACCAAGGTTGCAGGTTCAATCCTCAGTCAGGGCACATACAAGAATCAACCAGTCAATGCCTAAGTGGAGCAAACAAATCAGTGCCTTCCTCTCTCTCTTTCTCACTCCCCTTCCTCTCCTTTCTCTTTCTAAAGTCAATTTTTAAAAAATCTTTAAAAATTAGCACAGTGAAGCAAAATGGGATTGTTTTGTGCGCAATTATTTTGTCTTTCAGTTTTTTCATATAACTTAAAAAGCAGTTTTTTTGTCACAGATAATATTTCTATGCCTTTTAACACCATAGGGAAAGCTTTATTGAGGGAGATGGGAAAATTTATTAATTTCCTAAATCAATTTGTCATATATAATTTATGAACCTTAATTCATTCTATTTAGGAGTATAAATTCTAATATGTTTCATTTATATTATACTTGGTATAAGTCTTTAATCTTTAGGCCTTTAAAAGTTTGAGTTTGTCCCTGGCACTTTTAAATAAAAGATGATATTATGCATAAATGACTGCTGCGGTTTCAGCTGGCACTTCAGGAACTGGCCTTAGAATCCTGGGTGGTAATGGTGTGTGTTGTTGACTGCAGACCATCGGGTGCTTTCTGCTGGAGGTCGCCACCAAGGACCCGTCGCTTGTAGTGGCGGGAGAAGCCCTGGACGCCCTCTTCGATGTCTTCGCCGATGGGAAAGAGGCCGAGAGGGCCTCCGTGCAGATCCACTTGCTGTCTGCTCTGAAGGAGTTCCAGCCGGTCTTCAAGATGAAGGTACGAGTCGCCCTGTGGGGAAGGGTCTGAGACTCGGCCCCTGCGGGCGGGGACAGGGCAGCCCCTCCTCGCCAGCTCCGTGGTCCCTGGGGCCCCTCAGCCCAGTGAGTGGGCACTGCGAGGGCTGCTTGGGCTGGTCAGAGCTCAGTCACCCTGAGAACACGTGGATGCTGTGACCTGAGCCGAAATGGCGTCTGACACGCGCTCCTCTCTCTGCCAGGGGGGTGACGCAGCAGTGCTCCGGGGGTGTGAGCACTGTGGCAGCGGCCTGTGCAGCTCCTCAGTCAGCCGTAACTTGCCCTTAGGCCGTGTCATGCGGTCCAGGCCCGTGCACCACGGGCGTGTTTGCCTTTGGTGCCGGGGCGGAGGGGCAGCCCCGCTGGTCCGTGCTGGAGAATGTTCTGAAGCTCATAGCTACTCTCATGAGCTGTTTTACGTATTCATTGCTCCACCAGGAGCGTCACAGCTCACTTTGCCTCAAAAAATAATTTTTAAGGTTTTCTTTTCCAGAAGAAAAGAAAGTAGAAACGCAGGCCACGCACGCTTTCTGTCCCCGTGACGTCCGACCTGGCTGTTGGTTTAAGAACATTAGTACTGGGTGGTCTTTAACGAGTTTCCGTCTTGGCGTGTTCCGTTTAAAGGCGCAGGGGTGGGGCCGACGTGTGAGTTGAGCCTCACCCACAGGTAACTGAACACTAGGGGAGAAAAGAAATGGAACAATTTACTCTTAATTGTGTTTTGTTGAAGCCTGTAGTTTTGTTTGCTTGTTTGTCTGGGTTTGGTTTGGTTCTGGTTCCTGGGATATAACTGACACATAAATAACTTTGTACTAGTTTCAGAATTACAACACAGTGATCCAATATACGTACAGACTGTGAGGTGGTCACCACAGTGAGTCTGGTTAACATCGATCACCTGTCGTAGACACATTTTTTTTCTTGTGATGAGATCTTTTCAGATCCCTGCTAGCACCCTTCAGGTAGACGGTGCAGGGTCATTGACGATCGTCCCCATGCAGGCCACCGCATCCCAGGACTGATTTATCTCGTAACTGGAAGTTTGTCCCTTTTGACCCCCTTCACCCATTTCGCCCAGCCCCTGGGGTCGGTCTGTGCTGTAAGCAGCGAGAGGCTGTCTTCCCACTCGTCCCTTCCCCGCAGGTCGTTAGACGGAGCGCTAAGCAAAGACAAGTGCACGCTGCCATTCCTGCCTTTCTTATCCAGAAGGTGGGGTCCTCTGTTCTCCCCCGTGCACTGTGTGATCTCGCTCAACACCGTGCCCTGGGGATGTTTCCATTCCAGTGCCTGGACGGGGTCCACACCATCCTAAAGATGACAGGCCCTTTAGTGTCTAAAAAGGGCTGCAAGGTTGGCCCTGGCCGGTTGGCTCAGCGGTAGAGCGTCGGCCTGGCGTGCGGGGGACCTGGGTTCGATTCCCGGCCAGGGCACATAGGAGAAGCGCCCATTTGCTTCTCCACCCCCACCCCCTCCTTCCTCTCTGTCTCTCTCTTCCCCTCCCGCAGTCAAGGCTCCATTGGAGCAAAGATGGCCCCAGGTGCTGGGGATGGCTCCTTGGCCTCTGCCCCAGGCGCTAGAGTGGCTCTGGTCGCGGCAGAGCGACGCCCCAGAGGGGCAGAGCATCGCCCCCTGGTGGGTGTGCCGGGTGGATCCCGGTCGGGCACATGCGGGAGTCTGACTGTCTCACCCAGTTTTCTGCTTCAGAAAAATACACACAAAAAAAAGGGCTGCAAGGTAAACAGAAAACACCCCCATTTCCCGGCAAGGAAAGCGGAGGAAGCCAAGCCCCCAGCGGGAGAGGCCAGTGTTTGGCGAGGAGCCGTGTAGACTGTGGACCAGGAAAGTGACCCCTCGCCTCTGGGAGGTCTGTCGTTCTGATTGGTTTTCCTACTTAACATGCATTCCTATGCCAGTGATATTTAGTTGTGGTTTTTTTTTCTCAAAGACTGAAGCCCTAATGAGCAGTCTCTGTTCGCCGGAAGGGCAGCCTGTAGTTTCCTGTTGGAAGCTGCCTTGTAAGCGAAGCCACAGTTGCGATGAAATCTGTTCAGTGTGTAGTTAGCCCCAAACTGCATCTTGAAACACGATTCGATGCACTTGACTACGGAACGTTTCCAGAGCAGTGGTTCTCAGAGGGCCCTGGACTGGCAGCAGCAGCGCCTGGTAACTTGTCACAGCCCCGTGCTCAGGCCCGATGCCACACCTGCTGAAAAGCAGAACTTCTGTGGCTGGCCCAGCGGTCTTCAGCGAGCCGTCCGGGTGCCACTCTGCGGCACAGGAAATTTGAGAACCACTGTTCTCGACTGCAGGTGAGGGATCGTTCACATACCATCCAACTCGTTCTTGGAAAGTGGAGTTGTTCCTGTAGCTGTCATTTAAAAGGTGCACAGTCTTCAGAAAAAGAAAGCTACAGCAAAACAAACGGACAGCTGACCGAGTGAGAGAAAGTATTTGCAAACGATACCTCTGATGAGTGGCTAATATCCAAAATATATGCAGAACTCGTACACCTCAACAACTAAAAACAATCCGATTAAAAACAGAGGATGCCTTGGCCGGGTAGCTGAGATGGTTAGAGCGTCGTCCCAACACGCCAAGGTTGTGGGTTCAATCCCAAGTCAGGGCGCTTACAAGAATCAACCAACGAATGCATACATAAGTGGAACAACAAATCGATGTTTCTCCCTCTCTCAAGTCAATTTTTTTTTTAAATGGAGAGCGGACCTGAGCACTTTTCCCAAGGAAGACATATAGATGATTGAAAAGGTGCTGAACCTTCCTAGCTACAGGGGAGGTGCACATCGTGCACACCAAAACCACAATGAGATGCCACCTCACCTTAGGGTGGCTACTGTCAACAAGACAGGAAGTAGGTGTTGGAGAGCGTGTGGAGAGAGGGGAGCCCTCGTGCGACGTGGTGGGAATCTAAATTGGCACGGCGTCAGTGGAAGACGATATGGAGTTTTCTCAAAAAATTAAAATGAGGCCCTGGCCGGTTGGCTCAGCAATGGAGCGTCGGCCTGGCATGCGGGGGACCCGGGTTCGATTCCCGGCCAGGGCACACAGGAGAAGCGCCCATTTGCTTCACCACCCCTCCCCCCTCCTTCCTCTCTGTCTCTCTCTTCCCCTCCCGCAGCCAAGGCTCCATTGGAGCAAAGATGGCCTGGGCGCTGGGGATGGCTCCTTGGCCTCTGCCCCAGGCGCTAGAGTGGCTCTGGTCGCGGCAGAGCGACGCCCCGGAGGGGCAGAGCATCGCCCCCTGGTGGGCAGAGCGTCGCCCCTGGTGGGCGTTGCAGGGTGGATCCCGGTCGGGCGCATGCGGGAGTCTGTCTGACTGTCTCTCCCCGTTTCCAGCTTCAGGAAAAAAAGAAAAAAAAAAAATTAAAATGAGCCTGACCAGACGGTGGCGCAGTGGATAGAGCGTCAGACTGGGATGCGAAAGACCCAGGTTCGAGACCCCGAGGTTGCCAGCTTGAGTGAGGGCTCATCTGGTTTGAGCAAAACTCACCAGCTTGGGCCCAAGGTCACTGGCTCGAGCAAGGGGTTACTTGGTCTGCTGAAGGCCCGTGGTCAAGGCACATATGAGAAAGCAATCAATGAACAATTAAGGTGTTGCAATGCGCAAAGAAAAACTAATAATTGATGCTTCTCATCTCTCCATTCCTGTCTGTCCGTCCCTGTCTATCCGTCTCTCTGACTTTCTCTCTGTCTCTGTAAAAAAAAAAAAAAAAAATTAAGATGAGAGCCACTATATGACCCAACGATCCTTCTAGGTATTTACCTCCCAATTTTCTTAATGCTTTTTTAATTTATTGGGGTGACACTGATTAGTAAAATTATATAGGTTTCAGGTGTAGAACTCTATAGCACAGCATCTGTGTATGATGTGCCCACCCCCCCAAGTCAGATCTTCCATCACCGTTTATCCCCCCCTGCCCTCTGGTAAGCACCCTACCATTGTCTGTGGTTAGGGGTTTATTTGTTATATTTATGCACCCCGATCATTGCAGTATTACAACAGCCAAGACATAGAAATAACCCTTTATACGCAGCGGCATACGACGCGGCCGCAAAAGAATGCTGAAACGTTGCCATTGCAACAGTATGGCTAGGTCTTGAGCGTACCGTCCTGAGTGAAAGAAGTCAGAAAGGACAAGGACACCTGTGATTTCACTCCTGCGGAGTATAAAACAGAACCACAGACACACACCACAGAGTCGTAGACACACAGCAGTGTGGTGGTCACCAGAGGAGAAGGGTGGGAAGAAGTAGAAGGGGTCAAACATACAGAGGCAGGAGGTGACTAGACTTTGGGTGGTGAGCACACAATACACTCTACAGGTGGTTGTTATAGAATTATACACTATTGGCATATAGTGTATAATAGTAATAGAAACTTATGTAATAGTATTAACCTCTGTTACCCCACTACATTTAATTAAATTAAAAGGTGCACGATCTTAATTTACCTTTATGGCTCATAGACTGCGTCCCACTTACCTTGGTGAAAATATTTCACCAGAGTCCTGCCAGCTGTCTTGTTCTGAGAATTAATACCCCCAGGACTAAATGGCTTTCTCTGTTGGAAGGAATTGGTAACCTACACCAGGTCATGTGCCCTTTCTCTTTTGGCAGATTCGGAAAGAAGGGAGAGGGAAGCACAGCCCCGATCAGCTGTGTGTTCTTGACAACGTGAAGATGAACTTGAGAAGGTTTGTTGCTTATCAAGAAACTGTTGAGAAAAGACTGACTACTTGAAGCATTGAAAGAGCAATTCTTGGCCCAAAACTACACTACTCCTTTGAGTATATGCGTTTTGGAAAGCCATTTTTTTGATGTCTCACTCGGTACGGTAATTTGAAGTTCTTAAGAACTTCAGAGCCTGTCAGGAACTCTGTGTGAAGCCCTGGGGTCTGAGGGGCATTTAGTGCTCTAAACCGTGGGCCCAGCGCGTCATCGCCGGGAACTGGAGGGGCGGAAACGCAAAGCAATCTCAGGTTCTTCGTGAGCAGGGATGAAACTTCCAATCATTTTTCTTGAATTTTACCAAAAAAAAAAAGGAAACCTAAAGCATTGCTTGGATACCCTTTTAAATCAATATAATTTTATATTTTAGCTGAATTTTTAACAAATACGAAGACAAGCTTTATAAAGTTTTTTGGTATGAAGTACATCGATTAATGTGTACCTTTTGTGAAGCAAATGATTGAATTTGTATTCCACTATTTGGTAGACTATACAACTGAGCTAATGAGATCGTTGTCGTCCTCCGTGTAAATGAGATCTGACCAATCACTGCTTTGTAACCTCACTCCTTGTTTCATTGGATAGAGAATCATGGTTGGGAGAAAATATTTTTTAATAAATAACTTTTTAATTGAAAGCGACTATTGGAAGCAGTTTGGTGAAATCAGTTTAGCACCCACGTTCTGTAGCCATCTCACTACCTGGCCCTAAAAACAAATCTAGCATTCCTTTAGTTCTGTAGCAGGGGTCGGGAACCTTTTTGGCTGAGAGAGCCATGAACACCACATATTTTAAAATGTAATTCCGTGAGAGCCATACAACGACCCATGTACCTTAGGCATTATCCAATAAAAATTTGGTGTTGTCTCGGAAGACAGCTGTGATTGGCTCCAGCCACCCGCAACCATGAACATGGGTGGTAGGAAATGAATGGATTGTAATACATGAGAATGTTTTATATTTTTGACATTATTTTTTTTATTAAAGATTTGTCTGCCAGCTAGATGCAGCCCATCGAAAGAGCCATATCTGGCTTGTAAGCCATAGGTTCACGACCCCTGTTCTATAGCATTTATTTAAAAAAAAAAAATCAAAAGAAAAAATAACTTCATTTCTCCCTCTTTTAGTTGAATGAGTTTAAGAGCCTTTGTGTTGAAGAAACTCAGGAAATTGGTTTCTACAAAGGACAGCAGAAAAGTGTTTTTCCTGGTTTCCCCTTACTAAGTGTGACTGAAGACTTATTGTTCCTTTATTCAACAAGAATTGGCCCTCTTCACAGGCAGCAGACATTGCTGAAAGTGTTAAAATCATAGGGCAACTGCGTGCTCGTGATTAGGATTCCTGTGTGAAACTAGGGAGGACAGATACTGGGAGCCATGCGCTTACCATTTCTCACTCGCACAGAAGACAACAGCTCGTGTCCATTCTCCTCATTAAAATAAGGAATCGCTCAATCAAGTGGACGGAAATAGTTTCAATTAAAGATACAGATTTCACCTGACCAGGCGGTGGCACAGTGGATAGCGCGGAGGACTGGGACGCGGAGGACCCAGGTTCAAAACCCCGAGGTCGGCCTGACCTGTGGTGGCGCAGTGGATAAAGCGTCGGCCTGGAAATGCTGAGGTCGCCGGTTCGAAACCCTGGGCTTGCCTGGTCAAGACACATATGGGAGTTGATGCTTCCAGCTCCTCCCCCCCCCTCTGTCTCTCCTCTCTCTCTCTCTCTCTCTCTCTCTCTCTCTCTCTCTCCCTCTCTCCCTCTCCTCTCTAAAATGAATAAATAAAAAATTAAAAAAAAAAACCCGAGGTTGCCAGCTTGAGCATGGGCTCATCTGGATTGAGCAAGGCTCACCAGCTTGAGCCCAAGGTCACTGGCTCAAGCAAGGGGTCACTCACTCTGCTGGAGCCCCCCTTAGTCAGGGCACATATATGAAAACAATCAGTGAACAACTGAGGTGCTGCAACGAAGAATTAATGCTTCTCATCTCTTTCCCTTCCTGTCTGTCTGTCCCTATCTGTCCCTCTCTCTGTCTCTGTCACAAAAAAAAATAAAGATACAAATTCCTCTAATGGCAAAATTTGAGAATCTACCACTACATAAAAGGCATAACTTTTTTTTTTTTTTGGTTAAATAGTTAAACTAAGGTGTCCTTTTAACTGAAAGGGACAAGATCAACGGAACATTAACAAGGACCTGGAAGCTTTCAATGTGTGTTCCCAACAGAAGCCATGTGCAGGCTCGGGCTCAGGTCAGAGGTGGGCGGGGTGTACACCTGAAACTAATATAATGTATGTCAACTATAATTGACCGAAGAAGAAAATTTTAAATTAAACGCTACACAAATGTGCTCCTTGGGGAGCCTTCCCACTGCCCTCTTCCAGAATAGCACGCGACCCCCTTGCCCTGCTGTGCTTTTCTCTTCAGTCCCGACCACCGTTTGACCTGTACACTGACTTAGAGCATTATATGTTTTGATTCTGTAAATCGGACTGGATTTCTTCCCTTTCCATCTGGAAAGAAGAGGGGAAACCAGAAGCCTGAGGCGTCTCCTGTGTACCCACCAGCCTTCTGCATCGCCTTCCAGAGAGCTTCAGAGGGGTGGGGTCTCTGACGCAGTGAGTCGTGTGGCATTGCCACGCTCTCTCCTGCCCACGCTGGGAGGCCAGGAAGTCACCCAGCTGCCCTGTCCTCCAGGGGCCGTGCGGGTCCCTGCCGGGAGTCTCCGCGAGATAACGTGGGCAGCCAAACAAATTCTGGAGGAAACAGAAGAGGCAGTCATCCAAATGAGAAGTTTCAGAAAGACACCCAGCCGGTGCTGTGCCACACACCTACCCTCCCATCCTCACCACTGGGGTGCACAGCAGCCTGACTCCCGGCCGCCTGCCCCCGCATGTCCTTGCCTGAGAACTTTCTCCGGCCCCAGGTCCTCCTGTGGCCCCAGCGTGAGGGGTCAGAGGTATCAGGATTGCATGAAACTGCCCCCAGCCCGTCCCTCCTTCAGTGACAGACAGGAGGAAATATGCAAATACCTAACCTACTTGCCCCGACCCCCATAGGATGGCTCTGAGGTCCCAGAGTTCTTCAGTGTCAGGATTCAGTTTTATTTCATCACAGTGGTCCCCTGTTTGCAAACAGACCCTTGATCGTTGCCCTCCCTTCCCACCTCACTTCCCCTCTGCTCCCAGGGTTCCCTGGAATCCCCTGAAACCTTAGCTCCGGGTCTACTTCCGGGAGGAAATAAATGTGTGGAAGTCCATCAGTCTACATTCCAGGTGAGTAAGACTTTCACGGGTGAGCTGTGCCCCTGGGGTAGTTCCAGTCAGCACGCAGGGCGATGACCTTCGATTTCTGGCTTTGGGATAGGAGATAATTCTCATGTTCATTTATCCAACTCATTTCCTTCTGCAGATCTAAAAATTGCTTACATCAGTCCAAATTGCTATGTAATAAAAAATATATATTAATTTGATGGTGGATTGAAATCCACTTAGGATCAGAGCAATATAGTTGTTTGAACTGGGGTGGGGGGAAAACGCTCACAGAAAAACATGATGGTGTCCCCACACTCACCAAGTCATTGCCCATTAGTTACATGTGAAGCGATTCAAGAGGGAAATCCTTTACCCTAAAATTCAAAAAAGTTGCTGGTGGACTCAGAGCTCCAGACAACTCCCTCCAAGGGTAATATTTGAAATCCAGTTTCTCTGTGTGTGTGGATGGAAATACTTCCTGAAGTATGTGTGAAATCGCAGCTGATCAACTCGTCTCCCAGGAGTGAGATGAAATGAGACACTGGAAAGTCAGACTGAGGCACTCTGGTTTGAAAAAAAAAAAAAAGATGTTTTAATCCAGCAGAGACAACAGGTGTTAACAAGCGCAGGGACGCGCTTATCTGGACTGGGTCTCCATTTCTGCATCTGACGAGGGGCGTCACCGTGATGGGTTGGTTGGGTCTGGGAATGAATGTTAAGAATAAAAATAAGGTTATCATTGAAAGACCTGCTTTTAAGAGGGAATATGGCATGGACTTCTGAGGTCTGTCTCACAGCAGTGTGGTTAACAGCAAAAGATTGCAGACTACCGAAACGCCCATCCGTAGAGATGTGGCCAGTTCACTATGGGATCGTCTCGCTGTGGAATTCTGTGTGGGGTTAAAAAAAGGATGAAAATAAATCTACCTGGGCTAATAGTGAGAAGTCTCTAGCATTAAATGAAAAGAACACCGCAGAACAAAATGTACGTCTGTATTTTTAAAAGATACTGTCTTTTTAATAAAGATAGGTATCTTAGAGTATGGATGAAATTTTAATTTTTTATTGTTTTTTCTCCCCTACTAGACAGTAAGTTCTATAAAGTCAAGGATGATGTTTTATATTTTGTTCACTGCTATACCTCCAGTATCCTTAATAGGAGCTCAATAGTTACTTTGATTTACTGTGTGTGTGTGTGGTACACATACTTAAGCTTACCATGTTAACCCTTTTTAAATGCACAGTTCAGTGGCTCTGAGCACATGCACAGTGTTGTACAGCCCTCACCACCCAGCTCCAGAATTTATTTCAGTTTCCCCGGCTGAAACTTGGTCCAGTTAAACATTAACTCTCCCTGCTGCCAATCTGTCAGCCACCCTTCTACTTTCTATCTGCATGTACCCAAACGAAGACACAGGGACAAGATGCCGTCTACAGGCCACCAGAAGAGAAGTCTCACCAGAAACCAACCTAAATAGCACCTTGATCTTGGACTCCCAGCCTCCAGAGTGTGGGAACAGACGTGTCTGTTGTTTAAGTCACCCACCCGCTCGGTGGCATTCTGTTAGGGCCAGCCTGAGCAAACGGATACACTGGGTCAAAGGACATGCACGTGTTTAATGTGATAGATGGAACCAAAATAATCTTCTAAAGCCTGTACCCACTTCCAGCATCCCCACACAGCTAACAAGACTTGTGTCTCCCGTGCCCTCGCCCGTGCTGGGCATTACCGCCCTGGTTAATCTTTGTCATCTGGGAAACGCACAAAAAAGGTTGCCTGTGTTAATGAAGGCTTGAAATTTGAGATTCTTTTTTTTATTCCCCAAATGTGTGTGGCTCGTAAGGAGTGCACTCTTTGTTCTCGCTCCCCACCCCTGGCAGCCCGTTAGGGGGTGTTACGAGAAAGCTTGTCAGTTCCACGGGGACATTTCAAGTAACCGTTCTCATTCGCTTTCATTTCCTCTTGCTTCTCTCATACTTCATGAGTTAATGTGGATATAAAGAAATCAAGGTGAGCCTGACCAGGCGGTGACGCAGTGGATGGAGCGTCGGACTGGGACGCGGAGGACCCAGGTTCAAAACCCCAAGGTCGCCGGTTTGAGCGCGGGCTCATCTGATTGAGCAAGGCTCACCAGCTTGAGCCCAAGGTCGCTGGCTTGAGTAAGGGGTTACTCGCTCTGCTGCAGCCCCCCAGTCAGGGCACATACGAGAAAGCAGTCAGTGAACAACTGAGATGCTGCAACGAAGAATTGATGCTTCTCATCTCTCTCCCTTCCCGTCTGTCTGTCCCTCTCTCTGACTCTCTCTGTCTCTGTTACCAATAAATAAATATAATAAATAAATAAATAAATAAAGGGGAGAAAACATTATTGAGGGAGGAGGGTCTCATATTGGGTAGCAAGAGATTTAATTCACAGTAATTTGGGGAAATGAGCTCTATAGGCCCCGTAATATCGATGAGCATAAGCTTTCCCTGGAGTCCAATTTTCTCGATGGCTCAATCACAAAGTGACGTGAATGTGAACTGTCCTGGGACAGAAGTGGGTATGACACAGGTCCACAGCCTGGGAGGGGAGGGGATGGGCAGGGATGCGCGAATTTCATTTCTTGAAATACTTGGAGCTAGAATCCTCCCGGTCATTCTCCTCTCCTCCTCCTCACGCCGTGGGGGAGTCCAAGGACGCGTCGCCCAGACACGTCCCCGCTCTGGGGACGCCAGGTGCCCATTCGAGTTCTGCATCTTCACACCTGTCCTCAAGGTGCTTGCTTTCCAGCCACCTGAACAAGCGTTGGCTACAGCGGCACCTGGTGATGAGAAGGCACACACAGGCACCCAGCGACTGGGAGCAAGGTCCCTGACATGTCTCTCTGTACCCCCACGTTAAATGTGGGTGAAATATCCCTGGCTGGATAGCTCGGTTGGTTAGAGCATTGTCCAGAAGCACAGAGGTTCTTTTCCCAGTCAGGGCACATAGAGCAGGTTCGATTCCCGGTCAGGGAACATAGAGGAACGGATTAATGTTCCCCCCTCTCTCTCTCTCTCTCTTTCTCTCTCTCCTTCCTCTCTCTCTCTCTCTCTCTAAAATCAACAAAATAAACATTAAAAGAAAACGGTGGGATGAATGAGTGAATGGCAAGGACACTAAGTATTCAAAGATCTCTTGGGAAGGATGTTATTTTAGCGGAGAGGCTAAGAACTACCTTTGATCTGCAAAGAATTCAAAGTCATGGCCCTGAGGGTCACACTGGAGAGACCGCGTAGCTCAAACAGATTGAACAACCAAGTTGACGTGGTCCTAGTGTCACCTGTGAGAAACTAACATTTTACACGCACTCACACAAATCTACACTTTTCAGAAGCTGGACAGAAATGACGTCTTATAACTCACTGTTTCTCGCCGTCAGTTCTCAGGCGATGATTAATCATTGAACATTTGTTATGGTTGTGTTTTCAGGTCCAGTTTGAGAACTTTGAGCAAAGGTCAGTGATCGTGGGTTGCTCTGGTCATAGTCCCTCACTCAGTACTGAGAGTGAACATCCCTGCCTCACACATGCTCTAGAGTCCAGGAGAAACGACTCGGTAGATCTTAAGTTTGTGATACAGGCTCGTTTCAAAACAGGTCAGGGGCTAGAAGTTTGACGCTGTTCTGCTTTTCGTAAGTGGTGACCCGGGCAGCCTCGGTGTGTGGCACCCGGTGAGTGGCCTCCTGAGGCTCTGTGCTGCTCCCTCGGACTCAGTGTTCCCTGCAGTGTAACAGCTTCTGCCCACTTGTCCTCACTGCAAAGCTCAAGTTGGCTTTTTTTTTTTTAAAGTATGGATAGGCTGAGCATTTTCCAAATCATTAAATTCTGCTTTTTTTTTTTTTGCTGAACAATTCTGTCTTTATGTCATTTCTATTTGAATTTTACTATAAGCAGCCAGGAGGACCCAAGCCATGCCTTCAACGCATTTTTTTTTGGTAAATCACTTTCGTCAAATTTCCAGTTTCATTGCCCACAAGGTCCACCTTGCACTGAAACACCAGAATGCCAACACAGGTCAGCCGAGTTCTCTGCCACTTCATTGCGAGAATCACCGTTCCTCTAGACTCCAGTAACGTGTCCCTCATTTCCATCTGAGACCTCCCTAGGATGGCCCTTCCCCGTCCACACTTCAGGGTGACTCTGCTGGTCTCAAAGGAGCCCGGGGCTATCTCGCCAGTTCTCTTCTCTTACCTGTAAAGGTGCCTTCATGGGGGTGCGGCTATTTCTAGCGTGGCCTCTCCGAACTCTGCCGGTGTCCACCTGTTAACCAAAACCAGAGCCACTCCATGTTTGCAGGTAGATTTTTGTTTTGTTTTGTTTTTGTATTTTTCCGAAGCTGGAAACAGGGAGGCAGTCAGACAGACTCCCGCATGCGCCCGACCGGGATCCACCCAGCACGCCCACCAGGGGCGATGCTCTGCCCATCTAGGGCGTCACTCTGTTGCAACCAGAGCCATTCTAGCGCCTGAGACAGAGGCCACAGAACCATCCTCAGCACCTGGGCCAACTTTGCTCCAGTGGCGCCTTGGCTGCGGGAGGGGAAGAGAGAGACAGAGAGGAAGGAGAAGGGGAGGGGTGGAGAAGCAGATGGGCGCTTCTCCTGTGTGCCCTGGCCGGGAATCGAACCCGGGACTCCTGCACGCCAGGCCGACGCTCTACCACTGAGCCAACCGGCCAGGGCTTGCAGGTAGTTTTTGTAACAGAATACCCCCACTTCTCTGTACCAACGTTCTGTATTAGGATTCTCCAGAGAAATGGAACCATGAGATTCATCTATATATTTGGATTTATTATATATATATTACATCTCCATATGTAGAGATTCATGTAGAGATTTATTATGAAGATTATGGAGGATGCCAGGCCCCATGATCTGCTGCCTGCACGTTGGACACTCAGGAAAACCAGTGGTATAATTAATTCAATCTGAGCCCAAAGGCCTGAGAACCAGGGACACTAATGGTGTAAACTCCAGTCAGAAGGCTGGAGGAGATGGGGTGTCCCAGTTCAATCAGCAAGGTTGGGGAGGGGGACACTCCTCCTTCCTCTGCCTTTTGTTCTAGTCAGGCCTTCACCTGATAGGGTAAGGCCCACCCACCCCGGGGAGGGCAGTCTGCTTTACTGAACCCACAGATTCCAAAGCTTATCTCAGGACAATGGTGTTTAATCTGGGTACCCATGGCCGGTCAAGTTGATAAATAAAATTAACCATCATATCAAATAACTTTTTTAGGGAGAAGATTTGGATTACATTTCAAGTTATATGAATTGAATTCTAGCAAGAGAATATTCTGAAGGAAGTCTTTGACATTTACTAAGAGCCTTTGTCTTCAGAAATGGGGTACCTCTGCTTGCACTATTCAGTGAGTTGGCCAAAGCAGTTGTGGACGAGCACCTTCTAAGGGCAGACCGCCTTAGCTGGGGGCTCCTCCCTCATCCACAGACTGCACTGCAGGGAGGGGTGAAAAAGGAATGGTCAAGTGCAAAGCTATGTGGGTGTTGGACCTTGGCTGAGTTTCTAAGCTTTCTCTTGGAGACTGGGACCATCACCTGCTTTGTACACTCATGGCCAGGGGTGCTACTTCCAATGGCAAAGGTGGGAGAAGGAGCCGCCTCAACAGTCTGGTGGAAACTTGAGTAGTGCCTGTTTTGTTTTGTTATTTCCGTTGTCATTAGGCTAGGCAAGCAATTCTCTGTGGGGGCTTTAGCAGCCACCAAGGTCAAATTCTATGGAAATACCACTCAAAACAGAGATTATCCAGAGAAGCCAAGTCTCTAGAGCAGCGGTTCTCAACCTGTGGTTCGCGACCCCGGCGGGGGTCGAATGACCAAAACACAGGGGTCGCCTAAAGCCATCGGAAATACATATTTTATTTAAAAATGTATTGTATAATAAAGAGAAAGTAGCTTAAGTAGTTGCCTAGGTTTGGGGGTTGGGAAAAGGGAGTGACTGCAAATGAGCCCTAGAGATTTGGGGGGTTTGAGAAGATATTCCAAACTTGGATGGAGGGTGGTAATGATTGTACAACTCTGAAGGTACTAAAAAGAATTCACACTTAAAATGAGCAAATTTTATAGTACATACATTTTACTATGTATAAAGCTTACATGTACACGCGCGCGCGCACACACACATACACACACACACTTACTCCAAAGATCCCAGAATGGCACACAATTTGAGCAATTTTGTTTCTAAAACAGTAATGCAAGAAATTTTGTCCAGAAGGAGACACAGGCTTCCACATTGCCTGTTGTTTTGAAGTCTTATAGAAAAAAAGACTCCCTTTCTTGGAACCTACTTTGTTTTCATTTCATGGAGAAAAAAACATGCTATGATAACGTTTATTTTGTGCAAAAAGGGCAAGTTTGTAAACGAGGGCTAAGCACAAAGATACTAATACCTGGAACAAATGCTTCTCAACCCAAACACTGAAGATACTAATAACTTGTTTAACTCTAGAGTGGAGTAGTATGATCACTACTGACTAAGATTTAATTACAATTACTAATCACACCATGTAGTAGTATGTATGTGCTGTTTCTCCTGTTTTATTCAAACTACTAAATCAATGAAATCATATTTAAATTTGCCTGATTCTTCGGTAATTTGCTTTCTTCTCATTTCTTTACTCAGTGTTTGACCTGTAGAATCTTGGTGTTTCAGTAAATTGTTCAAGTTGAGACCAACAACTCAACACGTTCCTCCCTAAGAACAAGAACACTGACAATCAATAGGACGTTGGATTGTGGAGGGAAATGGGTTTGTGATAGCTGGGTTTTGTTTTTTGTTTGTTTTGCTCATCAATTTAATGCAGATAGTTTTGAAGACTATAATACATGTCTATTCTTTTGTTCTAAATAGCAAAATGAAAAGATTGAGTAATCAAAATTTATTACTGAAATTAGTCTGCCTCTTCGGATGTAGTCGGTTACTTTATGACGAGCGCTGCAGATTTGTTAGAGAAGGTGAATTTATTTTTTGTGTATGTCAAGTTCTCTACTGCTTTACGTTAGACTGGATGATTTTTGAGAAAACTTCCACAAGAGATACTTTGATTCTAAGTCATGATACACATTCAACACTCAATTACACTGCCCTATCATATTGCCCACAAAGTGTGTGTGTGTGTGTGTGTATACGTGTGTGTGTGTATATACACATGTGTGTATATGTGTGTGTGTGTATATACACATGTGTGTGTGTGTGTGTGTGTGTATATATATATATCCATCCCTGCCTCAAGGCCTTCGCACTTGCTAGTCCCGCACCCTGATGGATCATTCCATACGCGGTCATGGCCCACTGCCTCACTTAAGTCCCTGTTCAAGTATCACTTCCTCAGAGCAGCCCTCCCTGATCAGCCTATCTAAAAAGAGCACATGGCCTGACCTGTGGTGGCGCAGTGGGATAAAGCGTCGACCTGGAACACTGAGGTTGCCGGTTCGAAACCCTGGGCTTGCCTGGTCAAGGCACATATGGGAGTTGATGCTTCCTGCTCCTCCCCTTTCTCTCTCTCTCTCCCTCTCTCTCTTTCTCCCCTCTAAAAAAAATAATAATAAATAAATGAATAAATAAAAAATAAAAAGAGCACAGACACTGTCCCTTGAGCTGACATTCTTTTCCTTCATAGCACGTACCTCCTATCTGACCTTACACGCTTACCTTACCACCAGAATGTAAGGTCTATGAAGGCAGAGACTTCATCCATATTGTTTTTTTGCTCTGACCCCAGATTCTGGTACGTAATAATTGCTCAAGACATATTTGTTGAATTAATTGAATGAATTGCAACTTGACTTTAAATATTTACCTCTTTCGCCTCCCTATCCGGACAGTAAATTCATGGAAGGCAGCCAA
The DNA here is from genome assembly GCF_036850995.1 of Saccopteryx leptura. Taxonomy (NCBI): domain Eukaryota; kingdom Metazoa; phylum Chordata; class Mammalia; order Chiroptera; family Emballonuridae; genus Saccopteryx; species Saccopteryx leptura. Next base: position 5,082,205 of record NC_089511.1, read on the forward strand.
GGGCCCTGGTTGCTTATTTATCTTCTTTCTCTAAAGCAATTAGCTCAATTCTGCACGGAAGGTAGACATTCAGCCCAGATTTACTGAGCGAATGCCCTGCACCATGAATGTGTTACCTGGCTAACCAGGCAGCCTTCTCTGCAGGTGAATAAGAACAGGGATGTCTCGCCTTTCAGCCCACACTTTACAATGTCCTTTTTGGTATATTAACTCATTTGGTCATTTTGCCAATACTATAGTAGTTCTTAAGGTTTGCCTGAAGCAAGAGGGCTCAGTGCAACGAATGTTCATTTCTGGCACGTACTGTTGTTACATGAATACTTTTTTGGGGGGAGAGGGGTCTTAGGTGTCATTGGCATTTAATGTGTTCCTGGACATCCGAAACAATTTTTTAAAAGACTGAATCGCATTTAAAATAAATAGATAAGTAAAAATTTTAAAAAAGATTATCTTGATACATACACGTACTGGAGAGATCTCTGGAAGACTAACAAAATCCTTGCAGTGAACCTGACCGGTGGTGGCACAGTGGGTAGAGAAAGCCTCAGCCTGGGTGCTCAGGTCTCAGGTTGGAAACCCCGAGGTTGCCGGCTTAAGCACAGGTTCATCCTACTTGAGCACATTCACCAGCTTGCACGCAGGGTCCTAGGCTTGAAGGTCCCTCCGCTTAGCCCCAGCCACCTATGAGAAGCAATGAACAACTAAAGTGCCGCAACTACAAGTTGATGCTTCTCATCTCTGTCCCTCCCCCCCCCCCCACACACAATACTCATAGTGATTATTTCTAGATGGTGGAAACTTGGTAATGTTTACTTTGTTTGGCTTTCCAGTTTTCTTTTGAATTTTTAAGACAAACTTGAAGTCGTCAAAAGAAACCTATTCTATGTAGCATAAAAATACTAATCTTCCAGGCTATGTGATTCTCAATATATAGAATATGTCACCCAGAAACTTTAAAACCAGTTTGTAGTAAGGCAACAACCAATACAAGAAACCAAAAAAATTCTAGAGGGTTTTTTTGTTTTGTTTTTGCAAGTTTTCCATATTTACAGTCATTTTATTCTCTCAGCAAGATAAAAGGTGGAGCAATGCTTCGTAATTTGATAGTTTTTCATCATTTGCCAAGAAAAACTTTCTAGGATATTGAGCTCCCAAAACAGAGGGCTGAAATCTGGCGCAGGGGCTTGATTTGGACTTTGGACCAATCTTAGAGGCACGCAGGAAATGTGCTCACTCTGCTTTTATCTCGATGATTTGAAGTATTTAAAATCCGCCCCCCCCCCTTTTCTTTAAACACAGGGATTGGGAAGATACACAAATAACCATCTTGTGAAAATTCTCTACGGATGCCAACAATATATGCTTCTCATTTTAGTCCGAAGGGCTTTGGGTTTTCTGTTACTTCTGATCCAAGGTCTCTATCTCCAGGGTTTCCTGAGGGTGCTGGTACACCAGGGCCAGCGAGGGTTCTTCACACACCCAGCAGCGTGACTGTCCCCGCGCCTGTGTGTGCATCCGTGCGTGTTCATCCGTGCGTAGCTGCGTGCAGGGCGTTTGGAGCCCATGGCTTACACACTCAGCGAAGACGCGCGAGCGTCCCTGCAGGTGAGCGCCGGTTCCCCCCGTCTCGGGGTGGGCTGCCGGACCCTCGGCCCAGGCCTGCCGACCTCCACCCCGGCCAGGGCGCGGCTGGGCAGGCGCGGGGCGGAGCGGGGCGGCCGGGGCGCGGAGGCAAGGTGCAGCGCACGTGCTCGGGGCCGGGGCGCAGGCCCTGCCTCCCGGAGGAGGAGTGCTGCGAGCTGAGAGCTCGGGAGGAGCCGGGACAGCCGAGGACGTCCCGGGGGCCAGCGGGTGGGGGAGGGCACAGTGGGCGGGGCGGCACCGCCCACAACCTTTCCCCGCGGAGCTGACGCCGACTTCCGTCCGGCCTCACCCAGTTCCAGGGACGCGGAAACCGAGACCGACGGCGGCGCGCGCGGCAGGGGCACCCGGACGCCCAGGTACGTGCGGCCCGGTCCCCAGCAGGCGCCGGAACGGTTGGGCCAGAGGCGGTTGCGGGCCCTACCGCGCCACACCCCGGCCTCTGTGACGCACGGCGCGGCCTCCGGGGCTGACCGGGGCGCGAGGCGGGGGCGGGGCGAGCGAGGGGGCGGGGCGAGCGGGGCGGAGCCGGCCGAGGCCCCGCCCTCGGGGCGGGACAGCGAGGACGCTACGGAGCAGGCGCGTTCCGCCGCTGCCGCCGCCGCCGCCGCCACCACCACTGCCTCTGTCGCCGCTCACCCTTCTCTAGAGGCGCCGCCGCGGCCGCCATTTGCACGGGGACCCCGGTGACAGGGGCTCAGCAGAGGGGCGGAGGGAGGGGGGAGGACCCGCGGAGCCCCCGAGGGCGGGAGCGACGCTGCCGGCGCCGGCCGCGCTCCCTGAGCGACCGCGCCGCCCGCCGCGGGCCCCGAGGAGCAGCAGCAGCGGCGGCGGCGGCAGCGGCAGCAGCAGCAGCAGCAGCCGCCGAGGCCGGGCGTGCGCCTAAGGCGCGGCGGCGGCGGCGGCGGCGGCGGCCCTGCGGGCGGCCTGGAGGGGCGGGGGCAGAGGCCGCCGCCGTTTGATGGATCCGAGGATCGCCTGGTTCCAGCCAGAGCAGCTCGGACCGTCCAACAGTCTGTGGATGCAGATCTGGGAGACCACCCAGGGGCTGCGGAACCTCTACTTCAACCACCACTGTCACAGCAGCGGCGCGAGCGGCGGCGGCGGCGGCGGCGGCAGCAGCACGGCCCCCGGGGGGAGCGGCAGCAGCACCGGCAGCCCCGGCGGCGCGGCCCCGGCCCCGGCCGGCATGTACCGCTCCGGGGAGCGCCTAGTGGACGGCCACGCGCAGTCCGCGGAGCAGAGGGACTTCCTGCCCCTGGAGACCTCCACCGCCACCACCACCACCAGTAACCACCACCACCAGCCCGCGGCCTGGGCCCGCCGGGCTGCCGCGGGCCCCTCGGCGACCTCGTCCCCTTCGGCGTCCTCGACCCCGCACTCCTCGGCCACCGTCCCCGCCGCGGAGCCGGCCGACCCGGCCTCGGGCAGCAGCAACAAGAGGAAGCGCGACAACAAGGCCAGCACCTACGGACTCAACTACAGCCTGCTGCAGCCCAGCGCCGGGCGGGCCGCGGGGGGCGGCCGGGCCGAAGGCAGCGGGGGCGTGTACAGCGGGACCCCGTGGAAGCGGAGGAACTACCACCAGGGAGTCGTGGGGTGAGTGTGACCCTGCGGCTTGGCCCTTGCACAGGCCCACAGAGGTTGCAGGGAACCCCGGGGAGGCCACCCCCCTCGGCTGCCTTCGTTGCTGCTTCTCCGGGGGCTGATGGACATTTCTCCCTCTGTCCACCATCCACACCTTCCCCTGGCCCTCCTTGGCGGCCCACACCCTCCCTGACCCTCCCTCAGTCATCCACATTCTCCCTCTTCACCGATCCCCTCTTCTCCCACCCCCCTTATTCATTCATTCTTTCCTCCCATTTCCCCACCCCTCAGTCAAACACGCCTTCCCCGATTCCCCACTCCAGCCCTCCCCACCTGACTTCCCCAGCGTCACTCCCCAAGATGAGGTTGCTTAGCACGGGCAAATCCTTCGTTCCCCGAGAACATTCCTGTGTTACTGCCTTTTGGTGGAACAGGACCTGGAGGTGCTTTTCTTGCCAAGAATAGAAACATCCAGAAAGCTCCTCCCCCCTCTCTTCCCCAACCCCAAACGGGGACTCGTCAGCCCAGTCAAGCTTTGCCTGCTATTGACTCTTTGGTCCATCATTTTATTTTCTTATTTAAAAAAATTTTATTGTGTTACCGATGCCATATTCTGTGAGGAGTGAGGAATGGGGTGACGGCTAAGTTTAGGCTGGTGGAGATGGTGAGCTCTTCTTCTGAGGCTGATAGAACTTTCTAGGAGTTCGTGGGCCTTGGCCCCAGTTCCTGACTGTTCAGTTGTCCTCCTGATGGAGACAGCTAATGCTTTTTATTCTGGGGGTAACTGTATGCTAATGAGTGAATGTTGCACCACTAGTGACTGTTTAAAGTTCAACTGTTACAAAATGCAGTCTTACCTGACCCCTAGTGAATTATGTACATAAGCAGGGAATGTTTGCAGCTCAGTTTCCATTCTGGAAAAGCCTGTGTGCTGTGTGTGTGACGTGTACCATGAGTACGGAAAATGAACTTTTCAAATCACTTTTCCTTTCTCAGATCCTGTTTTACATTGGGGCTACAGTAGACAAATGGAATCGCTATTAGTAATCCCATGTGAAACCTTTATTCTTAGATTCACCCATTCAGATCTGCCGTGCCTGGGCAAGCAGAGACAGTTTTGAAGGCTTGGGTAAAATGAGTTGGTGGGTTCCATCTGCTTCTTAGTGGGCTGGTGTCTGCTCTATGCTCCTGTCACAAGTCGCACCTTTTATGGAAAATGCAGTCCAGCCTTTTGGGACTGGCGCTGGGGAATGTGTCGAACCTGCCCTCACTTTTTGGAGGGGAGCCTGTTAGGGTTGAATCTCCATTGCTGAGCCTCAAGGGCGCTCTCCATGGTCATCACGTTTTTCCAAAAGGCTCCTGGTCCCATCCTCTTAGCACAATATTTCCAAGAGGAAGCATAGACTTGTGGCTTAGCGACAAGCAGATGATATTGAGGGGTTCTGGCAGTTTCGTTTCACAGGAATGAGCTCCTGTTAAGCAATCACTGTTAGCTAAAACCTTGAAGTTCCCTGATGTCCTTTTCCTGAAGCTTCCGCATATGTCTCTTGCAAAGACACGTTATAAGTCCAAAATGCTGGCTGCTCTGTCTGATCATTAGAAATCGTCCTGTCCTCTGCTTGCTCTTTATTGTTGAGGATACTGTAAAAGTATCACGTTTGAACTTGTGTAGAAGCAATATTAATACAATATTGCAATACGCAATATTATATTCCTGATTCAAATACTATATTGCCCTCGGAGGGCTTAAAGAGAGGAGTTTCTATTTCCTAGAGGGATTACTATTTAAAAACTGATTATAAACCTGTTTTAAAACTGCTTATCACTTTATCAGACTTTCCTTTTTTTTTACTTGGCTCCTCCTTTAGAGGACGTCAGCACTTAAAAAAAATTTATTTTGTAAAGTGGTTCCTAACAGTGTTTTGTCAAGAGTGTCTGGGTGCTTAAACATTCTTGTTTTGATTCATGGATCCTTATTTCTTGACTTTTGTGGAAGTTTTGCTATTTTTAAGACAGATATTTTAAAACTCGGTGAGTTGAGAGCGTAATGTTGTGGTATTCTGAGATGAAATATAGTGAAACTGTTACCACCATTCTGAGTTCTTGGCATGTGACTGACATTTAGCTAATAGGTTAACCAGTTGTGGCAGTCCTGGCCTCAGGAGGGAGGGGGAGAGGAAAAAAGCCGGTGAGCGGGGCCTGCGACTGTGGGGCAGCCTCGGACACCGCATGTCCTGCTCTCTCGGGGTTCCCTGCTGCAGCCAGACCCATATCTCACTGCCTGAACACTCCCGGGCGGTCAGAACCCAAAAGGCAGCCCAAAGCCCAGCCTTCCCGTCGCCCAGATTCTTGATTTTTTTTTGATTCCTCCTTTGAGCTCTTGAAGTACTTGCTTCATGCTGTTCGCATAACTTGCTTATGCTTGGTTTTCCTTGAGTGTATTTCTTTTTACCCACTAGGTCACTAATTAAAATGGTAATCTCTTTCTTCTTGTTATTGATTGATTTTAGAGAGACAGAGAAAGGAAGAGGGAGACAGAGGAGAGGAGAGGAGAGGAGAGGAGAGACAGAAGCATTCATTTGTTGTTCCACTTTGTCGTGCATTCATTGCTTGCCTCCCATATGTGCCCTGACTGGGGATCAAACCCGCGACCTTGGTGTTTCAGGGTGATTCTCTTAACCAACTGAGCTAACTAGCCAGGGCCAAGATGGAAAGTTCTTAAATGTAGAAGTAATGTACTTGGATTTCATCCCTAAGTCTTCATAGTCCTATTTCAAAACTAAATTGGCCCCTGCCTTACCATCACAGTCTTCTCCAAGCACCCACAGACCCCAGGAGTTGGTTCCCATTCCTTCTCTTCCTTTTAAAATTGCTTTCGCTTCATCTCTGAGGCCGCTTTGGTGTAGAAAGCAATCCACATGCTCCTTCTGGTTGTCCATGAAAACAAGCTGTTAGCCCTTTTCTTTTCAAAGATTTAATTGTTGATCACCCTGGAGAAATGGAGATGACAAAAAGTAGCAAACACAGGACACTTACGGAGATTCCGAGTCCTTGGTCTGAGCCCCCACACCCAGGAACGGCTTGTGCAAGGTGTTTGGTGCCTGTCCAAGCTCATTAGAAAAGGTTTGGGTTGGCTGCACTGCCAGAACTGGAGATATTTTTTCAAGGCTTGGGTGACGTTTTAAAATCATGTTTTGGAGAGAACACATGACTGTGAGATAATCCAAGAAGACCCTGGTGGGAAACCTGGTTTAAGGAGTACTCTCTTGAACAGGACGAGAGGGTGAGGGTGGAGAGGATTCGGACCCTTTCGTGGATATAGTAATCAATTACAGCCTTGCCCTTGAGTGACTGGGGAAATGTTGATGTTATTATTGAAAACAAAGGTCAGGGCTGTGGGTTTGGAGCAGAAGGTAGGTTGAGGTAGAGCTGTCCCACGGGGAGTGGAAATTTCGGGGCTGAGATGTGCGTGTTCTTACTGCAGTGGGCATTCTTTCCTTACGTGTATTCCCTCTGTCACGGCCAGTCCAAGGCTCTGACGCTATTCTTCAGCAGCGGCATGGCCTCTTTCTGTTTACTTCTACATGGTACGGTCAGTGGGATTGGTAATAGTGCTGGGCTCCAAAGCCATAGATAAGGCTGTTTAACATGGGTTGAGTATGAAAGAATTTAGAGGTCTTATTCTATGTACTTGCTCTAAGTATAACTTCTGTGCAGTTTGCAGATGTAGCCAATAGTGATTCTTCAGTGAGCTAGAACCTCCAGGTTATTAAATTTTGCTACATTGGGTACTGAAATGTGCTTTCAAGAAGACATTAAGTTTTCTACAGTGTAGCGTCTACAATAACAATGTAATTCATATTTGAGCATTTGCCAAACTAGTAAACTGTGTTCAACTGAGTTGTTTTCATGCCACAACTCTTCTGTACAAAATCTGTGACCAGTGAACTCGGTCACTGTCAGAATCAGTGGCATTTCAGCGTGTAGAAATCTTTTTCAACCTCCGTTAAGTTTTTAGCTGTTGAAACAGTGAGTGAATTGAGGTTTTTGGAGTCTATCCTGTGCTCACACGGAAGGTTTAGTACAGTGGTCTCCAACCTTTAAGGCCATGGACCCGTTTAATGTCAGAAAATATTTTCACGGACCGACCTTTAGGGTGGGACGGATCAATGTATCACGTGACCGAAACAAGCGTCAAGAATGAGTCTTAGATGAATGTAACAGAGGGAATCTGGTCATTTTTTAAAAATAAAACATCGTTCAGACTTAATTATAAATAAAATGGAAATAATATAAGTTATTTATCCTTCCTCTGCGGACCGGTATCAAATGGCCCATGGACCGGTATTGGTCCATGGCCCGGGGGTTGAGGACCACTGGTTTAGTATACCACAGGAAAAGAAGGATGAGAAAAGGTTACTAGAAAAGTCTAAGGCAGGGAGGGTGTGTGTGTGCGTTAGAACAGTTCTGGTCCTGGTGTGCTCAGTGGCCTTGAATCCCAACTTCTTGTAATGAATCCCAGTGTTAGGAGTTCAGAGGGTCTACGGGAGGAGTGTTCAAGGGCACTTTTGATATTGGATTGATCAGATGGTTGTTGTTAGATGTTCTTACACTTGCCGGAGCTGAGAAAAATTCAAGCAATTTTTTTAATGGAAAATAGAAAAAGAAGCTGTTGTATGATTTCACTCAACTTTCTTCTATTCTCCCCATCTGTTGAATCCATTAGAGCAGTAGTAGTCAACCTGGTCCCTACCGCCCACTAGTGGGCGTTCTAGCTTTCATGATGGGTGGTAGCAGAGCAACCAAAGTATAAATAAAAAGATAGATTTAACTATAGTAAATTGTTTTATAAAGATTTATTCTGCCAAACTTAGCGAAAATATGACATAAAGACTTGGTAAGTAATTATTATTATATGCTTTAACTTGCTGTAACTCTGCTTTATAAATTTTATAAAATTTATACACTATAAATCACCATTACTATGGAACTGGTGGGCGGTTAGAAAATTTTACTACTAACAGAGATACAAAAGTGGGCGGTAAGTATAAAAAGGTTGACTACCCCTGCATTGGAGTAACATTTAGTGGAGAAAACTATTTCAGGATCACACCCATGGCACTAGAGAGTATGTCACTAACACACACATAGGTATCTAGCAATCCTGAAAGGGCCAAAGAGGATGCTTATTTGAAGAATTTGGGTCCAGTTCCCAGCAGCTGGTCTGGGAATCCTGTCCTTACTCTTTCTGCAGAGCTGACCAGACAGCTCAGCCTGCTTGAGGAAAACTCAGAGGAATAGAGTAGAATGTTCTTTCAACCCTTCAGAATGTGTGCTCGGGACCCAAGTGCTACAGAACACCACAGGGTTTCAGACTCATGGCTCCACTTTTAAAATGACACGGGATTAGATTTTTCCAAGATAATATTGATTAAAGTTCAGGAAGGCTCTCTAATCTAGACTTTTCATTCATTTGAACCCAGACAGCAGGCGTTCCTTTTATTTCCATCTGTAAGTTACTTGAGGATATGAGACTGATGCATGCTTAGGGCATTGGGCCTTATGGAAATCTGAGTTGAAGATTTTGGAAAAAACAAACACCCCCCCCCCCCCCCACACACACACACACAAATGCAGGATTATTTATGTTGTGCGCTGGCTCCTTGTTCACTTGAACCATTTTGAGTCTGAAGAAAATCTTGCCGTGTGCGTAGGAGATACCGTGTAGTGTCTGGTAACTCACCTCAGGAATTGTAACTCAAGCCTGGCTTTCTGCCAGCGTAGTGAGAACAGTGTGCAGAAAGCTGTTTTCAGATTGCTCAATAAAATCAAAGTGCTCATGGTCGTCTTTTTATCATGTTCCTAAACCTTTCCTATTTGTTTTCTTATTAACATTCTCATGCATCGCCCCCACCTGATTTTTTTTTTAACATTTTATTTTGAAATACAGATTCACAGAAATTTGCAAAAAATAGTACAGCAAGATCCCACGTTCCCTTCACCTACTTTGGTGCAATGATAACATCTTACATAACTATCATTTAATATCAAAACCAGGAAATTGCCATCGTTACAACAATCCACCAGCCTTACTCAGATTTCACCAGTCCCGCAGGCACTCATTTGTGTTGTGTGTGTGACTTACGACTGAAGAGGGCCTAATTTCCAAGTCGTGCTTTGGTTTTATTCTTAGCAGTATTATTTTCTCTCTTTTTCTTTGTTTACCTTTGCAGTACTTTGCAGTGTTTCCTTTTCATGGTGCTTTTTTCTTAGGGACTCAGTATGAAGTAGAGCTTGATTTCACTTTCCGGAAACATACAGGACGGTAACTGCAGGGTTGCTGTCAGAATTGAGAGTCCTGACACTTCCTATGTTATGAGTAAACCTCATTTTCTGTTGGCTTGCCTCTATTTCGGAGACTAAACTCTGTGGCTAGTAGTGTTTTTTTGGTGATAATACGCAGACTTTTTTTTCTTTTTACAGTATTTTTATATCTGAACAATGGTTCCAGACTGTAGAATAAATACTTTTACCTTCAAATTCATCTAGATAGTGCCTAGAATAAACTGTGTTTCTGGACTGGGATGGGACCTGCTGTCTTATTTTTTCTCTTACCAGCTCCTTGTCATCACTGCTTTGCTTTTTGTTAAAATAATATAACTGTTAGCACTGTCACGTGTTGTAAATTGCTGCCAAAACAGGAATAAGAACCCATGAGGGGCCCTGTGTGGTGGCTCAGTGGGTAGAGCGTCGGTCTGGTGTATGGATGATCCCTGGTCAGAGCACATAGGAGAAGTGATCATCTTCTCTTCCCCTCCCTCTCCCTGTTCTCTGCCTCTTCTCCTCCTGCAGTGGCTCCATTGGTCCAAACCGCGGCCTCAGGCGCTGAGGATAGCTCGGTACTGGAGTGTCGGCACCAGACAGGGGATGCAGGGTGGATCCTTGTCCAGGCACATGCGGGAGTCTGCCTCACTGTCTCCCCTCCTTTCACCTAGAAAAAAAAAGAACCTGTTAGGATTGTGGTTTTGGAGTTTTAAAAGTTAATTTCCAGTGATTTGGGTTTATTAATGTGTTACGTCTGTGGTGAGGTTTGAAATTTGTATGCTTTTATTCCCTCAAGTTAATTATTCCCCCTTTATTTCTTCTTTGTATGAGGTGTTAAAGCACTGCTCCTTAGAATACTTGTTTTTAAAATCATATATTTTACATACTAATAATAAATGCTAATTGTCCAAAACTAGAAAATACAGCTAAACCAAAGGAGGGAAGATATAGCCCTTATAATACTACTACCAGTATATAACTACTGTTAACATTTTAGTGTCGGTATTTTTAGAATTTTTAATATATGTATACATTATTTACTTTGTTCTTTTTATAAGTATGGACTCCTGCTGTGGGCATATACTTAAAAATGTTTTTTTGCAATTTATTTTTAAAATTGATTTTAGAGAGATGGGACGGAAGGGCGGGGAGAGAGAGAGACATTCATTTGTTGTTCCCCGTAGTTGTGCATTTGTTGGTTGCTTCCCATATGTGCCCTGACTGGGGATCGAATCCGCAACCTTGTCATTTTGGGATGATGTTCTGACCTACTGAGCTAACTGACCAGGACATGTTCTTTCCAATTTAGATATATATTTTTTAAAATACCACCTCACGCCTTTTAGATTGGCTATTCCCAAAAACATAAGCAATAACAAGTGTTGGCGAGGCTGTGGAGGAAACGGGAGCCCTTGTGTATGTTGGTGGGAACGTAAGTTGATTTAGCCATTATGGAAACCAGTATGGAGATTCATCAGAATTTTAGAAAGTAAAACTACCATATGACTTAGTAAATTTCACTTGTGGGTATTTATCTAAGGGAAATGAAAACAGTAACAGTAGCTGGAGAAGGTACCTGCACCCAGTGTTCATTGCAGCACGATTTACTGTAGCCAAGACATGGAAACAACCTAAGTGTCCATCAAGGGATGAATGAATAAAGAAAACTGGTGTGTGTGTGTGTGTGTGTGTGTTACTCAGCAGTAAAAAATGAGTGAAATCCTGCCATTTGTGACTACCTGGACAGACCTTGAGGGTGTTATACTAAGTGAAGTGAGTCAGACAGAGAAACACAAATACTGTATAATCTCACTTATATGTGAGATCTAAAAACAAACAGACAGACAACACAAGCTTATAGACACAGGGAACAGATTGGTGATTACCAGACTTCTCATCAAAAGAGAAAAAGTCTGCACGTATGGTGACGAATGTCAGCTGGAGTCATCGCAGTGGTCTTTTTCCAATACATCTATACGGATAGCAAATTAATTTTGCTTTTTAACAACAACCATGTATTCTCTCACAATCTGCAGGCCAGAGTTAGAACTAAGTTTTATTCTAAGATTATTTTCTTCTTTGGGAGAACAGCATATTTTGGCAATACTTTTTTTTTTTTTTTAGAGAGTCAGAGAGAGGGACATATAGGGACAGACAGACAGGAATGGAGAGAGATGAGAAGCATCAATCATCAGTTTTTGGTTGCGACACCTTAGTTCATTGATTGCTTTCTCATATGTGTCTTGACCATGGGCCTTCAGCAGACCAAGTAACCCCTTGCTCGAGCCAGCAACCTTGGGTCCAAGCTGGTGAGCTTTGCTCAAACCAGATGAGCCCGCATTCAAGCTGGCGACCTCGGGGTCTCGAACCTGGGTTGTCAGCATTGCAGTCCGACGCTCTATCCACTGCGCCATTGCCTGGTCAAGTGCTTGTGGCAATACTTTTTTGACTTAAAACTTTTTTATGGCCCTGGCCAGTTGCTCAGTGGATAGAGCATTGGCCTAGCGTATGGATATCCCGAGTTTGATTTCTGGTCAGGGTACACGTGAGAAGCGACCATCTGCTTCTCTCCTCCCTCTCATTCTCTTCCTCCCCCCGCCCTCCCCCACAGCCAGTGGCTCAGTTGGATCCAGTATGGCCCAGGTGCTGAGGATAGCTCAGTTGGTCTGAGTGTTTCAGCCTCAGGCACTAAAAATAGCTCAGTACTCGAGCATTGGCCCCTGATGGACACATGTGGAAGTCTGCTTCACTATCTTCCCTCCTCTCACCTACCAAAAAAAAAAAAAAATTTTAACATGACAAACATCCTTTCATATAAAATACAGTTCAAAAAAAAAAAATACAGTTCCACGGCATCTTTCAGTACCCTCTTACCTTTAGTATGATTCTGTGTGACTGTTATATGTGGCATGGCGTTCTGAATACACCTTAATTTATTTCACCAGTCCTGGGTTGGACATTTGGTTTGTTTCCAGTTGTTTATTTTTCTATTTTTATGAGATATAAGTCACATACCATCAAATCTGGGTTTTAGAAGGTTATGTAACCATCATAGCTATCTAATTCCAGAGCAATTCATCACCCTGGAAAGAAGCCCTGTGCCCATTGTCATGCCCACTCTCCCTGCCCTCTCAGCCCCTGGCAGCCTCAGATAGCCGTTTTTTGTCTCTGTAGATTTAGTGTTCTGAACATTTCATAAAAGTGGAACCATACAGTCCGTGGTCTTTTGTGCCTGGTTTCGTTCACTTAATGTTTTCAAAGTTCATATTGTAGTATGTATCAATACTTAATTCCTTTCTATGGCTGAATATTTTATTTTATGAATGTACTACATTTTGTTTATCCATTTATCAGGCGACGAACAATGGGTTTTGGTGTTTTGGCCATTATAGATAATGCTGCTTGCTATGAACATTCATGTACAAGTTTTTGTGTGGGCATATGTTTTCATTTCTCTTGAGTAAATACCTAGCGGTGGAATTGTTGGGTCATATAAAGTGGCTGTAAGATTTTTCATTTCCACTGGCAATGTATGAGGTTTCCAGTTTTTCTGTGTTCTTGTCAACACTTGTTGTTATCTGTCTTTTTGATGATAGTCATCCTCATGCGGGTGAAGTGGTGTCTTGTGATTTTGATCTGCATTTTCCTGATAACTCATGATGTTCATGACATTCAACATCTTTTCATGTGCTCCTGGGCCAAATGTTTATCTTTGGAGGAACATCTATTGAAATCCTTTGGCCATTTTTAAAATTGCGTGGTTGCCTTTTTGTTGTTGAGTTGTGAGAATTCTTTATGTATTCTGTTTCCTAGACCCTTATCAGATAGATGCTTTGCAAATATTTTCTCCCATTCCGCGGATTGTCTTTTTACTTTCTTGAGAGTGTCTTTGAAAAAAGTTTGTTTTTCCCTTGTGATAACTTATAGTTCATCTGTTATTTTTCCCATTGCTATGCTTTAGGAATCACTTCTAAAAAAACCATTGCCTCATCCAAGATCATGAAAATTAACCCTCTGTGTTCCGTGTAAGAGTTTTATAGGCTTAGCCCTTACATTAGGTCTTTTACCCATTTGGGGTTAATTTTTATGAAAGGTTCAGGATCTGTGTCTGGATGTACGTATTTTCCATGTGAATGTCCAGGTGTCCCAGCTCCACGCGCTAACAAGACTGTTCTTCCTTTGTCTGGTTGCCTTTCCTCCTCTGTCAGGGATCGCTGGACTGGATTTCGGGGAGGTGTATTTCTGGGCTTGGTTCTGTTCTGTGATGTTTGTGTTTTCACCAGTCCCACACTCTGTCTGCAGCATTATATCATAGTAAGTCTTACACTCAGATAGTGTAGTCCTTCATACTGTCCTCCTTCTGTATTGTGTTGGCAGTGCTGAACCTTTTTTCTCTCCATGCAAGTTTTAGAATCAGTCTGTTGATGTGCACAAACTATCTTGCTGGACTTTTCATTGAGATGTCATTGGATTTGTAGTTCAGATTGGGAGGAAGTATAAATAAATGACCATGACATCTTGACAGGATAGTCTTCCTCTTCATGTTCTGGGAATAACCCTCCATTTCTTTATATTTTCTTTGATTTCTCTCATCAGTTTTGTACTTTCTTCGTATAGATCTTGTACCTATGTTATTATAGTTATACCTAAGTATTTTCATTTTTTGATGCCAATGCAAATGGTATTTATTGCATTTTACATTTCAAATTCCAAATGTTTACTGCTGGTATATGAGAGTGTAATCAACTTTTGTTTATTAGCCTTGTGTGCTGCAACCTTGCTATAAATGGCTTATTAGTACCAGGAATTTTTGTTGTTGTTGCTGTTTCTTTGGGATTTTCTATGTTGATAATCATGTCATTAGCAAAGAAAAGCAGTATTATTTCTTCCTTCCCCAATCTGCACACGTTCTCTTTTTCTGGTCTTACGGCATTAGCCAGGACTTCCATTATGATGTTGAATAGGAGCGGTGAGAGTAGACATCTTGCATTGCTCCTGATTAGTGGTAAAACACCTCCTTTCTCATCATTAAATGTGATGTTTTCTGTAAGATTTTTATGTTCTTTACGAAGTTGAGGGACTTCCTGTTCCGGTTTGCTGAGAGCGTTTGATTGGATGTTGGATTTTTTTTCAAGTGCCTTTTCTGTATTGGTTGATCTCACCATACAACTTTTCTTCTGTAGCCTGTTGATGTGATGGGTTACATAAATTTATTTTGGAATGTTGAACCTGGAATAAAACCCACTTGGTCACAGTGCATAATTCCTTTTGTACATTGTTAGATTCAGTTTGCTAGTATTTTGTTCAGGATTTTTACATGTGTGTTCATGAGAGAGATTAGTGATTTTTCTTTCTTGTAATGTCTTTCTGTCTGGTTTGAGGATTAGGATGATTCTCGCTTCACAGAATGAGTTAGGAAGATTTCTTCTGCTTCTGTTTTCTGAAGAGATTGTAGAGTGTTGAGATAATTTCTTTCTTAAATCTTTGGTAGATTTTACCAGTAAACCAATCTAGGGTTGGTGCTTTCTGTTTTAGAAGATTATTTGTTACTGATTCTGTTTTTTTAATAGATACAGGTCTGTTCAGAGCGTTCTTTTTTCCGTGTAAATTCTAGCAGGTTGTCTCTTTCAAGGAATTAGTCTCTTTCGCCTGTGTTATCAAATTGTGGGCATAGACTTGTTCATAATACTCCTTTTGTATATGTGTGTGGTGTTTTTCAGAGAGAGAGAAAGGAAGGTGGGGAAGAGAGAGATGAGAGGTATCAACTTGAGTTGCTTCACTTTAGTTCTTTATTGATTGCTTCTCATATGTGCCTTGATTGGGATGGAGGGGAGGCTTAAGCCGAGCCAGTGACCCCAGTGACTTGGGCTCAAGCCAACACCTTGGGCTTCAAGCTAGTGACCTTGAGCCCAAACCAGTGACCTTTGGGCTTCTAGCCAGCAATCTTGGGATCATGTCAATGATCCCATGCTCAGGCCGGCAACCCCTGGCTCAAGGTGACATGCCTGTGCTCTAGTCAATGAGCCGCTGTGACCTCAGGGTTTCAGACTGGGGTCCTCAGCGTCCTGGGCCAACACTGAAGGCTGTAATATTCCTTTACTGTCCTCTGAATGCCCATAGGATCCTACTGTCCTCTGAACGCCCATAGGATCAGTAGTGAGGGGCCTACTGTCCTCTGAATGCCCATAGGATCAGTAGTGAGGGGCCTACTGTCCTCTGAACGCCCATAGGGTCAGTAGTGAGGGGCCTACTGTCCTCTGAACGCCCATAGGGTCAGTAGTGAGGGGCCTACTGTCCTCTGAACGCCCATAGGGTCAGTAGTGAGGGGCCTACTGTCCTCTGAACGCCCATAGGGTCAGTAGTGAGGGGCCTACTGTCCTCTGAACGCCCATAGGATCAGTAGTGAGGGGCCTACTGTCCTCTGAACGCCCATAGGATCAGTAGTGATGGGCCTATTTTTTTCTTTTTTTTCATTTCTGTTAGTAATTTATTCTCTCTCTTTTATTTCTTAGTTCATCTGGCCAGAGATTTATCAATTTTATTGATCTTTTGAAGGAATCAGCTTTTAGTTTCATTGATTTTTTTTCTTTTTATTGATTTCTGTTCCGATTTTAATTATTTTCTTGCCCTACTTTGAATTTAATTGTCCATATCTTTTTAGTTTCCTAAGGTAGAAATTTAGATAATTGCTTTTTAGATTTCTCTTCTTTTCAAATATTTGCATTTAATAAAGTTTCCTCTGCTTTCTCTGCATCTCACAAATTTTGATACATTATATTTTCATCTTCATATAGTTAGAAATAATTCTTCAGATTTCTTCTTTGATCCATGTTTTATTTATTTACTTATTATTATTTTAATTTTTCCATTGATTTGAGAGAGAGAGAAGCATCAACTCGTTTCCCTTAGTGGTTCCATTTAATTGTGCACTCATTTGTTGCTTCTTGTATGTGCCCTGACCAGAGGTTGAACCCACAACTCAGCATGCAGGACAATTCTCTGTTCACTGAGCCACCCGGCCAGGGCCAGTCTATGTTTTATTTAATCTCCAAGGATTATGTGTTTAATCTCCAAATATAAGGTCTACCAGAAAGTTCTGTTCGTTTCTATCACAAGTTTTGACACGTAAGCACATGTTTATTTGGCGCATGTGTGCCTCTCTATTTTTATCACTCAATGTATACATACTGATGTAGCAAATTAACTAAAACAAAGTTGATTCACGTTAGTCTTATGTGTGAAGCGATAGTGTACCCATGGCTACTGATAAAGTTCATTTACGCCACTGTAATTTTTACGAATTTCAACAAGGAAGAAATGCTACAGAAGCATGTCTGTCGCATCCACCATATTCCCTGGACTTAGCACCCTCCGAGTATCACTTGTTTTTGTCCTTACAAAATTTTTTGAAGGGCAAAAAATTCAAAAATGAAGAAGATATCAAACAAGCATTAGTTCAATTTTTCGCATCAAAAGATAAAACATTTTTCAAAAATGGGATATACAAATTGCCCTCACGCTGGCAAGAAATCATTAATAATAATAGCAATTATATTATTTAATAAAGTTTATTGACAGTAAGAAAAATTTGTATTTTGTTTTATTCCAAAAACGGACAGAACTTGCCGGTAGACCTTATATTATGTTTTGGGATTTTCCAGCTATCTTTTTGTTACCAATCTCTAGTGTAATGTTATTGTGGTCTGAGAGCATACTTTATATGATTCTAATTGTTCTAAATTTGTTAAGGTGTGCTTTCTGCCCCATAATTGTAGTTCGCTTATGTTTTATCTGTTAATTAAGCCAGACCCAGGGAATGGAGCAGCTTCAGAATAGTTACGTGGGCTGCAGAGATTTCAATGAAGTGAAAGTTTGGCTCAGGCCTTGTAATGCCATTTTTTTTTTTTATTAAACGTAAAAGTGCTTATTAAGGAATTTGAGATTTCATGTGTAAGATTTCTTAAGAATTTGGTCATGTCCTGAAAGTGCTTTATTTTTCTTTGTGTGGTGAAGGGGCCTGGGTTTGTTTCTAAGCAAGGAGGAGTTTCCACGTGGTAGTGGAGGGAAGGGCGCTTGTGTGGTTCAGCATGAGGACGGTGGGTCTTCAGCGGCCGTTAGCAGTTAGATGCCTGCCTTCCTGCACCTCCGAGCTTCCTTAGTGTAACGGCAGGTAAGGCAGCTACAGCTTATCCAGAGAGAGTCTTCTTAAATTTTAATTATGTAAGCAAGGCTTGAATTTATTCTCTTCCTGAAAACTTCAAACATCACATAGAAGTCGGAGTCTCCCATGGGCCGCCCGCCCTTCCAGCCCCGGCCCCTTCCTGGGCAGTACTGGCTATTTCCGGCCGTCCATGGGCCTTCCCAAAACTTTTCCCACAGGGTGGACTGATCACAGAAAACGCATTGCTTTGTAACCGTAATGTTTTTCCACTTAACGTATATTGGGAATTTTTTTTTTAATTAAGTGCTATGTCGAATTCCAACTGTGTAGCTGTACCGTCATTTTCTGAGCCGTTTTCCGTGGATTCCGTGCTTCTTGTCCCAGTGCTACTGCATGGGCCCATGCTGATGGCTGGGGCGGGGAGCAGTGAACGCTAAGTTGTCCTCCAGTGGGGCTGTGGAGTGGGGGGTGGAGTGGAGGGTGGAGTGGGGGGTGGAGTGGGGCTGTGGAGTGGGGGGTGGAGTGGAGGGGCTCGGGAGAATTCGCTGCATTTGCCCGCAACGGAGTGAAGACTGACTAGCAGAGCATGTGCCCGGATTTTGTAATTGTCACAGCGAGGAGGCGCATCCTAGCTTTGCCGTGCGACCCTGCATGTCTGCTTGCCTGCTGCCGGCGTGCTGGGTGCTGACTAGGAAACATTGATAAAAAGTGCTGAATTAGGTCAGCGCTGTAGAGATGATTAACAGATAATGGTTGCCAGAATAATTGTGTCAAAACAGCAAGAAACATCAAGAGAATTTGATGTGTCCTGCATATCTTTGGTGCTTGCCTTCAGTGATCATGCTAAAAAATTGAGGCTGTATACTTAATCATGTTTCTTGTCATCTTGATCAACTTGACTATAAAGTAACAACAATCATGCCATCTCAAAGAAGCTCTTCATTATAAGGAATCGACTATGTATTAGTCTCCGTAAACTCATGTTTGTGTCATCGTCAGAGATGCGTTTTTAAAGAGTGATTTCCATCCACATTAAAGACCCCCGTGAGCTTACATTCTGTGTGGTCTTTCCTCTGTATTGATGTCGTCTAGAAAAACAGGCTTTCGGAGGGGGCGGGGATGTCTTGTCCTGTATCAGTACACCAGGGTTTGCTCAGGCTCTCCCGACTGCTGGACATCTAAGTGGCCCTTTACTTCCTATTGTGAACAAAGTGCTGGAAGAGCCGAGTGTTTACTTTTCAGCTTGTTTCTCCATCTCGTTCCTCAAACTGAGTGGAAGGGTTTCTTCATACTCGTTTCCAGAAAGACCGGAGAGGTCACTGCATGAGGGAAGCTCTGTCCACTTTGCTTCCAGGCCCCTCTGTCCTCACCCCCAAGTGCATTAGGTTTTATCACTTTTACTTATTTTGGTCTTGGTAGAGGGGTTGTGAGATTTTTGCCCCATAGGTTTGTTGGTGTGTGTCTGTGTGTGTTGAGGTATGTGTAAATGTGTTATGTCATTCTACTTTGAACTTTCACTGCTGTGTTAGTGTTTTCATTTTTCTCATGCTTATCACTCGCTTATCTGAAAGTGAGGTAACAGTGGACTCGGCACCCTTGACTTAGAACATGGGCTGTTTGTCCTTGGCCAGAAGATCAATCCTGTGCCCAGCAGCGTGGTAAGGTGAACAGTTTGGCAGTTCTAGAAATGGGTGGTTGTGTTTTCCCGTGGAGAAGACTGCCAGAGCACTGTTTAGATCTGTGTCACTTTTTCCATGAAACGAGACAGGGTTCCCTAAGCAAAGGGCGTGAGAAGGACATGTCATATGTGCCCATTGGTAAGGAAATTAGTAGTGGAAGGACTTTTGTGTGAGTGCGTGTGACCTTGTGTGGACACTGAAAGCTCATCCTGTGAAACCAGCAGAGCCCGGAGGGAGCTGAGACCGGCAGGCGCACCTTCCACCTCTGGTGACGTGGGAGACGGGCTCGGGACTCTAGGGTTAGAGTGTTTTTGCATTAAAAGCTCTGAATGCCTTAGATAAGTGGTGGCCTTTTGATTCATAGGTCCCTTTGGGGTCCTCTGTCCACAAGTATTTTCATATTTCAAAAGGGGCAACAGTTTTGCTTGTTACCTTGCTCCTCATGCTGAACTGTCAGCTGTGTTGTTTTGGGTTCGTGTAAGTCATTGATTGCCTGCAAGTACAGTCTTCTGTTTTCACTGACTTACAGATCAGCCCGTCCCTTTTATTTTGCTTTGTGGTGGCATACAGTGATCAGCTGGTGGACGTCTGGGTTGTTTCTGCCTTTTGGCTCTTGTGAATAAGGCTATGAGTAAATATTGGTGTAGAAGTATCTGAATTTCTGCTTTCAGCTCCTTTGAGTTTATGCCTCGGACTGGAATTGCTGGATAGTGTGGTCCAGTACTGTGTGTAACTCTCTGAGTAGCTACCACTGTTTCCCAATGCAGCCAAATAATTCTACACCCCCCTCGGCGGTGCAGGAGGCAGCTGGGTTTTCTGTGTCCTCATCAACACTTATTTTCTGGTGTTTAAAATTTTAATTCCATTTTTTCAGGGTTTTCTGTTTTTCTTTTTTAATAATAGCCATCCTGATGGGTTGAAGTAGTATCTTATAGTTTCGATTTGCATCAGTCATCTCTGATGACTAATGACGTTGAACATCTTTTTCCTGAGCTTATTGGTCATTTGTTTATCTCCTTTGAGAAATGTCCATTCAAATTATTTGCCCGTTTTGTTGTTGTTGGCGGTGGTGTTAAGTTGTAGGGGTTCCTCAGATATTTTGGATATTAATCTTTTATCAGATAAATGATTTGCAAATATTTTCTCCCATTCTATTGGTTTTCTTTTTACTTAATCGATAGTGCCCTTTGGTACACAAAAGCTTTCCGTTTTGATGAAGGGCAAATTACCTTGTTGCCTGTGCTTTTGGTATCATGTCTGAGGAATCATTGCCGAATCCACTGTCATGACTCGCCAGCATTTCCTTTCGAGAAGTTTCTGGTTCAGTTCATGTGTCCAGTCCTCTGATCAGTTGTGTCACTAGCCTGCCTGTGGGCTGAGGTCAGGGTCCAGCGGGTCTCTTCTGCGTACGGATGTCCCGTTTCCCCAGCGCCATTGCTACAAGGCCGCCTTCTCCATGGGCACCCCAGCTGAAGTTACTTCTATTACAACGGAAGAGTGCACACAAGTATATACATTTCTTATGCTTAAAAGATTATAAAGACAAAACAGATTAACAAATTAAATATAGATAAAACAACAGAGCCAGTAGAATTAATTTTATGGGACAGATGATTTACTCCAGTCAAATTGCTTCTCAGTGTGAGGGCGGGGTGCCTGCCGTGGGGTCGCGATGGCATTCCGAACACCTTTCTTGCTTTGTCATGTTCTCCCTCTGGTCCTCCCCACTCCTCTGCGCTGAGAACCACAGAGCTCTGCCTCAGTGCCACTTGACCGGCACGTGGCACGTGTACGTGACACACCGGCCAGGCTCACTCTGCTCTGGACTGTTAGCGCGGACCAGTCACGCAGCCTGACAGTGCGCCCCGCAGTGCCCGCAGGCAGGGGGCGGCGTCTGCACAGTCCAGAGCAGACTTGTGGGAATGTTTTCAGAGTCACGCGAAGGGGAAACACAGCTCTCATAGAGCGTGTGGACTTGGAGATGTGTCTACAGGCTTAGTTCTCAGAGTTTGACAAGCATTACCTTCCTTCCTAGGCTGCTTATAAACATGATTGTTTTCCCTCCAGTTTAAACAGTTAGGAAAGAGATGCTGACATTCGGGTTTGGCAGGAGGGGCTTAAAGCCTTCTCCCTCCCTCTTTCTGTGGCAGCCGGTTCTTGGGCAGCCGTGCTGTCTGCCTCTGTGCCCTCCGCTCTCGTAGGGGCACGGACTCTGGCTTTTCTTACTGGCGATTTTTAATGTTTACGTCGTACCGCTCTCTCCCTCGACTACCACGAAACTAAGAGCTTGTATTCCTAATGTTAGATCATGAGGTATGTGTTTAGACATCATTTTACTGCCAAAAATCTGTCAAGTGGCTTTTACTACATTCGTTTCCTTTTTCTAGTTAGCATGACCCTCGAATGCTGTCTTATCCCCATTAAATTCTCAACGGAGTTGCTCCTGTTAAAAGCGGGGGCTGCCAATTTATTTTGAAGATATTGGGAGTGAGTTCTGGTGAGCTGAAGCCGTGGGTATTCCTTGGATTAGAAATGCCTTTGGCATGCGTTTCTACTCGAAGATGCCTTTGTCCTGTTGCTTGTATGAGGAGGGAGCCTCACCTCTTCAGACAGGTCTGGGGTCGAATGGTGAAGACCTGTGCGGGGTCCCAGGGACGTCTCCTGTTGGGAGCCCCCTTCCGCGCGCTCTGCATGTCTCATAGTGTGACCTCCTCTCCGGAGCACCGGAAGTCACCCTCTTCTACCCTAACCTGGTTCCGGGAGGTGAGAAAATGTTTCCTTTCAAAGTCGTGTCCAGGGCAGCACACGGAACACATTGGGTAAGCTGGTGGACGTGATCTATGCAGTTGCTCCTGGATGTGTTAGGGAGCCCACCTGAAGAGCAGGGGTCAGCAGACCTTTCCTGGGAAGACAGGAAGTGTGTTTAGCTTTGCTGGTTTCACGAGCTCTGTCCCAGCTACTCAGCTCTGCTCTGAGCAGTGCAGGACAGCGCCACGGACAGTGTGGGAATGAGTGGGCATGGCGACATTCCAGTGAAATTGTGTGTGACTCACACCTGTCCCAGAATATCCTCCTTTCTCTAGGTTCAACCATTTACAAGTGTAGAAACAGCCTGACCACATGGTGGCACAGTGGATAGAGCGTCGGACTGGGATGCGGAGGACCCAGGTTCGAGACCCCGAGGTCGCCAGCTTGAGCGCAGGCTCATCTGGTTTGAGCAAAGCTCACCAGCTTGGACCCAAGGTCGCTGGCTTGAGCAAGGGGTTACTCGGTCTGCTGTAGCCCCCCGGTCAAGGCACATATGAGAAATTAATCAATGAAAAACTAAAGTGCCACAGCGAAAAATTGATGATTCTCATCTCTCTCCCTTCCTGTCTGTCCCTATCTGTCCCTCTCTCTGACTCTCTGTCAAAAAAAAAAAAAAAATGTAAGAACATTCTCACCTGTGGGCTGTCCAGAAATAGGAAGGGGCTAGGTTCGGCCAGTGGGTGTGGCTTGCTGACCTCTGTTGCAGAGGAGTCGATGGCTACGAGAGGGCTGTGGAACCCCAGCGATACTTGGGCTGCTTGTGAGCACACTTGGGTGTTAGCCTTTCGGTCCAGGTGAAGGGTTGGGGATGAAGAGAGACAGGCTGCTGGGGGGAGGAGTGGACTGAGAGTCCCAGAAGGTCCTGGAGTCTCAGGTGGGATGTGCATCTATCTGATGGGACAGCGAAGGCACCGTTGGACCACCGTCCGGCACAGAGCTGGGCACATCTCTGCCTTCCACGGTGTGTGTGGGAATGTCACTAGTGTCTGGAAAGGGTAAGCGACTTAGGGAAGTGACTGGCCAGACCCTCTCATCGCCCTCGTGGACGTGTGAGCTCACGAAGAGGCGAGGCAGCCGAGCCCGAGGGTCAGGATGGACTTTGAGGTAGCCCAGCTGTCAGGCGGGGGCCGGGGCCCCCCAGGGCTGCTGATGGGCGCTCACGCCCGCTTTACTGATGTGGGCACTAATGCCGAGGGTGGCTGGTACCCTTGGAAAGCTCGCTCAGCTGGAGAAGTCTGAGCTGGGATTTGATCCTGATGGTAGGCGTGTTCAGATGAGATCTGTTTTTCATGTTTGGTTTTGCTGTTAATTTTCTGTGATCTGAGGAAAGTCACTTGAGTCCCCATTAAAAATACAATCTTTTAGTTGTTAGAAGTGAACTTCTCCTCGTCAGCCTCATGGAATTACTGTGGATGGTTTGAGTCGGGGACTGGCGAAGAGCTCTCTGGAAATGTACCGCAGAGCAGGGAGATGCTGGTCCGGGCCAGGCCCCTGCTCCGCAGAGCAGGGAGATGCTGGTCCGGGCCAGGCCCTGCTCCGCAGAGCAGGGAGATGCTGGTCCGGGCCAGGCCCCTGCTCCGGTCGCCTGCAGTGTGGCCCTCCTGGCCCGGCTCCCGGCTGGGAACGTGTGTCTTGGCAGACACCTGTAAGTTTCCGGAGCTTCCTTCCCTTGATCACCTGTGTTACGTGGAGCAGAGGCAGGTGCAGGGGAACGGGACAGGGTCAGAATGTCAGTGAGAGCCAGCGGACAGTGCGGTGCCAGGCTGGCTCTCAGTGCCCAGGCGACGCTGGACCGCCAAGCTGGGGGTGCCAGTGCACAGCAGGAGCCCAGTGGGGGAGGAGGGGAGGCTCTGCGGCGTGTCTGGTGTCATGGGACAGCACATTCTTTTCTGTATTTTTCTGAAGTGAGAAGCAGGGAGGCAGAGAGACAGACTCCCACATGTGCCCGACCGGGATCCACCCGGCATGCTCACCAGGGGGTGATATTCTGTCCATCTGGGGTGTTGCTTCACTGCAACCGGAGCCATTCTAGTGCCTGAGGTGGAGGCCATGGAGCTATCCTCAGCGCCTGGGCCAACTTTGTTCTAATGGAGCCTTGGCCGCGGGAGGGGAAGAGAGAGACAGAGAGGAAGGAGAGGGGGAGGGGTGGAGAAGCAGATGGGTGCTTCTCCTGTGTGCCCTGGCCAGGAATCAAACCTGGGACTTCCACACGCCGGGCCGACGCTCTACCACTGAGCCAACCGGCCAGGGCCTGTACTGCCCATTCTTACTGTTACTAAAGGTTAGCATGGAGAGGAAAGTGTGGCAATACTTAGGTTTCATTTTCTGTTAGTGAGGGTGACGCACTGTTTTATTGATCATTAAAGGACCTCTTTAAAGTTATCAAAGTGTCTACAGTCTCTCCCAAAATATAGATATGTATAAAAGAATATATATAGTTTTTTAATTTGGTAGGCTGTCTAGTAGAGCTCTCATTTTGTCCTTCGGTGTTCAGAACTCTCCGCTGTTTTCAGGGATTGAGGGTAAGTGCGGGGGTGGTCCGTAGACGGGGGCTGAGTCAGCATCCTCACTGAACACAGCCGGCCCAGAACGGTCACTCCGGGAACTCCCTGAGCTAGTCACCAAGTCAGGCCTCACTCTGGGGTGGGGGAGCCCCTGGGGAAGAGCTCAGTGTGTCGGCCCCAGAGGTGGCTGCCCACAGCCGATGCAGGTTTTCCGGAAGGTGGTGGGAGCTGGGACATACGTATTTCAGTGGATGTGCTTGGAGAGACCCGACAGGGGGCTGAAACAGGACTGTGTCCAGGTGGTTTTTATCATCAGTGTTTTAAATGGTTTGCATGTCTAGAAAATCTGTCTTTCTGTGTGATCTGGTTTGCCTGCTCAATGAAGGTGTCAGACATTGTTTCTGTTTTGTTTTGTTTGCTATTTATTTATTTTTGCTTTTATTTTTATTTTTTAATTAACTGCTGGCAGATTGATGAATTCAGTCAGTAAATCGAATGATTGCCAAGTCCCGAAACACCTCTCTGCATAGCCAGGATTTGATAAAATGCTTTCATATGATGAAGCTTTCGATCCACCATGTTGACTTAGTGTGAAGGTTAGAGTGGCTCCCCACATGAAACTCTCTTTTGAGAGAAGAGAGTAAACAGGCAAGAATAGCCAAGAACTTGTGGAAACCAGAGATGAGTTTGGGAGAGGATTGGTTTTGTGTTATCAACCGTTCATACATTTATACAAGAATTTGAAGGGTAATTCAAGCCCTAGAGTAGGCAGAAACAGCAGCAGATCTGAAAAGAGAGCCTTAGATCGACCCCGCTTTGCCTAAGAGTTTAATGGTGTAAATCAGGAATTCTCTCAAGTACAGGAGTAAGAAAGTGGCTCCTCTTGGTTTAAGCAGAAACTAAGTGAAGGGTTTTATTTTGTCAGGTAGGTGGGTGCCCGTGGGGATAGTTGCCCAGGGACTCCAGCGGAGGCACGAGGCTCAGACGCCCTGCCTCCTGCTGGCTGTTCCTCTCTCTCAGGGCTGGCCCTGTTCTCTCCTATTGCCATGGGCTTCCCTTTGGCAGCTGGAGGGAAAGGGGGTGTGGCTGTTGATACTTCCAAGCTTCTGTTTTTGCAGCTCAAGGTCAAAGAAGAAAGTGACCTTCCTAAGTGTCAGTACACAGAGTCCTAAGGAAGGACACCACATGGGCTCTCGGGGTCCTGTGCCCATCCCCGAGTCATGACTGTGGATGACACACTGACGGGGTCCCCCATGGCTGCTCCTGTGCAGAACTCCAGCTGGCTCTTCCGGACAGCCTCACCACAATCACACAGGACAGTAAGTAGGGACAGGAGTTGCTCCACAAAGGAAGGGGGTCGAGAGGTAGAATTGCTGGGAGAGGGGTCAGGCCACTGCTGACTGGAGCTCCTTTTCCTGTCAATAAAGGGTGCCCGCCCCTGCTTACCTGTTTGAAAAAAAAAAGTTACGAATAAGTGATAGTTAAATTTTAAAAAAAAGTAGAAAATAATAGATTTTTTTAAATCGACTTTTTCTTTAGCAGTTTTGAGATTCATAGCAAAACTGAATGGGAGGTACAGAGATTTGATCCCCTACCCTACCAGGGTACGTTGATTAGAACCAGTGAATCCACTTCGACACGTCATTGTCACCCAGGGTCCGTAGTTTCCATGAGCACTCTCTCTTGGTGATGGACATTTTGTGGATGTGGCTGGATGTATAATGACACAGACCTACTGTTTGCAGAATAGTTTCACTGCCCTAGAAATCCTCTGTGCTCCCCTGTCCACCCCCACTCTCCTCAGCCTTCTCCAGAATGTTAGAATTGTACAGTATATGTAGCCTTTATGATCGGCTTCTTTTTCATTTAGTAATGAGCATTTAAAGCTCCTCCGTGTCTCTTTCATGGCTTGGATAGCTTGAACCCTTAGCACTGAATAATATCCGTTGTCTGGATACATCATTCACCTATCCCGAAGGACATCGTGGTTGCTTCCAAGGTTTGGCCATGATGAATAAAGCTGCCCTACACATCTGCAGGCTTCTGTGTGGACGTACGTTTTCAGCTCATTCGGCTAAACAGCAAGGGGCGTGAATCCTGGATTGTCGGGTACGAGTGTGTTTAGTTCTGTGAGAAACCGCCGGGCCACCCTCCAGTGTGGCGTGACCACGTTGCACACCCACCTGTGCTGGGGGCGGGTTCCCGCGGCTCCACGTCCTCGCGGCATCTGGTGTGGTCAGTGCTCAGGGTTCTGGCCATTGTGGTCATGTTGTCTCATTTTAATTTAACTCCCTGGTGGCATGTGATGTCAGGTATCTTTTTACATATGCCTGTTTGGGGGGTGTGTGTGTGTGTGTATGTTTGAGGTGTCTGTTTAGATCTTTTGCCCATTTGTTTAAATTGGGTTATTTTCTTGTTGAATTTTAAGAGTTTCTTTATATCTTGTATACCAGTCCTTTTTCAGATTGTGTGTTTTGCAGATATTTCTCCCGGTCTGTGGCTTGTCTTCTTGTTCTCTTAGTAGAGAACTTGCTCATCGTAGGGTAGAAAAACCTTTGAAACACGTAGGAGAGGGAGGCTTGGAAGCAGAGGCTGCAGACGGGCGGCCTGATGACTGGGTCAGAACCGGATGCCTGTTCAGGTTTGCCTGGACTGTTCTATCTTGTTTCATCTATCTTCTGAAAAGTATCTCAGAATTTTAAAGTAAAAACTATAGCTACAAGTCTGAATTTCTGGCTCCTCCCGAGAGATGGGAAGCGTTGGCGGTTCTGGGCTCACGGTCCCGGTCCGGTGGAGTAGCTGCTGGCCGGCAGGGAGCAGCAGGCTCTGCTTTAGGTGGGCGTGGCGTTCCAGGTGACCGCCTTCTCCGCCACGCCCCCGTGCACCCCGCACGGCAGGTGCCGCCTTCTCCGCCACGCCCCCGTGCACCCCGCACGGCAGGTGCCGCCTTCTCCGCCACGCCCCCGTGCACCCCGCAGGGCAGGTGCCGCCTTCTCCGCCACGCCCCCATGCACCCCGCAGGGCAGGTGCCGCCTTCTCCGCCACGCCCCCGTGCACCCCGCAGGGCAGGTGCCGCCTTCTCCGCCACGCCCCCGTGCACCCCGCTCGGCAGGTGCCGCCTTCTCCGCCACGCCCCCGTGCACCCCGCAGGGCAGGTGCCGCCTTCTCCGCCACGCCCCCGTGCACCCCGCACGGCAGGTGCCGCCTTCTCCGCCACGCCCCCGTGCACCCCGCAGGGCAGGTGCCGCCTTCTCCGCCACGCCCCCGTGCACCCCGCAGGGCAGGTGCCGCCTTCTCCGCCACGCCCCCGTGCACCCCGCTCGGCAGGTGCCGCCTTCTCCGCCACGCCCCCGTGCACCCCGCAGGGCAGGTGCCGCCTTCTCCGCCACGCCCCCCGTGCACCCCGCACGGCAGGTGACCGCCTTCTCCGCCACGCCCCCGTGCACCCCGCACGGCAGGTGCCGCCTTCTCCGCCACGCCCCCGTGCACCCCGCAGGGCAGGTGACCGCCTTCTCCGCCACGCCCCCGTGCACCCCGCACGGCAGGTGCCGCCTTCTCCGCCACGCCCCCGTGCACCCCGCACGGCAGGTGCCGTGTCAGCAGTATGCTCACTTACCTAGCTGTCTGTCCTTTCTGGTTCACTGAAAAAAACTTTCTGAAACGGAGACGGACAGGAAACAGTATTGGTCTCGATGGCAGACGGTTAATAGTCATAATATATATAGAATGAGAATGAAACAATAAGATCAGACACAACCTAAAAAATAAGAATAAACATTTTTTTAAAATTAATTCCCAGTAGGCGATAAGCTTCATGATGGCAAGGGCCTTGTCTGTCTTGTTCGATGTAGTATCTTAGAACTTGGCTCATGGCGTCCTACTGTAGGCATTTAGCAAATATTTGCTAATTAATGATAGCAGGTGTTGATTGAGGGTTTACCATGTGCTAAGTAGAAGTAAACCCTTTCCCAACAGAAACCCACCAAGAGAGGTGCTCGCGCCCTGGCTGGTTGGCTCAGTGGTAGAACGTTGGCCCCGCGTGTGGAAGTCCTGGGTTCAATTCCTGGCCAGGGCACACAGGAGAAGCGCCCATCTGCTTCTCCACCCCTCCTCCTCTCCTTCCTCTCTGTCTCTCTCTTCCCCTCCAGCAGCCAAGGCTCCATTGGAGCAAAGTTGGCCCGGGTGCTGAGGATGGCTCCATGGCCTTCGCCTCAGGTGCTAGAATGGCTCCTTCCACAACAGATCAATGCCCCAGATGGACAGAGCATCGCCCTCTGGTGGGCATGCTGGGTGGATCCCAGTCGGGCGCATGTGGGACTCTGTCTGTCTGACTCCCCACTTCTCACTTCAGAAAAAAACAAAGAGGTACTCGCTTCATGTCCCCGTGGGAAACGGGCTTGCAGAGTCACCGGGCTGTGCATCCCGGGAAGTGGGGGGGCGGAGGTTTGGTCCCAGCCCCGCCCCGCCCCTCACACCGCCGTGTTCATTTCATCCAGTGGCTTGTTGAAACGAACGGAAAAAGATAGAATACAAATGTCCAGTGAACAGGGAGAAAATTCCTAATCTTACTAGGAAGAGAAGGATAAACACAAGCACCCCTCCGGTGTGGGGGTTGGGGAAGGCCTGCATGCTTCTCTGCAGGAGGCAGGATGAGCGCCCCTCTGGTGGGGGGCATTTGGGGGAACATTCTTCAGAAGCACTAGCTATCCTGTCACTTTTCACCGATGAATTCGGTGAATTCGGTGAGGGATGAATTCATTCTAAGAGGAAAATGACCGTTCGTTGCTCATTGATTTATATGCAAAGAGCATTGTCAAGTCAATGAAGTCGTGAAAAACCTGAATGCTCAAGAGTAAGGGGTTGGTCGGATAAATTATGGTGTGATTCGTATTCCAGAATAACGTACAGTCATTAAAAATTTATTTTTATGGTATCCGACGACGTGCATGGAGGCCATGATGTAGCCGCTGTGTTTCCCGCTGAGACGGCCTGTGGGGGGCAGCAGTTTGCAGCTGGTGTAGCACGAGTGCGAGTGCGTGCAGCTGGCCCCGCGTGGCCTGGCTGCTCCTGCCGCTCACAGGGTGGAGCTGCAGGGGATTTATGGGTTTTTTTATTTTTATTATTTCCCTGTGTGCTTTTCCAAACAGCTGTAAATTTCCGTATGTCTACCAGAGTTTAGGACCTCGTAAAGTCAAGTAGGCTCGTTTACATACGTTGTGTTTTTGGCGTGTGTATAAGTGAATTAATTCTCAGTCGCTTTGTCTCTGTACTTCTCACTTTGGCTTTAAAAAATTCCATAGACCATACCAGCACTTCTCCGGAAGATCTCAACAGCACAGGGCAAAAAATACACAGTATATTACGAAAGCTCTTCTCCGGTTGGCTTTGTTCCCAGTTCTGCCATCCAAGGTGATCATTAGTAGTTAGTGCAAAGATGTTAAACGTATGTCAGGAGTTTATCTTACTTGGTGTAAATAATTTATTAAGTGCATCATCACCTGTACTATGTTCAGGATATCTGGACTTTCAGGCATAGGGGTCCTTGAAAGAGAGGCGCCCTGTCCTGTGTTGGTTCGGTGCCCCTTTTACCAATACTTGAACGCAGGGCAAGACATCCAAGTGCCTGGGTATTTATAGAGCAGTGTCTGTTCCTAAACACCAGCCTCTCCACTCAGGATAACTAGATGAACGAATCAATGCAGTAACAAATATAATTTTGGTGTCAGAACTGTAAGGGTTAATTTAAGCACATCCACATTTCATTGTTATAGTCAAGAATACAACATACTTCTGTGTGTTATAGTCAAGAATACAACATACTTCTGTGAATGGGCTATTCTTACTGGCATTTGGACCTCGTTAGACAAGGAAAGATTTAGCCTCGTTTGTTTTTTCACTCAGCAAATATTTGAGGACCTCCCACTTGGGGAATAAGTTTAACTAAGCTTTTATTTCAAGATACTTGGTCTTAGTCAGGGGATATGATCAATTATTCTTTGAGCTTCCCAACTGTTTCCAAATTTGGTTAGATCTGCTCCAAGTGGTTGGGGTAGGGGGGAGTTCTGAATTTTTCTCGGAAGGGCAGAGAATTAATGACTGGGATTAGATTAACTAAACTTTTGTTTGAAGATACTTGGTCTTAGGGAGACCAGTTCCTTTCCTCTTCTCTCTCTTCCTTCCCCTTATCACTGCTTAGAAGGGGCGGCCGGGTTGGGGGTGTTGGAAGATGCCCAGGGGAAGGAGTCAGGCAGTTCTAGTCTCCCTTCATAGAAGCAAAGGGGAAAGGGACAGGAAATCAAATGAAAACCATCCCCTGGAACACTGGCCAGTAAGACCGGGTCCAGAAAAGGAGAGCAAGCCCCGGGCCTTTGAAGGGAGTGCCCTGAGTTCGGGGAGAGCGGGCCCAGGCACCTCTGAAAAGAAGCGAGACACGGGAACTGCACCCTGTCAGACATCTCTGCGCCCCTCCTCCCAGGTCCTACCCCAGGAGGGTGACACAGTGTGGCGTTCTCCAGCGTGGGTAACAGTTGTAAATGCCCATGGAGCTCGCAGAAGTCAGATGTGTAGACTCCTCTTCCTTTTCAGGAACTTGATGCTGTCGTCCACATTTTCTCCCCCGTGTCTTTTCAGTCCTTGGATACAGTGAAAATTTGGGGTGTGAGTGTCTTTTCCTTTGTTGCTTTGCTGTTCTTTATCAGTGCACAGCACAGAAAGTTAGGCCTGTTGTGCAGACACTAGGGAGCTCCATTCTGGAACAGTCTCGAAACCGTGGCTTTGACAGATCCCCTTGTGCATGTGTCTGTTGTGTCACAGTCGTGTGAGGTGTGTGGTTGTTGTCTCACAGCCGTGTGGCTGTTGCGTCACAGCCGTGTGTCTGAGCCGTGTGGCTGTTGTCTCACAGCCGTGTGGCTATTGTGTCACAGCCGTGTGTGTGAGCCGTGTGGCTGTTGTCTCACAGCCGTGTGGCTGTTGTGTCACAGCCGTGTGTGTGAGCCGTGTTGCTGTTGTGTCACAGCCGTGTGTCTGAGCCGTGTGGCTGTTGTCTCACACCCGTGTGTGTGAGCCGTGTGGCTG
Organism: Saccopteryx leptura; assembly: GCF_036850995.1. Classification (NCBI taxonomy): domain Eukaryota; kingdom Metazoa; phylum Chordata; class Mammalia; order Chiroptera; family Emballonuridae; genus Saccopteryx; species Saccopteryx leptura. Next base: position 5,113,983 of record NC_089511.1, read on the forward strand.
TTGTGTCACAGCCGTGTGTCTGAGCCGTGTGGCTGTTGTGTCACAGCCGTGTGTGTGAGCCGTGTGGCTGTTGTCTCACAGCCGTGTGGCTGTTGCGTCACAGCCGTGTGTCTGAGCCGTGTGGCTGTTGCGTCACAGCCGTGTGTCTGAGCCATGTGGCTGTTGTCTCACAGCTGTGTGGCTGTTGTCTCACAGCCGTGTGTCTGAGCCGTGTGGCTGTTGTCTCACAGCCGTGTGGCTGTTGCGTCACAGCCGTGTGTCTGAGCCGTGTGGCTGTTGTCTCACAGCCGTGTGTCTGAGCCGTGTGGCTGTTGCGTCACAGCCGTGTGTGTGAGCTGTGTGGCTGTTGCGTCACAGCCGTGTGTGTGAGCCGTGTGGCTGTTGTGTCACAGCCGTGTGTGTGTGAGCCGTGTGGCTGTTGTGTCACAGCCGTGTGTCTGAGTGTGGCAGACATGCTTCTGAGAAGCTATGTCACCATCCTTGGCGCTAAAGGATTGTCCTTTATGCCCATGCAGACATGAGTGTGAGTGGATATCCACCTGGGAGCTGAGGGTCCCTTCCTAAGGAAGAGCTGCTCTGTGCTGTGCCCTGGGTCTGGGGACACGGGGCCGAGCCCAGGAGGGGTGAGTCTGCATGGACAGGCTCATAAGGAGGAAATAGGCTGTGATGGACCGCTAGGCAGGAGGCAGGACAGGACTGGAGTGGACAGGAGTGCTGGGGAGGCCGGACTTGTCTCGGGCAGGTGACATTTGAGCTCTGAAGGCTGCGTAAGAAGGTGTTCCAGCATAGGGCCTGCCGGGGCGAGGCAGGGTTCTTGAAAGGACACGGCATGCCGGGCACTCCTCCTGTGTGTGCCGGGGGGGGGGCGCCAGGCTGTGCTCCGATAAGGCATTTGAAGGGACACGGGTTGGTTGAGGAAGGGACCCTGGCAGGCCTGGAGACCACTTCAGAGGCCCTAAGGCAGTACAGGTCTGACTTGGAAATAGGCTTTGGAGGATGGGTGGGAGGGACAGGACTGGGAGACCTGTTGGCTCCAGAGCACGAGGAAGGGTGAACCGGGAAGGTGCTGGTCTCCATCTGGGGAGACGGGAACTCGGGCAGGGAAATACTCGGAGAAGAGTTGGTTTTGGGGAAGACGTGGAATTTTGTTTGGATTTATTGAGTTTGAGGTCAAATCTGGGTAGCGCTGTCTAGCTGTCAGTTGGTACTACAAGAGCGTGTGTGCGTGTGTGTGTGTGTGTGCAGTTTCTTTGTAAAAATCAAATTCCGGGGCCTCCTGAAGATGTCACTCAGACTGCAACAGGCTCGCCCCAGGGCTAGTGCTGGTACCCACTTGTCTCCGTGCCTGTGTGCATTTGAAAAAAATCGGGCCACACAAAAGGTAATCCCTGCACCTCAGACCTCGGTCCCGCTCCCCAGAGGAAGCCACTGCCAGCAGTCTAATGCACTCTTCCAGAAATCTGTCTGGCACGGGCACAGACATCCAGTCTGCACGGCCCTGGGGGGGGTGAGTCAGAGAGGAGCAGACACTCTGCACACTGAGTTGGGCGTGCGGTAACCTTCCAAGCATCGTGTGGCGGGTTTGGGGTCCTTCTGTGTCCCCAGGGGTCCATGCCGCGTGCAGGCTTGTGGAGTCGCCTGGGCTCTCTGGCTACTGCTGGCTTATTTTCCTTGTTGTAGAGGTCTTATAAAAATATACAATGTTAGTTAACATGGATACATTTTTAAAAGGTAGCCAATATAAAATGTATCTTTCAAAGCAACCCATCCCACTCCCCATTCACTTACCAGATTTGATCACCAGAACCTGTGGCATAGAGACCCCACTCAGTGGGGGATAGTACATGCACACGCACACAGACACACTTTTCATGTGGGAAATATAAAGACGGTGACAAATGGCCTGTAATCTCTCCAGGCAGGTAGTCAGCCCTGTTGGAAAAGCAGACACACACACACACACACACACACACACACACACTGGTAGTTTAAAAAGTTATAATAGGGCACAGTGACTGAATAAAGCGTGAAGTCCCCCAGCTGTCCTGCGTGCTTGTCCCCGAGGTGATCACAGTTTTAACAGTGTCCTTCCAGAACACATGTCAGTGCACGGAGAAGTGTGTGTTTGTGCGTGTGTGTGTGTGTGTAATGCACACAAAAGGGATACTTTGAACACATTGTGCTTTTGTCTTTGCAACTTAACAAATCTTGGCTCTTTCTCTCTTCCCGTGACTCCCTGTTTCTTTGTGACGGGTTCTCGCTGTCATTTTAGGGGGAGGGTCAGCAACTGCTCCCGACCCCTCTGCTGGCTCCCATTGGGGGACATGGAGGGCCGTCCTCCCTGACTAAATTCTTCAGCATTCCAGATAATGCTGTACTGATGCCCTCGTTCCCTTGTGAACTGTTCCTGCAGGGTGAAAAGCAGGGGACTTTTGGGGACAGCTGTCCTGAGGAGTGATGGGTAGGACACGCCCCTCGCGTTTCCAGCTATGCTGGACTGAGACGTGTGAGACCGTCCGCCTTGGGCTCACCTCCAGTGCCCTGGAGCGGCTCTCTGTATCCTTGGCATCCAGCATCAGGCCAGCGGTGGCCGTCCGTGGCACACTGTCTGCGTCCTCCTCCCGAGCTAGCTAGCTCTCCACACGCCCCGCTGGGAAGGCCTGCGCCACCTCTTCTTCCGTCCTGTGACTGTCATGGCCGCGGTCCGCTCGCAGTCAGCCTGGCCAGTTTCTCTTCCTCTCCTCCACCGACTGCAGCCCTCAGCTGCCCACCCCTTTCCCTGCAGCTCATGCTCTGGGCGGGGCCTCGTGTCTGTGTGTGCTTTCTGGGCCCATTCCTTTCCTGCGCCCCCCGCCCCGGTCTCCTGGACCTTGACCCAGCTCTCCCCAGGAGCAGTAACGGAGGAGCTGTCCCCTCTGCGTCCGGCTGGCCCTCTGCTGGGCCGCCATCTGGGCAGTGCCCGATGAGCCTTCTCAGAGTGCCACCTGTCTGAATGAAGCCCGACCTGCCCAGCCCCTCTCAGAACAGTGGATACAGGCTTCCCTGTTTCCATGGGGAAAGCCCTGGCTTCCTGGCTTGTCCCTCAAGTGACTGGTGTCACCAGGTGCCCCCTGGTCCCTGGAAGCAGCTCTGTGGAGCCTCGTGTGCCGGCAGCTCTTCTCGGGCCTTTGCTGGCGCTCACTGGTGACCCTTGCGTGCGCCCGTAAGCAGAGGTGAAGGCGCGGAGGAGGGGAGGGTTAGCCCCACGCCCGGGGAGCTGGCCTGCTTCACCCACATTCTGGGCCTCTGCGTCTGTGTCCCCGCCAGTGAGCGTTCCGCCCGGTGATGACAGATGCTGGCCGAGCTGTTCGCGCTCCATTGGGGCTTCTTGGACTTTCTTACTTTATTGAATTATTTTGGCAGTTTTGATTAAGTTGCACACGTTCCCATTTTAGCCTGGCATGAGTCCGTGGCACTAAAATAAAGGTAGACATCTATGGCTGCAAAGTCATCAGCTGAGTTACAAGACTTAGACGAGATGATTGAAGGTGGTGATTTCTCATGAGCTTGGCTATGTCCGTATTAACTTGTCTGCCTCCCCCCGCTCCCCCCCAGCCTGCACGAGGAAATCAGTGATTTCTATGAGTACATGTCTCCGAGGCCGGAGGAGGAGAAGATGCGGATGGAGGTGGTGAACAGGATCGAGAGTGTGATCAAGGAGCTGTGGCCCAGCGCCGACGTGAGTACCCCTCCTTCCGCCGTGCGCTCGGCTGCGGGCCGCGTCGCATCCCAGTCCCCACGGGCAGCCGTCCAGCGTCTGCAGAGCTACGGTCTAATGAGATGTTGAAGGCCCGCGATTTTCTTCGGCCTTTGGAATTGGGCTTTCGAGTTATTTGCATTGAATCACGATTTCCTTGAAACCATGGCTCGGCAGGGTTGACGGGCGGCGGGGGAAGGCAGGCTGGGCGTCGCCAGCATGAAGGAGGCGCTTCCCTGTGGCCTCTGTCGTCAGAGGCGCAGGCACTGCGCTGTTCCACCCGCCCGGTAGACGCGGTCGTCGCCTGCAGCGGAACGGGGACGGCGGGCAGGAGCGGCACGGGCTCCTGTCACCTGAGGTTCCTTTGCTGAGGCGGATGTGGGGTCTGCTCTGCCCCACCCCCAAAAAGGGCCGCCATCTGCTGCTGCTGAGCGTCCTGCCCAAGACGGCGTCTGCGTTCACCTGCAGTTCCTGTTCCCTCGCGGAGTCAGAGCTGCGCTCTGCAGGGCTCTTGTACGGTTCTGCCTGCTGAGAGCCCGCCACGGTGTGTTGTAGCTTTCCTGTAGACCTGGCCCGGAGCGGCGGAGCCAGGGAGGCCGTTCTTGTGGTGGTTCAGCCGGGAAGAAAAGGCTCTGCAGAGGAGGCCCTGTGGGTCGAGGGGGAAGGGAGGGCACTGAGGCTTCTGTGAGCAGTACTACGTGCCCTAGCTCTTCCCGTGGAGCTGGGCCAGGGCTCTCAGCTGGGGGGACTGCCCCGGAGGCATTTGGCGTGATAGGAGACCATTGTCATCGTCATCACCACTGGTGAGGTGCCCCGGGCAGACAAGGGGTACAGGCCAAGGGCGTTGCTAAGCACCCTGCCCTGCCCAGGATGCTCTGCCCCAGGTGTCAGCAGAGCCGAGGTCCGGGGAGCCCCATCCACGTCTCCTTCTCCCGGAGACGCAGCTCTTCCGTGTTTGTCTGGCAGACGAGGGGCCCGTACTGAGTGGGTGCCCGGTTCATCTCTCCCCGGGGCATGCTTTCTCATCCTTCCTGTCATTGCAAACACTCAGTGCACATCCCCGCCCGAGTCCCCTCACTCTCCGCGTGGGCGAGGACGTGTCCGGTGCTGTGCCACTGCATGACGCGGCCGTGACAGTGCCTGGCGTCCTCTGTGGAGATGGCCTGCGGGCGGAGTGGTCTGACCCTCAATCGGTAATCTGTGAGGCGACTCCCGCCTACAGGGCACACATGAAGGGTTTGGGAGTATAAGGGGGCATCAGTGACCTGAATTTTACTTTTGAAAGTTGTCTGTTGTAGCCTGTGTGTTTGATATTTGAACCTAGTATGATATATTTCACTGTATTCCGAATGCCTGTCTGCTTGGTGGTCGGAAAAGTGCTCGTGCAGTACTCACAAGTGCCAGTAGGGGGTAGCAGAAACCGTCATTTCTCCCCGGCATAACAAGTAATGTCCTAATTGTTTCTATTTCAGGTCCAGATATTTGGGAGTTTCAAAACTGGCCTGTATTTACCCACTAGGTTAGTATATTACGCTTTCAAGTGGTTGTGCATTCATTTTGGCTGTTGATGGTGTAAGCACAGAAACAAAAGAGTGTTTTATTTGAATCACCTTGAGCTAGCTATCACTTCAGACATCTTACCAACCAAATGATGCAGATGGCATCTGTACCATCTCAGATGGGTAGATAAGGGGAGGTGGAGCAGTGTGGTCAGGTACTCGTTTTAGCAGCGGGCCGACCACCCACAGAGACGGCCCAGCCCCAGCCCTCAGCCCGCTACGCACATGCTCGTGGAGGATTTGGGAGGAGCACCTGCCGCCCCACAGCGCGGTGTGTGCGCGCATGCTCGTGGAGGATTTGGGAGGAGCACCTGCCCGCCCCACAGCGTGGTGTGTGCGCACATGCTCATGGAGGATTTGGGAGGAGCACCTGCCCGCCCCACAGCGTGGTGTGTGCGCACATGCTCGTGGAGGATTTGGGAGGAGCTCCTGCCGCCCCACAGTGCGGTGTTTACGCGCATGCTCGTGGAGGATTTGGGTGGAGCATCTGCCGCCCCACAGCGCGGTGTTTACGCGCATGCTCGTGGAGGATTTGGGAGGAGCTCCTGCCGCCCCACAGTGCGGTGTTTACGCGCATGCTCGTGGAGGATTTGGGAGGAGCACCTGCCGCCCCACAGTGCGGTGTTTAGCGCATGCTCATGGAGGATTTGGGAGGAGCACCTGCCCCGCCCCACAGCGCGGTGTGTACGCGCATGCTCGTGGAGGATTTGGGTGGAGCATCTGCCGCCCCACAGCGCGGTGTGTACGCGCATGCTCGTGGAGGATTTGGGAGGAGCACCTGCCGCCCCACAGCGCGGTGTGTACGCGCATGCTCGTGGAGGATTTAGGAGGAGCACCTGCCGCCCCACAGTGCGGTGTTTAGCGCATGCTCATGGAGGATTTGGGAGGAGCACCTGCCCCGCCCCACAGCGCGGTGTGTACGCGCATGCTCGTGGAGGATTTGGGTGGAGCATCTGCCGCCCCACAGCGCGGTGTTTACGCGCATGCTCGTGGAGGATTTGGGAGGAGCTCCTGCCGCCCCACAGTGCGGTGTTTACGCGCATGCTCGTGGAGGATTTGGGAGGAGCACCTGCCGCCCCACAGTGCGGTGTTTAGCGCATGCTCATGGAGGATTTGGGAGGAGCACCTGCCCCGCCCCACAGCGCGGTGTGTACGCGCATGCTCGTGGAGGATTTGGGAGGAGCACCTACCGCCCCACAGCGCGGTGTGTACGCGCATGCCAGGTCTCTCGCAGTGTTTGTTAAGAAGTCTCACTGTCACCCTCTGTCAGCATCCTGATGCAGAAATTCAGGGCGCAGGTTCTTGTCTGAGGAAGGACACAGACCTCTCAGGCCCGTTTGGCTCAGTGTCTCAACCAGGGCCGTCTTACTTGGCCCCCGGCCTGGGAAGGGGCCCCAAGGGATGAATGAGTACTTGTTCGAGAATTGAGACGCCGTGGTCTTCAGGAAGGAAACCCCTTCTATCCTGGCTCAGTTTGTCTTTGTGGTGGAAAGACCACTTAACATGAGGCTCACCCTCTTGACAGACTCTGGAGTGTGTGGCATGGGATGGTTATAGGTACTCGTTCCGTTGTTGGATTTGAACCCGATTTGACCTTCTCGACCCAAACTTGCCACATGCTGAAGCAGATGGACCCTGGTGACTTCCATCTTCCCCTTGCTGGCCAAGGCCGAGAAGAAGCCATAAACCATCCAGCTTTGAGTTCATTAATATCTTTCCCTTATTTAGGTTCTGAGCTTCAGCAAAAATTCTGAGTCACTCTTTCTAAAAAATTTAATTAAGTTTTATGACTCGCTGGTACATTGACATAATTCACATTTGAAAAGGCACAGAAATAGTCCCTGGGGAAGGCTGTCCCTCGGAGGGGCCGCCGCACAGCCTGGCACGTCCTTCCCGGCGCTCCCCACGGCTGAGCTGAAGTGTGTGTGGGCGTGTTTTCTTCCTTCTCTACACAAGCAGCAGTGTCTCGCTTTTTTATGCTTACTAACCTAAGTGACAGTTCATCTCAGCCACATAGACGGTGTTAAGTTTTTAGTCCCAGAATCCTTTTTGAACAAGAAACGTTAACTGGTATTCTTTGAGGTTATTCTTTTGCAATCACCCTGTTTGTGTGAAGTGACTGAGAGGAGGTGGTTGATACCGTCACCAGCCTGCCCTCCCCTCTGACAGCCAGCACCAGCACGCTCCGTCTCCACGGGCAGGGTGGGGCGGGTTCTCAGGCACCAGTGTGCAGTCGGCAAGCTCGAGTCTGCGTTAAAATGAGTACATTCTCTCGCTGCCTCAAACAGCCTTCGGGCCTGTGTTCTGTGTTCTGTGTCCAGTGACATCGACCTTGTGGTGTTCGGGAAGTGGGAGAACCTCCCCCTCTGGACCCTGGAAGAAGCTCTTCGGAAACATAAAGTGGCCGATGAGGATTCGGTGAAAGTCCTGGACAAGGCGACTGTGAGTCCTTCCCCCCCCTCCGGGCCTGGCTCCCCTGCATGAGCAGGCAGGGCATTGGAGCTTAGTTCTGGCGAGCGCAGCGGGCTTGCCGCCTCTGCTTGCCATTCTCAGTGAGCGCAGGGCTCCGTCTGTGACGCAGGCGAGCTCGTCCTGGTTCTACATTTAAAAAAAAAAAACGCCCAGTGTTATCGTACACGGTATGTAGAGACTTTTTTTCATATAAAGAAGCAGCAGTGGAAATACAGTATCTATCAGACAGCCCGTAGAGCCACAGCAGGTGCCACTCTTGTGCCCTGCCTTAGCCTGTGTCCCTGACACATGGGCATGGTTGACATGTTGTAAATCAAGCCATATGTTAAACAAATCAGGAATGGCCACTGAAGAGTTCTCGTGGGAGTGCAGAATATGTTTAATTTAGAAGTTTGGGCCCTGGCCGGTTGGCTCAGCGGTAGAGCGTCGGCCTAGCGTGCGGAGGACCCGGGTTCGATTCCCGGCCAGGGCACACAGGAGAAGCGCCCATTTGCTTCTCCACCCCTCCGCCGCGCCTTCCTCTCTGTCTCTCTCTTCCCCTCCCGCAGCCAAGGCTCCATTGGAGCAAAGATGGCCCGGGCGCTGGGGATGGCTCTGTGGCCTCTGCCTCAGGCGCTAGAGTGGCTCTGGTCGCAACATGGCGACGCCCAGGATGGGCAGAGCATCGCCCCCTGGTGGGCAGAGCGTCGCCCCTGGTGGGCGTGCCGGGTGGATCCTGGTCGGGCGCATGCGGGAGTCTGTCTGACTGTCTCTCCCTGTTTCCAGCTTCAGAAAAATGAAAAGAAAAAAAAAAAAAAAAAAAAGTTTGAGTTTTTGCATATTCTCTTTTCTCAGAGCAAAGCAACTTGCATTGTTTCTTTCTTTTTTTTTTTTTTTGTATTTTTCTGAAGTTGGAAATGGGAGGCAGTCAGACAGACTCCTGCATGTGCCCGACCGGGATCCACCCAGTATGCCCACCAGGGGACGATGCTCTACCCATCTGGGGTGTCGCTCTTGTTGCAACCAGAGCCATTCTAGCGCCGGAGGCAGAGGCCATGGAGCCATCCTCAGCGCCCGGGCCAGCTTTGCTCCAATGGAGCCTCGGCTGCGAGAGGGGAAGAGAGAGACAGAGAGGAAGGAGAGGGGGAGGGGTGGAGAAGCAGATGAGTGCTTCTCCTGTGTGCCCTGGCCGGGAATCGAACCCGGGACTCCCACACACCAGGCCGATGCTCTACCACTGAGCCAACCGGCCAGGGTCCCATTGTTTCTTATAAACCTTCTTGATTGGGAAGCCCAGGTCTGCACGGGGACTGGGCTGAGCGTTCTCACACGTGGTGCCCCTTGAGCTCTCCCGGTCTTTTAGAGAATTCCCAACAGCTTGTATAAATCATTCTGTCATCTTCTGTTTGGGAATAAGTCTTGCATTTTGTCTCATCTTGCTAGGCTGTGTTTGGGGCTCTTGGCAAAACTGAGCCATGATGCCCACGGGTTGTGTATGTGACTTAGAATCTAGTGGGGTTTTTTTTTTAATTATTTTTATTTATTTATTCATTTTAGAGATGAGAGAGAGAGAGAGAAGGGGGAAGAGCAGGAAGCATCAACTCTCATATGTGCCTTGACCAGGCAAGCTCAGGGTTTTGAGCCAGCGACCTCAGTGTTCCAGGTCGATGCTTGATCCACTGTGCCACCACCAGTCAGGCTTCTAGCGGTTTTTTTACTAGAAACCGTGTAGTGATGTCACATTGAGTAGGAAACTTTGCCAAAGTGTATTATCTCAAGAAAGGTTTCTGCCACCTGATCTCAAAATTCTCAGCCAATAGAAACAACACAGTGAAGTTTCTAGAAGGCAGGTTAGCTATGGTCCGCAGTATTAGAACACTCAGTGTTTTGTGTCCTGTGAGGAGGTCAGGACTCAGGTCGGGCCACCTTCTGTCCCCTGATTTTGTCATTCGGTTTGGTTCAAGTGTTTTCATTTTACCTTTCTTCCCTTCTAGGTCCCTATTATTAAATTAACAGACTCTTTTACGGAAGTGAAAGTTGACATCAGCTTTAATGTGCAGAACGGTGTGCGAGCAGCAGACCTCATCAAAGACTTCACCAAGGTCAGAGCATGGACCGGGCGTCCTCGGAGCCGCTGTTCGACGTGTTGTGGGGCGCGGCCCCGGGAGGCTTTGCTGAGCCGAGTTCGCGTGCGCACGGCTGACCAGGCTGCTTTTCTGTGCCCAGGTTCCGCGGTCCTCGGCTCTGCTTGTAACAGTAACACATAGTGTGAACTCAAGTTAGAGCTCTGGGCAGACAGCTGGCGGAGGACAGCTGTGCTGGGGAGACGCTGTGCTGGGGGACAGCTCTGCTGGGGGGACGCTGTGCTGGGGGACGCCGTGCTGGGGGGACAGCTGTGCTGGGGGGCGCTGTGCTGGGGGACGCTCTGCTGGGGGGACAGCTGTGCTGGGGGGACAGCTGTGCTGGGGGGCGCTGTGCTGGGGGGGGTGCTCTGCTGGGGGGACGCTGTGCTGGGGTGACAGCTCTGCTGGGGGGCGCTGTGCTGGGGGGGTGCTCTGCTGGGGGGCGCTGTGCTGGGGGGACAGCTGTGCTGGGGGGACAGCTCTGCTGGGGGGCGCTGTGCTGGGGGGGTGCTCTGCTGGGGGGACGCTCTGCTGGGGGGCGCTGTGCTGGGGGGACGCTCTGCTGGGGGGCGCTGTGCTGGGGGTGCGCTGTGCTGGGGTGACAGCTCTGCTGGGGGGCGCTGTGCTGGGGGGACAGCTCTGCTGGGGGGCGCTGTGCTGGGGGGACAGCTCTGCTGGGGGGCGCTGTGCTGGGGGGACAGCTCTGCTGGGGGGCGCTGTGCTGGGGGGACAGCTCTGCTGGGGGGACAGCTGTGCTGGGGGGACGCTGTGCTGGGGGGCGCTGTGCTGGGGGGGCGCTGTGCTGGGGGGGCGCTGTGCTGGGGGGGGCGCCGTGCTGGGGGGACAGCTGGGGGGGACGCCGTGCTGGGGGGCGCCGTGCTGGGGGGACAGCTCTGCTGGGGGGACAGCTGTGCTGGGGGGGCGCTCTGCTGGGGGGGTGCTGACGCCCTGCCGGGCAGCGGAGCCCAGGGGGCGGCTGCTCTAGTCTCCCAGGGTCCAGAGGAGGGCCTCCCCGGGAGCCTGGGAGCGATCCGGCAGGCTTCCACCTGTCTCCTCTGTGGTATCCGCCCCTGTCTCCTCGCTCCCCTCAGCTGGCCTCCAGGACAGGGAGGACTTTGTCAGCAGCACCTTCCTGCCGACTCCGGGGCTCACCCTCAGCTGGCGTCTCCCCAAGCCAAACCTGTCACAATGGTTTTGCTTTCCGCAGAACTTTTCTGTTTGTTTATAAATTTTTTATTTTTTTTTAGCAACTTAATTGGCCTTTTTCTTTTTAATTTAATTTTTTTTTTTAATTTTTTTTACAGAGACAGAGTCAGAGAGAGGGATAGACAGACAGGAACGGAGAGAGATGAGAAGCATCAATCATTAGTTTTTTGTTGTGACACCTTAGTTGTTCATTGATTGCTTTCTCATATGTGCCTTGACCGTGGGGCTACAGCAGACCAAGTAACCCCTTGCTCAAGCCAGCGACCTTGGGTCCAAGCTGGTGAGCTTTGCTCAAACAAGATGAGCCCGCGCTCAAGCTGGCGACCTCGGAGTCTCGAACCTGGGTCCTCCGCACCCTAGTCCGACGCTCTATCCACTGCGCCACCGCCTGGTCAGGCCTTTTTCTTTTTTTGGTAAATCAATTGTTAACTTCTTTATTCTGGTATAAATGTGCAGAGCACAGAAAAACGGAGAGAGAGAAGGTGTGCGCTCTGTCTCCGCTCTCGGGGGTCCCGGGCGTGTGTGGGGGTGTCTTCCTTTTCCCAGAGATGGTTTCTGCTGGAGAGTAGGAGGCACACGCAGAACTGACTGCTGTGAGGGGTCACAGGGGGTCACAGGGGCGAGTCCCCTCACACCCGACAGGCTTCCGTCGGCTCTGTGTCCCCAGGGAGCAGCGCCCTGTGCGCGCGCATTATCTTACTCTTTTTAACTTAATATTTTGGAAGGTTTTTTTTTTTTTTTTTTTACTATCAGCACAGATGGGTTTATTTCGTTTAAAGAGACTCTTCCTGACCTCAGCTGCAAGGTTTAAAAATGGTTATTGCCCCACGCTTTTGTTTTTTCTCGTGCTTGTTTACTCTGACGTGATGGGCGGAAGCACATGCTTTTCCCTTCCTCCGAGACGTGTGTGTCCACAGTGTGAGCGGGAGCTGGGGGCCCTGGGTAACCCACTAGGACCTAGTGACTAGCTAACGGCTGGGAGGGCTTCGTTCCGAAGTCCGCGCCTGCACTGTCCCCATCCGTGTCCCCAGCCACGGCCTGGCTTGCAGGGAGTACAGCACTTACTGAGAGTGTGCCTGAGTGCAGGGCGGACTCACACTGTCCCCTTGCCAGCTCAGGTCTCTCACATCCTCTGGAAAGCGGGGCAGGCTCTGGTCGCCTGCCCACGTGCAGTCCCAGGCTGGGCCGTTCCTGGGCTGAGCAGAGTCATGTGAAGGACCCTGGTTCACCTGGTCGGGGGCCTCCGACAAAACACGGTTCTTTACATGCCACTGAGCCAGGCTTCCGCAGCGGAGACTCTGTCCGTGTTGTCAGTTACCTGTGTACAGATGCCTCTCACGGTAACACTGGGAGTGAGGTCCTCAGCTACCTGTTGCTGGTGTTTCTGTCCCGTGGTGGGTCCTGGGGGCCATTATCTACGTCCCCATGTCCCGAATTGCTGTAGCTTGTTTTTTTATAGCTCGCTCTGAAATGGAAAGTGCAGTCTGTCCCACACATTGTGGTGCGAGGAGCAGCTGATGCCCCGAGACCAGGGTGCTGTGGCTGCTTCGAGCCGTTCCTAATGCAGGATCTCGTGGAAAACGCCCGTCTTTCTTTTTCAGAAGTACCCCGTGTTACCCTACTTGGTTTTGGTGTTGAAACAGTTCCTACTGCAGAGGGACCTTAACGAGGTGTTCACCGGCGGGATCGGCTCCTACAGCCTCTTCCTGATGGCCGTCAGCTTCCTGCAGGTGTGTGGGCGCCGACCCCTCAGACTGCCCTTGAGTCACTGGGAGAGGTTTAAGTCAGGCTCTTAACTGCCGTGTGTCCCTTGATGACTGGTGACTTTTCCCTGTCCACGGGGAACCTTTTTGTAACTTGACAAGGAAGTAAAAATTCCTAGGAAAGAATGTTTGTTGTTTTCAGTCCTGTATGTTCTAGTATTTTTGAGAGTCTTTTTAACACACCACAGGTGTGGCGTGGTTTCCGTAAGGGAAGGTAGTATTAGAAATGCCCGGAGGAGGAAAGTCCTGAGCACAGCTGAGCCTGTGCCCGGTGCTGGGTAGACCCGCCCGAGGGCGGAGCAGTGCGCAGCCTCGCTCCTGCCCTGTGTGTCTGTGTGGCGCTGTGTGCCCGCCAGCCGCCTGGTGCTGCTCGTGAGTCCAATGGGCCAGGCCACCCTGCCACACCCGAGGTGGTCCCCAGCCCGTCCTGCGCCGGCAGGCTGTAGTGTGGTCTCCATTACCTACCGACCACTCTGCTGACCCCAAAGCACGATCCACGCTGTCGTTTGTAGAGGTCACCCGTCATTTCTGACCCCCGCCTTCCTAAGCTAGAGAATCTTCAATGTAATTTCTTTTTTTTTTCTCCTTCTGGTTTTAGTTACATCCCAGGGAAGATGCTTGCATCCCCAATACAAACTATGGTGTTCTCTTAATAGAATTTTTTGAATTGTATGGACGACACTTCAATTATTTAAAGACCGGCATCCGGATAAAGGACGGTGGGTCGTACGTGGCCAAAGAGGAAGTGCAGAAAACCATGCTGGACGGCTACCGGCCCTCCATGCTGTACATCGAGGACCCGCTGCAGCCAGGTACTGCGCGCGGGGGCGGCGCCGTCGGGCCCAGAGTGCACTGGGGCTCAGAGAGAGAGACTGAAGGGTCACCTTTTAATTGTGGTCATTCTTTTTTTGTCGACATACTTCATAAGCAAACATATGAAAATAAACACACCTACACACACACACACACGAACACACACCAGAAAAACACTTGAAAACAAACACTCCCCTCCCAGGAAACCGTGTTGCCGACTTCCAGACTTCCAGGTGAGTTGGAAGTGGACCCCGTCCGACTCCTAAGGGCACAGGGCACGGGGGAAGGGTGTTAGCTGGGCAGGTTTGTGCAGTCCTCAGAGTGACGGCCATTTTCTTCTTTCTTGTGTTGTCATCTTGTGTTGAGTGCAGCCCATTGTCAGCCAGGGCTTTTTTATTTATTGCATTTATTGGGGTGACCTTGATTACTGAAACGTTCCAGGTTTCAGGTGTATAATCCATTATCTCTACACAGCTCTGTGTGTTCAGCACCCCAATTCAGGTCTCCTCCCGTCACCAGCTACCCCGCCCGCCCCTCCCTCCCCCGCCCCTCCCTCCGTGGTCGCCGTGCTGTGTCTGAGTCTGTGAGTTGAGCTGTTTTCCAGCCCCGGCTTTAGTGGGAGCACAGCCGCATAGCGCAGTCACGAGCAGAGGGTTCAGAGAGACAAGTGACTTTCCGTGCAGGTGCCTTCCTCTCTGATGCTGCACGGCTCCCCGTGCTCCTCGGCCAGGCGCTGGCTTGAGATTCAGGTGCCTTCCCCTCTAATGCTGCACGGCTCCCCGTGCTCGTCGGCCAGGCGCTGGCTTGAGATTCAGGTGCCTTCCTCTCTAATGCTGCACGGCCCCCCGTGCTCCTCGGCCAGGCGCTGGCTTGAGATTCTGGTGCCTTCCCCTTTAATGCTGCACGGCTCCCCGTGCTCCTCGGCCAGGCGCTGGCTTGAGATTCAGGTGCCTTCCCCTCTGATGCTGCACGGCTCCCCGTGCTCGTCGGCCAGGCGCTGGCTTGAGATTCAGGTGCCTTCCCCTCTGATGCTGCACGGCTCCCCGTGCTCCTCGGCCAGGCGCTGGCTTGAGATTCTGGTGCCTTCCCCTTTAATGCTGCACGGCCCCCCCGTGCTCGTCGGCCAGGCGCTGGCTTGAGAGGGAACAGAAACCGTGACCCTGCCAGGCTTGCATCAAGTGACGTCTGCTTGCTTGTCTCCTGGCCTTTCTGAGCCATCGTTTTCCCGGTTTAATTGCAAAGCATTTCAGTTCTGCATTACAGGACTTCAGTGAAATGCTTCTGGTCATTTGCTGTCATGTGTTAACTTCGAAAATGAGTGAGGAAAGGGAGTTAAGAGGTACCGTGGTTCCCTCGGAGCCTTTTCTGGCTTGTTGGGTGTCTCATAAACAGTTGTAGTTCTGCGTGTTTGTTCATTGAGAAGATGTTCCGTAGGAGCCTCCTCCACGTAAGGGACATCGAGCTTTTCCCGCTCGGTGGTCCTTGCTCTGTAGGAGCTCATCGTTTAGTGCGGGGGAGAGGCACACAGCCGACAGAAACCGAAGCTGTTTCTGAGATCACTCGGCTCCACCCTTAGGAGAGGACAGGCGGGTACTTTTGTTGGCAGGACTGTCTGTGGTGTTGTCCCTGGTAGGCCAGAACACGTCCAGTCATCTGTACCCCGTTATTCCTGCTTGCTTCGCGGCACGCACGCCAGCGCCTGGAGCACGTGTCAGCCAGCAGCCAGGTTCCGAGCGCAGCTCTGGGGGGACAGCGATCTCCCCTGGTGTCCCGGGAGAGGGCCGTGAGCTTTCAGTGCCCAGTAAGCAGCGGTCAAGCCCACTCTTACATGTGCATTTCCTTTCAAGGGAACGATGTGGGAAGGAGTTCGTACGGGGCCATGCAGGTGAAGCAGGCCTTTGATTATGCCTACGTTGTCTTGAGTCACGCTGTGTCACCCATCGCCAAGTACTATCCCAACAACGAGACAGAGAGGTAAAAGCTTAACCTGGGTCAGCCCAGTGTGTCAGTCGGTTGTGGCTTCTTACCCTCAAATGAATCTCTCTCTCTCTGTCTCTTAAATGCACACAGCATATTAGGTAGAATAATCAGAGTGACGGACGAGGTGGCCACGTATCGGGACTGGATATCCAAGCAGTGGGGCCTGCAGAACGGGCCGGAGCCTGTGTGCAACGGTGAGTCTCCCGTTCGCCGACTGGCTGGTGGGGCTTTTCTGGGTTGTGTGTGAGGGTTTCATGGGAAGAAACGGTCTCCAATCTGTGGCCCCCTTTCAGGAAACAGTGTGACCTTGATAGTCGATTCTCAGCAGTTAGACAAATGTAATAACAACCTCTCCGAAGAGAGCGAGGCCCTCGGGAAGTGCAGGAGCAAAGCCTCGGAGTCTCTCAGTAAACACTCGTCCAACTCGTCATCAGGTCCTGTGTCCTCGTCCTCCGCCACCCAGTCCAGCTCCAGTGACGTTGTAAGTAGGCAGGCCGGGCTGCTCCAGTCCTGGGCGCTGGGGAGGCCTGTTGTCGTGGGCGACTGTCTGGAGGGTGGCGGGGAGCTCATCTTCTGGTGTGTTGCTGGGTGAGTCTTCGCCATGCTGACCATTGTGGGGGTTCTCCACGTTGTATTGTCGTTTTCGAGCACAGCAGGAGGGGACGAGTGTTAGTGAGCTCCCGTCTGCACCAGCACTGGGCCCCACGCTCATGGGCACGTGCCTGTCACAGTCCGTTCTCTCCTCTGACACGCTTCCGTGTGACCACGGCCATGGACACCCTCCCCAGAGTGTGTGCTGTCCCCCGAGCGCAGGGTTGGACCAGTCACAAAGCCAGCACGTGGGGAAGTCGTGATTGGAGACTCACTGAATGCTCCCAGATGCATCCACACGTGTAACCCACCCCCTCATGAGACAGACCGTGCGCCCCCTCCGGGCGGGCTCCCTGGTGGGGCTTCCTGGCCGGTCCCTGCCACCCTCGGGCCGCCCGGTTGGGGTTTTCTCCACTGTCGGTCAGTTCTGCCTCTTGTAGGGTTTAAGTGGAACCATTGTGTATGTACTCTTTTGGATAAGGCTTTCCACTCAGTAATGTGTTTGAGCTTCTTGATTTAATTTTTACAGACTGAGACAGAATTCACCTAAAGCTTACCATTTAGAAATGTGTAGTTCATTCGTTTTTAGTGGACTCACAGTGGGGACAGCCAGCACTCGTCTAACTCAGACATTCCTGTCCCCTCGGCTTGGCTGGTCCTCACTGGGTTCTTAGTGTCAGTTGCACCTACAGTGACTCTTCCTTCTCAGGGTTCACTTTGAGTTCACTCAGGTGAGATCTACAGTGGGCCTACCCATTACTGGAATTTTGACTTTATGAGTCGTGTGACTTACAAAGTCATCTAATGTGGAAAGGACACAGCTTTATTGTTGACAAAGACCGTGCGTCTCAGTGGAGTCATAAATCCTCACATGCAGACCGGCCTGTGTGGCCCTTTGGTTCCTAGAGCAGAGTGTGGGGACAGTGCGGAGCTGGATGTCACAGACACAGTGGGACAGAAGCAGAGCTAGCCTGGGGAGGGAGCCTTAGGGACCGAACACGTGACCCAGAGACACCGGGGGCAGTGTGGGTGGGGGGGGGACCCGTGGGCAGAGCAGCAGACCCAGGCGGGCCACAAACAGGCAGGCCTTCCTCTCATCTCTGAGAAGTCCGCATCCCCAGGCTGTGTGTTGGGGGCTCCCTGAGTTGTCATCACAGAGTCTCAGAGATGGAGCCCCTGAGATCGGTCATTCTGTATTTGGTTGAAGACACTGATTCCGGGGCTGGGACCTGGGTCCCCACCCAGGACCCCGCTCCGTACGCTGTGCCGTGGTTTATTTCTGGAAACAAAGACGCCAATCAGTGGGCACTCCGTGAGCTCCTCTGAGGCTGACTAAGGAGGTCAGGCATGGCCAGGGGATTTAAGAATGAATGGAAACTTTCTGATAAAATAAGCCACTTTCAGTGTTGGAGGAAAACTTAAGCAGTTTGTTTTGTAAATTCCTGTGTGCTCTCTTAAACTCCCAGTGTTTAAATGTGGTCCAGGGATTGCTTAGCTGAAATTGTTTTCCTTTCTTAATATTGACTATCTAAATTATGAAAGTGTCACATTGTAACTCGTGTGGCTTGTGTTAGGATTCCGATGCAACACCATGCAAAACCCCAAAGCAGCTGCTCTGCCGTCCGTCTGCCGGGAACCGTGTGGGATCGCAGGACGTGTCCGTGGAGTCCTCGCAGGCAGGTGGGAAGACGCAGAGCACGCAGGCCACTAACACGTCCAACAGCGCCAACAAATCGCAGGTGCGTGGAACTCGGGTTTGTCATTGTTGGCATTCAGTACAAAATACTGACAATTTCTTACGTGTCTATTATATGTCTATATATACGCATCCTGGGTTTAAAGAAAACACTAGGGTAAAGAACAAACCTCTCTGTTCCCAGAGGTCCCAGAGCACGACAGCCTCTAGTGACAGGTGTGCTGAGTCCTAGGGGGACAGCACTGTAGCACGGACCCTGTGGGGACCTAGTGATTGGGCGTCATGAGTTGTCCATCCTAACTGCTCCTAGTCCAGAGTCAGCATAAAAATAGCATCCAGTGGCCCTGGCCGGTTGGCTCAGTGGTAGAGCGTCAGCCTGGCGTGCAGAAGTCCCGGGTTCGATTCCCGGCCAGGGCACACAGGAGAAGCGCCCATCTGCTTCTCCACCCCTCCCCCTCTCCTTCCTCTCTGTCTCTCTCTTCCCCTTCCGCAGCCAAGGCTCCATTGGAGCAAAGATGGCCCGGGCGCTGGGGATGGCTCCTTGGCCTCTGCCCCAGGCGCTGGAGTGGCTCTGGTTGCAACAGAGTGAGGCCCTGGAGGGACAGAGCATTGCCCCCTGGTGGGCAGAGCATCGCCCCCTGGTGGGTGTGCCAGGTGGATCCCGGTCGGGCACATGTGGGAGTCTGTCGGACTGTCTCTCCCCGTTTCCAGCTTCAGAAAAATACAAAAAACAAACAAAAAAATCGCATCCAGTTATGAAAAGGTTTCACTGTACTTGAAGTCAAGGCCTGCGCAGCACGGGTCTGGGAATCCAGCGTGCTGTTACAGTGTCACCTTCAGTACCTCTGGTGCAATGACCAGGCAGCGCCGGCCACATTCAGCTGTGTAGCATTAGCTTTGACTTGGAAAGGCCACACAGGGCCTCTAAGTTTTTTTTTGTTGCTGAAAAGTTTATTATTATGAGTAATGAATCAAAGTGGGGGAAGAAACCAGGCCGTCTTAGCCCCCGGCCTAGGCCGTTTGACCGGTCCCAGTGCCGTGGGACCCGGGGAGGCACTGGCCAGGAGAGAGCAACAGCTCTGCCAGTCACCTCCTCCTTCCGCTGACCAGCGGAATCTGCTTGACCTTTGCAGCCGTAGTCACGTGCAGCAGACAGGCTCACCTGGATGTGGCCATTAACGAGACAGGTGACAGCGGGGAGGAGCGATGTGGAGACCCTGGGCCTGGCAGCGCCTGTGCGCCCGCGCTGCGGGCCGTTTCCTTAGGGAAAGTTCATGTCCACCTGGGTTGAGAAGGTGGGGCGGCGGTGTGTATTTCTCTATTCCCAGCGCAGAATAACGTCAGGTGTAGAGCTTGTGGGACGGGACCCTGGAGTGTCGTTCGTGTTCGGCCCGCCCGATGGGTCAGCGCACCCCTGGTTCTGGTCCCAAGAGCTCCCCTGGCCCCACCCCGTGTTGGGTGGGCGTGGGCGCATGCGTACTGACGTGCTGACGCCTGTGCCGCTTCCTCCCTGCAGCACGGCCCGGCCCGGCTCTTCCGCGCCTCCAGCAAAGGCTTCCAGGGGACAGCTCAGACCAGCCACGGCCCCTTGATGACGAACAAGCAGCATCAGGGCAAGTCCAATAATCAGTATTTCCATGGCAAAAAGAGGAAACACAAGAGGGACGCCCCCCTGTCCGACCTCTGCAGATAGTCGGCGTGGTGCAAAGGACTGGCTTCTGCGGCAGTGACCACGCCCGGGACAGTTGCCTTGGGGACTCCTGGGACACGGTCAGGAGCCCGACGCTGTCCACGTGTTGATTTAGCGACTGCGTTTTTTCCCAGCTCGCCACAGAATGGATCATGAAGACTGACAGCTGCAAAAACAAAAAGCAAGCAAAAAAAAGGGGGGGGAGGCTGCTCATTTGATAAGTCATATGCTACAACAGGGTCTTTTAAGATTTAAAGCTTGAATCTAAAATAAATCTATTTCACATCGGCTTTATGCAGAGTTAGAGGGAATAGTCTTCTGTGGGGTGGGATCACAGGAAGGAAACAGAATTTCGGGGATCGTGGAGGAAGCCCAGGTTCCAAAGGGGAAAGGATATGTGCATGTTTTTTTAAAATATTTTTGCATATATTTACCATTTTATTGTGTGTATATATAGATGACCATATAGGAAATTGATATTTGTAATAGTGGATTTGTTAATACTTTTTACATAACATTACTGTTTAAATTGTAAACAGATTTTTCTCAGGATTAGTTTGCAAAATAATCTGAATTGTCATCTTAACATCCGCACGTAGGGAAGTGATTAGTTCTTACCTGATTTGTCTCCCTTGGCATTGGAATCGCGGGACAGGACCCTCGTGACCTGCTGCTGCGAATGTGTTCTCTCTCAAGAAAAGGTTTATGGTGGCAAATGACACTTCTTTTATTTTGTACAAACGAATATATATATCTGTACTATGTACTTTTGTGTAAACACTGAAAATTCTCTAGTCATCTCTGAAGATTAACTCGCAGCTGTTTTCTGTAGTGTTGTCGTCTGGATTTGTGTTTGTTTCCTTTGCGGTCTCTCTCTCTCTCTCTCTCTCTCTCTCTCTCTCTCTCTGGTGGGAAGAACCGCACGGCGTCTGGTCTCGATCCTGCCGCAGCGAGCCCTCGGGCCTCGCCGACCCCGCATGCCGGCGCCTGTCACCGTGTGCTGTGTGTGCTCGTGGTTCTTGTCTCTCTTTTTAAGATCCACGCTTAAACCGCTGTGGGAGAGAACACCCGTCAACAGCTTTAATGAAGTCATCCCCATGAAAACCGTCTTTCTTCCTCTCCCCTCTCTGCTGTTGGTGTCGTCGATCTTTCCAGATGAAATGGTCTTGGATAATGGGTCTGTTTTGTATTGCCTTATTGAGACCAAATACTCCTTGTCAGCCCAGTCTCTGTCCCCGCTCCTTCCGTGGAATCGTTCTCTCATGCATTAAAACGTTTTTAAACATTGGCTGGTTTCCAATCATACTGTAAATTTTGGTTGTGGTCAGCTTTGAGCGCCAACGAGATGTACAATTCTGCTGTTTGTCACACGTCGAGTTTGCAACTCGGGAATATTTATGATCGGGTTTAAGTGACATTTCTGACAGTGCTTTCTCACTGTGAACACGCTTATGTTTTAGCGTCCGTGTGCGTGGCTCACATACAAAGTACTGTTGGCTTTAAGGAATTTCTTTAATATACATTTATGAAGTACTAAAGACCAATCAGACCATTAATGGACACTTAGTGAAACATTTTATAAAGAAAATAATGCTCAAGTAAGACCAAAACCCAAAATGTCATCCCAGCAATCAACAGTTTTCAACATGTTTGTATTTTAATTCACAACCGGGAAATGTGTTCCAGACCGGGAAACTGACGATAATCCTGTGTGAACCGGGGGAGGTTTTAAATGTGATGTTCCTTTGACAATGTTTTAAATTTTAGAGTGACATTTTTATTCTGATCAGAATTTTTATCAAGGTGTCGAGCTTCTTGTGTTTCGAAACTAGATTTGTCATAACATATTGTGTGCATAATCGCAGTATTTATTTTTTAGGACTCTTGTGAATGTGTAGACTGACGTTTACTGCTAAGGGAACAATTATTTATAAAATAAAGTTAAATTCAGTATTAGCTGCCTACTTCAGACACCTCATCCTTGCGGAGCCCCATGTTACGTTGACCACACTGACCTTTTTTTTTTTTTTTTTTAAAGAACACCCTCATTGTTGGAAGTGAATGTATTCTTAGGGTGCGGCAATTAGTGTTCCAATAAGCATGTGATTTATTAAAGGTGGTGGTAGCGGGAAGATAATCTTGATTCCGTTGGGAATCTTAGGTTTTCGTAAATGTATTGGGAAAATAGTTTTTCCTGTACTGCTGAAGTTTCTTTTTGGTAAACAGTATCTTTCTAAGAGAAAAAAAGCATGAAGGAGCAATGGAGGCGCGCACACTTCCTCCGCCGACCAGCATTGTACTCGTGAATACTGTGTATCTTGCCGTGAACAGTACGGGAGCTGTTCGTTTTTCAATCTGAAGTAAAATACTTTCAAGAACTTTTAGTTTGCCTGCTTGTCTGTCTGTGTACATTTCATCTCTGTAGTGGGCTCCTCTTTTGTTTTGTTTTTTTAACTTTTTTTTCTTTTTTTTTTTTAGTTTTTCTACTTTGAAGATTTGGTGGACCTATCAGAAACAGGTCGTTTCATGACAGAAGCCCCTCCACACACACACCCCAAATCATAACCTTCCTGTGCTGGTGGGGCCCCCGGGAGCGGGAGGTACAATTCTGCCTCCCATGGGGACTTTTCTCTGGCGCTCGTGTCTGTGGACCTAGTCCATGTTGATGCTCCTTAGAGTCATAATAAACATTTCTGTACCGGCGTTCAGAGGTGCTGATGGGTCAAAGAGGTATTGGCACAAAACCGAGCGGTTCTGTTTTCGTGAGAAGAGTTAATGCCTTGTCCCCTCCCGTTTGGTTGGTGCCCATGAGGTGCCCGATTCTCATCATCTGTGTCTTGTTGGGAGAGTTGCCCATGGCTTCCCGATCTTGCTCTGACCCAGGGGATCAGCTGGCCTCACAAGCAGCTGCCCTCTGGTCTTCAGGATTAATGACCATGTGACCTACAGGTTTGTCCTATTTCGAGGATGTTTTCCCTTCGCTTGCATCTGGAACCTCCCATTAATATTTGGGGTTATTTGTTTCGACTCAGACATTCTTGGATCAGGTCTTCCCAGAGCAAAGCCCGGGCGGTTGGGAAAGCGTTTTTAACAGTCTTTCTCTTGAGAGTCTTCTATGTCCCTCCCCTGCGTAACAGTAAGTGTGAGCTGTGTCTGCCGTAACCCACGGACCAGAGTTTGAGTTTTCCAGAACTGTCACCGGGTCAGGAGAGCGTGACTCCTGGGAGTTTCAGGACCCTGTATTGTGGACAGTCGCTCAGTGCAGAGACTGCTCCCTAATGACTGGGGAGTGTGGTTAGCAAGGTCGCTCCGTCAGATCCCTTAGAAGTCACCCGTATCGGGTCTTACTGATAAGTTTTGTTGATATTTTTATTGGGTTCTGACTAGAGATCATCTCAGTTTGAATGCTGATGTAGAATTGTATCCACTTCTCCCGATAGACCACACTGTTGATTTCCTTAGTGTTGCAGTCACTAATTAGGAGTGTGGGGAGGAACATTGCCTCGCAATTAACTTCTCAAAAGTTAAATGCGCAGGTGTAACAACAGCCTGGCCAGTTAGAGCCGTGACACGTGTGAAAATGGGAAGATTAATGACCACAGCACTTTATTGTCATCCGCCGGTTCTTGCCGTCCTAGCTCATTAAACAAAGCAACGTTCTCATAAAGAAGTACTTTGTGAGCAGATCGTCCTGTAAATGGTTCTATTAAACTTAATTGAGTAGAAAAGCTATGCTTCCCAGTTACTCCTGATACGAATTTTCATCAGTGACATCATCCGTCTAGGGAAAAGGGTTCTGGAACGATGGAGCGTTGAAGTGCGAACAGACAGGGTGGTGGGGTTCAAATAATCTAACAACCGGTTCTCTGCCCTAATGACCATTTTAAGTATAAGAAAACAATATGCTGGAAGGGAGTTTATTATTTCATGCATTCAGTACTTAAATGAGAACAATAAAAGAGATACACTAAACTAGGTTATAAGAAAGAGTTTTAGCCTGACCTGTGGTGGCACAGTGGATAAAGTGTCAACCTGGAAATGCTGAGGTTGCCGGTTCAAAACCCTGGGCTTGCCTGGTCAAGGCACATATGGGAGTTGATGCTTCCTGCTCTTCCCCCCTTCTCTCTCTCTCTCTCTCTCTTTCTCCCCCCCTCTCTATAATGAATAAATAAAATCTTTAAAAAAAAGTTTTAAAATGTTATGGAAAAAATATTAAATAATACCTGACAAAAAACAATGAAACTGTCATTTAAGATATTTCCATGTCGCTTCTTGATTGGTGTCCTCACTTGCGATGTTTTCCCCCTACGGACGGAATGAACATTCCTTCGGGCGCTTAGAATGCGCTGTTGCGCAGGTGAACGTTAAAAAAGAGTAAGGAACATAAATGTGTGATTTCCACAGTGGGCGGCTGCCCAGGCGCCCACCTGAGAACTCTGATGACGAGGGCCATTTTAACAACCGGTTCGCCGAACTCAACCAAAATTAGGTATCGGTTCTGCCAAATTAGTGCGAACCGGCTAAATCCCACCACTGGTACAGGCAAGTTTGAGTGATTATTATGTGGAAGAGTGTTCACAGCTTCTAAACCTCAAGACTTTATTTAGTTAACAGCTATTTTGTCAAAACATTTATGGGCAGAATCAAAGTTCACGTTTATTACACAAGCTTTAATATGCTACTCGATGTTCAGCGTAACTAGGAGATGAGCCCGGTTTTACTACAGAAGGAAGTTCCTTGCACGGCTCGACAACCTGACATAACCCAGGGAGGCCTTTTTCCCCCACTGTGTCCTTGTGAGCTGTGTTGACTTTTACACTTGAGGCAGCTTACTTTCCATCAGAGATATAATGAGCTAAATAAATTGAATGTTGACAAAATTATTAACCAGAAGAATTGCCTAGAAACTCTACTGACCTATTTGCTATCCAGAATTAAATATGTACTTAGGGACAGTTGTTTTGTTTTTTTTAGTTAATAAGCTGCTAATGTTTATTTTACTCTTGAGTTTTTTGGTTTTTGTTTTTTTTTAAGTATGTGGCCTTTGCATTTTCTACTTAAGAGTGTGCGTTGTTGCCTGACCTGTGGTGGCGCAGTGGATAAAACATCAACCTGGAACACTGAGGTCGCTGGTTCAAAACCCTGGGCTTGCCTGGTCAAGGCACATATGGGAGTTGATGCTTCCTGCTCCTCCCCCCTTTCTCTCTCTCTCTCTCTCTCTCTCTCTCTCTTTCTGTCTCACTCTCCTCTCTAAAATGAATGAATAAATAAATAAAAATTTAAAAAAAAGTGTGCGTTGTTAAGTTCGACCTAGTCCATAGCCTACCAGCCGGAAGGGGAGGACCCTTCCGGAAGAGGTTGACGAGAGGGCTGGAGAAGACTGCACCTCCTCGGGTTGTTACCAGTGGGGGGGCACCCCCTGGGTTTGCTGGGAGAAATGGGAGCCGAGTCAAAGGGGACAGACGTCAGCAAGGCCGTCGGTGTGCATGTCGTATTGTCTTGACATTAATGTACGTTCTTGTGGTTCCCTGTGCCTCGCGCTGCTGTTCCTTGCAGCAGCGTCCCGTGGCCTGATGTCTGGGAAGGTCTCTACCAAAGAGACCGTCTGAATGAATTTGTTAAGGAGCCTGATTTTATCTTAAAAGGTGCTGTAGTAACAAGGGGTCATGACATGAAACAAACTGGTTGTTAACTGGCTGGTGAGTGGGTGGGTGGGTGGGTGGAGACCCACGGAAGGGTTCTCCTCGGAAGCCGGGGACTTGGGGAAGACTGTTCAGTCCTCGTCGCCTGTGCATTAGCCAACCCATACCTCTTCAGGGGAGATGACTGGTTATCAGCCACGTTCCTCTGAGTTTAAATGTATCTTCCCCTTTCCGCTCGGGTTCTGTGCAATTCATAGCTGTTCCCTAAATCCTGTCATGATTACCTTTGGTGACAACTGATGACACTATGTCTCTTTGTCCATACACGTCACCATCTGCTAAATGTCAGATTCCCCCTCTCTCTTGACTTTTATTGATTGACATTTTCAGGAGTCACTTTTAAAATAAGTCTTTTGGGAAGTCCTGTAATCCTGACATCATCCAAAGACTTGTTACACCATTCCCACCGCTAAAAGCACCGTTTTATCCTACGCACAAGCGTTGAGGCAGCGGCCAGCGTAGTTTCTGGATATAAGACATGAGATAAACACTTTTTTAAGCAGTGTATACATAGATACCTATGTTTAGAAGTTTGGTGAACCCGTGTTTGTTTTGTAATAACCTTTTTATTTATTTCCTCTGACCAGCACTGCCTTCCGTGTTAAGTGTGGACTCCTGGGAGGTGCCGGAGGTCTGAATCATCCTGACAGCTTCTCCAGCCTCGTCTAGTTACCGCTGCAGAGGCACTAAAGAATTTACCAGGAAAGAAAAAAGAGAGATTTGATGCAAATGATTTATGAAATCTCGACATTTCCTGAGGCCCTATCACTGGGCACCGGTTATCAATCTGATGAATGAATTTTACTCCTGGAAGCATTTTTTTTTTTTAACAATGATTTCTTCAAAGATGTCAATTGTTTGCCTTGAAATTTTTATAAATTGCGTTTCTGCACACAGCTGTACCCCCGCCCTCGTGCTTACCTCGTGCTGGGTTTATTATTCATAATCTGCCTTTCAATAAAGGCTTTGTGCTTTCCCCTGCCTTCCGAGCCTCTGGTGTGAGCCTGTATGTGGAACCTGCATGGCTACTTTTTCGTAATTTATCTCGTAATTCTAAAGACGGCCCTGTTTAGACAAGGAGAGCTTTTCTCTTGCTGTCCATAGAAGGCATTTCTCTGGGTTTGCCTCCTTGTTGATGCTGGTGGTGTCGTGGGTGGAGGCCTCAGAGACTGTTTATCCCTCCTGCCCAGGTCCTGGTCCAAGGTATCCACTGGCCTCCCCACCGCCGCCACCAGGCTGGACACTGACTCCCCTAGAATTCGGCTCTTTGCAGATGCCAACCCGGTTTCGTCCTCTGCTTTAACGCACGGGGTTCTGCTTGCTGTCCTGAGAAACGGGGCTGCTCCGCCAACAGGTTCGCCGTGCAGACTGTTGGGGTTGTGAAGAGATTTGCTCCCCCAAAGATCAGAGGAAGCGGGACCCGTAGCCCGGGGCAACCGAACCACTTTTCAGAGTTCGGCCTGCGGGGCGGGGGGGGGGGGGGGGGGGCGGAGCTGGCGGTCCCACAGCTGGGCCCACCCAGGTCGTCTGCGGCCGGATGGACTCCCACCTGGGCTCAGGGTGAGGAGGAGCCCCGACCCCTGCCCGCCCCAGCGCGCTCACGGATGATGTTCTCTTTCAATAAGAAGCACACACCTGTTCACTAGGTTTCTCAAATGGTGAATTAGAGAATGAACACAAGACAGGCAGTTTCGTCCATCCGCCCCCCCCCCCGCCCCCGCAGAGAGCGAACTTAATGATCCCTCAGCCGACAGCAAAGGCCTGTTCCGTTGTGAAGGAGTGCAAGTCACGTGTGAGCACCCGAGTAAAAGCAGCTCATGGCCCTGCACCCCCTCGTCCCCTGAGCTCCCTAAAGCGAGTCGCTTTGATGTTTGGGGATGTATCCCAGATTTTTAAAAAGGCATTTCTATCCCTAGCCATGCCTGTACCCCTGTACTTTCAGGGGGCCCTCTCCGCTTTGACACAGGGGGTATCACATGGTCGGGCTGTGCCACTCCGTGCCTCATTGGAGAGCTCTCCCCTGTCACCACAGAGATCTGTGTGCCCCTGGACTCAGGCAGACTGACCTGCAAAGAGCTTCGCTCAGTCACCTGGTCAGGCGCCCCCTGGGGGATGTGCAGTACCTTCAAGCTTATCTTGAATAGGGATTTGATACAGTGCTGCTGTTTGCAAGCGCTTTCCTTCCAAAGTGATTTATTTAAAAAAAAAAGAAAAAAAAAAGGTTCTTTCAGTATCTTGTTTTAGGTGTCTCTTCACCAATTGCTTTGAGAAGGTTCATCTTCTGATACACTTTCCAGGACTGAAATGTTGCAGAGGCCACCCGGCCATCTGCAACCACACCCCTTTTCTCCCTTCCTAGTTTTTAGAAAACACAGCCCTGCGACAAAACATGAAGAAATAAAAATCAGTTATATTGATCATTCCGCACCACTTGCCCCCTCCAACTTGATCTTTTCATTTTTTTTTTTTTTTTCTGAAGCTGGAAACGGGGAGAGACAGACAGACTCCCGCATGCGCCCGACCGGGATCCACCCGGCACACCCACCAGGGGCGACGCTCTGCCCACCAGGGGGCGATGCTCTGCCCCTCCGGGGCGTCGCTCTGCCGCGACCAGAGCCACTCTAGCGCCTGGGGCAGAGGCCAAGGAGCCATCCCCAGCGCCCGGGCCATCTTTGCTCCAATGGAGCCTTGGCTGCGGGAGGGGAAGAGAGAGAGAGGAAGGAGGGGGTGGGGGTGGAGAAGCAAATGGGCGCTTCTCCTATGTGCCCTGGCCGGGAATCGAACCCGGGTCCCCCGCATACCAGGCCGACGCTCTACCGCTGAGCCAACCGGCCAGGGCCGATCTTTCCATTTGAAGACTCTTCAGTAATGGCCACCACTAAAACTGAGACCCTCCCTGAGGCCTGGCCTGTTGCTAGCGCAGTGGCTAGAGCATCGGCCTGGAAACTTGAGGTCGCTGGTTCAAAACCCTGGGCTTGCCTGGTCAAGGCACATATGACAAGCAATCAATGAACAACTAAAGCGAGGCAACTATAAGTTGATCTTCTCTTTTCCCCCGCCTCGATCTCTCCTCTCTCTCTGTAAAATCGATCAATAAAATATTTTTAAAGAAAGAAAGAAAAACTCTCCCTTAAAATAAGGTATCTGTCTTAAAGTAGGAGGGACCGTCCAGCAAGCGCCAAGGGGAACTGTGGTGAGAAGAAGGGTCTAACTCCTGTGGGTCGGAGAAAGCAGGGCTGTCCTGACTTCCACTGGGAACAGCCGCCTGAAAGTTTCATTGGAAAAAAAGAATAAAGGCAGCTATGGGGAATTCCAGACAGCAGTCCCCCTCGTCCTGAGGAGCTGTGTGTTGTCATTCCAGAAGATACTTTCTTTGAAATGACTGCCTTGGGCGCTCATTATGCGACTGTAGAATTTCCTCTGTGATAATAATGGCTATTCATTAGTGCCCAGCAAAGTCTGTTATGAGATGTCCTGTGTTTACCAGGTGAGTTTAGGAATGCAACAACTTGGGACCATTTTTCACCTTTTAAGTAAAATGCTTTAGTTATACTTTCTTGCTGGTCAAACAAAATAAAAAACAAAACATTTAAAACTCCAACCAAACTAATTTGTCAAATCCATTTGGGAAATAGCATTAGTGTGTGTGTGTGTGTGTGTGTGTGTGTGTGTGTGTGTGTGTGTGTGTGTTTATTTCTAAAGCAAGTAACTAACTCCTACTAACTCCTACTTGAAAACATGGGATTAGCCCTGGCTGGCTGGCTCAGTGGTAGAGCATCGGCCCAGTGTGTGGACCCGGCGTATGGATGTCCTGGGTTTGATTACTGGTCAGGGCACATAGGAGAAGCGACCATCTGCTTCTCCACCCCTCCTACTTCTCCTCCCTAGCGCTCTCTCTCTCTCTCTCTCTCTCTCTCTCTCTCTCCCCCTGCCTCCCACAGCCATGGCTTGATTGGAGTGAGTTGACCCTGGGCACTGAGGATGGCTCTTGCCTCAGGCACTAAAAAAATGACTCAGTTGTGAGCAAAAGAGCATCTCCCCCTAGTGGGCTCTCCCGGTGGATGCTGGTGGGGGCACATATGGCAGTCTGTCTCTCTGCCTCCCCTCCTCTCACTAAAATAAAATTAAAAAAAAAAAAAGAAAGAAAACATGGGATTAAAATGCTGTTGAAGAGAAACCCATTAGCGATTTTAAAATGTCAATGTTTAATGCCAACAATAGACTGAAAGGGAAGGAGAGGGTTGTTAAAAGTATCAAGTGGCCTATTTACTTGGTGTATCAATTTTCAAAAGAGCTACTGCCCACTCTGGGTTGCAAACCACTTTTGTACTTAAATCGCTCAACGAGCCTCAGTCGGGGTCTGTCCTCAGCAACAACGTGGCTTTGCACGAGCCCTCAGACTAGCTGTGAAGTGGGTTACGTCATCCCGCATCTGCGCTGTTATTATTCTTTTAATCCAAATCAAGAAAACCGCTTTCACCTGGACAGGCAGGCCATCTCCCCAGGAAGGTGAGGAGACAAGGCCACACACCACCTGTGGAAATGGAAACGTGTGTGTGTGGGGGGGGGGGCAAGCAGGGTCCAGCTGCGGGGGAGCGGGGGGGCCAGACGGCACTGGGCCCGCCAAGTCAGTGACAGCAGGTGACAGGGTGTGGAGGAGTGTCTTGGTCATTTAAAGACAAACAGTTGTAAAAGTTTGTCTCATACCCCTTGCCTGTATTCTCTTCCCCGAGGCCTAGTTTGGGTTGGGGGTGAGGGGTGGCTTGTTTACCTCCCTGTCCCTGAATAACATCTCTAATAACACTTTCTGATTCTTAGTTCTGGACATTGTGTTCACCCCCCACCGCCCGGAGCTGGGGGTCCTCCAGCTGCCACCGCTGCCCTGACGTGAACAGGAGGGCGTGTTCCCCGTTCTCCGGACTGGACGCCGAGCTGTGGGATAAAATGACTCCCTTTCTGCACAAGTCCTCCCCACCCCAACCCCACCCCACCGGCCAGGTATTTTGTTTTTAGTTTCCCACACACTTAACGAATTCACCCTCCACCACGCTGACAGCTCTCCCAGGCTCTCCAAGCTCAGGGGCAGCGGGTCTGCTAACACTTTTGTCTCTTCAGAGACATCTCTCCCAGGCTTCCGACCAGCTGGGCCTGGTGCTCACCCGGCTCCCTGGTCTCGCCCCAGCTCTGCCTGGAGATGCCCCGCACTGGTGCGGTCCCGTTTGCCCCGTGTTTTCCTGAGCTCTCTCTTTCCCTCGAGGTCCAACCCTTCCCAGGAGCTTTCCTGGGGCGGGGAAGGTGCGCACGCTGTCAACACCTGCGAACGTCTTTGTTCTTTGCTTAGGCCCACGTGTAGTCAGTCTGGCTGGATGAGGACTTCTCAGCTGGGCACCTTTCCCCTCCAGCCTTTGAAAGCGTAGCCTCATGACTCCCAGCCTCGTGAGAAAAGCTAGTTGTAACCCCCGCTCCCTTGAACTTTTAGCAGCTGCCCTTTGGTTCCCAAGGTTCCTACGGAAATGAGCTGGGGCTGTTTCCGCCCGTTGGTCCGGGCACGGGGTGGCACCGGCCCTTTGGGACGGGCACTGCATGTGTGTCCCTCGGTCCTGGGAAATCTTGAATTCTGGTTTTCGTTTCCCTCCCCAGTTTTCTCAGGAGCTCCGCAACTATTCAGATACTGGGTTTCCCTCTCTCTTCTTTCCTATCTTCTGTCTCTGACTTTTTTTAAAATTTTTATTTAACTTGACTTTCCAGTCCTTTCTATTGATTTTTTTTTTTTTTAATTTCTGCGGGGTGTTCCTTGTTTAAAAACAAACAAACAAAAAACAACTAGTATTCTATTTGCCTTCATGGTGGCAATATATTTTTTGACTCTGCAAAGATAGGAGAGATGTGGTTAGGTGTTGGTCTGCCTGCACGGTCCCTGGGAACTTCGTTTGCTTGTCTTGGACGCTCTGTTTGGGGTTGGGGGCTTCCTGTAGATTCCTTGTGTGGCCTGGGTGTCTGCACCTGTGTAAGCATGGGGCCCAGCAATGGCCCTTCCTCAGATGGCATCCAGTCCATGCGAGGCCACCTATGGAAGAAGACACCCCCTGCCCGTCGAAAGTGCCGCCCGCCATTCACTAAGCTCCCCTGGGTTCGCAAGGGCGCAGGCTCGCAGAGCCTGCCCAGGGCCAGGGTCTCTGGGAGTGGGATGCCAACCGGTTTCGGAAAGCAGGCTCTCAGAGCTCGCTACCCAGGCTGATCGGAGGACCTGACAGACGGCATTGGTATCCCCCGGGGGGCTATGGAGGAGGTGAACTCTGGGAGCCATGCCAGACCTGCTGAACCGGAAACTCAAGCTGGGCCCAGCCCTGTGACTTTGCTACCAGGCCCCGGGCGGCCCTGATATTGGCTCCACTTGGAGAATCACTGAGGACTGAGCCGGCCTCACGGCCAGGCCGCTGAGGTGACCGAGGTGACCGCAGCCCAGGTGATGGGGCTGTCTGGGCAGGGAAGCGTGAGCAGTGCAGCAAGAGGTGTGTTTAACTCACTCTCTTCAGCTGTTTTCCCGCTCCTGTTGGGAGAGGAGGTCATAGGTGTGCGTAATGATGACACATGGGACACTGCGAAGAGCTGAGAGCTCCTGGTGCTGTGAAGGGGCCAGCGGGGAGAGCACACGGCCCAGCAGGGCCATCTCACACCCAGGGGCTCCCCCTTCCTCCTCAGAATGGACTGTGGCCGCAGGCGGCCACCTCTGGGCCGAGGGGCTCACTGCTCTGACGCACACAGGTGCGTTCTGCTGAGGGGTAGGTGGGGCCCCGTGCAGGCGTTGGCTTCGACGAGGACCAGGTGTGCCCATCACCATGTTCATCCTGGCACGGGGGAGTCCCAGCTGCTCACGTCTACCCCAGCGAGCCCTCAGGACAGAGCAGCAGCCTTGGCGGGGAAGTGGCTCCATCCCAGAGTCTGGGGCCTCCTCCCCCGCTCCCTGCAGTGGGAATCAGATACTCACCTTCCAGCATTCCACCCTCTGCTTCCTCAGCACCCTTCCAAAGTAGGTGGCCTCTGGGCTGGGCTCCGCTGTGAGGTCACGGCTGTGACACAGCCAGGGGGTCCCCTCTAAGGTCAGCTGTGGTAGCTGGCTCCAGGACCTCTCCACAGGGTTCTGAGTGGACCTAGAGCTTGTCCACTCTGCCGGTCATAGGGTCACCTGGGTGCTTGTGAAACTGTAGACTCCCGGGACTTTCTCCCCTGGTGCTCTGGCCAGGGCCACCCAGGTCGGACCTGAGAAATGGACTTAGCAGTGGCACACGTGGTCCTCGTCAGCAAAGCAGGTGCCCTGGGTCCTCGGTGGGCACAAGTGCGCTTTGCACAAGTGGGGAGGGAGAGACTCGTGAAGGTCTATGGTCCTGATTATCGCTGCAGCCTGTGTCCTTTGTCCCGCCCAGTGGTGACTCAGGAGTGCTCTCCTGCTCACCCAGCCTGGGTGCCTCGGAACAGGACAACCGATGTATGTATATTTTTTCCTGCCAGCTCTGGGGCCCCACCCACCCTGGGTTGTGAGAAGCAGTGAGTGAAGTCATGACGAGGTTGTGACACCTACTTTCTTAGGCCAGCTTTGTCTTCCTGGTGTCAGAACCGACAGGTGGATAAAAGGTGGACCCACGGGGGGGGGGGGTGCAGGGGGTGAGGAGGGGGCGTGCCCAAGGCTCCCACCGCCTGACCCTCTTGGAAACCTGAGTGGGACAGCACTTTTCTACCCCAAGCTTCCTTCATCTCTGCAGGAGGACATTCGCTTGCAGAGTATGGATCCTTCTAGAAACGGGGCATACTGGAGTAGGAGAGGATCCGGGGCGGCCAGTGTTTGCTAGAAAGTGTTTCCCTGCGGGGCAAGGCAGCAGCCGGAGCTGCAAACACCTGCCTGACTTTGAGAACACAGGTTTGAAGAGGTTTTATTTCCTGCCTGGGTTCCGAGGTGCCCAGCTTTGCCTTCCACCCTGACCTGGGCAGGTGGGCGGGCCTGTGTGGGTGTTCGTGCGTTTCAACATTTCTGGTGAAAACTGAGCAGGATGGTGGCAGATGGTGCCGGAATGGGGGACGCGGCGTCAAGGGCGCCTCTCCTTGCCGCCCACCTCGCGGGCGACAGCGGCGGCGGCCCGGGGCTGGGCTGGGCTGGGCTGCGCTGGACCGGACCCCGACCACCAGCGGGGGGCGCCTGCGGCCACGCCGTCCCTGCCCGCACCGCCGGATCCCGCCCGTGGGCGGTGCGCGCTGACACTCAGGCAGCGGGGACGCACGGGCCGAGGCCGCCGAGGGAGCAGCAGGGCAGGTGAGCGCTGCAGGGACCCCGCGGGGGCGGCGCGGCCGCAGGGCCGATGGCGCGCGCGCCGCGGGTGGGGGGTGCGCGGCGGCCGGGATGCGCGTATCTGTGGGCTCCTAGCCCCGCGCCGCAGGGCCCCAGCCGTGGAGGGTTGAGCCGGCCCCTCCCTCGGCTTCCCTCCCAGGCTGGAGATGGGGGGACAGCGGCGGGATGCCGGCTCCGTGGGACCGCAGCCCTGCCCCCTGCAATCAGGCGGACCGAAGCCTGGGGTGGTCTCTCAGAGGTCCCCTCGGCCCTCTGTCCCCCGCCCCCCCGCAGGGCCCTTGTCCGGGAATGTGCCTAGATAGGGCCCCAGCTGGCAGGACAAAACGGGGACCAGTGCCACTGTCCCGACCAGAAGGCAGACCTGGTGGAGGGACATGGCTCTGTGTCCACCCCCCCCCCCCACCCCGGCCCAGGCCCGCACCCTCGCGGCTCTATTGGAAAGCTCTGTGGCTTATGATGGCGGAGAGGGGCAGTTTCCCAGACACTGACGGGCAGTGCGGTGGGGGCCACCCTGGAGGGTCCGTATACAGATGACCCTGGAGCAACAGGGGTTTGAGCTGCTAGGGTCCACTTACATGCGGGTTTTTCTCAGTAAACGCTGCCAGCCCACTGCATTCCCCAGGCAGGCTTTGCATCTTGGATTCAGTGGAGGGCAGATGGAAAACGGTCTTTCTGACTCGGGACCCCGGTGGTTGGAATCAGGGTGGGGGAGGGCTGGCGAGCTGTGTGCCTCGTCCTGACCCAGGGCCTTGCTCAGCACTGCTTCTCACGGGGGACTGAGCACCCTGGGATTTTGGTATTGGATGCCACAGTACTGTAGTCAAGTTTTGCCAGGAGTCAAAAGTTTATATATGCGATTTTCCCACTGTGTGGGCGTGGGTGCCCCTAACCCCCTCCCCCCTGGGTCAGGGGTCAACTGTCGTCTGTGTAAAGTAAGAACAGCTCAAGGGGAGAAGACTGAGTGAGGGCAAGGCTGGGGCTTGGAGCAATCCAGCCACAGCGGCCAGCGAGCAGGACCCCTCCCTAGCGGAAAGGGTGTGTGTGTGTGTGTGTGTGTGTGTGTGTGTGTGTGTGACAGTGGGTAGACGCTGGCCCCTGACTTGAAGCCCCATTGGGGGAAACCCAGACCTAACCTCTCCTACGATGGAAATGGGCAGAGGTGGTGACTGAGCCTGGTGGGAGGTGGGGTGTGTGGCCTGGAGGTGTCCTCTCTCCAGGCTTATACCTTGGGTCCCTGCTCTCAAAGGCCAGGAACCCGTGTTCTGAGTCCCAGACCCAAAGCTGGAAATGCGTCTGGGTCCCATTGCTAGAAGTAGATAGATCCTCTAAGATCAGGACCATAGATGCCCGATCAGACCATCGACGCCCGATCAGACCATCGACGCCCGATCAGACCGTAGACGCCCGATCAGACCGTAGACGCCCGATCAGACCATCGACGCCCGATCAGACCGTAGACGCCCGATCAGACCATCGACGCCCGATCAGACCATCGACGCCCGATCAGACCGTAGACGCCCGATCAGACCATCGACGCCCGATCAGACCATCGACGCCCGATCAGACCATAGATGCCCGATCAGACCATAGACGCCCGATCAGACCATCGACGCCCTGGGTGGTTGAGCTGTGCCTTTGACGGCCGGGCCTGGACACCGGGGTCCCTGCGGCATGCTGAAACCTGGTCCAGGGGGGTGTGCACGGAGGTAGGAGTGAGTGAATGACCCGCCGGCCTGCAGTGGTCTCAGGAACAACGGGCAGGCCGGGGCTTGTGGCAGTCTGTCCCTGCTATCCACGTGGGCCAGCGCCCTTGCAGAGGAGGGAAGCTGGTCTGCTGTGGATCCTGAGCTTGGAGCGGGGTGGGGGTGGTCAGGGAGGGTAGACCCCAGGTACGATGAAGAGCCCCACAGGAGTGGCCGGCTGGGTATGGGGACTAGAGGTGGACAGCCTCACGCACGGAGAGTCGGGTCCCCGGGGGGTCTTTTGGAGCTGCACCCTCCCCACCCAAGGGCTGAATGCTCAGGGCCCTCAGATGCTGGGTCCTCTTCCGTCAGCCCTCGGACTTTCTGTGGTGGGTACGCCGGGGCCTTTTATGGGGGGGGGGAGGCAGGGAACCCTCCAGTTTCCGAGGCCAGATGGCTTACAAAGCCCGGGTCTCCCCTTTCATTGTTTCATCCTGTGAATTGAGGGCAGAATGAGGGGCCACATGCACAGGTGGGAAAGCTGATGTCATCCAAGGTCTGGTAGCAAGTTAGGCCCGGGGCCAGGATGGGGCCTGGCCTCTGGCTTTCCCATGGTCCTGGCGGAGTCCTCTGCATAACCGTTTGGGAGCCAACCTCACCTGAGCAGGCGGCGTCTCAAGTGGGCCTGTTAAGTCCTCCCCCAAGGGAAAACACACTGCCTGCCCACCTCCCTGCCCACACGTCCCTTCCTCCTGTTCCTGCCCCACACCTGGGGGGTGCTCTGGGGCTCTGCTGCTGACTACCACCTCTGAACCTCCTTTCTCTGTTGTTGGGCAGAAGGGGGCTGCTGATGGGTGACAAGGACTTAGTTGACTCCAACAGAGGAGCCTCCAAGTGGCGTCCCTGTGCCTGGGTGGGGGTTGGAGATGTGCTAGGCATGGTCCCTGCCTTCCTGAGCCTGCGAGCCAATAGGAGGGACAAAGTGGCTGCACCTTGACCCCAAGCACTCTGGAGAGAGGCTCACACAGGGGCACCAGTCCACACTGTGCCCCGAGGAGGGTGGGGAGGAGCGTTCACTGGGGTGTCTTGGAGGAGTTTGTTGACAGGTCCTTCTACTTATTCACACTTTCTGTATCTTCACAATTGTCTATAATCAGGAGGAAAAGCAAAACTTGATTCCTTTTCTGTTTGTTCTGGGGAAGGTTTAAGAGCAGCTCTGTTGGTTTGAAATGTGGCATTGGGTTTACAGGTGGGGCTGGGAGACCGTGTAAACTTCTGAATTCAATAGGGGGGCCCGTGGGAAGGTCCCAGGATTTTGAGGTGTTTCAGTACCAATTAGCCTCAAAACCTCGCAGAGCGGCCTGGACCTTGGGCACAGGAGCTGCTCATTGGCATGTCACCTCTCCCTGCGTCTGCTGGCATCTGTGGCTTGCGGCCAGCTGTCAGAGAGCCATCTGATGGGGGCTGGCCTCAGGTGGATAGGAGCCAGGATGATGACGGCCCCTCTCCATGGGGGGGCCAGGCCAGGGGTGACAGTGACAAGGTTGATGGGAGTCTCCAGGCCCTGAGCCACCTCCACTTGGTTCCCGATAGGCACCTCCTCCTCTTTGCAGCATTGCTGTGTGACCCCCGAGTCCTGGGCCCCGCTGTGGGCCCTCTCCCTCCCCCTCCCGCCGCTGCTGTGCCCTCCTTCTGCAAAGCCTTCCCTCCAGGGCAGCCCCCCCTGGGTCTTAGGACAGGCTCAGTGCTCAGCCCCCTCTTGGACAGTTGACCTCAGGGGTGCCCTTTGGTGCTGGTGGTCCTGTGGGTCAGGGACACGGCCTGGGACCCATCTAACTTCAGAATCTGGTTCTAGGGCATGTGCCTTTCTCTGCTTGTTGGACATGGGCATTTGGGCCTGGATTGTCAGTCTTAAGAGGGGGAAAGGAAGGCAGGAGCTGCTGCCCCCCCCAGCCCTGCACAGCCCTCTCTGCCCCCCCCCCCCCAGCGTGTACAGAGGAAGCTGGCAGGGCCCCTCAGGGTGGGGGGCTGGGCACTGGGCCAGGTGCAGGGTGCTGGCCGCCCAGCCAGTGTGTACTTGGGGCAGGGGCGCCGTTCCTTCAGGTGATGACCACCTGCTGGGTGAGCAGCGGGCCAGCTGTTTGCAGAAGGCGTGGTGTTTTCAGTTATTAACGACCATGGCTGTTATTTGTTGAGGTCTGATGTATGAAGGACAGGAACTTGGGCTCTTTCTTGAGGGAACCCCCTGGACTGGAGTCCCAGCTCCACACTCTCTAGCCACGTGACTTGGGGCAAGTGCTTCAGCTTCCTCCAGCTTCCGTTTCTCATGTATAAAAATGGAGACGCTAAGGATGCTTACCTCAGAGGCCAAGGAGCGGTGTCAGGTGACAGGGAGCCAGAGACACGACAGCCAGAGGCAGCAGGCGAACTTCGGCGGAAGGACCCTGTAGAGAGGGCGTTATTGGGACAGTTGGTGAAATGGGTTATAGACTGTAGATTATTGTGCCCATATGAAATGACCTATGACTATTTATATGGGCCCTTGTTCTTAGGAAGAACGCCCTGAAGTACTGGGGTTAGAGAGACATAGTATAAGCATCCCACTCTCAAACAGTGGAGAGAAATAACTATCCACAGGTAATAAAATGAGGCAAAATGGTACAAATAGGCAAGTTAGGGCTAAAAAGTTTTGGTGCATTCTTTGTACTTTTTCTGAATGTTTGCAATTACTTCAAAATACAAAGTTTGAAAACAATACCACCCCCCCAAAAAAATATTAAAAAATATAAAGTAGGCCCTGGCTAGTCGGCTCAGTGGTAGAGCATCGGCCCAGCGTGTGGATGTTCCGGGCTCGATTCAAATTTGGTCAGGGCACACAGGAGAAGCACCCATCTGCTTCTCCACCCCTCCTCCTCTCGCCTGTCTCTTTCTCTCTCTCTCCCTCTCTTCTACTCCCTTCCTGCAGCCATGGCTCAATTGGAGTGAGTTGGCCCTGGGCACTGAGGATGGCTCCATGGCCTCAGCCTCAGGTGCTAAAAAAAAAAATGGCTCCAGTTGCAACAGAGCAATGGCCCCAGATGGGCAGAATATTGCCCCATACTGGGCTTGCAGGGTGGATCCCGGTTGGGGTGCATGTAGGAATCCGTCTTTGCCTCCCCTCCTATTGCTAAATTAAAAAGTAAATAAATAAAGCAATGCCCAAATAATGGTGTGAATGAAATGACATTAATTCATGTTACTTAGGACAGTGCCCACACTCAGTGACCATTAGCTGTTCTATTACTGTTGCTTTTATCATTTGTGTGGGCAGTGTGTGTCCGATCTCACTGTCACAGTAACCTGTGTAATTTCCCCATTTTTTAGATGACCTAATTGAAGCCCAGAGAGGTTAAGGGGTTTGCTCAGGGCCACACAGCAGTGAGTCCAGAGCACTGATAGGAGACCTGCTTAAAGTTTTAGATTGGTTGCCAGCATCTGAAACCATGAGATTTTACATAACAACCCAGATTTCTGGTTTCCGTGCTTGCTTGGAGGGCCTGCAGCGCTGAGTGGCAGCTCCTGCTCCTTACATACTGGGCCCCAGTCCCCACCCGGCCAGCGGCCTCACTTGCTGATGTCCCATCTGGACTCTAGGGGCTCCACATTTGCTGTCCTGGGGAAGTACCATTGTACACCTGATCCCAGGGTGTCAGGGCCCAAGACGTGGGTCTTCCCTTCCCCTAAGAGGCCCCCACCTTGTACTCTCCCCTCCCCCACCTGCTCTTCCATTCAGAGGGTGCTGCACAACATGGGGGGAGGGCTTTTCTGGAGCTCCGCCCACATGTGGGAGGGGCTGGGCTGCAGGGGATAAGGAGGACAAGGTAGGGGTGGAGCCTGAGGCTTTGTGGCCCTGTCACATCCCTAGTCCTCCCTGGGTCCCGCCCACTGCCCTCAGTGGGGCACCTGGCTCTTCAGAAGGGGTGCTGGGTGGTGTGCTCACTGCCCCAGGAGGAGGGTGGAGGAGGCACTCACCAAGGGGCCCCCAGGCTGCAGTCTTGTCTGGGTTTGGTGTGTGGAGGTGGGCAGTTTTCTTCTCTCTTTCAGCCTCTGGTAGCTTCCTCTGTAAAATGGGGCTCTCCTGCCCCCCTGGAGGGCTCTTGGAAGGAGTGGAGCGAAGGGGGGGGGGCGCTCTGTAAGTGGCCGTGAGGACTTCCTGCCATGTTTGGCCTCTGGTTTGGCTCCAGCCTGGGTGCAGGGGCCGTAGATGCTGGGGAGGGGGAGGAGGAGGAGGAGGAAAGAGCGAATGGGTACAGGTGATGGGGGCTGTGGGCGAGGGCT
This sequence comes from Saccopteryx leptura, assembly GCF_036850995.1. Lineage (NCBI taxonomy): Eukaryota > Metazoa > Chordata > Mammalia > Chiroptera > Emballonuridae > Saccopteryx > Saccopteryx leptura. Next base: position 5,153,633 of record NC_089511.1, read on the forward strand.
GGCCAGGCCTGTAGGCATGCCTTCTATCCCCATCTCACGGTGAAGGTAGGGACACTGAGGCTCAGAGAGGCAGCGTGGCCCCCAGAGGTCCTGCAGCCAGGAGCGTCTGTCTCCTGGGCCCCCGCTCTGCGCTCCACTCCTGGGGACGGGGAGGAACCCACCTCCCCCTTTACCTTTGAACGGCTGCAGAAATGATTCACCTTTATAACTGAAAAATCAGAAAACCTAACCAATCTAGGGGGAAACACCCAGAATCTGTGCTCTTTGAAGGAGTCCGTTAACATCCTGGTGTACATCTTTCTGGGTGGCTTTTTTTTTTTTTTTTTTTAACATATGACCGTAAAAAACATTGAGCATCCCAGTTTCTTCGCTGCCGTCTGAGGAAGTGCCATCCGTCCAGCTGGCCCAGGCTGTCAGTGGGGTCCTGGGTGTTCTGGACAGACCTGGCTTCTGCCAGCATGTGGTCCGCGAGGAGCCTGGTTGATTTGCTCTGTCCCTGTTGCTGGTCATCTCGGTTGTTTCTGTGCCGCTGCGGTCTGAGCGCGGCGCTGTGGAGCTGGTAGCCGAGTCCTTGCATACAACGGGGGTTCTTTGTGAAAGGGTCCATTAAGATGGGTCTGTTTCTCAACTTGGTGCGACCCGCAGACTGGATGCGGGTTTGCGGGCGTGGAGGTCCTCGAGCTCTCCGTGGCCCCGGGTAAACGGCTTTGCGGTCAGAGGATGAGACGTGGAGGCTCCCACGAGAGGGTTCTGCTGGGAGAGGAGTTAAGACGCTGTGCCCGGGCTGGTACTGGAAGCCATTAAGCTCCTTTGGGGGAGGTGGATGGAGGGGGAGGAGGAGGTGGCGGAAGGTTTTCCACGCTGGGAGGTGACGGTGGAGTCTGCAGCCCTGCACGGGCGCCTGCGTTTCCTCCGCCAGTCCTGCTGGTGCGCAGGCTGGGAACGGGCACGGGGAGCCGGTGGACCCTGGTTGTGTCGGTACCAGCTCTGAGACCTGGGTGAATCGACTTCCCCTTCTGCCACACATCCGTCCCCTGTAGGAAGGGGGCTGAAAAGGATCCTGTGGGTACGTGAGACTCAAAGGAGACCCCTGATACCGGAGTTATGGAGTTATTCGACGCGGTTTCAGTATTGCGTTATGGAAAAATGAAACGTAGCAAAGGAAGACAGAGGAGCTGTGACCACCGCCACGGGCCCCTCCTGTCGCTGCCCTGGTTTGTTCTCAGCTCTTGGCCAACCTGGGGTCATCTCTGGGTCCCCCAGACGTCCCCTCCAGACCTCGTACTGCTTTGCGGAAGCTGTGGGATTCATTCCTAAAACAACGTTCTTTAAGATCATAGCTATTCTATATATATATATATATATCAGCGTTCAATATATATTTTCAGTTTTTTAGAGTCAAGATCCGAATGAGGTCTAGGTAATGAGGTGGTGTGATGTCTCAGGTCTTAGCTGTAGGATTGAAACCATTTGTCCTCTCCTGTGCCATGCTTCTGCTTGGAGGTTGGGTCCCTTTTCCTGTAGAGTCCCCTATCGTGTGTAACACGTCCCTTATCCCCTGAACCTTCTTTAAATTGGTAGTTGTATCGGGAGGCTTGCTCTAATTCAGTGTTGATTTTTTCCCCCTCTGCATAAGAGTACGTTGGCGGTGGGGTTACAAACTTCTGGGATGTTGACACTGCCTGGTTGCATTTTTGGGGGGTCATGCTGGCAGCCAGTGATGTTCAGTTGAGGCTTAAAGGAGCAGTCTTTTTTTTTTTTTTTTTCAGTGATCATAAAATTCCGTTTCACCTGGTGACGGGCTGCTGACTTTGACCTTGTGGTCTTGGCTAGAGAGACCTGCCTCTCTCGGGCCGTTGTGTTTTCTATAGCTTTTCTCTACTGTTGCTGAATTACATGGTGGTGTGTTTCACTAGAGAAATTGAACACAGCCATGACAAGAACAAAACGCAATTAAAACAGTAGCAGATTCGAGCCGCCTCGTGATAACTCCTCTAAGATTGGGAGGATATTCTTCCAGATTTTCTGGAATGTGAAAACACACATGCACGCACACGCACACGCACACACATCTGCGATATCTTTAGATGAATAAGAGACGGCCCTTCTCGTCGTTCCAAGGGCTGCCGCTCTCAGGGCCTGGCATCTCCCCTTCCAGGATCCACGGGGCGGGGCGGGGCGGGTCCTCCTCCCTGCCCTTCTGCAGCTTGCATCTGCTGGGCGTGGGGAAGGACAGGCGTCCGCTGGTGTCACCCAGCTGCCAGGATTTTCAAAGGGAAACAAGGCCTTGGGGTTGGCAGAGCCGTTGCTTTCACATCTGTTGTTTTAGCATTCTCTGCTGTTACTCAACACGCTGCCTGACCCGGGCTGCCCCTTCCCTTAGCCAGAGCCCCGTTGCCCAGGCTTGGCCGAGGCGGGGGCTGTGGGAGCCATGGAGCCAGTCCCCAGCCCTCAGGCGGGCTGTGCCAACACGAGGTAGAGTTGTTCATCTCTCTTCTCTAAGGTTGTGGAAGTGGGACAGAAACCATCCTGGAAATGTCTACACAGAAGGGGCAGCCGCTATGTGGGTGGGGGCTGAAGCTGTTAGCAGAGGTGCTGTTTACCCGGCACACGTGTATCTGTGGAGGGGCTCAGAGGCTCACACCGCCACCCCGGAGCACCTCCCGCGATTGGCAGTCCAGAGGCCCTCGTTCTGTGCTATAACTTGTAACTGACCCCAGAGGGCCCCTCTACTCTGGAAACTCAAGTTTCCTGCCTGTTCAGAGAAAGGGCAAAGGAGAGCCCTACCATGTGTTCCCAGCCTGGGAAGGGAAGGGACCCGGCACACCCCCTGAACACCGAGGAGGTGAGTGGATGCATTGGAATGTATCCCCACCCCCACTGTGAAACATCAGTCTGGGGCCTTGAGGCTGAGCCTGTCTCAGCGAGGCGCTCCCAGGGCGGGGTGAGCGCGCCAGGACGCACGCACGCACGCACGCACGCACGCACGCACATGGCTAGCTGTCCCGCGTGCGCTCTGCGTTTCTCTGGGTTCTCACTGGGAGAGTCTGGGTGCCGGTTGATTTGGTAGAAATGTCATGAGGGTGTCTTGAGTGCCCGTGTGGGGAGAGGTGACCCTCACTCACTCCTGAGCAGGTGACAGGGAAGATGAGTCCAGCCTGGACCGAGGCTGGGGGACCCGCTTCCATGATAGCAGGTTGGTGCTGGCTTTGGCAGGAGGCCTCCGCCCCTTGCCACAAGTGCGCTCGCAACGTGGTGGCTGGCTTTCCCCCACCGGCTGATCCAGCAGGGAGCATGGACCTCAGAGGCCCCACGCTGTGTTTCTGCAATATTTTGTTGGTCATCTAGGTGCTGTGGGAGGGACTGTGCAGGGGCGTGAATGGCAGGAGGTCTGGGTCGTTGGAGGCTGCCTGGGAGACTGACCACCCCAGGGTCCCCCAGATCACGTCCTACCAGCCTAGTGACTGACAGCATTCTTCCTTCACATAGTTTAAACAAAAGCTCCAGGATTGAATTTCATGGGACCAGTCTGAGTCCCCTTCCCGTTTCTCAGAGGACCCTGGGGGATCGGTTTCCCATAGGAACAGGGAACTGTCACCAGAGTGGAAGGAAGGTCACAGTAGTATATATCCACTATGGAGAGGCCTGTGGCCCAGGGGAGATGATGATGGGGGCAATGGGGAAGGCTTCCTGGAAGAGGTGGCATTTGCACTTTTCTTGGCAGGATGTATAGCATTTTCACCATTCCAGGTGGCAGAAAGGCATGGAGGAGAGAGGTCACTGGGTAGCAGGGTCAGGGCCATCAGGATGGAATGACGGGTTGGGCCAGGCATGGGGGGGTCAGGAGGAGGAGCCAGGATTTGGCTCAGGAGGCACCGTGAAGCGAAGGAAGGTTGTTGACCAAGGAGAGCACGTCATCCAGCCAGGAACTAGGATGTGGAACTGAGAGAACACCCGTCGTCTGGCTTCCCTTGTCTGCCAGTTTTAAGTGAGCTCTTCCTACACGCCTTGCTCACGTCCCACTGAACCCTCACAGCCTCCCAGGGATTTGAATGACGTTGTCCTGACTTTTGGCTCCACCCCCTTGCTTCCCAGGCCCTTCTAGTCTGCTGCCTGACCCTGATCCCAGTGGGGAAACTGAGGCCTGGCAAAGCAGAAGGGGAGCTGGGGTTTGCGTCCGGTCCGGGCCTTGTGGGACGCGGGGCTGCCAGGTTCTCCGAGGGCTCCGGCTGTTTGGAATAGGGACTGCAAACGTGGGCCGTGGCCCAGCACCAGCTCCGGGCAGCTGTGACATGCAGAGGCCGCGGACGAGGCTGCAGAGCTTGCACCCCTCAGAGATGGATGACCCCCCCCCCCAGCTATGTGGGTGGGAAACTGAGGCCCAGGGCCTGTGTGTGAGTGGCAGAGCCAGGCGAGGCTCCGTGCCAGGCCGCTCTCGCCCTAATTGCTCATTATAAGGATACATTTACTCTTCCCTGCCTCCAACCGTCGTCTCGGGGCTTCTAATGGAGGTTTTTTGGTGCTTGATTTATTTTCACTTTTTGAAAATTGTTCCAGCTTAAAGCTTCCAGTTTCCATGAAGTCATTGGAGCCAGGAGCCTAGCTGACAGTTCCCCGCCCCCCACCCCTGTTGAGGGCTCGGCTGCAGCTAGCTGGGAGGGGGCCCCCACGCACCCCTGGAGGCGCTGGGCCGAGGCTCTGCTGCCCCCGCCGTCGCCGCCGCGGAGCAGGAAGTTGTGGGTCCCAGATGTGACTCACTCGCATTAGGTAGCCGGGAGACAGAGCCCTCACATGTGTGAGGCTGGATGCTGGCTGAGGGGGCGGGCAAGGGCCGGGCCACCTCCAAGCCGGCTCTGACCCTGGCCCGGCTGCCCAGGAGCCCTGGAGGAGAGCCAGGTAAGCCGGGGTGCGGGGACAGGGTGCCGTCTGTGCCCGCGGCCCGGCCCTGAGGGGACCATTGGGCGACAGCCCCTCCGGGCTGGGCAGTGGATGGCCAGGGTCTGGGCTGGGGGCAGGGCGGGGGAGGAGGCGCTCAGAAGCTCCTGGCCAGATGGCTGGGCGGGGTGGGTCCCGGATGAAGGACCAGAGACAAGTTGTCACCGGCATTTTGTGGCCGCCAGAGGTGCCGTGGCTACCGTGGTGTCAGTTTGGTCGGCCCGTTCTGCCTAGAACTCTGTGCCCGACAGCTTCTCAGAGCCCACGTTGCTCGCCAAGCTGTAATTTACATGTCCAAGTGCATGTTGCTTTCCTCAGTGACTGAAGTCCAGCCAGGGAAGGACCAGCGAGTTTATTTTACTCAGTGAAGAAAATAAACGAAAGGCCCACACACTGGCAGGGAGGGGTGCGTGCTGAGCCCGAGAACCAGGGTGCCCGGAGAAACGCACTGGCCTCCCTTTCCATCCAGCCCCTCCGGCCTGGGGCCCCGGGACCCCGGGACCGGTGTGGATCATCGCGAGTGGGTCCTTCCTCCTTCCGGATCTTTCTGCATGCTCACCAAACACATGTGCACAGACCCAGCAGGAAGCGGGGGCCTCTTCCCTGTCACCGTGTGGCATGCAGGACAGTGGGCACTGAGGGCTTCCTCTGTGACCAGCCCCAGGGGGAGAGGCCCGAGGAGGCAGGAAAGCAGAGTGCTGAGCTGGGCTCCCAGCGACAGGCCCCCTGGGCCTGAGGCCTGGACCGGCGCCCGTGTCCCGGCTGGCTCTGCCTGCTGTGTGGAATGGCTGGGTGACCGTGGGCGGCCACTAGCTCTCTGGGCCTCAGAGTGCAGGTGGGCGATGTGAGGGGTGCCCAGACTGGCCTTGCTCCTGTAGGGACCTGCTCGTCTGGGGACCCCTGGGGGGGGCGGTAGCCTGTGTGTGCGTCAGCATGTTCAAAACACGCTCCGTGCTGACTGTAATGTGTTTCAGACGGAAAAAAACCCTGTCCATGGGACCTTGAATGTGTGACTTCGTGACTGTGTTTTTGCCCCGGACAAGGTTGAAATACTACAATGAAAAGTGAGGACATTTGAGAGGAAGTGTGTGTGTGGGGGGGGGGCAGGCTGGCAGGAAGTGCAGGGTCTGCGGGGTGCCGTCTTGGGGGGCCTTCTCGGCACCCTCCTCTCCGCCCTGTCTGCAGTCTGCCCACCTCTCGCTGGGCCCTGGGCTTTCTGGGGGCCCATGGCTATGGGTGTGAGGTGTGGGTGTGCAGGAGGGAGGGGAGGCCCCGGGATTGCTCCGGATTCTTGGCCCTCGGGAGGGCAGGTGTGAGCTCGGGGGTGGGGGAAGAGTCTCCTGTGGAATTTTAGGGAGAAAGAGGTGGCCGTTTTCTTGGGGTAGGGGCATTGAGGAGTGCGATGGGGCTGGCGTGGGGCCTCCAGCAGCTCTTGGGCTCTGCAAGGAGACAGAGGTCCGACCTGGTGTCACTTTGGGGAGTGCCACCCCTCTTTACAGTGTGTAACTATGGCTTTAATCCAGTTAAAGCCAGCGTGTGTGGCAGGCACCTTCTGCCCCAGCTCCCAGAGAAGATAGAGACCCAGGGGGCACTGTCTTGTCCTGGTCACAGGGAGTGGGTTTCCGGGGTGTCCACTCACAGCACCTCCTGGGGGAACTGCCACGTGTGAGGTCAGGACCCTGTGCCTGTCTGTGGGGAGGCTAGGCGGGACGAGGCCCAACAGGGGCTCTGGGTGGTTTTGAAGGGTGGCTGCGGGGGGCTGGCTCTCACTGGCAGAGGGCGGGCTCAGGCTCCTCTGCAGAAGGGGCCCCTGGTCTGCGCTCCCCGCGGGGCGGCTGGGGCTGAGTTGGGGCCCTGTGTTCTCAGACATGCTCTCGAGTCCGGCCTCAGCCGGGAGGTAGGTGATCGACCCTTTGGGGTTTGCATAATGAGCCATCCCACCAGCTCCAGGGATCACAGAGAGGGGGCTGGTGGCCATCTCTCAGCGCCCCCCTCCTGTGCTGGAGGAGGAGGGGGTGGGCACCTTCACACAAGCCGATGGCAGCTTTGCCCAGTCGCGGCAGCCATCGCTTATCCTGCTGGAAAGTTCCAGGACCTCTGAGGGAGCAGGCGGCGCGGTCACCCTGGACCCCTCCCTCAGAGCAGCCGAGTCCGGCCTTTCATGGGTCTCAGCTCAGGGTGGGGGGTTGCTGACAGCGGACCTTTGGGGCGTTTGCTTAAACACCTATGCAGCTGCTCTGGCCAGATAGCTCAGTTGGTTAGAGCATCGTCCCAAAGCACAGAGGTTGCTGGTTTGATCCCTGGTCAGAGCACATACAGGAACAGATTGGTGTTCTCAGGCCTGCCTGTCTGCCTGCCTGCCTGTCTGTCTGCCTGTCTGTCTGTCTGCCTGCCTCTCCCCCCCGCCCAGTTCACTGGGGCTGGGTTGCGGTGAGGGCATGAGCCCACCACATCTGAACAGCAGCCAGAGCGGCAGAGGCCTCTGGAGGCCGTGGGGCCCAGCAGCGAGCCGGGAGCGTGGGGGAGGCGAGCGGGCCTCTGGCATCCGCGCAGTGGTAGCTCTGTCCCCAGAGTGTCCGGTGCTGGTAGGGGCAAGGGAGGAGATGCACATTCTGCACCTGGCGTGGGAGCCACTGACCAAGGGGGGTGCTTGTCATCGCCGGTGTGTGGTGTGTGGTGGCGCTGCTCTGCTCTGTCCTGCCTCGGGTGGGAGGGCGGACATGTCAGGGGTGGGTCCCTGGGAGGGGAGGGACCCTTTGAGGGGAGGGTGGGCAGGGCCAGGTGAGGGGCCTCCCTGGCAGCCTGCGCCCCAGGCTAATCCTCACTCCTCAGTTTCCTCATCTGTAGAATGGCAGCGCCCGGGGGAGTTAAAGGCATGAGAAACATGTCCCAGGCGTCTGAGCCCAGCACGCTCAGGCCTAGGGCTTCCCTCCTGCCATGGGGCCCTCTGCCACCTCCTACCTTACTTGCCCACCTGTGGCCCCGCCCTTCCCCCCGCCCCCTGAGGCGTGCCCACCTGATACTCATCAGCATCCAGCTCCACCTGCCACTGCCCACGGATTTCACAGCTGGCCGCGTCACAGCTGGGCACTGTCCAATGCTGGGCGCACACCTGGGGTTCCCATGCGCCCCACCCCGCCCTGGAAACCCTGTAGGTGTTGGTGCGGCGGGTGGTGAGCCTTGGGCCAGAGGTGGGCTCAGCTTCTCTTTGGTGACTTTCCTCCTGTGACACTTGGGACCATCCTTTCTCCAGCCCTCTGCTGATGATCTCTTTGACAGGTCTGTTTATTTTTATTTTTTTATTGAATGTATTGGGGCGACATTGGTTTATAAAACTATACGGGTGTCAGGTGCACAGTCCCACAGTATATCCCCTGTACGTTCACTGCGCGTTCACCACCCAAGCCAAGTCCCTCCACCCCCCTCTCCCCCCCCCTCCACCCCCCTCTCCCCCCCTCCACCCCCCTCTCCCCCCCTCCACCCCCCTCTCCCCCCCTCCACCCCCCTCTCCCCCCCCTCCACCGCCCCCACCCCGTTCCTCCTACAATTCCCACGCTGTTGTCTGTGTCTGTACATTTTTTCCTTTGCTTAATCCCTTCCCCTGTTCACCCTGCCTCTCTGACAGCCGTCAGTCTGTTCTCTGTGTCTGTGAGTCAGTTTCTGTTCGGTTTATTTTGTTCATTAGCCTCCACATGTAAGTGGAATCATATGGTACTTGTCTCTCTCCGACTGGCTTATTTCACTTGGCATCAGGCTCTCCAGGACCATCCATGCTGTCGCAAAGGGTAAGACTTCCTTCCCTGTAATAGCTGAGTCGTATTCCATTGTGTAAACAGACCACAGCTCTTTTTTTTTTTTTTTTTACAGAGACAGAGAAAGAGAGTCAGAGAGAGGGATAGACAGGGACAGACAGACAGGAATGGAGAGATGAGAAGCATCAATTATTAGTTTTTCGTTGTGTGTTGCAACACCTTAGTTGTTCACTGATTGCTTTCTCATATGTACCTTGGCCGTGGGGCTACAGCAGACCGAGTGACCCTTTGCTCAAGCCAGCGACCTTGGGTCCAAGCTGGTGAGCTTTGCTCAAACCAGATGAGCCTGTGCTCAAGTTGGTGACCTCGGGGTTTCAAACCTGGGTCCTCCACAGCCCAGTCCGACGCTCTATCCACTGCGCCACCGCCTGGTCAGGCAGACCACAGCTGTTCTATGCACTCATCTGCTGAGGGGCACCTGGGCTGCTCCCATGTCCTGGCGACTGTGAGTGACGCTGCAGTGAACATGCCTGTCTTCTTTCGAGTCAGTGTTTTGGGTGTCTTTGGACATGCAGTATTCCCAGAAGTGGGATTGCTGGGTCACAAGGCGGTTCCATGTTTAGTTAACAAGTCTATTTCACAGGTGTTTTCTGAGCACCAACCCGAGTGCTGTGCTGGGGTGGTCAACCCGAGCTGACCTGTTGTTGAGATGGACGGACGGCTGATTCCCACCCGGAAGTAGCGGGAATCAGTTTCCCTCCCTCTGGTGCCGCTGACTTGGGTCAGTGGTTTCTGATGTCGCTGACTGGCTTCGCAGGGGGAGGTCCAGGATCCTGGGGTGCAGCTGTTCTCTGCACGGATAGGGAAATTGAGGCCCAGAGGGCTGCACAGCCTCGGGGCTGGTGTGAGTTTCAGGGAGGGGGGACTGTAAGGGAGGCATATTCCCCTCGGTTTCAGTGCAGGGGGTGTGTACTGGGGACCAGTGGCCGCGCCCTCCCGGCCTGGGCAGGCGGACCCCCTGCCATCTCCCTGCCGTGCAGGCGTGGGCTCTCCAGGGTGTGCCTGTCCCTGCTCCCAGCCCCCCAGCCCACCGTCCCTGTCTCCCTGCAGCCCCTCCCACTGGCGGAGGAGGAGACCTTGGAGGTTTAGTGTGGGCCCTGGGCTAATGGGGTGTCCTCTTTGGAGACATCCAGACCCCCTGGAGTCGTTGCTCAGGTCCCCGGGGGAGCGGGTGCCTCGGTGCCAGGCAGGGCCTGGGGAGCAGCTCCTCTGCATTCCTTTGACAGGTCCCCCTTTCTGGGCAGGAGGGCAAGAGGAGAGCAGTGCCTTTTCTTGGGGGCTGGCAAGACGTGAGACTGAGCCCCTGGGGCCTCGAGTGCGTCCCCAGTGCCTGCTGGGGGCGGGGTTTCTCCGGCTGCCTCTGTGTGAAGCCCTGAGTCTTTGGTACCATTTCCAGTCTGTTCGGTGAGTGAGGAAACGGAGGCCCAGAGAGGTTACTGAGCACACCCCGGGTCACACAGCCCCTCTGCTGTGGACCTAAGGTTCGTACCTGTTTGATCTCAGAGCCAGTGCTCCTGCCCAGTAGGCTCTCCTGCCTCCCCTACCGCCTGGCCTGCTGTTGCCCACCTGGCATTTCCCCCTCGCGGGGCTCATTTATTACACATCTCTGTGCCCCCCCACCACCACCATGCGCTCTGCGAGGGACCCCCACGTGTTGCTGGTTGTGATGTCAGCACCTGTCTGGGTACCCGGCCCGGCAGGAGCCCAGGGAGCGCTTCCTGGTTGGATGGGCGTGTGGGGGCCCAGGGCACCTGGTTCCCTCCGGCAGAGACAGCACAGCAAGGTCCAGGCTGGCCCCTGCCACGGGCAGTTTCTGGACTTACGAGTTTTTGTAGCCGGGAGGTCATCTCTCTGCCAGGCAGGCTGGGGAGTGGGGGACGCTTTTATTCCCGCTGTGCAGGGGAGAACCGAGTCCCGAGAGGCGGGTGTCCTGCCGGAGCTCCTGCAGAGAAGACTGGGGATGGCGGGGCTGGGGCCCGGCCCTGGTTCCTGGCGCGGCGCAGGCTGTATTTGACCCAGTCCGTGCCGTTTGGGGTCTGAGTGTCCCATGTGTGCCAGGCAGTATTGGAGCCTAGAAGCTGGACAGCGTGTGGCCAGACGTCAGCCTGGGGGGACGTGTCACCTCACCAGGCAGTGGCAGGCCGGGCGCCTGGGGTGCTGAGGATGGCTCTGCATCCCAATGAGGTGGGGGTCAGGTGGCCCTCCTGGAGGAGGTGGCAGCTGAGCGTGGCTCGGAAGGGTGGGCAGGAGTCCGCCAGGCAGAGGGAGTTTGGGGGTGGGAAGGTAGGCCATGCTTTTAGGCTGCCAGAGCCTAGAGTCCGGGTGGGGCTTGTTTGGGGAACCGAAATCAGTCAAATCGCACAGCCCCGAAGAAGGCCTTGGGAGCTCTGGAGGGCTTTCCTGGCCAGCGGTGAGCAGGACCGGGTGGTCTGTTCTGGGGGTTCTGGGCAGGTGCGGGGGGCCCTGGTGGGGCCTTGGGTTTAGGGGAGGTGGGGCGCTGTGGGCTGAGACCCCATCATGGCCCTCTGCATGCCCAGCCTGACCCTGGCTCGGGGACGCAGGGGCTTGTGGAAGGAAGGAGAGTGACCGGAGGCGGCAGCTCCAGGGCCGCCTGGGGGGAGGGCCTCCCCAGCGCAGCCGCTGTGTGTGTGCCGCTCCGGAAACCGGGCTGTGGTTGGGGGGTGGCCGGCTGGGGCCGCTTCCCTGCAGGAGGGCTCTTCCGGCTCCTCCGGGCCTTACCGGGCAGTCCCGCCCCCCGCGTGTCCTCACAGCCTCGCTCCGCGCTCAGGAAGCTGTGGGGACGTGGGGGACGTGGGGGACGTGGGGGACGCGGGGTCCGGGCCGCCGGCGTTAGGATTGTGGGGAAGGGTGCTGCAGGAGCCCATCCGGGGGCCTCCGCCCGAGGCCTGCCTCCAGGGGCACCGGGATGGGCTCCATGAATGGCCAGGCGGGAAGGAACCCCCCACGGTCTGCTGGGTTCTGGGCGGGGTGCTTCCCCGCGGACCTGTCTGTGGTTAGCTTGCCTGCTCGTCTGAATGGGGCGGGCCCTCGCAGACCCTCAACCTTTCCTGCCCCAGGAGGGTGGGGGTGGTGGGGGGCCCAGTGGGGACTCTGCCTCCTGACAGACAGTCAGCCCAGGGCTTTGCCCATGGCAGGTGGGGAGACTGAGGCAGGGGCCACCTCCCCGCCTTGCAGGGGAGAGGCAGGAAGTGGCAGGAGGCTCTTTCCTGCTCGCTCTTCTCCAGGGCACTTCTCCTCCCCGAACTGAAAGCTGCCAGGGCGGGGCTGGCCCCCCCACCAACACCATGTGCTCACCCAGCCCAGCCCCTGGGCAGGTGGATGTGGGGGCGTGGCGAGCTCCCCAGGCTGCCGGAAAAGGGGAGCATAGTGGTCTCTGGGGGCACCGTGGCCCAGGAAGTCTTCTTGGGGGAGAAGCTCCAAACTGACTCTTGGAGACGCCAAAGTCAGCGTTTGCCAAAGAGGGTGCATTAGGGATTCCGCGCCAACAGCGCCTGGGTGATGTTGAGCCCGTTCATTCAGCGAGTGTCTACGGACTCGACTCCAACTCGCACTCACACTGCCTGTGAGCGACCGGACGCTGGGGTGGGGGTGTGGCTAGGTCTGATCGCTGCTCGTGGCCCGCTGTGGGGCAGAGCACGTCTCAGGAAGTGCAGGTGCAGGGTTCAGAAGGAGCTGGGGCTTTGGAGGGAAGCAGGTCTGGGTTTGAATCTCAGTTTGGCTGCTTCCCCGCTGGGGGGCTTTGGACAAGTAGGTTAGGATCCTGGTGTTGCTGCCCCGGCTGGAAATAGAGCGAGAGCCACCCTGTCCCCACCCTGGAGGTCAGGACGGAGGGACCTTGCCCCCGCTGTCCCCAGCCGGGGCTCACTTCCGTGGAGGCTCTCAGAGGCTGACTGTCGGGGAAGCTCTCAGAGACTGACCTGCTGGTTTTCTGCCGCCCTTATCTCTCTGGTTGGGTTCAGAGGTCGCAGAGTGTGTCTGGAGGGCTGGATGTTATGTTTTCTCTCCTGTCGGGGGGATCTTGAGGGCTTGGGGTGAGGACCAGATGCCGCCTGGGAGGGAGTTCTCTCTGGCTCAGACCGACAGCCCCCCAACCCCTGTCCCCAGCTGACAGCCGCTCCCTCCGAGACCTGACCAGGCACCGAGGGGGGTGCTGCTGCACGTGGCCCCAGAAAGCAGTCCTGAGGTGCTGACCGCTGCTCTGTCTACCCCTGGAGGCGAGGCCACTTCCAGGGTAGAGTGGGGAGCCTGCCTGGGTGACCTCTCCAGCGCTGTGGCGTGTGACAGGTGGCGGGCGGGGGCAAGGTCTGGGCTCACTGCCAATCTGACAGTATTTGTCCTCTCGACCTGGTCCTCCGTGCCTGGTGCAGCCTCAGCCTGCTTCACCCCATTGAGCCCTCTCAACGTCCTGGGTGGTCAGAATGCCACTCTCCCCTGTTTCCAAATGGGAAACCAAGGCACAGAGGGTAGGTAACTTTCTCATGATCATGCAGCTTAGACATCATGGACCTAAGATTTGTTCTTTCTTTTTCTTCTTCTCTCTCTCTCTCTCTCTCTTTCTTTCTTGCTTTCTTTTTAAAGATTTTGTTTATTCATTTTAGGGGAGGGGGGGGGAGAGAGAGAGAGAGAGAGAGAAAAGGAGGGGAGGAGAAGGAAGCATCAACTTGTGGTTGCTTCTCATATGTGCCTTGACCAGGCAAGCCCACAGCCCGGGGTTTTGAACCTGTGACCTCAGCATTCTGGGTTGACGCTCTATCCACTGTGTCACCACAGGCCAGGCTGTTTTTTTCTTTTTCTTTTTTTTAAAAAGCATTTTAACGTACTTTTATATATATACACATATATGTATCTCTGCACCCCCCCCCCCCAACAAACATGCCAGGAAGACTTTTCATGTTGACATATTAAACTTACAGTTAACTTTCACCTGTCGCCTTCTATTGTCCTTTGAGTTTTTCTGCTGGTGTCTTTAATTTTTACTTTAGTTGGAAAACCACTTCCTTGAGGTGTGATGGACACACAGAAAGCTGGACTCACTTAAGGTGCACAACTGCATAGGCGTGGCCATGAGTTCGCCCGGGAAGCCACCACCCTATGCTCTGCCACACATCTTTCCTCACCTCCAAAAGTTTCCCTTCACTCTGCTGTTTTTGTTGTGATAACACATAAAGCTGACCCTCTTGGAAAAAAAAATTTAAAGTCTACGATATGGTGTTGTGAACTATAGATGCTATGTCTATATACCGTAGATGCTGGTTTTTCTATTAAAAACTTAAAAAAAAAAAAAAAGATTGCACAAGTTCCATTCTGACAGTAGACACGGAAACCGGAGGTAAATGCAGGATGATTTGTTCGCTGTTGGAGCTCCCGGGTGGGCGCTCCCGTGTTCCGGTTCCATCCCTCTCCGTTCCAGTGGTCGCTGTGGCCACGTGGATTTATTTTTACCGGATCCTTCTGGACGGTATGGTTCTAGCTCCTGCATGCTTTTTGACAGCTGCATGGTCTTCCAGTGTGAGGATGTACCCCGATTTACTTCTCCGGCTCCTGGCGGACAGATGGGTTGCCTGCAGTCTTTTGCTATTCCAAATAACGCCGTAGGGAAGAATAACTCAGGCACCTCGTTTCCCGCACCTGGATGCGTTTGTAAGATAAATTCCTCAGAGTACATAGATCGGCTAGGTCAAAGGTCTGTGTGCACATGAGTGACTGTTAGATATGACTTAATTGCCTTTCCCAGGGGTGGTGCTGAATCACACTCCTGTGGTGGGGGGCAGGGGGGGAACGTGAGTGTGTGTCTACCCAGCCTGGCCAACACAGGGTGATGAAATGTTCTGATCGTTGGCAGTCGGCTCTGTAAGAATGGCTTCTCGTGGTAGTCTTAATTTACGTTTCTCTTGTTATGGGTGGGGTCCGCTTCTTTACAAAGTTGTTAAGAGCCTTTCCGTGAACTTCCTGTTCAGACCCTTCTCCTGTTTTCCTGTTGGGTTATTGGTCTCGTTCTCTCCGATTTTTGTAGGCGCTCTGTACACAGGAGGGAGGTTGATTCTTTGCGATGAGATGCAAATGTTTTCCTAAATCTCTCATCTTTTGATTTTGCTTTTGGTAGTGTTTACGACGTAGCGGGAAGGAAAGGTCTTTCATTGTACTTATCTGTCTTTGACATTATAGCTTTTTGGGTTTTGTGTCAGGTTAGGAAGGACTTACCCACTACAGCATTCAGCGAGGATTCTACCCTGGTTCCTTGCGCTCTGGCATCCATCCCGATGTAAACGATGGGTCCTGCTTGGTGTGTCTCCTCTGGCCTCTGCTGGGTCTTTCAACAGGCTGCTAGCCGCGCAGGCCTGAAGACTCGAGCGTCCATCCCTCCTCCCCTCTCCCGCTCTGTGGTTGCTCTGGTCACGTCTGTCTTCGGGCTTGTGGGATGGATTCCGTCTCCCACCTCCCAACCCCCGTTCACGCCTTGCTGTCCGGGTAGACCGTGGGAAGCCCACTCTTCTGTCATCCTGGGCAGGACTAGCATCTCATGAGGTCCCCGAAGGCCAGCTAGACTTCCCTCTTTCTGTTTCCTTTTTCCTTAAATGGGATCAGATATGTGTTAAGCACGGACATGAAAGTGTTTCCATTCATCCTCAAAGGGGAGCCCAGTGAGGTCAGTGCTTAAAGGAATGAATCACTAATGGTGAAATTTCAGGCAAGAATTGGTGGGGGTAGGGGGGGTTAGGGGGAATGCTGCCATTTTTTCCAACAAGGTGCCTGGTTGATGAGTCAGTCAGTTAGTAAGCACCGTTGCCTGAACAGCCGCCAAGTGCAGAGCCCTTGCAGATGCCTGGGAGAGGTGGGAACCGAGGTCTCTGTCTTCTGGGAGCTTCTGCCTCCGGGCCCCTGACCTGGGGCCTGGCACACAGAGGTTCTGGTGAATCTCTGTCGAATGAATGAACGAATGAATGAATACATGTGTCTCTCTGAGGGTGGGCGGATGCACTCCCCCAGGCAGTCACTGGCCTGTCACTAGAATGAATGAATGAATGAATGAACACATGTGTCTCTCTGGGGTGGGGGGATGCACTCTCCCCAGGCAGTCCCTGGCCTGTCATTAGAATGAATGAATGAATGAATGAACGAATGAATGAACACATGTGTCTCTCTGGGGTGGGCGGATGCACTCCCCCAGGCAGTCCCTGGCCTGTCATTAGAATGAATGAATGAACGAATGAATGAACACATGTGTCTCTCTGGGGTGGGGGGATGCACTCCCCCAGGCAGTCCCTGGCCTGTCATTAGAATGAATGAATGAACGAATGAATGAATGCATGTGTCTCTCTGGGGTGGGGGGATGCACTCCCCCAGGCAGTCACTGGCCTGTCACTAGAATTGGCACAGGAGATAGCAAACTGGATTTATTATCCCTGGCAGCTGGTATCTGGGGGGTGAGAGGTAAGTGGGGTACTTGCATTGCAAAGGGGGCAGACTGATGAAGGTAATGCTTAATCCAGGGGAAAAGCAGCAGAGAGGACTTCAGGTGCAAAGAATAACTCCCCCACTTCCAGCACTGGCCCTCTGGGGCCAGGCGGCAACACCCAGGCTGTCCCCTCCCTCAGTTTTTCCTTTGTCCCCCCCCCCCCCCCCCGCCCCCAAGCAGCTCTGACATCACCACGCCTTTGCAGGAGGGAAACCAAGGCCCAGCGCAGGGAAGGGACTTGTCCAGGGTCAGGGAGCAGGCGGTGGCCCAGCTGGGCTGGCACGCAGGCCTCCGGACCTCAGATGACTCTGAGCCTTTCGTTGCTGGAGGACGGGGTAGCCAGCGGGGGGTTTGGGGAGCAGAGAAGGAGAGTGGAGCTGATCACATCAATGGGGGGAATTCAGCTTTTACCCCTGCCTGGTGGCTTTGCAGGCTGTCACCGGGAGGTGCAGTGGCGGGTCCTGGGAACCCTGCCCCCTCTGCTTCTCTGCCCCATGGCTGGGCCTCCCCAGCTCCGAGGACTGAGCCTTCTTTCCGGGCTCATTTGCCATTTCGTTCTGCAAACTTGGCCAGTCCGCAATCCTGACATGCACTTCACTCTCCTCTCAACTTGGATGTTAGCGCCCGAGTCTGCTGATGAGGAAGGTGTGGCCCAGAGTGCGGGCAGCTCCTCACAGAGCCAGTGATGGCGGAGCTGGGATCTGAACCCGGGGATCCTCCCTCCCCCGCACGGCTTACCTGGGGACAGGTGGGATGCAGCAGCGCTTCCTGTTCTCAGGGTGACCCTCTTCCTGTTTCCATCTCCTTCCCATCGAAGCCATTCCGACTGCCTCCCTTGGACTTTCTGACCGGTTCAGGATTCCAGCTGGTTGGTTCATCCATGTGTCTATCCCCCTCTCCCCTCCTGTGTCCCCCCTCTCCTCTACTCTGTCCCCCTCTCCTATCCTGTGTCCCCCTCTCCTCTCCTCTGTCCCCCCTCTCCCCTCCTCTGTCCCCCCTCTGTCCTCTCCTCTGTCCCCCCTCTCCCCTCCTCTGTCCCCCCTCTCCTCTCCTCTGTCCCCCCTCTGTCCTCTCCTCTGTCCCCCCTCTCCCCTCCTCTGTCCCCCCTCTCCCCTCCTCTGTCCCCCCTCTCCTCCCCTCTGTCCCCCCTCTCCCTCCTCTGTCCCCCCTCTTTTCTCCTCTGTCCCCCCTCTCCTCTGTCCCCCCTCTCCTCTCCTCTGTCCCCCTCTCCCCTCCTGTGTCCCCCCCTCTCCTCTCTCCCACACCCATTGCCAGGGCCCAGCTGCAGGATGTAGACACAGATCCTCTGACCACAGTTTGGGGAGCAGGTGCTGGTGTTTGGCAGGAGTCTGGGACGGCCTCCTGACTGGGCTGTGGGGTGGGGGTTGGGGGCGTCTCAGGAGAAGGGCGTGGGGGGCGGTCTGAGCACAGGCTGCGGGCTGCGGGCTCAGGGGGGACGGGAGGCTGGAGTTGGCGGAGGGCAGGGCTTGCGTGTCAGTGAGGCTGGCGTCCTCCGGCCCCACGAGGTTCCCCTTTGTGCCAGGCCTGTGCCGAGCACACGGCCGCTGGGCTCCTTCAGAACGCTGCGGGTCTGCTGAGGGCCTTGGCCTCCAGGTGAGACGTGGCACAGGGCAGCTCTGCGGGGGACCGGGGCACCCGCGCCTGCCGGGCGGCCAGGCACCGGGGAGCCTGGGCTGCAGGCTGTTGGCTGCGGCGCTCTGGTGGCCCTGGTGGGGTGTGGGCACAGGGCCGGGGCCTGAGGAACGGGCCTCTCCTTGGGCCTGCCCGCCCCCACTTCCTCTTTCTGCGGCCAGCGCCAGGGCCCCGGGCCCTGTGCAGCCCAGGGCCTCCCGCCGGGGCCAGAGGAAGCCAGCCCGGGGCTCCTGCCGGTGCTGCTCCGTGAGGAAGTGGGTGCCCGTGTCTGTGAAGGCTGGGGGCGGTCAGAGCTCCCGAGGACGTGGGAGGGGTGCTGGCCACTGGCTCAGCCGGTTCCACGGGGGAGGTTTCCCGAGCTCCCTGCGGGCCCAGTCCTGAAGTCATAACTTGCAGTCCGAACCCCGATTTCCGGCAGCTCTTTGGGCTGAGGCCCCTGGGCTCTGCCAGTCAGCACCAGGGGCATAGCTCAGAGGCCTTCCTGGAAGCGGAGGCCCTCCTGGATCTTGCTGGTTCTGAGCAGGCTGCCTGGCCTCGCCCGGGGCCCTGACTGGGAAGGGCAGGAAGGGGTTGACGTCTGAGATGTTCTGGGCTCTGTGGGTGTCGGCTCCCTGAGGGCAGCGGGCAGGGTGGACCCTGGTGTCCTGTGTGCCCTGAGGGAATGACGGACCCTCTCTGTGCCTCAGTCCCCACACCAGGCAATGGGAGCAGTAGTCATGTCCACCCCCAGGGCAGGTGAGTGGGTTTAGAGCCCACAGCCCCGGGCACTCGGTCCATTCTGTGGGTGGCACCCTCCCCCGCTCCGTCCAGGTGCCGGGGCTGCTGCAGGGAGCCCAGTCCCCAGCAGGGTCACTCGGAGGACGGGATTAATACTCCTGGTATCCGTTTCTACCGAAGCGTGCCCCTGAGCTCCCTGACTGCTCCCTGAGAGGAGTCTCTGGGGGCCACTAGAGAGGGTCTGAGGAGCCCTCCCCAGCCCCCCCCCCAGCCCCGGGGTCTTCTGCTGCCCCAGGTCCTCTGCAGCCCGGCTGGCTGGGCCTGGGCGGTGGAGCCTGGCACACGGGGACAGCTCTGCGCGTAAGGGAAGCCATAGGCCTGTCTGCGTCTTTGTGGGCCCAGTCTCACCTCTGACCTAAGTGGGGCCATGCCCTGACTCTGGACCCACCGAGGGGCCACAGGGTGTCCTGGATATAGCGAGCGGGGGGGCCCCACATGGACCGACTCTTGGTTGCAAGTGACAGAAACTCAAACTGGCTTTAGCTGCAAGTGGCATCGCTTGTCCCACGGGAGTCGGACACCTGGAGGTCGCCCGAGTTTCCGGACAGCTGGACCCAGGGGCCCAGGGGGGTTTTTCCGGCCTCTGTCTCCCACCAGCACTCAGGTGGGCCGTCTCCACGTGCTTCGGGGTCCATCAGCCGCTCCAGCCAGGAGCAGAGGGAGCGCCCCTTTCCGACGGGTCAGAAAGCATCCCAAAGAGGATGCTTGCTGAAATGGTTGGTCACATGTCCTTCCTTAAGCCAGCCACCAGGGCTTGGGAGAGACTCTGCTGACCAGCCAGACCCGGGTCACGCGGCCTCTGAACTAGGGGACTGCCTCACAGAAGTACGAAAGACTCTTCCCCCCTACTGGGTCCTTTGGGGTCCCCCTCCGCCACAAGAGGGGGCTGCTCCCCCTGCCCCCACCAGGGTTATCGTGAGTGTGGATGACAGGGAGGGAGGCTGGGACCGCTGTCCTTCCAGGCCAAGGGGCCTCGACTCTCCCAAGTGCATAGCTCCGCGCTTGGTGTCTTTGGAGTTGGTCCGGGCGAGGGAGGGACAGGGCGGCAGGGCTTGGCCAGACCTAAGGTAGGACCGGTGGCAGGAGTACTCCGTGGTGGAGGATGCCTTGTGAGGTGATGAGCTCCCTGTCACTGAGGTGTGCAAGCTGAGGCTGCCGGGTTATTTGTTAGAAACACGGCAAAGGAGTTCCCTCCTCCAGGGCTTCCGAGGGGCCTTCCCCGCTGCCCGCTGAGTCGGCGGCCAGCAGAGGAACTGGCGACTGCACAGAGGGGCCTTGAGACCGCCCCTAGCGGGGCTGGGGGCTCTGCTGGGTCTCATCTGGGGGGCTGGCTCCTAGGGAAGAGCTGGCCTTGGCGGATCTGATGGTGGGGTTCCCAGGCCATCTTTCCAGGAACGACAAGTGCAGGCTCTCCTCCCGGCCCTGCCTGGCCCTGCCCTTCCAGGAGCTGGACGAGCGCCCTGGATGGGCCCAAGAGTGCGGGCACTGTCCACCTCTGTTTCTCCTGCCGTTGCCCAGGAAGCGGTCTCATTAGATCCCTGAGAGGAGTGTTGACCAGGCCTGGGTTCCCACGGACTCTTGCAGCTGGTCCCTCTCTCTGCAGGCCTGCTTCAGCCAGGCTTAGTGCGCCTGGCAGGGCAGGGCCGGGGCGGGGGGCGAAGGGCAGCGTGGGTGCATGCATGTGCGCGTGTGTGCGTGCATGTGTGCGGGCGTGCCTGTGCCTGTGTACACATGTACATGCATGTGCGCGCCCGTGCATGTGTACGCGCGCGTGTGTGCATGTGTGCGCGCGTGCCTGTGCCTGTGTACACGTGTATATGTGTGTGCGCGCCCGTGCATGTATACACATGTATATGCATGTGCGCGCCCGTGCATGTGTACGCGGGTGTGCGCATATGCATGTGTGCATGTGTGCCTGTGCCTGTGTACACGTGTATATGCATGTGCGCGCCCGTGCATGTGTACGCGGGTGTGCGCATATGCATGTGTGCATGTGTGCCTGTGCCTGTGTACACGTGTATATGCATGTGCGCGCCCGTGCATGTGTACGCGGGTGTGCGTGCATGTGTGCGTGCGTGCCTGTGCCTGTGTACACGTGTATATGCATGTGCGCGCCCGTGCATGTGTACGCGGGTGTGTGTGCATGTGTGCGTGCGTGCCTGTGCCTGTGTACACGTGTATATGCATGTGCGCGCCCGTGCATGTGTACGCGGGTGTGCGCGTATGCATGTGTGTGTGTGTGTGGTTTTGCCCCAGGGTGGCACAGCTGTGGATGTTGCCCCAGCCCCTAGTGTTTGGGGGTTCTCTGGCCCACAGCCCTGCTGCTGAGGCGTTGGCACCAGGCCCGAGGGATGGGCCGTGTTGGGCACACTGGTGGTAGCTGGTTCAGTCTGGGAGCTGCCGCTGCTGGAAGGGGCTCGGGAGGCAAGCCTCTCCGCTGAGTGAGACGGCAGGGCTGGGCTGGCCGAGGGGCGCTGCTTTGGGGGCCGACAGACCTGGGATTGAGCTCCAGCCCTGCGCTCAACCCAACCCGACCGGCGCCAGCCGTGTGATCTCGGACCCGCCATTCGGCCTCCCTGGGCTCAGATTTGTGTCTGTGACATGTCCTCAGCAGATTATGAGGATGGAAGTGGGTAGGGGGTGACACTGTTGCTGTTGTTAGGACTGCAGACAGCTACTTGAGGCATGCCCTGGTCGGGGGCTTCTCAGGGCCGGGACCTTATTCTGTTACCAACCCTGCAGCACAGGGCTGGCATTTACGGTTAGTACTGAAAACAACAAAACAAAGCGCCTCTTGTGGAATCAAGACTGGCACCTATAGACTTCGAGGCTGTAAACCAGTGGGCTGGACCATTCACAAATCTTAAAATTAGCTGCCGGCATTAATAAATTGGTGTTTCACATAGCGATCAGCCTGCAGCTTGTCGAAGCGCTTCGGGTGCTTTGGCAGCTGGGGCCCAGCCTCCGCCCCCGGGCTTGCCCAGGTGAAGTACCTGCCGTGGCTTGTGGACCCCTGTCTGGTCCTGGGGGGAGCCAGGGCCCCCGGCAAACAGCCTGCCTCCACCCCCGGATGTGTGGCTTCCCCTTACTGCCCCTGGGTTTGTGGGACAGGCGCCCTCGAGGCAGGCCCGGGGCGTGGCAGCTGGCCCCAGGCCCTAGTCACTGTGTCTAAGGGGTTGCGTAGCTTTATGTAACTTCTTGTGTTTGGGGACCGGCAGCCCCAGGCAGGGAGATCCAGCCTGGCACACGGGCGTGGTAGTGGGCCTTGTGTGCCACCGGCACAATTCACAAGAATTTTTGGAGCACGTGAATGAGCAGGTGAATGGATGATGTCGGGAGAAACGGGGCGAGCATCGCAAGCCGGCAGCCCGCGCCCACCTCTGTCCCCAAGGGTCCGCCGTGCTCCTCTCCGCAGTTCAGGCTCCTCTTCTGCGACGTGGGGCCCGCAGACGGCTCAAACCCTCGCCCGTGGGCCCTTTGTAAGGAATGCAGTCTTACGTGGACACCGAACACGAGGGGGACTCTGGCCCAAGCGGGTGTGGGGAGGGTCTGAGACACGAGACTCACGGACCAGGGCGATCTTTACACGAGGGCCATCGGAGCAGGAGAAAGCCTGTGAGCACATACCACGGGCGTGCGCCCCAAACGCAGGGCAGAGGCGGCTCCTCTGACATTCTTGAGGAAGCGAGGGCGGCGGCAGGAGCCGCAGTGGGGGTGCTTAGATATCCACGTGGAAGAAGGAAACTGCCCGCTCCCTGCCTCACATCGTACACACTACTCATCGAGCTGATCAGAGACCCACCCGTGACAGCCAAACAAACCTCGAGAGCGGTGCTGCCCAGCAGAGGTGCCCAGACGTCCCCCATAATAGTCACTGGCTATTATATTCATGTGGATGTTGAGCCCTTGAAATGTGACTGGTGTGACTGAGGGACTGATGTTTTCATTTCGTTTTAAGGGACTTTAATTTTAAAGAGCCACGTGTGACCGGTGACTACTGTACCTCGTGGGAGCAGTTTGAGGGAACACACAGGACTAGCTTTATGACCTCGGGGTGCGCAGAGCTTTGTACAGGACTCCCAGTTAGGTTCAGGTGAAGGCTGACCAACCAGACCCAGGCTGTGGAAGCCTGTCCCGCTGGGCCCTGATGCCAGCGCTTCCCTGGTTCGGTCTGTCCAGGTCAAATCCGGGTCCCTGTGTGTGTCTGCAGAGCTGAGGAGCCCGCGTGTCTGGTCAGCCCGGCCTGGAGGCCCAGGAAGAGGCCAGAAGCACAGTGACCGAGGCCAGGCCGGCCCCGGGTGGCCCAGGGCGCTGCAAGACGACGGGGCCCCTCCCCAGCCCTGCCTGCCAGGCTCGGAGAGGCCAGAGGCCTAGGCCCGCAGGGGAGGGTGTCGGCACCCAGATGCCCCCCAGGCTGTGGGGTCTCCTGAGTGGACCGCCGGGCAGGTGTGCCCACGTGGGAGCATGCCGGCCAAGGGGCGTTACTTCCTCAACGAGGGCGAGGAGGGCCCAGACCAGGACGCCCTGTACGAGAAGTACCGCCTCACCAGCCAGCACGGGCCGCTGCTGCTCCTGCTCCTGCTGGTGGCCATCGCGGCCTGCGTGGCCCTCATCGTCATCGCCTTCAGCTCCGGGGTGAGTGAGCGCGGCCCCCCCGGCAGTGGGGGCTTCTCTGGGGTTCGGATCTCCGCTCTGACGCTGGGTGGTCGTGAGGCCTTGGGCGAGTCCCTGAGCCTGGCTTTCTGCAGCTGTGAAGTGCTATGCCGGCAGAAAGGCAGGTTGCTCATCTTAAATTTTGAAATCTGGGGTGGTTTTAGCTATTAACATGAATTTGGCCAAATAAGCTACTCTCACTTTTTTTTTTTTTCTCCACAATGAATTTTGATTCTGTTGGAAGACCATGGTCAGGGATGGCATGTGCATCAGTGCTGCCACTGCTGGTACCAGGGCAGACATCGTGAATCAATCCCAGCACTCCTTCTCATGGAGCCTGGTTCTATTGAAGACCATGGTCAGGGATGGCATGTGCATCCGTGCTGCCACTGCTGGGACCACGGCAGACATCGTGAATCAATCCCAGCACTCCTTCTCATGGAGCCTGGTTCTATTGAAGACCATGGTCAGGGATGGCATGTGCATCCGTGCTGCCACTGCTGGTACCACGGCAGACATCGTGAATCAATCCCAGCACTCCTTCTCATGGAGCCTGGTTCTTTTGAGGACCATGGTCAGGGATGGCATGTGCATCCGTGCTGCCACTGCTGGTACCATGGCAGACATCGTGAATCAATCCCAGCACTCCTTCTCATGGAGCCTGGTTCTATTGAAGACCATGGTCAGGGATGGCATGTGCATCTGTGCTGCCACTGCTGGTACCAGGGCAGACATCGTGAATCAATCCCAGCACTCCTTCTCATGGAGCCTGGTTCTATTGAAGAGCATGGTCAGGGATGGCATGTGCATCCGTGCTGCCACTGCTGGTACCACGGCAGACATCATGAATCAATCCCAGCACTCCTTCTCATGGAGCCTGGTTCTTTTGAGGACCATGGTCAGGGATGGCATGTGCATCCGTGCTGCCACTGCTGGTACCATGACAGACATCGTGAGTCAATCCCAGCACTCCTTCTCCTGGAGCCTGGTTCTATTGAAGACCATGGTCAGGGATGGCATGTGCATCCGTGCTGCCACTGCAGGTACCATGGCAGACATCGTGAGTCAATCCCAGCACTCCTTCTCATGGGCCTGGCTATGGTGTCAGAATCCTTGTGACCACAGCTGCCCAGTTGACACCATTAATGTCACCTCTGACCTGGTCCCTGTCCTGCTACAGCTGCTCCCGTGTGCCACTGTTGGGCACTTGGAATGTGGCTGGTGTGGCTGAGAAACTGATTTTTAATTAGTGTAAACTCAATAACGAATAGCCGAATGTGGCCAGTGGCTCCCGTATGAGACGGCAGGGGCTTAGACGAAAACGAGAGTGTGGACAGGACGATACGTGTAAAGTGCCCGGCACGCAGTAGGTGCTCTGTGGGAGCTGCATAAACCACAGGACATTTGTTCCAGCATTTGGCAAACAGTCACGAGTGCCCCCTGTGCGTAGGCGCTCAGGCCGGCCTCTGCTCATTGGGCTTCAGGGCCACTGCGGGCACCGTCTCTCCTGCGAGCCCCCCAGGGTCCCCGTCTGCATCTCCATCCAGCGCCTCCCCTGTCCAGGATGTCTTTGCTCATTTCCTCAGAAGCCTCTGTCCATTCTTTAAGAGTTGGGGGCAGTGGCCTCTCCTCTCCCAGGCTTTCTTAGATATGTGCAGAGCACCCCGGGGGCCCGGGGAGGCATGATGGGGAGGGGCGGAGAGTGAGCATGGCAGGGCTGGGCAGCACAGGAGGCTGAGGGATTTGTGGGGACTGGGGCGAGGCCATGGAGCCTGCAGCCATCTCAGACAGCAGCAGAGACCAAGCTCAGAGGCCACAGAGCGCCTGATGTTTATAGAGTGCATAGACACCACGCAAGTGGGGGAAGCCTCGGGCGATGCTGCTCGGGGCAGGCTGGGCAGGCTAACCCGGCAGGCTTCCTGGAGGCGGTGGCACCCTACTGGAGAAAACCATGGCATTTGTGTGTGTGTGTCTCACGCCCAGGACCCTTCCACGCAGCATGCTGTTCTGGGGACGGCGTTCTTCACGCTTGCCGTGTTCGTGGTTCTCTACGTGCTGGTGTACATCGAGTGCCTTGTTCGGCGGTGGCTCCGGGCCTCAGCGCTGCTCATCTGGCTCTGCCTTGTGACGCTGGGCTACGTGCTGGTGTCCGAGTCGCAGATGAAGGCGGGCTGTGTGTGGGAGCAGGAGCAGGTACTAGGGGACCCGGGCACCCCTGGGGGCTGGATGTCCCTGGTTGGCCGTACCCTCTCCGGGCATCGGGCCCCTCGGAAGCTGGAGCAGCATTTGGCATGGTGGCCCCAGCGGCCTCCCTGCTCCCATGGCTGCGGTTCTAGGACTTAGGATGGGCCCTGTGACCTCGTCCTGTTAGTTCTCTGTCCCGATGGGGTGGGACTGAGGTGGGAGGGTGTCTGCTTGGCTGTCTGTCTGGCTGTGGCTTTTCTGGGGACTCTCATGGGGTTGGCAGTGACATCTCCAGCTCAGAAAGGCACAAAGGCGTGGAGTGGCTCTCGCGCCAGGAAAGGCAGAGGGGGTGTCCTGGTGCTCCCGCAGGGTGGGCACATCCTCGTTCCTCTTGGCTCTGCCTCGATTCGTGTTGTTCATTTCGGGGGCAGGCCATCCCGGGTCAGGGCAGAGATGGCCTTAGGGCCGCCCACCAGCCTCCCCTCGCCAGCTGAGAGAGAGAGAGAGCCCTTCCTCAACCAGCTTGAGTCACATTGGCCTGGCCTGGTCACGGACCCAGCCCTGGATGGTCACGATTGCCGAGGGGTGCACCGTTTGGCCCGTGGGCCTGGGTCCTCTGCTGCTCCCAGGCTGGGCTGGGCTGGGGCCCGTGGCCGCCGTGCCCCCAGAAGCTCAGGGGCGGAGCGCACTGCTCCCGGAAAGGGCAGGTGCCGGGCGGGCAGCATAGCAGCGGACAGGTCTGGGTGTGGGTGGCACGTGGGGCTGTGCGGTGCAGGTGAGCATGGGTGTGGGTGGCACATGGGGCTGTGCGGTGCAGGTGAGCATGGGTGTGGGTGGCACGTGGGGCTGTGCGGTGCAGGTGAGCAGGACCTGCCCAGCCCTCCCGGCCTGACTTCCCTGTGGAGGGACAGTGAGCAGTGAGCCGGAGCTCCCGGGGTCATGCCTGCAGGCCTGGGGGGCTCCCAGGAGGCGGTGGATAAAGCCGACTGGTCTGACCCCGAAGCAGGCTTTGCTGTTTTCCTTCTGCACTGGGGACCGTCCCCGTGTCTGACCAAGCAGGGGAGGGAGCGAGGGGTCCTTTGGAGGGCAGAGGGCACCCGGTGGCCTGGATTCCGGTGTCTGCCCCCCACCCCGTCACCAGGAGACGCGGGCCAGGGCCAGACTGGCGGCTCCACCTGGGGCTGCGGGCTGGGCCGTGGGGGGTGTGGCCTCACGCCGCCCTGTCCCCAGGTGCCCTTCTTCCTGTTCGTGGTCTTCGTGGTGTACACGCTGCTGCCCCTCAGCATGCAGGGGGCCGTCACGGTGGGCGTGCTCTCCAGCGCCTCCCACCTCCTGGTGCTCGGCTTCCTGCTGGGGGTCTTCCCGTCCTCCCATCGCCAGAGGGTGCTGCAGGTGAGGGCCCCGGGGGCGGGCCGGTCCTGAAGCCGGGGAGCCGTGTGTGCAGACCAGCGCCCCCGGCAGCAGGGTTTCTTGGGCAGCCCCACCCCGTGGGCAGTCACCCGGCCCTGTGGACTTTGCTGGTGCCCCAGAGACTCAGCCCCCCACTCGAACCCGGGCCCTCGGGCCGCCTTCCCCGGCACAATGCGCCGTGGCCCCATCCTGACAGGGCAGGGTCATCTCGGGTGTTCTGTCTCGTGTCTTTGTGTTGAGTGAGCAGAATTTGTTCCTACTTGGGGGTGACTTGTATGTACATGTGTTGACCCCCCTGAATGGGTCGGGGGTCTGCTCCAGGGGGTGGAGGCTGGAGCCCTGGGCAGCCAGGGGGACGCTGTGCTCTTCGTGACAGTCCTCGGTGCTCCCCTCGGGCTCTGGGCTCTGGGAGGTGCCATGCTCCAGCTGCCCCAGATGTCGCTGGCTTCCCTGGGCTCTGCGTCCATCCCCTCTGGACCGGGCAATGCCTGGCAGAGACTGAGATGGGCCTGAGCCCTGGTCCTGTGGTCACAGTGACTCCCTAGGAGACCAGCCCCTGTCTGGGCCTCAGTTTCCTTGCCTGCCCCGGAGGGGGGCAGCAGCCTGAAGGGGTTGGAGGTCAGGCAGTGGGCAGGGGTGCCATCACCAGCTCACCAGGAGGACAGTGCCCAGGGGCGTGGACTGGGCCGCGCCCTGAGCCCGCCTCCGCCCGCCCGCCCACAGCTGCTGGCCAATGCGGTCATCTTCCTGTGCGGGAACGTCACGGGCGCCTTCCACAAGCACCAGATGCAGGACGCCTCCCGCGACCTCTTCACCTACACTGTGAAGTGTATCCAGATTCGCCGGAAGCTGCGTATCGAGAAGCGCCAGCAGGTGGGGTCCCCCCCCATTCCGGAGCCACAGTCTGGCCCCAGCCCAGTCCACCCTAGCTGTCCCCCGGGTCCCAGGCCTCCCGGCCTGACTTCCCTGTGGAGGGACAGTGGGCAGTGAGCCAGAGGTCACCCGGGCCCCAGGTCCCAGCCCTTATACCCTTTCCCTCTGGACACCAGGCTCTCCTAGAGCAGGACATGCCTGGGCCTCAGGGCTGGACGCTGGGCAGGCCTCACCCCAGGGGGGTGCTGGGGACCAGGGACAGTGAGTGCCCAGCCGGGTTGGTGGCAGGACACAGGCCAGCAGAGGTGGAGGGGGCGGTGGGCAGAGCGGAAAGGAGAGGCGTGTCGGCCCAGTCCGGGGCCTGATGTCCTCCTGCCTGTCGCCCTGGCCCTGCCCGTCGCCCTGGCCCTGCCTGCCCCCTGGCCCTGCCCGTCGCCCTGGCCCTGCCTGCCCCCTGGCGCTGCCCCCGCGCCAGGAGAACCTGCTGCTGTCTGTGCTCCCGGCCCACATCTCCATGGGCATGAAGCTGACCATCATCGAACGGCTCAAGGAGTGTGGGGACCGTCGCTACATGCCCGACAACAACTTCCACAGCCTCTACGTCAAGCGGCACCAGAACGTCAGGTGGGCGTGCTGTCTCCCGGGGAGGCCTCCCTGCCTCTGGTCTGCGCTGTGGACGGCCCAGAACTCAGACTTCGGAGCTGGGGGGTCCGGTGCTTCCCGGGAAGTCTTGATCTCCCTGAGCCTCAGGGTGCCCCTCTGTAGAATGGGAGTCCTGTATACAGGGTGGGATGGAGTGGCATCCTATGAGGGACTTCAGTTCCGAAGTCTGTGCAGAGGTGACAGTCCAGGTACAGGGAGGAGAAGGAAGTCCCCCGGTGCCAGAGCCCTCGCCTGTGGGAGCAGCTTCCCGTCCTCTGCAGGGGGCTGGGGGGGGGGGTGTCTGCAGGTCCCTCGTGTAGGCTTCGGACCCTCTGGAAAGTTCCACTCTGTTTGTGGCGGGAGCCTCTCTCCGGTCCCTCTGGGGGCTGCGGAGCAGCCGGGAGACGAGGACTCCGGGTGGTCCCCGTCTTCCACGGGTC
Organism: Saccopteryx leptura; assembly: GCF_036850995.1. Lineage (NCBI taxonomy): Eukaryota > Metazoa > Chordata > Mammalia > Chiroptera > Emballonuridae > Saccopteryx > Saccopteryx leptura. The sequence goes on from NC_089511.1 coordinate 5,182,489, forward strand.
GGCTCTGACCCTCTGCTCACCCCGCCCCCAGCATTCTCTACGCCGACATCGTGGGCTTCACCCAGCTGGCCAGCGACTGCTCCCCCAAAGAGCTGGTGGTGATGCTGAACGAGCTCTTCGGGAAGTTCGACCAGATCGCCAAGGTGAGCCGGAGGGCGGTGCGGCCCCCCCCTCTGCTGACGGGGAGGTCCAGAGCCCAGCCCTCGTGTCCATGGGCGCCCGGCGCCGTGCTGAGACGGGTGCGAGAGGCCTGGGCTGGATTGTCGTCTTCGGTCAGTACATGCTCCCGACTGCTCCGTGGTGGGAGTGGAGGTCAAGTGGTGGCCGAGGCTGCTAGAATTCTGCCCCCAGGATGCAGAGCCGGTGAGGAGACTGACCACAGCAGGGGATGCACAGGGGCCCGGGAGCTCAGATGGGGGCTCCGGAAGTCTGCCTGGAGGAGGAGGACGTTGGCTCCACCCTCTCACGCTGCAGTGTCGGCAGCCTTGGCCTCACCCGGGAGCTTGGGAGGCCGACCCAAATCTGCCTTTTGACAACATCCCAGGGGAACTGTACTCATTAAAGTTTGAGAATCCTGAAAAGAGACCCAAAGAGGACAGGGAACAGTGTTCTGGGAAGAGGGAATAGCCTATGCAGAAGCCTGGAGTAGAAAGTTCGTGTATCCATGGGATGAAGGTGGCTCAGTGTGAGTGGGACGAGAGTGCGAAGGGGTCAAAGTCATAGGGTTCGTCGTGCAAGGACTTGAGGCCTGAAGTCGGACTTGACCTAGGGCTCTGATGAGCACAGCTGGTGACAGCAGGACAGGTCACTGGGCAAAGAAAGTCTCCAGGGTACATACAGCTGGTGGGACAGATCTGGAGACCAGACCGGGCTGAAGTGGGGTCTCACTATTTTGCCTGTGCGAGCAGCACCCAGCCCAGGCGGCACGTGTGTTTAGAGGGAGGGGCCTCAGCTATTTATTTACGTGTGTAACGGTCCCAGGCCCTGCTGAGCGACAGCCCAGAGCTTGTATGGGGCCTCGTGCCTGTCCTTAAGTTGTTCCCAGCCTGCGTGCCCTGTGGTCTGGAGGGGGCTGCAGGGGGTGGGACTGGGGAGTGCCTAGCCCAGACTCGAGGGGTCAAGGCCGGCTTCCTGGAAGAGGTGGCCATTAAGTAGAGACCCACATGTAAGATTTAAAGCAGGGCCTCTCTATCCTGGCTGCATATTTGAATCATGCGGAAAGTGGAAAGCAATTTGTGTCCACACCTGTGAGAGTTAAGAGCCTCCCAGGTGGCTTCGTGTGCGGAGGACCAATAGTCTACACTTGATGGGAGGCAAGTTCTGGCCCACACTAGGAAGAGATTTTCATGATCAGAGCTGGTCAGTCTTCAGAGAGACTGTCTTGCCAGGAGTGGGCTACATTTCAGGAGATGAGCTTCCCATCACAGGGGTAACCAAATTATAGTTGGACATTACTGGCCAATGGTGCCCTGGAGAACTGTCCCCCACTCCTGCAACCCCCCAGGTATTATGGGGTGAATGACTGAGACCTGTCTACCTTGGAGCCTTCCTTCAGCAATTCCTCCCTCCCTCCCTGCAGGTCCTTTCCCTGCCACAAAGCCCAAGAACCTGCCCTTGCCCTCGGTGGCAGCCCCAGGAGGCAGCCCCATTTTATAGATGGGACCAGGAAGGCTGTGGCAGGTGCCAGCTGACAGACGGGCAGGGAAGACCCCAGGCTTCTCTCCTATCAGTAGTCAGCTCCCAGAACTGAGGCTCCTGAGAGGGGGCCTGCTCTCTGGAGGGTCACGTCGCATCGGGGCTCAGGAACTCACTGCCCACAGCACGCCCGCACCACTTCCCCTGTTCGTGTCAGAGACTGAGCCTGCCATCCGGCCAGCCAGAGGGACAGCCTGGGGAAGGGGAACCGCTGGAAACCCCCGCCCGTGTGCTGGGTCCCGAGGAGACGAGGGGGCCCTGGCTGGGTCTGGGTGTCCGGGTCCTTTCCGGACTTCCTGCTGCTCCCAGGACAGCCGCTCTGCTCGTGCCCCTTGGCCGGGCCATTTAGAGCAGTGGTCCCCAACCCCCGGGCCGCGGACCAATACCGATCCACAGAGAAAGAATAAATAACTTACATTATTTCTGTTTGTTTTATATTTAAGTGAACGATGTTTTATTTTAAAAAAATGACCAGATTCCCTCTGTTACATCCGTCTAAGACTCACTCTTGACGCTTGTCTCGGTCACGTGATACATTGATCCGTCCCACCCTAAAGGCCGGTCCGTGAAAATATTTTCTGACATTAAACCGGTCCGTGGCCCAAAAAAGGTTGGGGACTGCTGGGTTAGAGTTCAGCGTGTGCCAGTCCGGCCCAGCAGGGAGCAGCTGGCACACGCTCCGGTGGGGTCACGGGTGGGGGGTTTGGGAAAAGGACTGCTCAGAAAGGCATGACAGGTACGGGCACCTGAGAGAGTGATGGTGCCCCACCCGGTCACTGATGCTAGGCTGTCACCCCCAGTCCTTATGGGCACGGGAGCGGGTAGGCACTGGACCTGGGGATAGAGGGTACCTCGGTGCCAGGAGGGTAGCCAGCCCTTTGTGACCATACAGGAGCGAGTTGAGGGGTCTGTATCAGGAGCCAGGGGGCAAGGCTGCTTGCTGAGGCCTCCCTAGGGGGCCAGGGTGGGGAGTGGAACTAGCATGTGGTTCTTCATGTTCCCGAAAACTGTACCCCCAAGGCCTTAGTATGTGTGGCTGTCTGTGCTGAGGGCTTACAGAGCATCTAGTGGCCACAGAGCCACCTCAGATGGAACCTCTGACAGCTGGCCTGGGCCTCCCCTTCCCCCCATGGGCATTTTCTTATGTGACTCTGGCCTCTCTCACCCTCATCTTTTCTCTCTGCTTTCTCCTCACACCCCAGACCCTGCAGCCCTAGCAGCATAGCCATCTTCTTGGCTTAACCTTAGCTTACGGTACCTGCAACCTCTCTGTCTTTATCTCCCTTATTCAGCCCACTTCAGCCACGCTGCTGTATCGCTTCAGCTGTCTGGCCTCAGGGCCTTTGCACATGCCATTTTCTTCTTTTTTCCTGGAATGCTGTTCCTCTGGATACTGGTGTGGCTTGCTCCCTTGGTTGGTTGGTTTGTATTTTTTAGGCTCAAACATTATCTTCTCCAAGAAGCATTTTCTGGCCTCCTGGGAACTTCCTTTCCCCTCCCCGGCCTCATTTTTCTCCTTAGCAATTATCACCGTTAGACGTCTAAGATTTTATCACGTGTAATGTCCCCTCCTGCCACCAGTGTGGGAACCGCATGGCTGTCTGGGGTATTTGGTCTCTGTGTACGGCTGTGTCCCTGTGCCTGGGCGGGGCACTCAGCAGGTGCTCAAACATTGCACGGGTGAAGGAAACAGAGGGCATTCAGGTGGCCGCCCTGAGTAACGCTTGTTTTCGCCACTGATGCTTGGAGTTCCTCCTGGAGAGTCCCCGTGTCCCCAGTCCTTTCACCAGAAGCAGCTACGGGTGACTGGACCCCCAGGAGGAAGCCCCCGGCCAGAAAAGAGCCTGGTTTACCCTGGAGGGTGCAGGGGAGGTGGCTGGCCGGCCTGTGTGACCCCGGGCCCCACGCTGACCAGGCCTCTCCCTCGCCCCGCAGGCCAATGAGTGCATGCGGATCAAGATTCTGGGTGACTGCTACTACTGTGTGTCGGGCCTGCCCGTGTCCCTGCCCACCCACGCCCGGAACTGTGTGAAGATGGGGCTGGACATGTGTGAGGCCATTAAGTAAGTACCACGGGGCAGGTCCGGGGCACTGGGGCCCGTTCCTACGACCATCCCCTCCTGCCTCCCAGGACATGATGGGGAATGCTCTGTCCCCATTTTCCAGATGAGGACACTGAGGCTGGGGGTACAGGTGGCTTGATTGGATCGCTCAGCTGTTGGGTTTGCATCCCTCCCAGTGGGACCCTGAGTGTCCGTGAGCTCAGAGCTGGGGGCGTGAGGCCGGGCAGCTGGGCTACCTTCCCCCAAGGACAGTCTCAGCCGCGCCAGGAGACACTCGCAGACTCGGGGACTGACTCCAAGGCTCCGTCTGCTTCCCGCTCCTTGTGCAGACCCTGGGGAGTCAGAGGGGCTGACCCTCAGAGCTGCAGGGAGACCCCCAGCTCCCCGGGGCTCCTTCCCACCAGCATCCACTTCTCGTGAGGGTCTGGGAGCCCCAGCAGCCATGGTGGTCCCTCCGGTGGGCGATGGAGAGCCAGGTGGACCGGGCTGAGCCAAACCAGCTGTAGTTCAGGGCAGACAGAGCTGCCTGTGGGGTCATAGCTCCGGCTCGCTCTTCCCCTTGAAATGTCACCAGAAATGGTGGGGACAGCACTGCCCAGAGAGCTGGGGTCCAGGTTCTAACCAGGCTCTGCATCCCTGCCCACGGGACCTCAGGCAGCCACCCCACCCCAGAATATGTAGAGGTTGTACAGGTCCCTGCTGCTCCTTCTGCCTGTCACCCTGTCCCCAGCCCTGGTGATGGACACATGGCTCTGGCTACTCCCTGAGCCCTCATTCTCTTCTCAAGGGACCCAGAGGCTTTGCTCATGTTTGGGGGGTGCCCTGGGGAAGGTCTGACTTGGCTCCTTGTGCTGAGTGATGCTAATGACCCGCTGAGCTCCCATTCCTGGAGAAGGTCCCCAAAGGCTGGCCCTGTGTTCTTCGGGTCTGTGGCTTTGGAAGGCCCCTCTGCAGACCCTGCAGCCGTTTCTAACCCGGTCGGGGCTGCCGGCCCGGGAATACCTGGTGATGCTATTTGAGGACCTTCAAAACGAGCCTCAGTGACTGGTGACACTTAGCATCCCGCCTCCTCCTCCCAGCCTCTGAGCTTGGGGGTGGCCACACCATTTGCTCAGTCCCAGAGACGGGCTGCTTGGCCCCTTTAGAGGAGGCAGCCCCATCACGCTGAGAACCTTCCCCCTGTGAGCCGGGCCTGCCCCGTTCCTGCCCCGTTCCTGCCCCGTGCCTGCCCCCTCACCCACAATGCTTGCCCTGTCCCTGCCCTGCACCACACCTCATACTGGGACCTCGACCCCGTCCCAGGGTTCAGGGTCCCCCACGCAGCCCAGGCTGGGGTGAGGTGACCCGGTGGCTCTGCCCAGGCAGGTGCGGGAGGCCACGGGCGTTGACATCAGCATGCGCGTGGGCATTCACTCGGGGAACGTGCTGTGTGGCGTCATCGGGCTGCGCAAGTGGCAGTATGACGTGTGGTCCCACGACGTGTCCCTCGCCAACAGAATGGAGGCGGCCGGCGTCCCTGGGTGAGGCTCAGCTGGACAGCTGTGGGGTCAGAGGCCGACCCTGGGCTGGAGGTGTCGGGGGAGGGGGTGTCAGAGACGGAATCAGTGACACCTCGCGGTGCGGGGAGCCGGCCTGGGTTCCGGTCCACTCAGCTCTGGCTGCTGTGCGTCCCCGGGTGGGTGCCAGCCCTCTCTGGCCCCACTGCGCTGTCTGACGCGGACCCTCCCCAGCCGGGTGCACATCACAGAGGCGACGCTGAGCCACCTGGACAAGGCGTACGAGGTGGAGGACGGGCACGGGCAGCAGCGGGACCCCTACCTGAAGGAGATGAACATCCGTACCTACCTGGTCATCGACCCCCGGGTACGAGGGCCCAGAGGCCCGGGCTGGGGGTGGCTCCGGGGCGGGGGGGGGTGGTCATCGACCCCCGGGTACGAGGGCCCAGAGGCCTGGGCTGGGGGTGGCTCCGGGGCGGGGGGGGGGTCATCGACCCCCGGGTACGAGGGCCCAGAGGCCCGGGCTGGGGGTGGCTCCGGGGCGGGGGGTGGTCATCGACCCCCGGGTACGAGGGCCCAGAGGCCCGGGCTGGGGGTGGCTCCCGGGCGGGGGGGGGGGGTCATCAAACCCCGGGTACGAGGGCCCAGATGCCCGGGCTGGGGGTGGCTCCGGGGCAGGGGGGGTCATCGACCCCCGGGTACAAGGGCCCAGATGCCCGGGCTGGGGGTGGCTCCGGGGCGGGGGGGGGGGCAGGGGAGGCCGGCCGGGGTGGGCATGAGCGCCCCATCGCTGGGCATGGTCCAGGCCCCAAACGGCAGCTTCCCTGGGTCTTCGTGTTCTCTCCTACGAAACGGGGGGGCCAAGGGGGGCCTCCCTCACAAGGGGGACGGCTAATCCAGTGACATCCTCGCCATGGCCTGGCGCGTTGTAAACACCCTGGAAATAAGTCACTGAGTGTGTTTTCCATGCGGTTTTCACTAATCTCCCGGATTTTCGAAAGACATTTTAAACACGCTTTGGATGAGACGCAGGGAAATGGGAAATGGCCACAGGGCCGGGCCTCCCCGTGTCCTGGGCTCTGACCCACGGCCTCGGCTGGTGGGCCAGCGATGCCTCCGCGTCCATCAGGACCCCGTGGTGGTGGGGCCCTCGGGCTGCTCCTGGTCGCCCGTTCCTGTGCCCGCTGGGCTGCTCCCCCCCCCTTGTCCTGTGGCTGCCGGTGAATCATCCTTGGGGCTCGCTCAAGAATGCCGGCCATGCAGGCTCTTTGCGCTCCCTCCAGCTAAGCTCCGGCCGGCTCAGGGCTGGCCTGTTGCTGCCGCTGGCCTCCAGGGAGCGGAGAGCCTCCCCCAGCCTCTGCTGACCCGTCTGCCGCCCCTCCCCCGTCCCCTGGGCCTCCGCCTGCTGACCTCCTGTGACCCACAAGGGTTCAGTAAGAGTGTGTCAAGCGGGACTGGACCGAGCCCTGCACTGGACCTGCTGCCCTGCCTCCTACCCCACCCTTGTCCAGTCTCGTCCCATCTCCTAGTGGACAACGCAGACAGCAGCAGGGGGTGTCGTGGAGAGTGTCCGTGCGCCCTGTCCATGGCCAGCACGTCCCCGTAAAGGGGGCATGTGATTTCTTGAGTCCTTGCTGCAGGGATGTCAGACAGGGGGAGGGGGACAAGCGTGTGACCCCCCCCCCCATGCCCAGGCACGTGCTCACTGAGGGCACGGTGCATTCTGGGACCCTGGGACTGTCCCAGTGGCCAGGTCCACCATCCCCTCTGGCTCGGCGGGCAGAAGCCTCTCAGCGTTTAGAAATGCTTCTATCGCAGACGGAGGCTGGGGATTGGCTGGGAGGTTTGCCGCGGTGGCTTTGCGAGTGTTTGTGGGACCCAAGGAGATGGGGGCCCCTGGACAGCAAGTCCAAGGGGGCACGGGGGTACGGGGACAGCACCCTTCTCCCCCCCGGCTGGTCCCCACCGGAGGGACAGGTACCAGCTGCAGGCAGGAGGGGCGGGCCAGGTGCCCGTGGCTTCCCTGGGCCTGTCTCCCGGGGTGCCGTCACGGGGGGGGGGGCGCTTGGGGGGGCTTTCAGGCCCCAAGGACTGTATCTGGTGGGCTTTGCGACTTAGGACCTGAACCCTTGTCTGTCCCTGGGGAGGCAGAGAAGGGTGTGAAGGCTGGGCTTGTGTGTGTGTGTGTGTGTGTGTGTGTATGTGTGTGTGTGAGTGTGTGTATGTGTGTGAGTGTGTGTGTGTGAGTGTGTGTGTGAGTGTGAGTGTGTGTGTGTGAGTGTGTGTGTGTGAGTGTGAGTGTGTGTGTGAGTGTGTGTGTGTGAGTGTGTGATTCATCTTCACTCCTGGCCCGGGGAGGGCGGGTTCCCAGGTCGGGGCTACCCCTCCAGCCCAGCTAAGGGGCGCACTGAGCTCATCCAGTCCCCCAGGACTGCAGACCCAGCAGCTGGTTTGCCATTTCCCTCTTGGTCAGATGGGCCACGCTCCGGGCAGCCTTGCGTGTTGGGGGCTGGAAGGCGAGGGGCGGGCCGAGCCGTGTCCTTGTTCACCCGCAGAGCCAGCAGCCGCCCCCGCCCAGCCACCACCTCCCCAAGCCCAAGGGGGACGCGGCCCTGAAGATGCGGGCGTCCTTACGCATGACCCGCTACCTCGAGTCCTGGGGGGCTGCGCGGCCCTTTGCCCACCTCAACCACCGAGAGAGTGTGAGCAGCAGTGAGGCCCCTGTCCCCAACGGCCGGAGGCCCAAGGTAGGACCCGGTCCGGGGACCTGGGGGCCGGGATGCCTTTCAAAGGGGGCAGCAGAGCCTGTGCGCCAGGGCCCTTTCAGCCAACTCTCAGTTTCTCCCTCTGTGAAACGGGTCTGGTTTCTGCCCTGCCCCCCTGCTGGGGACGTGAGGGCACGTGGAGGGTGCTTCCCCATGGCTGGGAGCCCTCCGTCCTCCTCACTCCCCAGATGAGTTCCGCTTCGGTTCAGGATGCCGGCAGCTGGCATAGTCCCTGGCACCCTGCCTGCGTCTCTGAGACGTAGACCCAGACCTGTGAGGGCCCCCCCTGCTGAAGAATAACTGTCCCTTCTCCCTCCAGGCCATTCCCCTGCGGCGCCACCGGACCCCCGACAGGTAGATGTGCTGTTCCCTTCCCTGTCAGACTGTGGCCTGCCTTTCTGGCCAAGTCTTATCCCAGTCACCTCCTCCAGGCAGGCTGCCCTGATCAGCCTCCACCGAGGAGGGCAGCTCTGCAAGGCCCAGCCCTGACCACGGGGTTTGCTGAGGCTCGGGTCAGAGCGTGTCTGGAAACCAGAAGTGCACAATGATTGGGCGCTTGTCACAGACCCACCGGTAGCAGGGTCGGGGGTGGAGTGAGGGCACCCTGTGGGTCTAGAGGAAGAGGCGTTGGAGTGGGGGCCGGGGGTCTAGTCTCTGTTTCTTGCTGGGCCGCTGGCCAGCTGGGCCATGCCGGGCTTTCGTTTGCCCTCTCGGGCCTCAGTGGGACCTGCCTGACCTTTGACCGTCCTGCACAAGGTCTCGCCACCCCTGCCTCTGCTCACGTGGATGGGCTCCCTGTGGTGATGCCATTGTGGGTGTCTGATTCCAGGAGTGCGTCCCCCAAGGGGCGGTCGGAGGACGACTCCTATGATGATGAGATGCTGTCGGCCATCGAGGGTCTCAGCTCCACGAGGTGAGGGGTCCTAGACACCGGCTGGCCTTGTCCCCCTCCCCCTCTCCCTCCCCCCTCCCCCCTAACTCACTGCTGTGTCTGCCACCCTGCAGGCCCTGCTGCTCTAAGTCTGATGACTTTTACACCTTTGGGTCCATCTTCCTGGAGAAGAACTTTGAGCAAGAAGTAAGGGCCCTGGGCCAGCCCATGAAAAGGGGCTCCAAGGCTTGGGGTGGGTGGGTGGGGTCTCAGGCCTTGGGGCAGCCATGTGCCCACAGCTGTTCAGGATGGTGTATGGGAATCGCTCCAGCTGGCTGTTTTGGGGGTGGGGTCAGAGGCTCCACCTGCTGGCCTCACCCCGGGGTCTGACGGGCCCCCACGTGCGACTCACCCACTTGGGTTTGGGAGACTTTGCTCCCTTCAAATGCAAGACCCTTGGTGGCTGAGGGCCCAGTGTGGCCTCAGGGCGACATTGGCCTTGCGGTCAGGGAAGAGTGTTGAAGGGACCTGGACTGGTCACCTGGCTGCTACAGCAACGTGCTTTTATAGCTGCTTTTATAGCATTAGTGACAATTCACTTGTTTACTGAGCGCTTACTAGGGCCTGGCAACGTCCTAGGCACCCACGGCCTGTCATTTAACCCTCACACGGCGGGCCGAGGTGACCACTGTCCTCCATCTCACGACCCTTGGAGGTCTCGGGGTGTCTTGACCTCAGGGGTGGCCCGTCCGAGAGGGCGGCCCAGCCCACGTGCTCTAGTGCCGGGACCTCTCCTGCGTCGGCCCTCAGGACTGGGGGGCCTCCTCTAGCTGGGGCTCCCCGAGTTGGGGGATCCCTGGGTATGGAGCTGGGGTCTGGAGGCAGATGTGGTCACCGGGAAACGTGCCTGGGGACCTCCCTGGGCCGTGTGACCCGGCCAGGCTGCAGGGACGCTGAGCTTGGCTTGCTCCCTTGCAGCAGGAGCCCGTGTGGGCTGAGGCTGTGCAAGGAGGCCTGGTGTGGAGAGGCCGCCGGCCCGGGGTCCCCGCCTGACAGCTCAGGGCTCTGCCCGGCCTCACTCCTCGGTGTGGGGGGAGGACAGACCCCCCCCCTCCCCGCCGCCACAGCAGCCCCTGACCTCAGATTCAGTTCCTGGGCTTTTCAGGGACCTCAGAAATCAAGGGGAAGACCTGAGCAGGGTGGGGGAGGGACAGTGTCACCTCCAAACCCAAAACGGGAGCAAGTGAGCGTTGTTCTTCCGTGATGATGATGGCCCATTATCACCGCCACTCAAGGAGGGCTGCGAGGTTTGTAAGGTGATTAACGTGAGCCGGCCTGAGAGGGAGGGGTCAGAGCAGGCGGCCCTGCAGCCCAGGGGGGTGGGGTGGGGGTGGCCTCAGCTGTCCTGGGCACCCCTCACTGCCTCCGTCGCCCCCAGTACCGCCTGGCGCCCATCCCCCGGGCCCGCCACTACTTCGCCTGCGCGAGCCTCGTGTTCATCTGCATCCTGCTGGTCCACCTCCTGCTCATGCCCAGGTTGGTCGGGCGGCAGACGGCCGAGCCCACGGGGGGGTCGGGCAGGAGACCAGCTGATAAGAGCGCAGCAGCATGAGGCCTCAGGGTCCCCCACACCTGGAGTTCCTAGCGCTTGATTTTTGCTGTAATCAAATGTGCTGGCTCCCTTGAGCCTCAGGCCTCCCTACTCCCTGATGCCTCTCACTTTGGAAGTCCCCCGGTTCCCTGCACAGCCCGTAGGCATTTCAACTGGGACTCCTGCCCCAGGAGTTTGTCCCGCCCTCCTCCCCTTTCCCCCTCAGCTGTGGGAAACTGAGGCTCGGAGGGGGTGGGCGAGGCCTTATCCAGGGTGCAGACTCTGAGATGCGTGTCTCTGCCTCCAGGCAGGGGTGGGGGTGCGAGTCCCAGGGAGGCAGTTGGTTCTGGAAGGGTGGTGAGGCCACGGGCCCACGAGCCCTGTGGTTTAGGATGTCTTGACTAAAGACAAAACAGGTCCTTTTCTTCCACAGTATGTCTGTGCCAGACCTGAGTCTCAGGGCTGCGTAGTCACTCATTTCTTACATTCTTGGCCCAGAAAGAGGGACGTGAGTTGATCTTGGGCTTCCTGTTTGGGCCGGGCCTCGTGTGCTGTTTGTGGGGCAGCGGGGCCACGGTTTTTAAAGGGCCCCTTTGCTGAGTGTAGAAGAGCAGTTTGGGGGGGGCAGAAGGGGACTGTGCACCTGAGAACTGGGGTGCGGGGCGGGGTTGGGGAGCGTCGGCAGATGGTCCCCAGAACTTAGGTTTTCCCTCCTCCCCAGGACGGCAGCTCTGGGACTGTCCTTTGGGCTAGTGGCCTGCGTGCTGGGGCTGGTGCTGACCCTGTGCTTCGCCGACGAGTTCTTGGTGAGTTGGGAGGGGGCACTGAGCACCCACTTGGGCCCCACAGGGGTCAGGGCTGTGGACGTGTGGGCCCCTGAGCCCTGGACCGTCAGCCCCTCCGAGCCCTTCTATCTCACGAACAGTCACCAAGTGCCCAAGCTTCTCCTGAGAGGGGTCTCCTGGTGGTCCCCGGGTGGCTGTAGCTGTCTGCAGCCCTGAGGGTGGGCATGCCCTCTGTCTGTGCTCCGCACATGTGCTGTGCTCTGGCACGGTGCCCGCCGACTCCCCCTCGCTGAGCTCCCGGGGGCTGTCACGCCTGCTGGGCCGTTGGGCTGTGGGCTCCTCTCCTGCCTGGGGCTGGAGCCGGGTGACTCGGCCCTGTGACTCCACAGAGGTGCTGCCCAGCCTGGGGGGCGCTCCGGGCCGTCTCCGAGAGGGTGGAGACTCACCCGCTGCTGCGCTTGTCCCTGGCCATCCTGACCATCGGCAGCCTGCTCACCATCGCCGTCGTCAACCTGGTGGGTTCTGGGTCGGGGGGTCCCCACATGTACCTCCAGGGGGGCGGGAGCCAGTGCTGATCCCAGGAACCCCCGGACTCGACTCCTCTAGTCACACAGCCCAATCCAGAGCCCCGAGGCCGGGCCTGTGAGGTTCCGTGGCCGGGGCCAACCCTTCACCCTCTGTTTTTCAAGCGGGGTTTGGGGCCCCGAGTGCTCCTGTGCTGGCCCCACAGGAGATGTCCTGAAGCACCCGTGTCCTTGACACCCCCGTCTCACACGCTGGGAGGACGCCGGGCCCCTCGGGCCGTGCCCACGCGCCCCAGACCCCCCTCGCTCCCGCCGGTCCTCCCGGGGAGGACGCCGGGCCCCTCGGGCCGTGCCCACGCGCCCCAGACCCCCCTCGCTCCGGCCGGTCCTCCCGGGGAGGACGCCGGGCCCCTCGGGCCGTGCCCACGCGCCCCAGACCCCCCTCGCTCCGGCCGGTCCTCCCAGGCCCCACAGCAGAGTCGGGGGCTGTCCCCGCTCCGTGCCCGACACTCGAGTAGCCTCTGTCCACCTCCCTGGGCGTCCCCGGCAGGGCTGGGGGCTCATTGGAAGCGCTGATGCGTGTCAGCCTCAGGCTCTGGGTGGTGCCTGTGTACCCGTGTGTCACACCCTCCTCTCCGCTGCCCCCTCCCCGCTAGGGAGCTGGTTGCTGCTCCGGGGGGCCGGGCACAGCGGCTCTGCCAGCTCAGCTGCTGCGGAGGCTTCGGCCCCAGCCCTGCGTGCCCCGGCGGGTCCTGGGCCCCCTCTCACGGGGCCGTCTCCTTTGCAGCCGTGGCAGCCCGCGGGGAACGGGACACGCCTGGGGGCCGTGAGCAGCAGGGAGGGCAGCCCGTGCGAGCTGCTCCCGGTGAGTGAGACCCGGGCTGTGCGTCCCCCCCAGGAGCCGGTGGAGAAGCGGGGCCCACGTGGGGCTGAGTGGGAGGCTGCAGGGCCCGGGGGCTGGCGCCCTTTGTCCAGGGTGGTCGGGCGGCGGCACAGGTGCCAGCACAGGTCCCGGCCCTCACTCCGTGGCAGCCATTACAATGCCCGTGTGGCAGGCTCAGGGTGATTGCGGTCAGCCGTGGAGCCAGGACGGGGCCCCAGGCAGGCCGAGGCCCCGGGCTGGACGAGGCCCCGGGCAGGACGGGGCCCCGGCAGGACGAGACCCCAGGCAGATGGGGCTCCAGGCAGGACGGGGTCCCAGGCAGGCCGACACCGGACGCCGCCCCTGGTGTGCTCTGCCCACCGCAGGACGAGGGTTGTGGGACTTCGGGGGGGGGGCAGCGGCACATTCGGAGCTGTTCTTACAGGGCAGGAAGGTTATGGAGGTGGGCAGGGGAGGGGACGGTGAGGAAAAGCCGAGGCAGGGGAGGGGAGCAGGCAGCAGTGGTCGTATCAGGGGCAGGGGTGGTGGCCAGAGAGGTTTGCTCCAGCTCGGGGTGGCGGTGAGTGCCAGGGAGGTCTGGTTTTCACTCTGGGGGCAGCGCAGGGGCCACGGCAGGACCGCGAGCCGCAGAGTAACGTGGGCAGACGGGCACTGGGCGAGCTCAAGGCAGAGCGTGAGGCAGGGCGCTCGCTGCTCAGGTGTGCGCACGCCCCTGCCCTGCTCTTGGTCACATCCCCGAGCGCTGGCCTTGTCGGCGCACTCGTCCCCTTTGAGGGCACGCACTCCGAGTGGACGCACTCCGCGTGGACGCAGAGCTGCCGTGAGAACAGCGTGGCGCTGGTTCAGCAGGGAGGCCCCGAGGGCAGGAGGGCTTCCGGCGGGGTCTCTTCAGGACGTGGTGGGGTGACCAGTGCCCGTCTCCCTAGTATTACACCTGCAGCTGCCTCCTGGCCTTTGTCGCCTGCTCCGTCTTCCTGAGGATGAGCCTGGAGCTGAAGGTCGTGCTGTTGACCGTGGCCTTGGTGGTCTACCTGGTGCTCTTCAACGTCTCCCTGTGCTCGCAGTGGGACTGCTGCAGCCACGACCCGGGCAACCTCACCACGGCCAATGACACCCTCAGGTGGGGCCCGAAACACTCACCGCCGGGGCCGCAGTCCATGGTGGTCCCTTCATCTGTCGTTTCCCACGGAGGAGCTTTTGAGTCCCAGCCCTGTCTGCTGGGCCCACTGCGGGGGCGAGGGCTTGCTGGGTCCCACTCCGCGGGACGCAGGAGATGGGTCGAGGTCTGCAGCTCTCGGGGCTCAGTGTCACTCATTTGCAGGCTCTCTTGGGGATGTCCCTGGTCTCATGGAGGCCGCCTGGGCCGTCCCGTCTTTAGGCCAGTCTCAGGGTAGGGAGGAGGAGGCTGCAGCCGCAGCCCAGCACCCCACTTCGAGTCAGAGTGCTGGAACGAGCAGCTGTGTCTGCTCTGTTCTGGAAAGGTGGGTGACAGCTGTCGCACAGGAAGGGCTGTGTGGTCCTGGGGCCTCCAGGCCGCAGCTGGATTGAGAAGAGGGCCTGGCTCCCCGTGAACTAAAGGCTGGAATGTGGGGACCTGGGACTAAACTGGCGCCTGGGGTCTGGCTTGTACCTGCCAGCCCCCGCCTGTCCCCACGACTGGACTCACCGAGGAGCACCGTCTGTCACCGCTCCCTCCTGCCTAGGGGCTTTCTCTTCAGGCTTGGCAAGGCTATATTCCTTGTCACCCGGGCCTGGGCCTGGATGTCACCTCAGTGAGGCCTCCCCACCGCCCAGCCAGCCTCTCCCCTATGCTCCCCCCCCTTTATTTCACCTAAGGTTTTGTCTTGTTTACTGTCTGCACCATGAGAACCGAGGGCTGAGGGCAGAGACGGCCGGGCTCGGTGGCTCTCCCCGGGGGGCACGCCACCCGCTGTGTTTGGGGCTGGGTGGGAGCCGGAGATGACACCCCCATGCCCTGCAGCTCCCCAGCCTGTTTGTGGAGCGACCTGAAGACCATGAGCAACTTCTACCTGGTTCTGTTCTACGTCACCCTCATCATGCTCTCCAGACAGGTGAGGCCGGGAGGGTCTGCCATGCTCCCTCCCCCTCTGGCCGGATCTGTCCTCGGCTTGGGGAGGGCGCGGGTGGTACTGGGCTGCCTTGGACTCGGGGTGGACGGTCCTGCATCCGGGTCCCAAATCAGTGTCCTTAGCTTCCAGAGTCACCTGTCGGGACCCACGTGACCTGAAGTGGGGGAGGGGGTCGTGTGAGGACGGTGAGCGGTGGCCGGCCGGGATTTTAAGGCTGTTGAGTGAGGTGTTGGCCACGGGCACGGGGCAGGCGGTACTGTGGGGCAGGGTTCTGCGTGGGCCCAGCGCTCAGGGGTGGCGTCCCGCGCCCACGGGGGCCAGACACTGCTGTCGCCGTCTGCAGATCGACTACTACTGCCGCCTGGACTGCCTGTGGAAGAAGAAGTTCAAGAAGGAGCACGAGGAGTTCGAGACCATGGAGAGCGTGAACCGCCTGCTGCTGGAGAACGTCCTGCCGGCCCACGTGGCCGCTCACTTCATCGGGGACAAGCTGAACGAGGTGTGCGGGGGGCAGGAGGTGTGCGGGGGGCAGCTCGCTCTCGGCGCGGGGGGGGGGCACTGAGAGCACGCTGCCGTCCTGTGCGGTGAACGAGGTGTGCCGGGGGGGGGGGGGGGGGGCACTGAGAGCACGCTGCCGTCCTGTGCGGTGAACGAGGTGTGCCGGGGGGGGGGGGGGGGGGGGCACTGAGAGCACGCTGCCATCCTGTGCGGTGAACGAGGTGTGCGGGGGGGGGGGCACTGAGAGCACGCTGCCGTCCTGTGCGGTGAACGAGGTGTGCGGGGGGGGGGGGGCACTGAGCACGCTGCCGTCCTGTGCGGTGAACGAGGTGTGCGGGGGGGGGGGGGGGGGCACTGAGAGCGCGCTGCCGTCCTGTGCGGTGAACGAGGTGTGCGGGGGGGGGGCACTGAGAGCACGCTGCCGTCCCGTGCGGTGAACGAGGTGTGCGGGGGGGGGGCACTGAGAGCACGCTGCCGTCCCGTGCGGTGAACGAGGTATGCGGGGGGGGGGGCACTGAGAGCACGCTGCCGTCCTGTGCGGTGAACGAGGTGTGCGGGGGGGGGGGGGCACTGAGAGCACGCTGCCGTCCCGTGCGGTGAACGAGGTGTGCGGGGGGGGGGGGCACTGAGAGCACGCTGCCGTCCCGTGCGGTGAACGAGGTGTGCGGGGGGGGGGGGGCACTGAGAGCACGCTGCCGTCCCGTGCGGTGAACGAGGTGTGCGGGGGGGGGGCACTGAGAGCATGCTGCCGTCCTGTGCGGTGAACAGGTGTGCGGGGGGGGGGCACTGAGAGCATGCTGCCGTCCTGTGCGGTGAACAGGTGTGCGGGGGGGGGGCACTGAGAGCATGCTGCCGTCCTGTGCGGTGAACAGGTGTGCGGGGGGGGGGCACTGAGAGCATGCTGCCGTCCTGTGCGGTGAACGAGGTGTGCGGGGGGGGGGCACTGAGAGCATGCTGCCGTCCTGTGCGGTGAACAGGTGTGCGGGGGGGGGGGCACTGAGAGCATGCTGCCGTCCTGTGCGGTGAACGAGGTGTGCGGGGGGGGGGCACTGAGAGCACGCTGCCGTCCTGTGCGGTGAACGAGGTGTGCGGGGGAGCGGGGGGGGGGGGGGCACTGAGAGCATGCTGCCGTCCCGTGCGGTGAACGAGGTGTGCGGGGGGGGGGGGCACTGAGAGCACGCTGCCGTCCCGTGCGGTGAACGAGGTGTGCGGGGGGGGGGGGCACTGAGAGCACGCTGCCGTCCTGTGCGGTGAATGAGGTGTGCGGGGGAGCGGGGGGGGGGCACTGAGAGCACGCTGCCGTCCCGTGCGGTGAACGAGGTGTGCGGGGGGGGGGGGCACTGAGAGCATGCTGCCGTCCTGTGCGGTGAACGAGGTGTGCGGGGGGGGGGGCACTGAGAGCATGCTGCCGTCCTGTGCGGTGAACGAGGTGTGCGGGGGGGGGGGGCACGGAGAGCACGCTGCCGTCCTGTGCGGTGAACGAGGTGTGCGGGGGAGCGGGGGGGGGGGGCACTGAGAGCACGCTGCCGTCCCGTGCGGTGAACGAGGTGTGCGGGGGGGGGGGGCACTGAGAGCACGCTGCCGTCCTGTGCGGTGAAGGAGGTGTGCGGGGGCGCGGGGGGGGGGGGCACTGAGAGCACGCTGCCGTCCCGTGCGGTGAACGAGGTGTGCGGGGGAGCGGGGGGGGGGGGCACTGAGAGCATGCTGCCGTCCTGTGCGGTGAACGAGGTGTGCGGGGGAGCGGGGGGCACTGAGAGCACGCTGCCGTCCTGTGCAGTGAACGAGGTGGGCGGGGGGCACTGAGAGCACGCTGCCGTCCTGTGCGGTGAACGAGGTGTGCGGAGGGGGGGGCGGGGCAGCACTGAGGGCACGCTGCTGTCCTGTGCGGTGAACGAGGTGTGCAGGGGCGGGGGGCACTGAGAGCACGCTGCCGTCCTGTGCGGTGAAGGTGGGCGGCTACAAGGTGCTCTCCGCGGGCCTCGGCCTCCCCTGTGTGCCCCGATGACAGCTGTCGGGACACAGGCTCCCCGGCCTGGGTCTTCAGCCCTGGGAGATGGGGACCACAGTGTGTGCCCGGCAGGGTGGCCATGAGGGTCGGATGGGTCAGGTGTTGGCATCAGGACAATCTGTGACAGACACGTGTGTGTTCCCCCAGTTAGTTTGCGCACCCAGGTGTTAGAACCTGTCTCCTGATGCCTGCCTTCTCCCTTGGGGGGTTCTCAGCCCTGCTCTGCAGACAGGGTATTTGAGAGCAAAAACACCACCCCAAGACTGGCCCTCCCTGGCTAACGGACAGACCACCCCTCCACCAACCTCCTGTGCAGCCAGGCTGAGAACCACTGTGCTGCCCTCACCCTCTCCGGGGCCCCCGCCTGCGCCCTGCGCCCTGCAGCGGCCGGGCGGGCAGCCCTAAGGCGCCTTTCCCTGTTCCCGCCCCAGGACTGGTACCATCAGTCCTACGACTGCGTCTGCGTCATGTTCGCGTCCGTGCCGGAGTTCAAAGTGTTCTACACGGAGTGCGACGTCAACAAGGAGGGCCTGGAGTGTCTGCGGCTGCTCAATGAGATCATCGCCGACTTCGACGAGGTGGGACCCGAGTCCAGGCAGCAGGGCGGGCAGGCCGGGGCACCAGCATCCTGGCCGCAACAGCTCCCTCGTGGGTGGGGGATACATTTCCATCATCTTTATTTAGCAGGTGTCTGTCTGCTCTGGGACGGGTGGCTGGCTGAGATTAGTGGTAGGTCCTTGCAGGAGAGGAATCCCCAGCTAAGCCCAGGTGGTCAGTCTGCCTGACTGGGAGAAGGAGACAGGCGACCCTCCCGTGGAGTGGCTGTAGAGCTAGCTGGCTATCTGCACCTCAGCAGGGACCGGCGTCCAGGGACGGGAGGAACGGGGAAGCTGGCGGTGTCAGGAGGACCCTGCTTGTGCTTGCTTAGGTGTGAGCTCGGGCAGCAGCGCCCCGTGTGAAGTGGCAGCGGGCACCCCACCCCCTCGCGGAATCGGGACAGGCCGCTGCAGCTGCCGAACTGCCCTGCCCCCTCTCTTGCAGCTGCTGCTCAAGCCCAAGTTCAGCAGCGTGGAGAAGATCAAGACCATCGGCAGCACCTACATGGCCGCGGCAGGGCTCAGCGTCCCCTCGGGGCACGAGAACCAGGTCCTTGCCCAGTCTGGTGGTCACACAACCCAGCCCTATCACCTCAAAGGGAGCCCCCTCCCATGCTCTGCTTGCTGGTGTGGGGGCAGGTCCGCTGAGCAGGAGCCTCTAGTCTGCCTGCCAATAGCCCCTCCCATGGGCCTCGTGCCCACGTGGTGCCCCTGGTCAGGGTGCCCTGGAGCATCAAGGAAGAAGTCCTGGCAGGAAGACCCGCCCCAGCCCCTGTCCCGCCCCTGCGGACATCGCTCTGTCCCGCCCCGGCCCCGCCCTGCCCCCACAGACAGAGCTCTGTCCCACTCCAGCCTCATCCAGCCCCCTGGCCCCGCCCCCACAGACAGCGCTTTTCCTGCCCCGCCCCAGCCCCGACCCCACGGACAGCGCTCTGTCCCGCAGGATCTGGAGCGGCAGCACGCCCACATTGGCATCATGGTGGAGTTCAGCATCGCCCTGATGAACAAGCTGGACGGCATCAACAGGCACTCCTTCAACTCCTTCCGCCTCCGCGTCGGTGAGGGCCTGACGGAGGACGGGTGGGTGGGCGGACTGACGGACCTCTGGTGGGAGACAGCGGCCCACCCCTGGCAAGCCCCTCTCTGGCCTGTCTGCTGTCCTCGGCCACCTACTGTGACAGGTCCTAGAGAGCCCAGATTTCACGATCCCAGTGGTTGGGTACTCTCTCTTTGCCTACCAGTGACACAGTTAACCTTTGAAAGTTTTAATACTACATCCCTACAGGAAAGGGGGGATCACCAGCTGTAAGTGGGTCACCTTAAAGGACACTGAGAACTGAGGTATTGACTTGAGCAGTCACTGCTGGCCACAAGGGCCGGAGCTTGGGACCCACTGGCTGTAGGAGACGCGCAGGTGCCAGATTGGCAGTGCTGGCGTTTGGGAGGCCCCAGCCTGGTGGCCGGTGTGTCGTCGGGGCGCTCTGTGACCCTCCCCAAGGGCAGAAGCCCAAGGCTTGCCTCCATGACGTGCCAACTGCAAACGTTCTCTCCAGGCATAAACCACGGGCCTGTGATTGCGGGGGTGATCGGGGCGCGGAAGCCTCAGTATGACATCTGGGGGAACACAGTCAACGTCGCCAGCAGGATGGAGAGCACCGGAGAACTTGGGAAGATCCAGGTAAACACCCAGGCGGGCAGACGTGACCAGGAGGGAAGGACTTCCCAGAGGTGAGCGACCCGGGCGGCCGCCACCGTGAGCCCGGCTGTCCCTTTCTCGGGAAGGGGGGTGGGGACACCGGACGTGTTGTGAGCCCTGGCCGGTGCCTACTGCCCTCCCACAGGGTTTCTTCCTGCTTTCCAGGTGACTGAGGAGACCTGCACCATCCTCCAGGGCCTTGGTTACTCCTGTGAGTGCCGAGGGCTGATCAACGTCAAAGGCAAAGGTGAACTGAGGACTTACTTTGTCTGCACAGACACTGCCAAGTTCCAGGGCCCTGGGCTGAACTGAGGGCTGCCGGCAGGGCCAGTGCTGGAGGCCGTCAGGGAGACAGCCCCAGCGTCACGAGGGCATCCAGGGCTTCGGCCACCGCCACCTGCCGACACGTGGCTGTGCGTGGCTTCCTTGGACTTGCATGAGAGGACTTCTTGGGCCCGTGTGCCAGCCCCTAGCTTGTAGTGACCACTGGGCCTTACCACCACAGGCAGCTAGGAGCTCGCTGCACAGCAGGAGGAGGTGCCCTTGTGAGCTGGCACCGCGACACATGTTCCAGGTACAGGAGGACTGAGACGAGTCGCTGGGGTGGGCTGGGGACCTTCTGCCCAGCAGACCGGCTGCGGGATCCCATACTCACCCAGACGCTGGTGCAGACAGCTGGAAAGGGTGCTTCTGCTCTGTAAATGGTTTCCAACAGTAGGGAGGAAAAACCACAGTGGACACATGCTACTTCCTGCCATCTCTGGCATGTGTTTGTTTTAAATGGATTCATTATTAATGGAGGTTTTATCCTTTTTAATGACTTCTCAGATGCTAGACAAGCCTCTCCCCTCCAGCGTGCTCTCTGCTTTTTAACCACGGGCATGTAAGTAGGACTGCTGTCCAGTGTCTGCGTGACAGGGCTGCCCCAGCTGTGGGGCGCCACGCTGCAGTGGGGCTGAGGACAAGGGCAGGGAGCGCTGTGGCCCTGGCTCCGAGTCAGACCACGTGAATGCAGCAGCGCGAGGTTAGCCTCAGGGAGCGAACGCCGAGAGGAGGCACAACTGCCCAGCCCTCTTGACGACCCGCGCAGGGTCAGGCGGCCCTGAGCTTCACCTCGTCCTGCTTCCCTGCCGGACAGGAAGGGACGGGTCTGTGGACAGGTCGGGCACCCCTGGGACCGCTCTCGTGTCCCCACGTCCGCACAGCTACCTCTGAGGGGCTCCAGACTAGGAGCCGGTCCTCTGTGCGGGCATGCGGAGCGGTCCCCGGCCTGGGAAGCTGGCCTCCTGGCAGGCACTGAGATGGTCTCATTCTGACCGAGTGGGACAAGGCACGGGCCGAGCTGCCTCGCCGCCTCGTAGCTACAGCTCCCGCGGGCAGAGGAGGTCCACCGGGTTCCACGGCGAGGAGCAGCCTGTCTGCCCACTCTGGTTCTGAGCGGACTTGCTGCCTCGTCACAGAGCAGCCGCAGGATCTCTAACCCAGGTGACCGTCCCTGTCCAGCAGAGGTTCTCAGCTAGAAGTCACCCACAAAGCCCCTGGAATCACACAGAACCGTGCACACGGACTTAGAGTGATTTCATAGGGTCGCGGGTCAGCCAGGCGGTGTCGAGGTCAGCCTGGGCTGGGGGTCGGCGTGGGAAGTGAGCCTGCGGTCTGCCTGTGCCGCGTCTGGCTGTGGGGCTGAGGTGTCGTGTGTACCCGCAATGGTACGAGCGTGTGACAAGGACCTGCTGTCTGAAGGATCTGACGGCAGAAGTGCTGGTGCAGGAAAGGAAGCCTCCCTTACGACTTCCCAGACGAGGGGCGGCTTCAGGGGAGCGCTGTGCTGACGCGCACTCTCAGAGCAGCGCAAGAGGCCCCACGGGCTCCCAGAGCGCCAGCCGCCGCTGGGCGGGCCTCCTGAGCTGCGCCTTCTCCCATTGCACATTCAGCCACCCTCTTCTTCCAGCAACAGAAATTCCAATCAGGAGTTTAAAAAAATAATTGGTTATCATTAATGTAATTTTATTTCCCATTCAAGTACTTTGTTCAGATAAGACTAAGTTTTCGACGTACCGATGGGAATGTATAACTGACCACAAAAGTCACTCGCAGTCATTTTTTTATAAACCTGTTTTCTAATTACCGAGTCACCTCTTCACACGTGTTGTGTTTTATGACAGGACAAGGACCTTTTCTAACACTGACCTTTCCTGTGGGTCAAGGACTTGCTTAAAGGTTTCCACTAAGGAACTTCCCCCGCTGACCCTCATGGGAATCACACCGAAGTTTTCGCTTAAGAAAAGTTCCTAACAGAAAAGGCCCCTCCCCACCGTGTCCGTGACAGGTCAGGGTGCGGAGTACGCTTTGAGGAGGTCCATGCACATAACTGGGCTGTTCAGTATACTGAGTATTTATGGGTCTGTAGCGTTGGTTTTACAATGTTATTTCGTTTTTATGAAGTACCAGTGTTTCTACTCAGTTTATTAAATTACCGGTATGGAAAACCCAAATGTCTCCACTTAATGTTTCTCGGTCTTCAGGAACTAGTTCCATAGCTCTCAAGTTCAAGAGCGGCACTGCCCGTGTCTGCAGGCGGGGCTGCTCAGTGCGGCTCCTGTGAAGATCCTGCTGGGTCCCCACCCCCCACCCCCGTGGCTCAGCGCACTGTGGCCACTCCTGCCACACGGGGCCAGTTTACCAGTAAACCATCAGATGTGAGCCGGTAAGTTAGTTACAACTTGGTTTGTTCAACGGGGACTGTGGTGAGTGTGGGAACACTTCAATTACATGGAGGACCTGCTGCCCGTGACGGTGGCGGGGGTAAGAAGAGGCTGTTCTGTTGTCTGAGCTGCTCTCTCCCAGCGGGAAGGTCAAGGGGGACTCAGCTGACGCTCCCAGTCCCAGGGTCGGTGTGACTACCTGACAGACGTCCAGTCTCTGGGACATTAAAATTGTTCCCCAAGTTTAATTAAAAACACAATATACAAATACTTAGTATCTTCTGAAAAGCATTTCCAAGTGAAGAATGAAAAATATGTACATAATCTATAATCAGCTGCCAGTCAGCATCAGACCCCATCGGGGCCGCTCTCGGCCACACCAGTTGTGTTAGCTTCTTCAGTGTCTGAAAGACAGACAGACGGACATCAGGCAGCACTTGCCCCCTTTTGATGGAAAAAGAAATGTGAAGGGAAAGGCGGCGTCCTCGAGGGTGGGCGCTAACGGCCCTTCCTAACTGGGACAGGGTGAGGGCGACATCGGTGATGACTGCAGCTCTCCCCTCAAGTGTGTGAGCCTCCCCTGTGGACAGAGAACACGCAGAGCGCGAGTCCAGGCTGCCCAAGGGCCCCCGGGCACCTACCTTCGGTCAGGTCCACCAGGTTGCCTCCCACGGCGGGGCGGGGCACTGAGATGCCCATTGCCTTCCGGACCCCATACGTGCTGACCACGTCACCAGGAGTCACTTGCTGGGCAAGCTCTTTAAGATTATTGGTCACCTGTTCAGCTAGAAAAAAATAAAATGAAAACAGTTCTAGGTATTGAGATGTGGCTTCTTTACAGAACTTTTTAAAAGTGAAAAGAACAAGTAAATCAATGCAAGGACTGAAGTGTGCACCCGGTGTGACCTGCAGTGGAGCCGCCTCTGAGCCGTCCTCCCCGGGGGTGGACCTACCCAGGTGCATCTCCCTATAGGAGGGGCCCAGCAGACAGATGGTGTTGGGCGGGGCCTGGTGCTGAGCCGTCCTCCCCGGGGGTGGACCTACCCAGGTGCATCTCCCTATAGGAGGGGCCCAGCAGACAGATGGTGTTGGGCGGGGGCCTGGTGCTGAGCCGCTCGTTCTGGGCCTCCTGCAGCTCCCTCAGCAGCCTGGTGGTCTCATCCAGCTTCCTCTGGAAGACCTCCGCTTCTGCAGGGAGACAGAGCAGCAGAGACACCCACCCGGGGCTGCAGCGTAAGCAGCAGCCCAAGTCCCGCGCTGGGGCTCTGGAGTCAGTGGTTGGTCTTCTCAAGGGGTCCTCCCCTCCAATGATACCACCCTGGCCACGCTCCCTTGGCCCAGAGGCCCGGTGGGGGTGACCGGCTCTGTGAACCCGTGCTCCGGGGTCCTGACAGCCCGTGTCCAGCAGTCCTCCCATCAAACTCCTGGAGATACGCACCTTCCGAGTCAAAAACTTCCACAGGAGCTCCAAAGCTGGCCACCGCCTCCAGGGCCGCGAGCCTGCCCTGGCTGCCCGGGTCGCGCGGCCCCGCGGGCTCCACCCCGGGGAGCTGCTTTGAGGAGAGATGAGTTACTGAGCGCGCTGAGCCCCACTGGGGCCAAAACGAGCAAGCCGGCCGGGCTTCTAGCCCCGTCACCCCACCGACTTCCTCCGCAGCTATAATTTGATGCCTATAAAAATGCCATTCCCAAAGCCAGGCAAAAAGGCGTTCATAAATCCTCCCTGCTCATAAATTAACGGCGTGTCTCACAGTCTGCATTGCGGGTTTCAGACCAGCAACTTGAACACGAGTGACAGCAGCCCGGGGCTGCCGGCACTGAAGAGCCTTTGGTCACTGTGACCAGGCCTCCTGTCTCCGAGGCTCGCGGGCCATGTCAGCCCCCAGGCCGGCAACGGGAGGCTGCCAGCGCTGCACGGGAGACACCCTCCATCCAAAAAAGGATGGAGTTCTAATTTTGGAATCACAAGACTCAGTTTCCATAGCCTCAACGATGCTTTTTAGGAACAGGTCAACCCGACAGTAAGTAACCGGAAGTCAGCGTTTCCAGTTAGACGGGTGGTGTGCTGCAGGCTCCAACGATCTGAACACCTGGTTTCTCAGCACCGCTCAGCGAGGTGGGTGGAGCTGTCGGGATCTGCCAGGCCCCGCCCTCAGGGGCCCTCACAGCCCGAGTCCTCTCACTTCTCAGCCTGGCCCCTTGCCTGTTCTTCAGACTTCTTTCCTTCTCACCCTCACCCAGCACCCGCCTTGCCAGGCGCCTCCGCCCCGGAAAGCACATGGTTTGTACACAGCTCCCTCCCGCTGTTCTCAGCCCTTCAGGGCCCAGTCCTCCCGCTCCCGCCCGCACTGAGGTCTGCTGTCCCGCCACACTATGGAGCACTCCAAGGTTCACGTGACAGCCACCGGTCTCCTGTGCCCAGGCTGCTCTGCAGCTCCCAGCTCTGCAGGCCTTTCCTGCCCGTCGTCCGCACGAATCCCCCCGCGTCCTGCCTTCAGCACTGCTCTCCACGTCCTGCCCGACAGGCTCTCGCGCTCCGAGACTAGCCCACACCCAGCACCCCGGAGCAAGGGTGCTCTCTGTCCCGGCACTGCCCACGTGCGCCCCCACCAGCGGTGCAGACCCGCTCGGACATTCTTGGCTCTGTTGTTCCCACCGCTGGGTCTGTTCTCTCCCCTCCCTCGGTGACACAGCCCCGCAGCTTGTCACTGGGCCCTCCCTTCAGCCCGACAGACTCGATCCCAGCACCCTCCGCCTGGGGCAGAGCCTCAGCCGCCAGCGCTGCACGAGACTCTCCCGTGGGCCTCTCCCCAGGTTCTTGTGGTCACGCCCTTTCTCAGGACGCTGGTGAGCCCTGCTCTCAGCTCTGCTGAGGTCATTACCCACGTGGCCCCGCCAGCTGGGAGAACAGCATCTGTCCTTCCAGACTTGGTCACCCCCTCCTGGGAAGGTCTCCTCAGCCTCCGGCCGGCTGGTGCTCCCGCCTGTCCCCATGCACGCACACCCCGGCCGGCTCTCACTCCTTGCTCCCGCCTGTCCCCATGCACACACGCACACCCCAGCCGGCTCTCACTCCTGCCTGTCCCCATGCACACACACCCCCGGCCGGCTCTCACTCCCGCCTGTCCCCATGCACGCACACCCCGGCCGGCTCTCACTCTCGCCTGTCCCCATGCACGCACACCGCGGCCGGCTCTCACTCCCTGCTCCCACCTGTCCCCATGCATGCACACCCCCGGCCGGCTCTCACTCCCTGCTCCCGCCTGTCCCCATGCACGCACACCCCGGCCGGCTCTCACTCCCTGCTCCCGCCTGTCCCCATGCACGCACACCCCGGCCGGCTCTCACTCCCTGCTCCCACCTGTCCCCATGCACACACGCACACCCCCGGCCGGCTCTCACTCCCTGCTCCCGCCTGTCCCCATGCACGCACACCCCCGGCCGGCTCTCACTCCCTGCTCCCGCCTGTCCCCATGCACGCACACCCCGGCCGGCTCTCACTCCCTGCTCCCGCGCTGCCTGCTGCACTGGCTATGCCCCCTCCCCAGCAAACAGCTCTTTTTAGCACATCACATACCCAGTAAATATCTTTCTTTTCAAAGTTCTATCCCTTCGATCTTTTATCCTATCCTGTATGTAAATCTTTCCTATAAAGAATATAATCACCTCCATTTCTTTGACTGTGTCGAGTGTACTAGTCTGGCCTTCATCTTCGGGTGATGACTGTAAGGACAGAGAAAAACTTTCTGTTAGAGGGTACAGAAAAAGGCCAACATCAGAGAAACAGAACAGCCCGAGTTCCACAGCAAGAGAAAAGGAATATGAATATAAATTATGGGAATATAGTATTTTACACCAAAAATGAATTAGTTGAATTACTAGTATTTTGAGTATATTGTAAGTCAAGAGTACCTACTACTAGTGACTTCACGATGGATAATTCTGTGCCTGATCCAAAAGCTACACGCACGTGTAAGAAGGAACTGGGTGACTAGCACAAGTGCCTACATCAGGGAGTCTGCTGTCATCAAGAGGGAAATGTGCTGAGGCAGAAACGGGAGGGGGACGGAGGGGGCCGCCCGCACGAACAGGCAGTGCCCTCGGCAGCAGAGGGCTGCCGTGTGCAGGGGCCACGGACGTGGCCGCCCCCCGCAGCCCCGTCTGCAGAGGATGCACGGACAGAAACACCTGCAGCACGCCCACAAACCGATGACAACGTCATCTTTTTTGTTGAAAGGTTTTATTGTGATTTAACCAATTTCCGATTTTTAAAACTTCAAACAGTGTATCCTTATACATAACCTTTTCCTCACTTTCTAGAAGCCTGAGGATAATAACTGTTAGAGCCAAGGGCAGAGAACGAGGAATCTGAGCACTGCCACATCGGCCGGACAAAGGCCGCTCAACTGCCGCTCAGGACTGTTCCCTCACTCAGGCTGACGACCGAAGGGGCCGGGAGCACTCCTGACCTGATGGACAGTGGGGGCAGGGGACAAGGAAACGAGCCACAGCCGCCAGGACACTATGGGCCCCGAGATACAGGGTTCCTTAACCATGGTGACAAGGGCATTCTGGAGAACAACTCTCCCTTACACCACAAGGAACACTTTCTGGTTCTGATCTTTGAGCCAAGTCTCTAAATTACCCTGGATTATGAACTCCGTGAACTGGAGAGGCTTCCCAAGTGCTAAGAAAAGAGCACCGAGCAGGCTCTTGGTTGCACGAGGCTCCAACCACTCCTGCCGCAGAACAAAGAGAGGGGCAGCCTCCATCATTTCCACGGCGAGCGGGAGCCCCTCCTGCCAGGCACCGCGCACCAGCCGACTGCTGGCTCCTGCCCGCTCGGCCTCAGGGGACGATGACAGTCCTCTGGCCCTCAGGTCCTGGCGCCTGCGGCACTGCTTCCGTCCATTGTCCTCCACCCGTGGTCCCCACCCGGGCTGGGCTGCCTTTTCAGGGGAATGGAGCGCAGCTGTCATACTGGTCAGTGCCATGGTTTCATAACACTGCAGGACTGATGCTGAGAGCCAGTAATAAGTGACCCTATTTTCTGAGAAGCATTCTTACCGTCTCCAGCTCCTGCAGAGTTCTAGAATGCCCTCCTTTAGTTAGAACATCCAGTAAACTGTCTGCCATGACGTATGGATAATCTTGACACGTGGCCAAAAACTCATGGATGCTGGAACATAGCCGGGAAAGTCACTGCTCTACAAGCCGCCTCCGCCAGCTCCATCTTCCCACCACCGCCAACTGTCCCTGCAGAGGCCCTTTGCTTATACACGGCGATGCAAAACCTCCTCCCGGCACAACACTGTATTTCCACATTTACCAGTGACACACTCATCACGAGATAAAACAATATCAAGAATACAGGGAAATGAAATTCTTGGGGAACGGTCAAAGACAAACAGGAGCTCAGTGGTGCAGGCCCAGGGCCAGACCGGGGCGGGGGGGGGCTGGGTGCTCCTCCCTCCTCTGTACTTTCTCCCTAAGTGTTCTTACTCATCTGTGACTCCCACATATACTAGGCCTCTCAACGTCACCCTCAAGTCTAGACCACACCCTTCAGATACTGCCATGTAGATCAATACTTTAGAAAACGTGGACTCAGAACACAGATGAGCTAGCTGGTGGCTCACCTGAACTCGCTGGGCACGTCCGGGTCTTCCCCATAGGTGGAGTAGATTAAGTCGGAGTCGTCCTTGCTGATGTTGGCGAATGTGGAGTCATAGTGCGGTGCGTACGAACTGTAGGGCCCGTAATTCAAGTACAGCACTGTTGACAGAAAGAAAAGGCTTCAGTACTATTGTTTAACCTGCATGTCAGTTTATTCTGTTTTGGTAAGCACCACTGCCTTCTAACTTGACTACTTTATCGACTGGTACACAAACCTAAGGTAGACATGTCCCTAAACCAGCCTTCTCAAAGTGTGCGCCCTATGGGATTCCAGAGAAATATGTGCCTGCTGGGGACCAAAAAACCAACGGGGTTTTTGGAGTTTAGATTTTTTGGGGACAGAGGTGTGGGGAATTGGCTGTAAGGTGACAGTTTGCCCAACCCCCCACCTCACTTGCCTGATTAGGTTGCAAAAGGCTGTTAAGCTGTGGTGCTGGATTGTTTACACTACCCCCATGTTCCCCAGAAAGACTGGAGGCAAGTTTCTTCTAGCCTTTGTTTGGTGTAAAGTTAAGATGATATGTATGGTGAGGGTTTTCTGCACTCAACACAATTAAGAGTAAAAAGAGGAATTCTTCAATGTATTGACGACGAAATGAGAGTTTGCCTTTCAAATATATGCCCAAACATTGAAGAAATTGCTAGGACACATCAGGCTCATGTTTCTTATAAACACAAGAATGAAAAAACACATTCACTCTGAGACCTGCTGAATTTACTAAATCTTAATAAGAATGCATGTATATAAATGATAACTTTTTTGTCGTTTTGAATCCCTCTTTTTTACAAATTCTAAAAAGCATAACAAAAAATGTAACATAAAAATGTTTTTTTAATGTCAGAATAAATTTAATTTTGTCATATTTATTTTGTTTAATTACCATAAAAACATGCTTGGACTTTACATTTTTTTCTTTAATATTTGACTTAATTATTATAACATATTTCTCAGAAATTTGTATATAGTGCACCTACAATTATTTGCAGGATTTTAAATGTGCTCCAACTTCAAAATGTTTGAGAACCACTGACCTAAACTGATGCTTATAAAGTCGCAACTCAAGTGAATTTCTCTCCACAAAGGGAAGAAGAAATAAACTCATTTTTAATACTAATACCTGATTTTTCAGTTTCTTCTTAACAGTTACTTACTTAAATATGCACAAATGCCCCGCAAGAGAGCTAGTGAATCAAGCAATAAATGGTCACTGTCATGAGTGGTCGCCTCACCTGGGGTCACTTTGTTCCTTTTGTCTTCTTTGAACCCCTGCAGGGTGTTCACTCCGGACTGGAGCCGCCCTGTGGTCATGCCCAGCCTCACGGGGCAGTAGCCGGGCTCTGGAACAGAAGACCGCTGCAGTGAGACAGGTGCGGTGGAGGAGGCTTGCGTGGTGAGGGGTGCCTCACACAGCGCTGCACCCACGTGGCTTCACGCCACCCTCGTGACTGCACTGGGCAGGGGGCTTTCTATCCCCACTGTTAATGTAAGAAATCTGAGCTTAGGAAGGCAGGCAAGGACCCACACGAGGTCCTCCTCCTTACACTCTCCTGCTCCCCGGAAGGCTTTATAACCACGGTGCATTCTGCTTTAAAACAGGATTTAAAAGTTGGACCTTGCACGGTTATGATGGAGGTGAACCAGCAGCAAAGATGAGCGAGGCCGGGTAAGGGCAACTCCCCGGTCAAAGACCAGGAAGAGCAGTGCAGTGAGCAATAGCGGGAAAACGTGACCTCTGACCCGGGACAAGGCCGTGATGCCTGGGGATCTGAACAAGCAGAGGCCGCAGGCGGTGCCAGGAGGCTCCGGCCGAGGGGAGCAGGGGCGGCCCCCAGCCAGCTCGCTCTCGCTCTCGCTCTCCTCCTGGGGATGCAGCCCCGGGAGAGGGCCAGGGCATCTCCACCGTCAGCCAGTCGGCGGTCCTGGGCGCTGCCGCGAGTGCGTGGGCCAGGTCAGCTCCGGTCCGCTCGCTAATGTCTCCAGGGGATGGAAACTGGACCGGGGCCCAGAGAAAGGGAGGGGCAGCTCTTCTGGAGCCCCTAAATCGGAGCCCCGGCGAGTCACCGCCACCGCACGGGAAAGATCAGCGTTCTCAAGCCAGTGGCAGTTTCTCTGGCCCCAAACAATACAAATTCCTACCAAAAAAAAATTTTGGTACCTGAAATTTGGTTTCCTACCTAAAAACAAAAAGTGAATTTTGCTTTGAAAACAGCGCCAGAGCCTTTCCTCCAAGCGAGGCCCCACTCCTGAAGCGCCCGGGGGCGGACCGCGTGGACACAGGAACGGCGGCCATCCTTCCACCCTGCACAGGACCAGGCTGCTCGCTGCTTCGGGCTCCCCTCCCTGACGCGCCTTTCGGGACCAACCTGAACCCCCCTGGCTAAGGCAGCCTTGCTGCCCCTGAGAACTGGGGGGCACCTTCTGCTCCACACAGGAACAGGGCCCGCCCCAAGGCACTGACCCCCGGGGGGACAAGTGGCCGCCTCCACATGTAAGGTCTCTGGCGCTGTTGTCTGCCGGCCCCACAGTGCGGAGGGAGGGGGCTGGCCCTCGGTTCGTTCCCTACTCTCCACCTAAACCCTCCCGAGCTCCTCAGACACCGTGCCATAGTGAGCCAGCAACACCGGGGCTGTTCCCTGAGGCACAGCCATTCTGTCCTCACTCGTTTTGATATCCCCACTTATCTCCCTCATAATGGCAGCATAAAAAGTTATATATAAAGTTAACATGATCCCATTTACTTATTACAACACACGATTATTTCCCCTTGGCCGAATGACAAAAGTTGCTATCTTCACACCAAGTTTTAAAATATTTCCTATACTATTTCCAATAAAAAATATCACATGAGAAAATAAAACTATGACAAGTTATAGAACAGTGACTGTCAACCTTTATAAACCCTCTACTGACCACAGGGAGAGACACACGGCCATCCGGTATGTGTTGTTCCTTTACTGTGAACACAGTGTCCACATGCATTCTACTCAAGTCTGCTGAGTCTGTGACATCACAATCGGACGCTGAGAGCTGCAGAAATCACAGCATACAGACCACAGCCTCTCACCACCAGGGCTAGCAGTTACTCCCTCATGTTTTGGCTTCGTTAATAGGGGTCCAATATTCTAGGACTGTGCATTTTGAAAAAAAATGGATTGATCCACATAGTACTATTTTAGGATGAAGAAGTTAGGCTAGCTGTTCACAGGAAATACGCGGTCTAGTCAGATTCTTTGTAGGTCGTGCTAAAGCGAGGCTTACCAGGACTCAGGCCTTACAAGGGCACCTGGACTCCTGCCCTGTGCAGAGCAGGAAGTTCACACGCAGTCCGACTCCGCGCACCTACCTCCTAGGACGGGGTCCACGGGGTGCAGCAGTCCCAGCGTCGTCGTCCCATCGGGCCTCCTCCTTTCAAATTCACACTGCAACGACCCAAAGTGTTCCCGTGCATGAGCGGGCTTACCCCCCATCACGCTAGCAAGCTCTACTTCAGTGTTACAGGAGGCGATCACGTGACACTCAGGCACCGGCAGGCACACTTGTCTCCACATGCTCTGGCGCCGACGGGCTGAGAAAGGACGGTTGGGAAAACCCTCAGAATGTGCAAGAACGGCGTGGTCTAAGGCAGCCTCCTTCTGCCCGCTCTGCTTAGAGGACAGAGACCGGGACAGGGAGCGACCTGCCCAAGGTCAGGGATTCCCTCACTTGGGTGCAAAGCAATGTGCTCAACAGCAGGGTTCAAAAGACCAGAGTATAAACATTTTCTTGTAAGTGTAAAGCATGTGTTTCATTTTCCAATTTTAGAGTATATTAACTTCACTAAAAAAAAATATCCAGTCACAGAGGGTAAGAGAAACCATGTCATTTACAAAGAACAGGAATGTCCCCAACTGAGGAGCCCGCAGGCAGAGAGGGTGGGAGGACACAGGGATGGGGAAGGGGACGTGTGGACCGCGGCCGGAGCAGCTGGAGTGGGTGGGAAAAGCCAGCACCTGGCTGTTGGCGAGACGCCGGGTCAGCTTCCCTCCGGACTCCCGCACAATGCGGTCGAGCTGCTCCTGCTCCCGCTCGGAACCGTGGGTCTTCACCTTGTCCTCCAGGGCGTCTCTGTCCTTCCTGAAAACGCACACAGAGACGCGGTGAAGCAGCAGGTGGGTGAACACAAGCAAAGCGGAGACACACCGGCTCACTTCAACTTTGCCCCCGCGGCCTGGGAAGGCCCCGGACATGCGCAGCAAGGCCACCCCCACGCCCGGTGAGTTCCTGCCTTTGAGGCCAGTGTGACTCCCTGCAAACACTTCTCATTACATTCACAGAAACGGATTCTACCAAGAACATACACTGCTCGCAAAAACTGGGGGATATTTCAAATATGAAGCAATAAAGTATCCCCTAATTTTTGTGAGCAGTATTTTATGTTTGATCTTTCAAATTTAAATTAAAAATAAACATACATTTAAAATGTCAACATCTTAGAAACAGAAAACTTGTCACAAGTTTACTTCCTCTGAGTTGTGATGGCAGAAACCGCAGACTGCTAACTCCCCCAGAGCCCTGCCAGGCGCCTGGCTTCAGGGCTGGTGGCTGGTTCTAGGTGCCGGGGTGGGGCCAGCGGGAAGGGCCAGCGGGAAGTGACCGCTCCCTCGGCGGACATCCAGGGGAGACCCGGCACACGTCTCAGCGCCGGCCGCCCGGGCAGGAAGCCGCTCTGACTGTGCTGAGGCTTATCTGCTGCCTCAACTCCTTTGTGAAGACACAATTTCTCCTCAACAAACAGTTCCACTTAAATCAACTCATTGACAATGAGTCCCTAAAGATAACTGACTGGTTTTAGCAATAACTCCCTTAGAATACACACTCAGAACTCTGTTCTGAACTGTGCCTGGACAATCCCACGTGCTGCCCTGTGGGAGAAGAGGGTATCACATCACTGAAATAGACCTGCTGGCCAAACCGACCTCCCAGGTGGACCGAAACCGGGCACTCCCAAGGCAGGCACCGGATCGGTAGTTTCCCCCTTACGAGCTGGGAAAAGATAGCTTAACCGCAACATTGCAAAGATGCTTTACTTTCTGTTTTCCTTGTTGGGACTCTTGAAGGCGTGGGCCTCCGCCTCGCCCGCGTCCTCCCTCTGCACCGGCCAGCTGCTGCTGTCCCCGCTCTGCGTGGCGTCCGCTCTGTCTTTCTGCCTGCGACTCTCCTGCAAGTCTGCCATGAAGTCTATGCTCTGCTTCAGGCTCTGAATCCGCTCCTAAAAATATGCAAGAGTATCTTTATTGTATGTCTGTCATTAATTTTTTTCACAGGAGAAAATCAAGTTTTAATACCCAGGCATGGAGAATTCACAAGGAGACGGAGAGGATGATTAGTGAACAGACGCACAGTGGCCTGGCAGGGCACACGAGGACACGGATCAAGTAAGCCTTCTAGGTTCCTCCCTGTCTGCACCTGGTCTCTCGGCAGGCTCCAGAGAAGGGGCAGGTGTGTGTGTGGGCTTTGCTCTGAGGCAGCAACGTATCTAGTAAGTCAAGTATATGTGAAAGGATTTTTAAATTTGGTTATTTTGGCTTATGTTTGTTTTGAATGGCCATTTCCTAAAACTGAAAAATGTAAAAGGATTTCAGGGGTCGGGGGGAGGTTAGGGGGATTTTTTATTAACTGACTTTATGGAGGTGACAGTGGTTAATAAAGTCCTCTGGGCTGCAGGTGCAGCACTCCCTAGTACGTCATCTGCACGCTGCTGCGCTGCGCACTCACGGCCCCAAGTCAACGCACCTTCCCCCCATTCCAGTGACGCACTGCTTTTCTCACGAGAGCTTGTCTTTTTCTTGTGATTAACTTGGGAGAAAACCCAATTATGCCAAGAACATTATATTTAGGAACCAGGACAATAAAGTCCATTCCTTCAATTCAGATGACTTCATTCCCAACGTAAGAGAACGCTTTATAACTTTATTGCATCATCAAAAAGTTCACGGGAGAGAACATATGAATCAAGCCTAAGTATTCTTTTTTTTTTTTTAAAGATTTTATTTATTCATTATGGAGAGGAGAGAGAGAGAGAGAGAGAGAGAGAGAGAGAGAGAAGGGGGGGAGGAGTAGGAAGCATCAACTCCCATACGTGCCTTGACCAGGCAAGCCCAGGGTTTTGAACCGGCAACCTCAGCATTTCCAGGTTGACGCTTTATCCACTGCACCACCACAGGTCAGGCAGCCTAAGTATTCTTTGCAGTTCTAAACTTAAAGTGAAATTTGGCTTAACAGCATGTTAACATTTTAAACTTAACAGAAGGGCTTATCCCTTGAATGTTAAGGAGTAGCAGGCATGTAATAACCTACGGCATGTGAACACGGGGGTGTCCTCATATGCTGGTGCCTGGGACGTTCCCGGCTGGCTGGGGGGACAACGGGCCTCAGTAGACCCAACGGCGGCTGGCAGCTTCCTTCTCAGCGCACAGAGGTTCTTCTCACTGAAAAAACCTTTTTTCTACTTTGTGAAACATGGGCTTAATCTTGCTCTGAACTGGTGGGCGGTGAAGTTTTTACTGTGGTTAAGGGCTTGAGGTTTCTGGAGGCAGATCTGTTCCTAGTGACGACTCTGCCTTTGAACTCGGAGCCCCGTCACTGGATAAAACATGGAGGGCCATCTCCTTAGGGACGCATAGCAACAGCAGGGAAGGCTTTTGCAGAATAATAGAAACTAAGAGCGAGATAGGCCCAGAGGCCTTTCAAACTAGGACAATGGAGACCAGAAGTGCCAAGGGACTCAGGCCAGGCCTCTCTTCGCCATGACATGTGAGCCGGGCAGGCTGTGAAGACCTCAGACCGGGGTCCTGTTGTTGGTGCTTTGCTTTTATTTTAAAGTAACCTTGAAACTGCTAGTTATGTATTTTATTGTAGACAAAGATGTGGACAGAGGAGAAAATGAAAGCCTTGTTCGCTTATCTGGAGAGAGGAACAGAGTTAACAGGTGCACCACCCAGCATTTTCCCAAGCATTATACGTATTAGCATACTGGAATCATACTGAATATTTTGTTACCAGAAATTTTCTCACTTAATAAATGACGAACATTTCCCCTTTGTATCATTAAGTATTCTTTAAAATGCTTCCAATAAACTGTATATAGTATTTCATCTGATTTTATGTACCATGACTTCATTAACAACCTACTATTGGATATTTAGATTATTTCAAAGTTTCCACCATTACAAATACAAGTCTCATGAACCTCACTGTGAATAAATCTAAGACTCTCTTTGGGATAAATTCCTAGAAACGGAAACACTAGGTTGAACGGAATGAGTATTTTTAAGGCTTTTGATATTTTACTGCCAAACTGCTTTTCAGAAAAGTAGTGTCAATTTGTTAGTATTTAAAGTTTCTCTGAATCCTTTTCAAATAAACAGCATCATTTAAAAAAACTGATATGATTTTTAAAAACATCTTTCTTTACTACATACTTAGAAACATTGGTGAGTGTGGCCATTTCTGTAACTGTTCACCAGCCATTTGTGTCTCCCTCGGGGAGTGTCACTTAGGTCAGTGCTGTTCCCCGCAGTCCGGGACCTGCGCTGGGTCTATGAAGTTCGGATAACATCGGGGGGCTTAGCTCTTTAGCAGACTAGCACCGACCAGCGGTTGAAGACCACAGACTTTGGTCACTTCTGACTCACCTCTCCATCTACCATCTGAATCAGGCGGGCACTGTACAGGTACAAGAATGGGCCTAGGCCACAAAGTTCTCAGTAATCTTTATTTTCATTCTAGAATTTACAAAGCAGAACCTGCGTTAAGAACATTTTGGCCTGGCCTGTGGTGGCGCAGTGGATAAAGCGTCGACCTGGAACGCTGAGGTCTCTGGTTCTTAACCCGGGGCTTGCCCAGTCAAGGCACATGCAACAAGCAACCAATGAACTGCTAAAGTGAGGCAACTATGAGTTGACTCTTCTCACTCCATCGCCACCCACTGTAAAATCAATCAATTAACATCTTAAAAATTTTTTTGAGGGTGGGGGAGGTTAAACATAACATGCACAAGATTAATTAGAGAAATTTTCAACATTTTGACACAAGAAGTCTAATTAATTTTCCTTTGAAAGCAATGACTCTTTTTGGTAACTGAAATGTCTCCTAGCTAGCAACTAGTTTAGCAGCCCTCAACTTTACAGTATTAAAGGACACTAGAAGAGCTGACCTGAGTGCTTACACACGTGCCAAAGAGGGCAATACTATTCTTATCCCATTTTATGTGAAGGAAGGTTGCAGAGCCCGCTTCTGGTCACACAGCAGCCCAGTGGCAGGGCCAGGACTTGAACCTGAGGAGTCTGACTGCAAAGCCATGGTGCTCCACACGGCACTGGCTGACCTGCTGCATATGCCTCCTCTTTATAAAAAGAACACGTCTATGCATCGTCATTATTTGTGTGTAACTGAAAAAATAACGAAAGACTGCTCTACAATCTTGACACTGACCACTCAAAACAATGATCTTTTAGAAGACACCATTCGTGGAAGGGAGTGCTGGGCTCTCCTGGGAACGCTGCTATCTGAGGAGTTAACTCAGGTCTAAATTTGAACATGTAAGAATCACTGTTGTAAGGATCCCTCCCATCTAGGGTGGAGAGAGCAGTCAACAGGAAGCTATAACACAGGATGGGTAGGGCTCAACAGGAAGAGGTCTGAAGAAAGGAAGATAACAGAGAGAAAAGGGAAAGTGGAGAAGGTCTGTCTTCTGGGCCTCCAATCATCCCACCCCCGGTCAAATCCAAGGGCGTGTTGAATCTTTCACATGTCATATTTACGACATACATTATTTAAAGCTGATAAATAATGATAAATAATGGCAATAGTGGTGAGTCAAAGTTGATAAATTTACTTTGGCTATTTTACTCCTGCAAATTAAACTTTCTCCTAGAAATTCAATGTACATATTTTGGAGTGACTAAAGTTGCAACAGCCAAAAGCACTTTTCCTTCAAATACGATAATAACAAGCGCCCGCAGGTTTTAAAAGCTGGACTAGGGATGGCCTGGCTCTGTATTCTGAGTCTGTCTGCCAAGATTCGGGTAAACATTTTACAGTCTCCTTTGCTCTGCAAGTTTTGCCAAAGAAGGGTAAGTGGCTGACATCACCGTTCCCCAAGCCTTTAGGAAAGGATGGGAACTGATGTTGTCTAAATACTAGGAGCTCAAGAAGAATGGTCAATCCGAGTGTTTGCTGCCCCCACGAGCGGCCCCGGGAGTCTGGCCGAGTCCAGCCCACAGCCCCTCAGACACCAGCGGACCTGGCAGGCTGACAGACGCACAGCCGGTGCAGGGTGCCCGTCTGAGCTGGGGACGTGTGCGTCCAGGGCTCCCCTGGAACCCCGGTCTGAGCTCACGCTCTGGACCCCGGCGTTTCTCCCTGCTGGCTGACCCCACGCACTCCTCCTTTCCGGAGCCCTCTCCTGTCCTGTCTTTATCGCCCCCACGCCGGTTCTCATCAGGCACCAGCACCTGCTCCCGGCAGTGATCTCGGAGGGCACAGCGCACCAGCTCCTCTGCAGACGAGGACGAGACCCACAGTGGTTCTGTCCGGCCTGCGGTCCACATGCCAGTGGGAAAGAGCTCTCACTAGAGCCGTCTTCGGACCCCCGCCGTGGGCGGGTGCCGGGCCTCTCTCGGTCATCTCCCGCCCCCTCAGAGCTGTGAGTGAAACCTCAGACGGCCTCTCCCTGGAGTTCTGCTTTCCTCCCGGGGCCCCCTCCACACTCCCTCTCAGGTCTGCCATCGCCTTCGCTCCCAGATCGCACCCTCACAATTCCTGGCCACCGCTGCAGCCCCCTGGACTACGGGCCGTGTGAGCTCTCGGGCCTGTGGCGTGATGAGCCCGCGGTCCACGCCGCTCCCACCGCTGCCTCTCTGGGCCCCAGGCTGGCCTTCCGGAGGGCTGCCCACCGGGAGCTGCCTTCCAGCGGCTCCAGGCTGTGACTCGGCAGCACCTTCTCTCTCTCTAGTGGACGGAGTTCCCGGCCTCACCAGGACAGCAGACCCTCCCTCCAAAGGGAGCGGAGAGCTTTCCTCCCCCAAGGTCCCCTGATGCACCTGCCCGCTGTCACCCTGGACGCCGGCTGCTGCTCCCGCCACGCCCAGGTGAGTCTACCTGCTGAGGGTCCCTTCAAAAGCCTCAGATTAGCCATCAGCGTAAATACCAATATTGACCTGCATCAGTTCCAAGTGCGAATCTTCCTGCTTTTAGTCTCTATATTAAAAAACTTTTCATTTAACAGTTCAATTTTAATACCATCTACCTATACAGTAAAACCAGTGCTGAACTAGCTCTATCTCACTATGACCAAAAAACAAAGGAATAAAATGTTATAATAATCATTACTTAGGACAGAGAATTTCCTTTACCTGGCTTAGAATTTTCATTCCCGAGTGCAACAACTTCTTCGCAGCCTTATAATAAATGGTGTCCGGTTTGTTGTAAATCATCGCATTGGTACACATGAGTTTGAAGTTCTCCTGCAGAGATGGCATTGGGGAAGTACATTAGGCCGACCAAGTGCCCTTCCTTCCTGACTCACACTTATAATTGTACTTATCATACTTACATTAATTCCTGCAATCATAGGGGCTTCGAAACATTAAAAACAAACTCCCTGCCTTCCTCCACTGTTTGCGAAATGATATTAATAGCAATTTATTAAGTTTTCAGTCTCACAAACAAAACAAATACTGAATTTATTTTTTAATAAATTAATTTAATTATCTTACGGCATTCTTAATCCGTAAGAAATTAATTTAAATACCCTACGGCACCCTTGTCCAAATTCTTAAACGTTTCATAACTGTATATAAACTTTAGATACCAAGAAGAAAAATTTAATCTTACTGCACAATAAAGAGTAAGAAGAAACTACTTCTATCATATTTAACAGAATATTCTTAACTAGTTAATCTAATTAGAAATATTAGTTTTAAAAAAATCATAAGCTTCCATTTATTTATGAGTTACATATTTTATTTCAGTTCTTGACTGAAAACTGGGAACAGTGCTAAATTATCACAGTACTTTCTACTAAATCCAAATTAATGGAGCAAAAAATGTTACAACATTTGCACTAATTTTCTCTTACCTGCTTGGATGCTATTATAAACAAAAGATAATTTGCAGAACGTTGCAAAATCATGCCAATGTGAAATAAAGCATACAACCTCAACGAGCTAAAATGTGCGGAGTATCCAAGTTACCAAAACTGTACTTTTGGTTTAAATTTCAAAGTACACAGACATGCTGGAGGATGAAATTCCACAGCGTATTTTCATGGTTAAGTAATTTTTTAAATTGTATAAATGAGAGAGTGATTATGCCAAGGTCTTCCTAAGTTTAAATGATAAAAACCGAATAATAAAAATTCTGACACCCCCAAACAAAATCCTCCAAATCAAAATGTTCCCACCCAGTGCTCAGTGCCGAGTGACGACAGCCAGAACACTTAGGGGCAGGAGGCAGGGAGAGGAGCACTGCTGAACGGCAAGAGTGAGGACTGAGTCAAGGGCCACTACAAACCGGTATTCAGTTCAAAGTGGATGAGGCACACACAGGCCTCAGTTCCTGGCCGAGTCTCAGATCAGTTCGTACTGCGCTAGGTCCTAATCTCTAAGATGGTGATCAAAGCCTCGGACCCACTCCCTCCTCCAGCCTGTGCGCCTGTGCACACGCACACACGTGAACACAGAAGTTTTCATGTGACTTCAGCAGGTTCCTGGTTGTCTGCAGGCTCGTTCATGGCTACCCAAAAGACCCACACTGAGTGCCCTTGGTACAGATATTCTGAAAAGCTTCCACTCCATTAAGAATGATTAACTGTACTTGGGGGAAGGAGAGGCAGGCAAGGGAGACACAAAGGACTATGGTTCACACTAAATGACCAGTGGGCTAGAACTGGCAAGAGTTCTGGGTTATTCTCCCGATCACAGGTCTGGTCTGCTAAGGCGGTCTGCAGATTCCACAGATCGTACTGTCATGTGTGAGGCTTTACTGGGGCTTTTGTGTAACAGCACTTGGTCGTCTGAAACGCTGAATGACCTCTCTGCATACTTTTCATGTAATTAAAGTTTCTTTGAAAAGTCTAAGGAGCCGGGTAAGCTAAGAAGTATTACTTTGGGTTACTGAAAAAAATGTAGTAATGTAGAAAACTCCAAAGAGTTAAAAAATACTTGTTCATTTCAATTATGAGAAGTCTGAACCACTTGCTCAAAAACACTTAGGAGCACACTTCTCTCTCTTGTCATCACGAGAGAAAGATCGGGGAAAAATATTCATAAAAAGAAAACAACAGAACTGGTAAGATTTTTTCCATTAAGTAATAACAGAGTCGGAAATATGCTGAAATAAACATTCTAGTCTAATTTTCACCAGATGAAAATTTGGGAAAAGTTTCCATTTCTCTGAATACAGGAGAATGAATGTAATTCTAGTTTTTCAGAGTAGTGGAGTATTAGCAATACATTCCACTGACAGTAAAGACAGAATTAAGTGCGGGTGTTACTCATGAATCCCAGCTGACTGGCACGTGGACGGAAGAAGGGAGCAAGGAAGGTGCTGTTCCCTGTCGTGCTGTCCCCCTGGGACTGACGAGGGCCAGCCCTCGGTCAGGTGAGCGCTCAGAGCTCCTGTTCCCCGTCGTGCTGTCCCCCTGGGACTGACGAGGGCCAGCCCTCGGTCAGGTGAGCGCTCAGAGCTCCTGTTCCCTGTCGTGCTGTCCCCCTGGGACTGACGAGGGCCAGCCCTCGGTCAGGTGAGCGCTCAGAGCTCCTGAGGAGGAGACAAAGGTAAAACAGAATTCTAGCCAGTTCAGTGTGTGGCGGCTTAGTGCAAGGCCAATTTTAAAAACGTGGTTCCTTTCTTGTGGAAGGTTAAGAAAAAAAGTATCACCTCTCAAATCAACACATTCCAAGACTACGCAAAAGTAGAAAAAGCTTCAATCTCCCTTCGGTACATACATCATGTGGGTGGTCTGTGGGTTCTTCCCTCGCAAGTCTTTAATTTCCTTCCTTTAAAGCGGAAGAAATACGCTCAACAAACATCGCTAAGGTGAACTCGGAGCAACCGGCCTTCATCAAAACTAGAAAATGTAATTAAGTCTTTTGAGTATTTCCGGGTAATTTATTCCCTATTTGAAAAGATATACACACCTAGATGTCTAGGAAAAGTAACTAATTCAATTTCATGAAAATACTACTTTTACCTACACTGATGCAAAATTAAAAACATCACGTTATCTTTTCATTTTAAAGGTTTAAAAAATGAATTATAGAACACATGAAATTCAGAATTTTACTAAAACTCCCAAAATAATAAAAGATAGCAGATGGCTTATTTGATCTGATTTTGTAGTCCCAAGTTCAAAAATGTTTTCAAAGACAGAAATATACAAAGATTTCTGGATATTAAAATAAACTTATTTCTTCCCAAAACCAAAGCTCAATTAGATTCTGAATACCAGACATGCAGGTTCCTACCAAGTTTCTATCAATAGAGGATCCAAGGACTTGACTTTCAAATGAATAAAGATATGTTACTTTGTATCATAGCTCTTATGTGTCCAATCACAACACAATCAGCTACAGTTACCTTCAGTTCTTCTATGGACTGGTAGTCATTGTTCTTGATCTTTTCTTTCATGGTACTAAAATCCATTGGGTGTTTAATGATCATGGAGTAGCCCGGAGCAATAAAATCAGTCACAGGAAATGAAAAGAAAGCACTTGGGTCTTTTCTGTGAAGATATAAAAAAGAAGATTTTGTTTCTACTACAAATTTACTGGTCTAGGAGCAGAAGTCAGAGGAAACCCTTTAGAGGAAGAAAAAATGTGTAGTAGGCTAACATGTTTTTCACTGAAAATGGAAGGAATAACATTAAAGACCAATGAGTAATAACAAGGTTATGATGTTTTACATACTAATTGTTCTTTTAAACAGAGAACCTTTTAAAATATGCAGCCTAATTAATTAGTAGCACCTCTTACACAGGGAAAATGAAACAAGATAAAAAACCTAGCCTAAATGACCATCTTGGCCTTTGGGAGATCAGTACCACCTACTCTTATCAACCACAGGGAAAAAGAAATAGTCACTATAAATGCACATGTGCAATATTCCGCAGGGGTTCCTAACTCCAGGTGTGGACTCTTGGCGGGCCGCACAATTATTGCATCCCGTGAGCATACGTATTTTCTGAATCAGTGGATATGACTTCTACCCTGTGTGTGGGTGGATGGGTGGGGGTGTGCTCAAAACACTGACATGGAAACAATCCTCATAGCCCCCAAACTTGAGACACAGTGCTTCTGACCACAGGGCCTCCACTCTGGCTATGTGTGAGGGTCGCTGGGGGAGCTTCCCCTCAAGCCAACCACAGCAGCCTACCGAGGAGGGAGTGCGGGGCCTGGCCCTGGTATTTCAGGGCTGGGTACCAGGGCGGGCACTGGGGCACTGGCATTGGCAGTACTGACAGCGCCGAGAATCATAGCTTTATGTAATCAGGTCTGCAGACTGATTTTTTCCTCTAGAAATTTGCCACACTAAAGTTTTCTTACTCCAAAAAATAACCTAACAATAAGAAAGAACAGCAGCAGCTTTTAAAATGTCTTTACCATGTGCCAGGTCCAGTGGCAGGCAGTCGACATATTTTATAGCTAATCCTCACAAAAACCATCAGGGAGGTGGTACCCTCACTCAGCGATGAGGACACGAAGGGTCAGAGGTCAAACCATTTGTTCTAGGTCGTAGTCTGATGCAAGCTGAAAGCTGCCCTTGTTCTTCCCAGCACGCTGCCTAAGCAATGAGACTGAAGACTAGCGAGAACAAGCAAAAATCCAGTCTGGAACTTGCACTTGCACGTGTATGCTGTCCGTCATGGCTACTGTGAATGGTAACACTAATCATCTCTGGAGGACCTCTTCAGAGCAAATGATCTACACCTCCTAAAATTAGTCATTTTAATGTCGAGTGCCACTTGGGTCCGACCAGAAATGGTAGTCCTAATCTTGGTCAATCACACTCTTGATCAGCGTTAGCGCTGAGCCTCAAGGATGAAGACTCATCCAATCACGACAGCTATTCAAAATATGTGGCTCTGGACTGTCACTCCTAAATGACGTTCTGCACATGTGGACATCCTCGACTAAGAGACAGTCTTAAGCAGATTTCTTACAAGAGAACATCTCTAATTTACATTCCAGCCTTAAAGAAAAATTAAAAGGCAGCCAAAACACTATAGCCATACATTCTAATTGAGCCGGAATGTCCAATACTTACCTGTTTCACTCTTTTGGGACAAGTAATGAACGATTTATTCAAGTGCAAAGACGTGAGATGTCACTTTGTCAACTACTCTGTAACGCCAGAACGCACAGAGGCCACTAACCTCTGCCCTTAACTGTAGAGACAAACAGGAGATGAACACAGATGGCACTAGAGGCTGTATCTTACAAAGCTACTTAGGATGTGACCTGGGTGACATGTACGACAGGGCGAGGAGCAAGGTCACCATCACTGTAAGCCCCACACCCGTCGTCCTCTGCAAATAACGAAAACGTCTTTCCCATGAAAACCGAAGTTCTGAGTCAAGAGAGGTGGCAAGATAAGTACTTTAATAAAAGACTGAGTTATTTTTCCCCCTTTTTAGAACTTAACACTGGTCTAACCTAGGTACTGAATTTTTTAGAA
The DNA here is from genome assembly GCF_036850995.1 of Saccopteryx leptura. NCBI lineage: Eukaryota > Metazoa > Chordata > Mammalia > Chiroptera > Emballonuridae > Saccopteryx > Saccopteryx leptura. Next base: position 5,226,149 of record NC_089511.1, read on the forward strand.
CCAGTTTCTGCATTTACAAAGGTCAGAAACGCCCTGTGTAGTGTTTGCCTCCCCCCGACCCGGGGACTGCTGGACCCTCACAGCACGACAGGCCCTGCACAAACCCACGGCAGGGATTTTTAACCCCCAGCAAAGTGGAAATATCGGACTGTTTACTCCTGGTTCAAAGCTCTCACATCAGAAGTTACTTCAGATGAGAGAGAAATTTGCCATCAAGAGTATTAGGTAACACCATCCAAGTTGCCAGCTAAAACAAGCTGAATGAGGACAGCTCAAAGTCAGCCTCTGGGAGGGCTCCCTCTGCCAGGCAAAATATTTATCATCCACTTTAAAATCAAGTGCGCTTGGATTCAGGCCACCCAATGCAGCTTTAAGTAATCAAAAATGAAAAAGTGGTTTGGATCCTGTATTTCTCATTCCAATCTCTAGGTTATAAAAATACCGGAGAACACATTTACCTCTGCAACTGTCTCATCAGTTGGTTCAAAGCCTCCTGAAGGGGTGTCTGTTCCACTTCTATAGCAAAGAAGAAAGGAAAAAAGCATTTTAAAAAGGAAGATTCTAGAGTGTATCATTTAGCTTATTTTCGTCCTATATGACCTCATATCCACCATTAAATATCTCAGACAGAAATGCTATTGACCTTACAAATAAGGATGAATTCAGAACTGTAGCTAACTGAAAGCTCTTATGCATCAGAGAAGTAAGAAAACTTTTAAAGATGCAATTCAAGCCTTCAACTAAAAGCTACAAGCCAGCTCCCTTCCCCTGCCCCCCCCCCCGCCCCCCGGGCACAGCTTCCGGACCTTCCTGTTTGGCCAAGGAGCTCGAGAGCGGCTTCTCCGGAGGCAGGTCGAACCGGGCTGGGGCCTGGCACTGCAGGTCGCTCTCTGCCTCGGTCTCCACGCGGTCCCGGTCTCGCTTCTTTCTGTCCTCCTAATGGTTCAACCAAGGGAGGTCATTTAGACAGAAGTATTTCAAAATACCTTTAAAACAAACCATTTTCATTTCAGTGGAGAAAAGATGCCTCTGAAAATTCTTAGTAAAATCTTAATGTATTTTACTGCCACCTACTGGAGAAGGAGAGAATAACATGTTCATAAACTCGTGGGGAGGAGGCAGCAGTTTGACACTGTATGCCAGAAATAATCACTGAGAAAAATAATGCTATAACATATCTACAAATAAATCTAATGAAAAATATCTAATATGTTTTGGGAAAAATGCAGTATTACAAAAAGGCCACTGTAGAAGACCCGAATAAAGGAAATATATCATGTTCATAAATTGAAAGACAGTTCTTTCCAAATTAACCTATAAATGAAATGTAATGCCAATCAAAATTGTAAGATAGGATTTTTCATGGGATCTGACAAGCCAATCTATAAAAACTTGAACACTTTTGAAAAAGGTGTATCTTACCAGATACAGAGTATTTGTTTGTATAAAGGACAATAATTAAGACAATGTGGGTCTGACACAAGGACAAATAGACCAAAAGAACAGATTACACAGCCCAGAATCAGACCCCCACTCAGAGCAGGTCCAGGTGTATCAGAGACGGCATCATTATGGATCAAAGACAAAAGGCTACTTCGTGCTGGGACAACTAATTATCTACAAGGAAATGAAATTAGTCTCTAGCTCATACCACACAAAGTAAATTCCACATATGTTAAAGACATACATGTACAAAGCAAAGCTTTAAAACTTCCGATATAAGAATCTTTATGACCCAACAGTAGGGAAAAATTTTCTTACCCATAAATCAAGCTAAAAGGCTAGCTATCGACTGAAATAAAGTAGTTAAAACACAAATAACTCAAAGTATTAGCACAGATTACATAAAGAACATCTACAGATTCATGTAAGAAGGCAAATAACCCAACAGAAGATGGGTAAAGAGTATCACAGGCACCTCCCAAATGAAACATGAAGATTAGCTCAAGCTCCCTAGAACTCAAATTATAAATTTAAAACCTAGAGGGCATTTCATGTCTCTGCCAAACTGAAAGTATCAGTTCATAGTTGCTTCATTTTAGTTGTTCATTGGTTGCTTGTTGTGTGTGCCTTGACCAGGCAAGCCCAGGGTTTCAAACCGGCAACCTCAGTGTCCCAGGTCGATGCTCTATATATACACTTGAGCCGCCACAAGCCAGGCAAATTTTCTCAATTTTTAAAACAGACGGCACTATATGCCTCAGAAGATTGTTATGAAGAGTAAATGAGATGGTGTCTGTGAAATTTTAGTGCAGGACTGGCACATGGTTACCACTTCTACTCCTGCCGTTGATAAATATTGATACAAGCGGTCTACTGTCTGGACACACACCGGTGGAGAGGGCACATAGCCTGTCCTTGGAAGCTGACAGTGTGACAACAGAGACAGACAGGAAACCACTCATTTAAAAAAACCAAACACATTTCAAGGAGAGTGTAACTGTTGGGTGGATCTGATTTTGCCTGGCTTCTGAGAAGTCACAGGTGAGCTGGGCTGATGGAGAGAGAGTGTAGGGCCCTGCGGAGGAGAGAGAGGGCGGTGGCAGCGGAGGGAACTACATTCCGGGCGGTGGATACCCTGTGTGCAGGAAGGTCTGAGGCAGCAGACAGCGAAACAGGCTATTCCCATTACTGCAAACACACTGTATGTTTCAGGCTACATTCTCATTTAGCCACAACTCTAGCAGGTTATTTCATTAGCCAGCAACACTTTTGAAGCAAATCTTTGCTCGTTAATATTATAACACTGCTCTACAGTAGGGACACACCTGCCTCCTTCTCTGGAGCTCCTGTGGGCAGGGCCCACGTCTGAGCCAGCTCTGTGCCCTCATGCTCCACAGGAGACAGCCCGGAATGGGAAAGCGAGTGCAAAGGAACAGCTCGTGTTATTAGTAAGTACTGTCCTTCAGATCCGCTGGTTGTGGAGATTTTATACATATGCATTTGAAAAAACTCCATGTAGATGTCTTTGAAAAAATATTTTATATATATATATATATTTAAATAATGCTTCCAGTATGCAAAGCAGTTTCAGAACTTCCCTGTGACAGGTGATTCCGGAACCCAGCTGAAGAAACCGCGCTGTCGCTTTGCACTTTGGCCCTGGGCACTATATGCCTCAGAAGATTGTTATGAAGCCACCCCCGCCGCGGATGGGAACCTGTCCTCAGCACTCCCAGAACACTGCTCACACCTAACTCACTCATCCTCTCGCCACACACTCCCCGCCCCGAGCTCCCGCGCAGGTCAGACTGTTTTCCTCCTCCTCCTCTTCCTCCTCACCTGAGCCCAGCACAGAGCCTGGCATGTAAGATGTATCTGATAAATATCTGTTGAGTAAATGAATGAATAAGCAGCCCTTCAATAAGAGCAGCAACGCCAGTCTTATGCCCTGAGAGTCCTTTCTTCTCTGGGCAGAGCTGTCGCTAAGAAGGACACCTCAGGAGGGAACAGCTGAGTAAAAAAGAAAAGGAGGGTTTTCTGTCAACCTAGATAAGCCACAGCAGCCCTGAGATCCTGGGTGTGGCGGCTGTCATAGCAAACAAGCCAATGACTTGTGTTTTGACAGACTTCCCATTCTGCTTAGTAATTATAGTCATTCATTTCTCCTCTGTAGTTAGGAGCTACTTCAACATCTATGTCTCAGTCAACTCAGCAATAAAATGAAACTAATAGCACCTACCCCACGGAGCAGCAAGGATTAAAGCAGTGGTTTTCCACTGCTGGTCCGCGGACTGGGACCAGTTTGCCAGAAATTTCGTGCTGGTCCAATAAAGAGTTAACCACCCTGATGTTGCAGGAAGAGCACAGACCCAATGATTATAGACTCTATAATTGTCCTACAACATCAAAGTGGTTAACTCTCTCACAGACCGGGCGGCTGAAACACACTGGATTACAGCACTACAACACTAAACACAGAATGCAGAAAAACGCACGGCGCGCCGCGAGCACTAACATGATAGCTTCCACGAGTATGTATCCCCTGTGGACTTAGTACAAGGGCTTGAGAATTAGTCATATGATTAAGAGTTTTACATAACCTCAGCTTTATAACTATCCTACACGTTAATGCTTGTAATAAAAAGTTTTTAATAACATATTTTACTCTGATAAATCCCCTAGCAATGGGACCAGCCAACTTCTTGAAGCAGCTAAACCGGAAGCTGACTTGCAAAGCGGTTCGGACAGAATCTGGGTTGGGGTCATGCTCTTTAGAACAGGGCTGTTCAGACCTCTCTCCTAGCTATTCAATGACAGCCTTTGAAGCAGGTCTCCTTATACCCCATCTCTATAGCAGCCTCTGCTAGATACTGTTACCAGATTAATAAAGACACAGCTTCTAGCATTCTTCCAACAGGAACGTTTGACCCCCAGGGCCTCTACATTCAAGCTCAAACTTCCTATTGCAACATCTCAGCGGCCTCGCAAATCTCATCCTATACTCACTCCCCCCCCTTCCTGCTCCTTTATGATGATCATACTCGTCTGCTGGCTAATGGTGAGGGGCAGTGGTAAGTGTATTCACATTACTATACAGCCAATGTCCAGGACTTTGTCACACCCATGAAATACTACCTACTTCCCCCTAACATAAAACACTAAGCACAGGACCCAGCATGTATGTGCTTAGTAAGTACCAGTCATTTGTAAAGGTCCCATGTAGTTTTTCAGTAATCATAGTGGGTGTACGTACACATGTGTGTATCTGTATACATATGGGTGTACGTACACGTGTGTATCTGTATACATATGGGTGTACGTACACGTGTATATCTGTATACATATGGGTGTACGTACACACGTGTGTATCTGTATACATATGGGTGTACGTACACGTGTGTATCTGCATACATATACACGCATGCGCACATGATTTTATAAACACTTCTGTAATCTTTACAAGTCACCACTTCATCAGTGTGATGGCCCAGAGAACTGTCCCTCTCACTCCTTACTTTACTTAGCTGTCCTCATGTGCCTGTATTGCTACATCACATGGTATGAGCATTTTTTCCATGAGTAGTTTTTAAAATATGTATCGTGTGAATAAGTGACTTGAAAACGTTGAAGGCTGACTCTCTGGGAAGGGAGATGTTCTACAAGAGTTATGCCAGCATGCCAACTCTCTGCCGACTGCTCAGCATGCACGTTTGAGGGAAAGAAAGCCAACCCCCCATTTCACAGGAGCGACGTCCAGATCGTGGTCAGGTCAAAGCTGAGGCGTGCTCTGCCCTCAGTGAAAGATGGGGAGAAATATTATCGGTCCTGCCTGCTGGGGCATTTAAAACTGATACAATCGGGGATTTCCTAGTAAAAAAAAAAAAAATCATTTAACTAAGCTTTGAAAAATTACAGTTTATCTTCTCACTATTCTGGCCTGGAAAAAAGAGATGACCCAAACAGCCTCTATAGAGCCACTGACCTCAGAGAATCTGGAAATATCCCATAATCCTTAACCCCAGGTCCTCAGGAAGTGGGACCCTAAGCAGACTCACTTCACTTGAGTTTCCACTTCACTTTTTGTAAAACAGAAAGCACTCACCTACCCGTCCTCCTGTATAAGGTGTTATGAATCCGACTGGATACAAAAGCATCTTAGCAGACAAGGGAATCCAAGTAGAACAGTGGTTAATGATCTTTAATAAAAAGCCACCGTCAAGAAAGGGCAGAGTGGCCGGAACACAATGGGAGGCTTCCCAGAACCTATCCTGAAGAGATCCTTATAAAAATATACAAAGATGTGTGTACAGTGAGGCTCACTGCAGCATTATTTGTAACATTAAAAATATTACATGAAATAAGACGTGGTACATCAATATACCTAAATACAATGTAGTTAATGAGAATGAGATAATTTTTTTTTTAATTTATTCATTATAGAGAGGAGAGGGAAAGACAAAGAGAGAGAGAGAGAGGAGAGACAGAGAGAGAGAAGGGGGGAGGAGCTGGAAGCATCAACTCCCATATGTGCCTTGACCAGGCAAGTCCAGGGTTTCAAACCGGCGACCTCAGCATTTCCAGGTCGATGCTTTATCCACTGTGCCACCACAGGTCAGGCTAGAATGAGATAATTGATATAACAAGAAAGGAAGACTGTAGCAGCTGGCCTTACTGAGGAACCACCAGAACTAGAACCGGAAGTGGTTAAAGGGGTTACACCTCAACTTCCAGTTAGAGGAGACGAAGGCGGGAACACAGAAGAGACAACAGTGGGTGAAAGATGCTGACACATCTGGGGATGCAGACACATCTGGGGATGCAGACCAAGTGGAGGAGCCTGCAGACCAGAGGGAGCACGCTGCCTCCTGCATGCACAGCTGGTCACCTGTGAGAACGCTTCAAACCCAGAGCCCTGAACAAGCTCAGAACCTGGCGAGAGCCCCAGAGCCTGCAGGCCGAGGCCCCGGTCGGAACGGGGAGAGGAGCCGGACTGACAGCGGAGCACTGGGCGGTGAGACCTGAGTCGCCTCCTCCTGGCTGGCCCCTGAAATACCGGCACCAGGTAAAATCCTTCTTCCAGGAGAGATTTCCTCTGGAGAAACTGAAGAACCCAGAGAAAGTATCCTTTAGGACAGTGGTTTTCAACCCTTTTACACTTGGGGGCTAGTAAAAATAGAATTACTTTAGGGACTGCTATGGCAGAAATCACCCTGAGCATAAGCAAATTCGGCTAAGATCATTGGGTCTGTAATCTTCATATAACATCAGGGTGGTTAACTCTTTTGCAGACCGGCAGTTGAAAAACACTGCTACAGGGGCAGATATTTGGGGGTTCCTCACCAAAATAATCAGGTCTCTCTGTTTAGTGACTCTACAGTGAAGTACACCAGCTGACAAACTCTGTCTAGGTACAAAGCATTTAATCTGCTTATTTTGTGCTGCACATTTAAATAGACTACAAAGGCTCAACAGATAACTAAAGAATGCTTTTAACATAAGAGGAGACCAAATAAATGTATTTTAAAAACTTGAAGGGAAATAAAGATAATAAAGGGAGTAAAAGAAAACTTAAAAAAGGAAAAAACCCCATCAATTAATACCCTCAGAGAAATAAAAGATATTACAAGTACGAACAAGATGCTACTTAAACAAGGGCAATTAGAGATCAAGAAGAGTTCTTAGAAATTCAAAATACAAGATCTGAAATAAAATTCAACAGCAGAACCAGAAGATAAAGTTTAGGAACTCTCCTTGAAGAACATAAAAAAACAAAGAGAGGGAAAAGAAGAGAGAAATTGTAAGAAAATTAAGAGGATGAGTCCAGGAGTCCAACATCTAAAATGGCCAGGGTTCCAAAAAGAGAGCCGAGGAAACAGGGAAGCAAATGATCACAGAACGAACCACTTCGAGTAAACATCTTGGAACTGAAAGCAAGACTGTCCCCTATGAAACAGAGCCCTGAAGGACCGTCCCCTGTGAAACAGAGCCCTGAAGGACTGTCCCCTGTGAAACAGAGCCCTGAAGGACCGTCCCCTGTGAAACAGAGCCCTGAAGATAAAGGGGAGCACCCTACGGATGTCAGGAGAGCAAACACTGGTCATACACACGGGCTGAGAACCACGGTGGCAACCAACTTCTCAACAGCAAGTCTGGAAGCCAGAAGACAGCAGAGCAATGGTTTCAAGATCCTGGGACTCCATGCGGGGTCAAAGCATCAACCTACATGAGAAGACCATATGAAGGTAGAACGAACATCTTCAACATGCACGACCTTATAAAAACCTACCTCCTGTGAATGCTTTCTTAGGGAGTTGCTAAAATTAGGACTCCACCAGGACGAGGGAATAAACTAAGAGGAAGGCATGGGTCCCAAGTAGAATGGAAAACCCTAAATCTAGACCAGAGCCAGAGGGGACACTGCAAGAATAGGTCTCAAAATAAAGGGAAGTGTCTGACCGCGTGAGAAACTGAAATCAGATGTGTGTTTCAGATCTGCACTTGGATATCATATTTGTATATCATAGTGAACAAATAAACAGAATCACCAATACTGCTCGAACCAGCGACTGCGGTGTACGTGTACTAGAATAGAGGAAGGAGAACGCTAATTTAAATTCTCATCTTCTGTAACATGTCATCAGTCAAGGAGGTAATGTCATAAATCAGTAAACAGCAATATACACCTGTATTCAGCAACGGAGATAAATATGTGTATATAGAGAAAACTAAAAAAGTTTGGGAAGTAAAACTCCAGGACAGAACAGAAAAATGCTGTGGCAAAAGCCTTGCCATACTCTTGGCCTTTTAAAACTACATTCACAAATTACTCGACTACTATATAATAAAAAATAACTTAGTAAAAACAACTAGGTTGTTTTTAGGTACCACTGGAGAGATTATATAAGGGACTGGAGTGAGGAACACCCCGCCCCTTTTGTTCATTTCTGTACCAGTAGAATTCCTTTTTAAAAATCCTATACATATACAGAGAAACACGTGCTAGTTCAATATACTGTGTTGGCACAGTCTAGGGAAAGGCAATGGGAACAGCAGAAAGGAACAGATTTAAGAAACTGCAAAGAGAGAACCTCCAAGATGTAAGGACTTACCATGTTTAATCACAAGGAACAGAACACTTGTATCGTGTACGCAAGCGTAAGAAAAACTATAAAACTAACCTATGGCAATCTATCCCCAAGATGCAGTAACGGGTTTAATAAGCCTTTAGTGACACCTGCCAAATGGGGACCTGCAGGAGAAGCCCAGGATGTTACTTATTTAGGATTCCTCCCAGCTTACAAAACCAAGGGGGGCAGCTCCTTATTTGTATGTCTATTAACTGTCAGTGGTTTGGACAATGCTTATTTTTATTACTGGTGCCACGTCCCTTCCAGGTGTCCATCAAATCTGCTCTTCAACAGACTCGAACTTCGTTTTCAGAGACGGAAGTTGCCCGTTCAACTATCTTTATTTTGGAACAGAACGGTGAACTTGACAGACCCACTCTCTTTCGCGAGGCGTTCTGACACTCCTGGAGGCACCCCCGGAGGCCTCCCCGGCCCGGCCCGGCCCGGCCCGGCCCGGCCCAGCCCTCTCTGCCCATCAGGCCGCCCCTGGCGTGGGAGTGAGCGCAGCCGGCTCCGCCTGTCATTAAGCAGAACTGCTGAAACGCACAGGTGACTTCGCGTTCCCATTCCCACTCGGCCCTGCTCCTCCTCCCAGCAAGGCAGCCTTTATAAGCGACGCGGAGCCGAGGGGAACCGAGTGGGACCCGGGACCGGGACGGGGATGGGGACGGGGACGGGGATGGGGAACGGGACCGGGACCGGGACGGGGATGGGGACGGGGACGGGGATGGGGACGGGGATGGGGAACGGGACCGGGACCGGGACCGGGACGGGGATGGGGATCGGGAACGGGAACGGGACCGGGACCGGGACGCACCCGGGCGGCGCGGAAAGGCGCGCGACCCCACTTACCTTCACGCGTCTGCGTTTGCGCCCCTTCTCCTCCCCCGGGACCTGCTTCTCGCCTTTCTTCCTCTTCTTCCGCTTTCTGTCCTTGTGTTTGTCATGGTCGTTCTTGTCTTCGAAGAGGCTCGAGTCGTGGCCCGAGCTGCCGGTGGAGAGCTCGGTGACCTCGCTGCCCCCCACCTTGAGGACCAGCTTCAGGGGCTTCTCCACATACTCTGGGGAGGGAAGGAGAGCGGCGCGATGATGGGCGCGGCGGGGGCCCCGGAGCACCTGCTCCGTGACGGGCACTCGCCGAGCGGGCGCCCCGAACGCCGCGCCGGGCTCCGCGGGGCCGCCTCCCGCCGCCCTCCGCGACACGCCGGGGCCCGGGGGCGCGGGCGCTCGAGGCGGCAGGGAGGCCGAAGGCGCGGCGCCCCCGCCGCGGCCCGCTCCTCACCCTCGTAGACGTGTTTGTCCGACTTGTGCTTCTTGTGCTTCTTGCCCATGTCCGCCCGGGCCCCGGTGCCCGCCCCCCGCGCCAGGCCCAGGCCGTGCGGCGCCGCTTCCGGTCCGGGCCAGGCGAGCGGAGGGCGGGAGCGGGGCCCGCGAGACCCCGCGCCGCGAGGCAGGGGGCCGGCGTGCGCCGAGCGGCGCGGGGCTCCGCACTAGAGGACGACGAGCGCGGCGCGGCCGGGGACCGAGACAGGCGGCGCGTCGGCCAGCGGCCAGCGTGGAGGCGGGAGAGAGGGCCCGCCGCGCATGCAGGGTGTAGTCGGCGGCGCGTCGCGGCCCCTGGCGGCCGGAGGTGGCGCTGCAGCCTGCGGGCTGGGGGCGGGGTCCGAGCCGGGGGCGTGGCCGGGGCGGGTCGACTGTTCTGACTCTCCCCTTTCTTCTGTCACTCTCCCTTCCATCCTCTCTCCCTCCTCTCTCTTCCCCTCTACCCTCTTCAGCACTTCCCTTCGTTGTCTTTCTCCTTCCCCCTTATCTCCTGTCTCTGTCTCTTTCTCTCTCTCCCTCTAAATCTGTTTCTCTTTCCTCTCTCTTTCCTTTTTCTTCCCTTTCCTTCCCTTCTTCCCTGTCTCCTTTCTTCCTTTCCCTTCCTCCTTCCCCGACTCCTCCCTTTTATCCCACTTTCCTTTGCTTCTGTTCTCCGGTTAGCAGTATTTATTGCGCCCTGCACTGGATGCCAGATCCAGCAAACCCAACACAGAAGTAACTCAGGGGTTCTAAAAAAAAAAAAAAAGAATTCTGTGCTGATATGTAAAGGCCGCCAAGTACAGGGCAAAGCTTGGCTTCAGTCGTTGGCTATTACTATTCTCGCTCTGCTCAAGGAGAACTGCTATGTAACTATGTAACTCCCCCGTGGGTCTGGCCTCCGTGGTGGCTTGCTTCGTTCCCCGCTGAACCCACAGGCTGACCTGTCTGCTCCCCAGGGCCGGGTTTGGACTCGTGCCCTTGGTATGTATGTACAGCACCCAGCACAGTGGCCGTTACAGTGCAGACGGCCCTCAGAGCTAGCTTGCTCTCTCTCCCTGGTTTTCTTCCCTGAAGAAATGGGTCTGGTGAATCCTTTTGCACTACAGAGTGAGTGATCCCTCCCCCCGCATCAGAGATCCTGTATCGTGTTCCCTAAGTGTTCGCACCTGGGAAAAACGAGTAAGCGCATGAAGGCACTTCACAGAAAAAGTTCCTGGGAGATAGAAACCCTAACTCAGGGGTCCCCAAACTTTTTACATAGGGGGCCAGTTCTCTGTCCCTCAGACCGTTGGAGGGCCGGGAGTATAAAAAAAACTATGAACAAATCCCTATGCACACATCTTATTTTTAAGTAAAAAAACAAAACGGGAACAAATACAATATTTAAAATAAAGAACAAGTAAATTTAAATCAACAAATTGACCAGTATTTCAATGGGAACTATGCTCCTCTCACTGACCGCCAATGAAACAGGTGCCCCTTCCAGAAGTGCGGTGGGGGCCGGATAAATGACCTCAGGGGGCCGCATGTGGCCCGCGGGCCGTATTTTGGGGACCCCTGCCCTAACTCCTCTATTTATTCCCAGCTCCAGGACCGTGCTGGGCACATAAAAGGCACCAGAAAAGGGTAGTTTGAATGGAACCATGCTGTGCCAGGCAGACTCTAAAATGACCCCTAAGATTCCTGCCTCCTGGTACTTAATGTCCTCAGCCTGAATGTGGACCAGCTTAGAGACTTGCTTCTAACCAACAGAATACAGCCAAGGTATGTGAGTGTGAGATGTCCCTTTTGTGATTCCAAACCTACTGGCTTCTTGGCTTGCGGACCTCGATGATGCAGGTGGCCACGCTGGGGAGGCCCGTGTGCAAGGAGCCGAGGGCAGCCTCAGCCGAGCTGGGCTCAGCACGGTCCCTCCAGAGTCATTTGTTGGATGAGTGAGTGAATAATTTTTATTGTTTTGTAATGATGATTCCTCTTCTCCTGAGGGTCTTTTGGGTTGGGGACAGGAGAGGACCGCGGCCTTCAGAGGAACCCAAGGAGGAGGAGGACAGAGGCACTGAGGAAGGCTGGCCACTGGGGGGTGTGGCATTCCCAGGAAATAGCCTCTGCCCAGCTCTGTCAGGCCCAGGCTTCTAAGCAGACCTGTGGCCCAGGGCGCTGTGGCGTGGCAGGCCAGACTCCTGACCCTGAGGTGTGCCAGGCTGCCACCACAGCAGGGCCTCCAGACCCTGGTGCCCCGGTGGAGAGGGACCTCTAGGACACAGCCCATGTGCTGGACACCTGACGCTCAGAGCAGAGTTTGATCTCCCTTGGTTGGGGCAGATCTGAGAGAGCAGGTGGGGACCCTTTTTACTGGTATGCCCAACTGGCCGACAGATGACAGAGGCTTACCAGGAGCTGACCCCGTGTGAGCCAGACATATGAAAAGCCGTGGACCTCAGGGGCTTCCGGGACGCCCACCTCTGCCCTTCTGTGTCCCTCAGAGCCCCTCCTGCAGCAGCGAGGCTGGGCGAGGCACCCTCACGGCCAGCTGTTCCTTCTCTTGTCCTTGTCTGAACCTCGGTTTTCCCCTCTGAGAAATGGGCAGAACCAGCCCTGCACAGCCTGTGCGGTTGGCACGGTGGGGGGGGGGCAGGGAAGTGAGGAGTGAAAAGGCTTCTTGCCCAGGTGTGACAGATGGAAGGGGAGTATGAAAGGGCGCATTTTCCCAGGTGCCCTGGGATGCCCTGCCCTCTGCCCCTCGGGGGAGGAGAGGGAAGCGGTGTTCTCCGAGCCCAGGCCCCTGGCAGCTGTAATAGATGCCCCAGTTGGGCAGCAGGGACTGGCCAGCCTGGCACCAGCCTGTGAGTGCTGCGGGGAGAGGCCCGAGGGGCCGAGGCTGGCTCACTGGGCCGCTCTGTGGGGTTGCAGTGGACCGAGGAGATGAGGAGATTCGCTCTGACAGGCTGTTGACAACGCGGCTTCCAGGGTTGCGTGCGGTCACAGGCGCACAGCGGAGCTGCCCCAGCCTCCTGCCTCTGCGTGAACAAAAGAAAGGCAGCAGTTGGCAGCTGTCCATGCGGGGATCTTGGCTGCAGCTGCCCTGGTGGCCTCAGAGCTGCTCGCTGGAGGACAGTGAGTCCGGCCCCACTGCCCATTGCTGACAACCCCAAAAGTTGTCACGCGTGATTCTGCCGTGACAAAGATAAACCTGGAGTCCTCAATCTAATAGGAAAGAGGACACACAAGGACCTCCCTCCCTCCCTCCCTCTCTCCCTCCCTCCTTTCATCCAGTTCTGTTGAGTGCCTGCCCTTGTGCCGGGCACTGTGCTCAGTGCTGGAACAAAGTATGGCCAAAATAGACACGGTCGTCTCCTCACGGAGTTCACAGTGTGGTGAGGGAGGCACTCGTTACACAGGTAGTTGCACAAATAATTATTTAATTTGAGCTGTACTAATTGCTATGAAGGAAAACAGCAGACTGCTGTTATGATAGGATTCTGAGCCAGTCTGGGGGGTTCAGGCCAGGCCCCCTGAGGAAGCCACATTGACCTGGAGGATGAGGCTTAGTTTGGGTGCCCTAGAAGCAGAACCGCTAGGTTGCTGAGAATCGGTTCCATTTGCCCATCGCTCGTATATACGAAATGATGGGCTTCTGTGTATTAACCTTGTGTCCTGCAACCTTGCGGTAATCATTTATTAGTTCCAGGGTTTTCTGTGTGTGTGAGTTCTTTCAGGTTTTTTTCATAGATGATCATGCAATCTTTGAACAAAGACAGTGTTTTCCTTCCTAATATGTTTTGCCTTTCCTTGTCCTATTGCATTGTCTAGGACCTCAAGAATGGCATTCAGAAGCAGTGGTGAGAAGTAACATCCTCGCCTTGTAGTTGAGCTTTGAGTTTCTCGCCATTAAATATGATGTTAATTGTAGGGTTTTTGTTGTTGTTGTTGTTTTGTAGATAATCAATATGAGGAAGTTCCTCTATTTCTGGTTTATTGAGAGATATTTTAAAATCATAAATGGGCGTTAGATTTTGTCAAATGATTTTTCTGCACCTATTGACAGGATCATTTGATTTTTCTTCTTTAGCCTGTTGATGTCATGGATTACATTAATTGATTTTGAATGTGGAACCGGCTTTGCCGAAATAGTTTCTAAACTCAGTTTCTCTACCCACCTTGAGGGAACTGCTGTTGTGAGTGAGCAGGGAGAGGAGAATGTGACCAAGAGGAAGGACTTTACCTGGTCTGAGTGGAACGGAACCCCGAGGCACATCACTATGCAAACTTGGCTGGCAGGCAATGCCTCGTTAAAAAGAAACATGGTATTTAACAACCACGACACACTTCACAAAATATGGATTCTTGTCCTTCATGAGACTGGTCATCAGTCAAGAGCAGGCAGAGTGGACCTTTCCTACTAATCACATTCTGATTGGCTTGGCCGATACCCACCCTGCTTACCCAAGAGGCAAATGTGCCCATTTGCTCATTAAATACAACTGGAGAGTCTCTCTCTCTCTCTCTCTCTCTCTCTCTCCTGTGATTTTGTCTTTCAAAGGCCAGTAGGAATCAGGCTTGGAACTGCTGACATTGTCAACCCTAGGAGAAAATTTGTAAGGACCAACCAGATCCATTTATGCCAAATCTTACCACATTGTGGAGTTATTTGCACCCGGCACTGCTTGACCGTTTGCTGTCACTGACGTTTAATTAACCCTGTAGTAGCGTCTGGGAAGGCGCTGGTTGCTGAACAGCTATCTCTCTCTAGTTTCTGAGGCAGCAAAAGGAAAAACAGAGGTTTTTCCCTTTATCCAGAAGGAGAAAGCTTGGAGTGGGAAATAGAGCCTTCTTCTTCGTTCCTGTTAAGCTTTCACTTGGGTTAACACCCCCTCTGCAAAGCCTTCCTAGCTGCCCCCAGTAGGAGGAAACAGCCCCCCCATCCATGTGCCCTTGACACTGAGTTAGCCAGAGCTGCTCTGTCTCGCCGCTTCCACTCTGCCCACTCTCGGGCCACTCTTTCCACAACAGCCAGAGTGACCTTAACACGCATAAATTAGCTGAGACCCTGTCAGTGTCCCGTTCACACCCTTCAGTGGCCCCCTTCACACTCAGATACAACGAGAGCTCTTGTCCCGAGCCTACAAAACTCTGTGTGACCTGTCCCCAAGCCCTCCTCTCTGACCCAATCTTGTGCCTGCAGTCCACTTTTACTTGTTATGCTGCAGACCTAATTCGCCCAATTTCAGTCCCTGGACCATGCCACACTCTTCCACCATGCAGGGCCTTCATACATGCTGTTCCCTTGTTCTGGAATGCTGTTCCCACACTCTTTAAACAGCTGGCTTCCCCTTGTCTCTCACAGCTCCCCTGAGATTAGGCTGTGGACCCCCACAGGATAACACATCCTTCATTGCCTTCAGTCTCTCCCCTGGGGTCACTCCCCCATTCTCCGACCTGTTTCCTGTGATCACTTCCCAATAAATCATTCCTACTCAAATCCTTGTCTCAGGTCTGCTAATGGGTTCACTAACCAAGACGCTAGGACTCCTCCCGTTGGCTGTGGTTAAGGGATGATGCCATCTTAGAGCGGCTGGCAGCTGTCTGGCCAGCCACGAGGGGCAAACCCTCCAAGAAGGGCCCTGACAGAGAGAAGAGCGGAGCCGAGAGATGGCAAGTGATGTGATTTCAATGCAGGATTAGGGCCATACGCCACGGTGCAGACGCTTTAGGAAATTCCCCACGAGCTCTCTCTGTGCACCTGGGTTTTTCTCCCACAGCCCGCCGTCCTTCTCTTCTCTCTCCAGCCTCTCCAAAAATTCAGTTGTCCAGAACTATTCATCCTCGTGTCTCTTAGTTTCTGCACTTGCTCAACAAAATTGGTCTCTTTGGGGAGTCACCCTTCTGGAAGTTGTGCAGGTGTGGGCGGGGAATGGTAAAGAAAAAGTGAAAAGGAGTGCACGAATGTCGGGAGGACGGAGGAGATGTGCTTTGTGGTCTGTGTGCGCATGTGTATGCGTGTCGTGCTTCTTGGCAGGACTCATGAGCTCCAAGGTCAGGAGGTAGCGGTCAGCCTCGTCAATTGGGAACTCCTGTGGGAACCCAAAAGCTGGCATCAGAGGTCTCTTCTTTCTCTCATCTCTTCCGGCTCTCGGGAACCTTGCATCTCTTTTCTCTTTGCTGTTCTCGGCTTTCTGTCTCTTTCTCCTCCTCTCTGCCTCCTTCCTTTGCTCCTAGGTGGCCCAATGTGATCATCAATTCACAATCCACACAGTCTCGACCCAACTGCCAATGGAGGCGCTTCCCTTGGTCTTGTCCAACTCTTGTCCAATCAGCTGTGGCTGTGATGCTGGGGGCGGAGCCTTGTGGAGGGTGGCCAAGGAAGTATCCTCAACAGTTCTAATCCCTTGCAGGTGCCGGTGCCAAGATCCTCAGGATAGCGGCTGGGAGGGGAGGTAACAATGGTAATAAGAGCCGATAGTGACTGAGCACTTCTTTAAATCGGAAGCACATCACCTCTTTTATAACGAAATTTTATCAAAGTATGATAAGTACAAAAATCTTAAGTGTATGGCTCAATATGCGTATTACTTCTTTTAATTCTCACAGCAACCCCGTGTTGTGGGATGTGATTTCTTATCACCTCCAATGTGCAGGTATGAAAACAGGCTCAGCGAAGTCCATCCACTTGTCTAAGGAGTGGACCTGGGATTTGAACCCAGGCAGTGCCACTTTAGACTCCAAGTGCCTAAGCACTACTGTATAACAAACTGCTCATGGAGCCGAGTCAGCGTCAGGGATAGATAGAACCTGTGGATTCATGCCGGCACAGGGAGACAAACCAGGTGAGTTTAATTTCTAAAGCGTATCACATGCTATGTGGGAATAACTCCAGTCTGGCTCTCCCCTCTGAGTCGTCCTTCCCTTTGTCCCCGTCCCGGCCGCTTGGTGTCTTCCTCTGCTTATCCCCGGGCAGCGGGCAGCACAGCCGCAGCTGGAGGCAGCCTCTGGGAACCACCAAGCTGCTTTATGATGTGCAGATGGTGTTTCCGCCGAGCCCCTCGCTTTTCATGTCGGTGGCCTCTGGGAGCTGGGCCAGCCCAGATGTCCCTGATCATGAGAAAGCCTCCCCTGGCAAGGCTGGTGGGAGATGCCAGCAACGGGGGCCCGAGGCCAGCTCTGGCTTGGCTCCTCTGGTGTGGGGGCTTGGCTGGATGCGTGTGAGGCGATGATTCTGTGTCATTTGTGTCCCGCCCTATGGATTAGGGTGGTGCGTCTGCCGAGACAGGAATATCACTTCTGAGTCTGCAGACAGACAGAGACAC
Source organism: Saccopteryx leptura (assembly GCF_036850995.1). Classification (NCBI taxonomy): domain Eukaryota; kingdom Metazoa; phylum Chordata; class Mammalia; order Chiroptera; family Emballonuridae; genus Saccopteryx; species Saccopteryx leptura. The sequence continues at coordinate 5,243,325 of NC_089511.1, forward strand.
TGCACAGCTAGGCTTTCAAAGGGACTGGAGATTGATGTCTTTTTTTTTTTCCATACGTGTTGTCTTTATCTGACCCTCAAGCTATCTATGGGCACAGACTGCCCCTCCTATCAGACGGTGCTGTCTCGTGGCAGGAGCAACCTCACCCCGTCAGTGATAGACTGGACCAAGATCAGGAGCCATGCGTCTCTTCCATCAGATGGGGAATTCTACAATCAGCGGTGCATGTGTCTTTCCCATCAACCTAAGCGTCAACAGTATCAGGGGAAATGTGACTTGGCTGTCTGCTCTTAGACTAGGCGTTCCTCAAATCAGGGAAATGTGGCTGCCATCAGATTGGGAGTTTTCAAGTATGTGTCTGTCTCTTTTGTCAGGCCGAAAACTCCCCAGGGATGAGATGAGTATCTCCCTCAGTCAGAGCAAGAGATTCCCCAAGAGTGGGGATGATGCCATCTCTTCGTCTCTTTCTTCCCAGAGGATGGCCCAAGCAGGAGAGAGGCCTGCTGACAATCCTGGGGCTGGGCAACTTTCAGCCTGAACTCTGCAGAGCTGCCCACAGTTCACCTACCTCGGACAGCTGGGAACAGTGTCAGCCAAAGCGGTGCTGGAGATACATGATAAAGAAGAGCAACTGGGAAATTTAGGAGCACAGAGACAGTGTCTGTCTTGTGACCTGCTCTAGAGCCTGCCTCTGGCTCAGGGCTAACTCGACAGCAGATTAGTGAATGAATGGATGGATGAATGAATGAATGAATGAATGAAGAGCTTGTTCTTGCCCTTGAGAAGGTCACATTCAACTAGAGAAGGAAGGAAGCTCACTTCTCTTGAATGCCTCTATGTGTTGGACATAATTTTAGGCTCTTTCATGTATATTACCTTATATAATCCTCAGAACAACCCTAGGGGTAAATTTCACCTTTTTTCAACTTTACTGATGAGAAATTTGGGGCTCAGAGAGAAAGTGACATGTCCAAGGTCTCACAGCTGGTGAAGAAGGGAGCAGGGATTTGAACTGAGGTCCTTTGATCTCCAGATGTTTGCCTCTTCCTGGAAAAATTATTGTCATTTAATTTCAAACCCACCCAAGACAGGTGTGTATGATGTGGCATGTGAACCAAGGGAGAAGGAATTTTAGGAAGGTTTCAAAGAGGAAGTGACTTGGAGATGGGTTTTGAAGGATGAGTAGGAGTTTACCAGACCAAGATAATGGGATGGTTAGAAAAGGAAGGGCAGATTGTGCACCTGGGAGATTCCCTTAGGGGTTGGTGAGCAGCTTCCCCTTCCCATATGTGCTGTTCTGTGGCCCTCTCTCTCTGGGAGCCGGACTTCCTCCCTCCCCCTGGGAGGACATGCAGGTAAAAACCTATCTCCTGCTGGCATTTCACTGCTGAGATGCTGGGAAGTCTCTGCTGTGACCCTCCCACCCTGGTTCCAAGGCCAGCTGTGCTTGTAGGAGGAAGGAAGGGTGGTTGGGGGCCAGCGGTGATGAGAAGTTTGCTCTTTGGGCCAGGGTACAGGGCAGTGAAGGAGGCCTGGGACCCTGGCCCTGCAATGGGCCAGACAGCGGAGGCCAAGAAAGATGGGGATGAGTACATTGTCCCCTATGTCTGTGACCAGTGTCCCTCTCTCTCTCTCTCTCTGGTTTAGAAAGCAGAATACAAGTGATCACATCCTCTGTGAATGTGGACATCCCTTAGATATCTTTTCTGGGGACCAGCAGGTGTTACACTCTCCTGGGTGGGGGAGCTGAGTGCCTTTAATAGATTCTGGCCAGACTTTGTGAATTCATCATTTTGCTAAAACTGGGTTGAAAACACAGTACAGCTCTTAGTTGAGCTCATCAGGGTCCAATTAGCATCACAGATTCAAGAAGGTCAGAAGGAAAGAGCAGGGACCCTTTAGACCCTTTAGCTTTCTAGTTGCCTGTGTGATTTGATCAGTAGAACCTTAAAACAAGCCGGAGATTTTACCTGAAGCCCAACCTGCGTAACAGATACAAGCAGAGCAGCCCGTGTGGCGGGAGATGGAGGACCCGGAGGAGACCCACTCAGCCTCCTGTTGACCCCGCTTTGGCCCTCTCAGCACTGTTCTCGGAACCCCATGTTCCCCAGCGGCCTGAATATTGCACCCCAAGTCCCAACTTTTACCACTAGGACAGCTGAGTCACCGAGGGGAGAATGACTTGCTCACATGTGTAGTAGGGGTGAAGGTGGCATCCCCTAAATTCCTGGGCTGCAACTCAGCAGGGTGTGGGGCTCTGTTCAGCTGTGGTACTGACGCTGAGGGCCTCCCCCTCCAAGCTGTCCACCAGGCCAGCAGCTCAGTCATGACCTGGGGCTTTGGGCTTGGGGCGCCGCTACCCAACAGGATGAGAGGAACTCTACCGTCCAGGGAAGGCACTGTCCCTTTTGCAGGGGCGCCAGCTGAGGTCCAGAGAGGGCCAGACTCTGGATTCCGCGGGTGTCCGGTGGGCATTAGGCAGGACTGAGTCAGCTGCCTTTGGCTGGGTTCCTTCAGCACCTTCCCTGGTCCCAGGCTCAGCTGGCCAAGGGAGACCCTCCCGCGAGGCCCGGCAGACAGCCATCTGCCCAGGCCTTGCCCAGCCGGGAGCCGGGAGAAGCAGGTTCTGATATGGAAGCTACCAGGGCGTTACTAATGGGCTGTCGGCTGCAATTAGGGCGGCAGCCTTTCATCTCCCCGCCACGCCCCTTCTGCTCTGGACAGCCTTGCAGCGGGCAGCTTCCCGTCCTGACTCCGGCTCCGTCTGGCGGGCGGTGCCGTGCGCCCCTCCTGAGGCCGGACCCCAGGCCGGAGCCGCAGCCGGAGCCAGAACCGGGGTGAGCGGGTGTCTCCATAAGCCTTCGCCAGGGCACGGCTCCGGATCCAACTGTTGCGTTTCCCGGGGAGCACACGTCCAGTCCAGCCGCCTTCTCGTCTATCCCTCGGCCCGCCAGGCACAGCCTGTCCCAGCCTCGGGCCTGGACGGCTCCCATCCACTCCACTCCGGCCTGCCCGAGATTGCCTAGGTGTTCTGGTGACTTCTGAGGGCCTCGCATGAAAGATAACGCCCAAATCAACAAATCTGCCATTGTGGCTTTGAAGAGACTGTTTCAATCACTTTATTTTGTCTTTATGTCAGCGTTGCCAGATGGCTTGGGTCTTTCTGAGGTCCTGTACCGAGGGGGCGCACAGAGAACTGGTGCAGCTTCAAAGCTGCTTTTTAATCTTTAGCAACATCACAGCCGCTGGGAAACTGCCTGGGCTCTCTCAAGTCTCCCCCACAAAAGAGGCGCGGCCGAGGCTCTAATGAAAGCCAGATAAAGGGATGGCTGGGATCAGAAACAGAGGGAAAAGAGCAGTCGTTAGTCTTTCTTGTAGCTGTTTCAAAAGAAATTCTAAGACAAATTATGGCTTTGGGTGTTTTTCTAAAAGGACTGACGCAGGGAGAGGAGCTGGGGGAGGATGCTTTGACCCCTCGGCACCCTTCCCCTGGCATAAAAGGCAGAGGAGACGGAAAAAAAATAAAAAAAGGCCGAAATACAACAATAAACTTTCCGCGTGCGCGCGCGCACGCGCGTGGGGATGAAAGCCTCGCTGGCATAATTATGGGCGAGGGCGCGCCGGAGCGAGCGGGCGGCCTTACCTTGCCGCCAGCGCTATTAATGATGAGGCTCCCTCCGTTCTCTTCTCTGGAAGGGTGCCTTTGGTTTTCGGGGAGGGGAGGGGCCGCCGCGCCTCCGCGGCTGACATTTGGCGCAGGCTGGGGCCACGCGATGCGGAGCTTCCTCACTTCAGGGTCGGTGGGGGCTGCCGAAGCCCCGCCGTCCTCGGGAAGGAGGCGGATGTGCCCCCGGGTCATTTTCCCTTCCCACTCGCCCGCCCTCCTTTAAGGTGTGGAGGTCTGTCTCTTGGGAGCTGGGGAGGGGTTTTCTGACCTGCCGGTCCAGCCCTGCATGTTCTCTCTTTTAGAGATCAGCCCGATTCTGGGGGAGTCAGGGGTGGGGGAGCCTACCGCTCTCTCTGCGGCACCCACGCGTCCAGTCCAGCGCTGCTGTGTCCCCCAGCAGGGGTGGCGCACCAGGCTGCTCCCAACTCCTCTCCCAGTTCCCATCTCCCCTCTGCTCATCTTGGTTTAAGTGGACAGTTTGGGGGAATGGGCCCCCCAAGGTTACAGAGGCCGGGCCAGGAGGACAGTGTAGGGGGGCCTTCCAGGGGGGGGGGCAGGGTGCACAGTAGAATGTGCCCAGTGGCACCTTATGAAGGCACCATTGGCTCCGAGGGTTGATGAAGACGAACAGAGTCACAGGACCACAGAGTGCCATCCCTACAGCCGTCTGCTGCTCACTGTCGGGGTGGCCGACTGAGGTCCAGGAAGACGAAGGGGTTAACCTAGGTCACACAGCAGGTTAGGGACAAAGAAAGACTTCAAATCCATGTTCCTCTGGAGGGATCAGATATTCTGAGAGAATCGGGGGTCTTGTGTGACATGGGGACAGAAGAGAGTTCAGGGCCCTTTGGGAGAGAGATGGACAGGGTCTGGCACACCCTCCCTCCCCAGATATCCCGTTGTCTCCCTTTGTCATTTTTCAGGGCTCGTGGGTTTTGACCTCTGGAATGTTGACAGAGAGGTGTTCCTGGGGCTTCCTGAGCAGCAGGCCCCTTGCCCCGGGTGGAGTCCGGTGAGGCCTCCCTCCCACAGGCCGGTCTCCGCTCAGCTCACCTCTGCAAGGCTCTTGCCCTCCAGGGGGACTTGAGAAGGGGAACTACAGAAGTGTGCTGCCCGACTCTTGCCTGCCTGTTTGAAAAGGTCTTCCCTTCTCTCCATCTTGCTCTCAGCCCCAGAGGAGAGAGTTGGATGTGTGCGCCTGCCGGAAGGGCAAAGGAGGGGGCCCCATCTCATTCTGTCTGCCTTTGCTCTTTCCCTGCGTGTCTCCCACTCCCTCTGTCTGTCCCCTCCCTGTCCCTCTCCAGCAACCTCCTGGCCTGGGGCTCTGGCTGCTGTCTCCCGCACACTCCCAGAGCTCCTGCTGCCCCCGTCCCTGCTGCACCTGTCACTGATCCAGGGGCTGCGGGTGTGAAGAGGCGGAGAAGCCCACCCAGGTGACTGAGAGGGCTGAAGCCAGCTGGAGGGGAGGTGGCAACGTTGATGGGATAAGGGCTGAGGTGTCAGGTCACGCTTCCTCCTTTGGGGCAGAGCCAAGGAGAAGCTGCCTGCCAGGCCCCCTGGCTGTTTTAATGAAGGAGAATTGGGGTAGATGAGAGGTGATAACCATTTGGGGGCAGATTTCTCCTGCTCCCCGGTATGTACGGTGAGCACCGACAGCACCAAGCTTTCCTGGTCACAGCATTGCACCCTAGGGTGGGGCACAGGCTCTGGGACCATATTTTTGAGGTTTGAATTGTGACTCCTCTATTTCTTAGCCTGGGGACTTATACCAGTGGCTTACCCTTTTTATGCCGCTGGTCTGTGAAATGGGACTAATACATAAATGTATATACTAAGCAGGTTAGGCTGTCATGAGGAATAAAGGAGTTGTTAATACATGTAAAGTTCTTGGAATAGTGCTGGGCGTACTGGTACCCAGCAAAGGTGAGCTAGTGTTGTTCTGGTCCCCATCACACCTCTGCAGCCATTGTTGTCAAGATCAACTACCCGATAAGCTACTCTGGGAACCAGTCCTCATGCTCGGGTGTTGTGGGTATACTGGGGTAAATGACTGTCTCTTCTCTCTCTGGCTTCTCATAGCAGGCCCCTCTCTCCCAGGGGCCCCTATTCCATGTGCTTCTACAGGAGGGGTGGAGCCTGCCATGGCCGTGTGACACAGGCCTGGCCAATCAGAGAACCTCATTTCTCAGGCTGCAGTGATAGATGGGCTCAGAAAAGGTGTCAGGACCCAAACCAGGCCAGGGACCTCCCCAGAATTTTGCTGCCAGAAGTGTAAGGAAAGATTTTTTTTTTTTTAATTCTCTGAGATCCTCAGTTCTAAGCTGGAATCACTAGAAGCCAAACCTTCTCCAGTTACAGGAAGGAAGCTACAGTAGGAGGAAATGAGCCTATTATGTCAAGAAAAGTAGAAATAAGACATAAAGGTGGATGGGGGGAAGAGAGAGAGAGAGAGAGAGAGAGAGAGAGAGAGAATGACGCCTTGCATCCAACCATGCAGGTGCTCTGCTTCTGCGTGTGCTTGTGTCCTGATGATCTTGGCAAACCACTTAGTTCGTTGGAAGACAGAGCTCACCAGTTGGAGAGGCGAGCCTAGGGCGAGAGAGGTCCCAGAGGGAGGTGGGTGAGTCTGGGCTCCCATGTCTGTTGGACCTGAGTTCTCATTCTGCCTCAAGTACATGGCCTCAGGCAAGTCCTTTAATCTCTTTGTGTCTCAGTTCCTCATCGGGAAAGTGAAGTTTATCTTGTAAGGTTGATATGAAGAATGATCAGCCGACTTTTCTTTTTTTTTGTATTTTTCTGAAGCTGGAAACGGGGAGAGACAGTCAGACAGACTCCCGCATGCGCCCAACCGGGATCCACCTGGCACGCCCACCAGTGGGCGACGCTCTGCCCACCAGGGGGCGATGCTCTGCCCCTCCGGGGCGTCGCTCTGCCAGGACCAGAGCCACTCTAGCGCCTGGGGCAGAGGCCAAGGAGCCATCTTCAGCGCCCGGGCCATCCTTGCTCCAATGGAGCCTCGGCTGCCGGAGGGGAAGAGAGAGACAGAGAGGAAGGAGAGGGGGAGGGATGGAGAAGCAGATGGGCGCTTCTCCTGTGTGCCCTGGCCGGGAATCGAACCTGGGACTCCCGCACGCCAGGCCGATGCTCTACCACTGAGCCAACCGGCCAGGGCCGAGCAGCTGACTTTTCTATAAAGTGCCCGGTACATAGCTGGTGTCCAAACAGAGGGTTGTTTTGCTACTGTTATTAAATTTCTTTTCATTAAATTCATTGGGGTGAATTGATTAATAAAATCATACAAGTTTCAGGTATACAACTCCATAACACAGTATCTGTACACTGCTTACCAACCAAAGTCAAGTCCCCCTCCCTCGCCATCTGTCCCCCCACCCCCCTCCAACTCCCCCCACCCCCTTTCTCTCCTGAAATCCCACACTATCATCTGTGTCTGTAAGTTTCTTTTTCTTGTTTAAATTTTTATTTATTTATTCATTTTAGAGGAGAGAGAGAGAGAGAGAGAGTGAGAGAGGAGAGGAACAGGAAGCATCAACTCCCATATGTGCCTTGACCAGGCAAGCCCAGGGTTTTGAACTGGCGACCTCAGCATTGCAGGTCGATGCTTTATCCACTGCACCACCACAGGGCAGGCTGTGTCTGTAAGTTTCTTTTTCTTTGCTTAATCCTTTCACCTTTTTTACCATGATTAATGTTTAGTGATTTATTATTTGTTCTCCAGGTGTAGAGACATGGAGGAGCATGGCGCACGTGTGTTATTAGTCTTCTTTTAGTTGCAAATAAAAGAAATCCAAATCAGACTGGCTTGAGGGGGGGAAAAAAAAAAGGACCAACTTGGCCAATTCCACAGGGTCTAGTGGCTTCTGCCTTGAAGGGTACACTCTGGGGAGGTAAAAAATAAATAAAAAATAAAAAAACCAAGAGGAAATTGTTGGCTCACATAAGAGTCAAGTCCACGGGTACTGATGGGTTTCAGGCATGGCTGTATCTAGGGGCTCAAATACTAGCACCAGGATATTGTTTATCTCCTCATCTTTTACCTCTGTCGTCCCATGGTATAGGTTTCATTTCAGGGCTGTGCTGGAGCCAATTGTAAAACATTCCGGAATTTTGGGCCATGTTGTTAAATCACTGGTAGCATAAAGTTGGCCATGGCGGGAGTATTTCTAGCCTGGAAATTGATAAATGCTACAAATCAGAGCTTTTTATGAAGGGGGAGAGAGCCAGTTCACCAGAGCACGACTGCTCCATTCTCCCCAAATCACCTCCTTTGTCGTGGTGAGGTGCTGCCCCAGCAGCTGGCTGCCACCCTGCCACCTATGCCACTCCAGGGGGAAGGGAGTCGCTCTTTCCCCCGAGCTCCTGGAAATGTTCCAGGGTTGGGTCTCATTGACCTGACTTCGATCACCTGCCTGTTTGTGAAATAGTGACCTGGGCTAGGGTGCCAGGGTGTAGAGCAGGGGTCCCCAAACTAGGGCCCGCGGGCCACATGCGGCCCCCGAGGCCATTTATCCGGCCCTCACCGCACTTCTGGAAAGGGCACCTCTTTCATTGGTGGTCAGTGAGAGGAGCATAGTTCCCAATGAAATACTGGTCAGTTTGTTGATTTAAATTTACTTTTTCTTTATTTTAAATATTGTATTTGTTCCCGTTCTGTTTTTTTTACTTTAAAATAAGATATGTGCAGTGTGCATAGGGATTTGTTCATAGTTTTCTTTATAGTCTGGCCCTCCAACGGTCTGAGGGACAGTGAACTGGCCCCCTGTGTAAAAAGTTTGGGGACCCCTGGTGTAGAGTATACTGATTGGTGCACGTCCTTTCTGGAACTGGGAGACGGGGTCAGTTCCACCTGACCCACATGGACGGAGCGTGGGTGGCGGCGGTTCGCTTGATTGTTAACAACTACCGGGCCTGGAAGCCTGCAACAGGGAGTGTTTGCCATTCGCATATCCGTGGTTCGGTTGAAGGCTCTGCTGCAGACCGAGCTTGTCCGAGCCAGTCAGCTAGAATGGCTCTGCTCCCGTTCTCTGTCTTCTTCCGCCCGGACCAGCTGGCCAATCCAGAATGTCCTCCTCATGGCGATGGCAGAGTCACGAGAAAAGAAACCGTGATGCCCTTGCAAGGCCCAAGCTCAGACTGGGCACGCCATCGCCTCTGCCCCATTCGATGGCCCACAGCAAGTCACAGGACTCTGTCCAGATTCAAGGAGCGGGCTCATAAGCTTGGCTTCTTTAGTGAGAAAAACTAAATCCTGACAGGGGGGAAGAACTGGGACCCTTGAAATAACCTAGCACCTTTTCTATAGAAAATCAGGGTGCCATAAATTGCAGAAATAGGAAGGATGCCAGGTGAGTGTCAACTGAGGGTGATGGGAGGGTGGGGGACAGATGTGGTTGTGCAGGTTGTGTGTGGGGGGGGGGGGAGGGAGAGAAGGTAGGACGGAGGGCCAGCAGCAGAGGACAAGACTGGAGAAGGGTCTTCTGTCTCTTGTGAGCTGGATGACTTCTCTCGGTCTCCAGACCCAGAGGAGCCATATCAATTCTTGTTTCCCCAGGATTGGATTCTGAGTAAGGGTGTGAGTGTGAGTTCATTTGTTTGGGAGGTCATGCCAAGAAACACTGACAAGGGTGTAGGAAATGAGCAGTGATGTGCTGGTAAACTGGTTTTCTTGGGGGGGAGGGGGAACCTTTGATTTTAGTGTCTGCCAATTACCGTAGTGTAAATGTTCCCACTGTGGTTGATGTCAAGCTACCAGTATGATGCAGCTGAGCGAGGAGCTGGGAAGAGAAGCGTGGCCTGGGCTCCTGTGAGCTGGTAGGACAAGCCATAGGATGGCAAATTGGGCAGAGAAAGAAGGTGCTGGCACAAGATGCAAAATCAAGCCATTTGCCAATGTGAGTGACTAGAGCCCAACACCGCTGGGGACAGCCGGGAGTGGTATAGAGCAGTGGTCCCCAACCCCCGGGCCGCGGACCGGTACCAGTCCGTGGGCCATTTGGTACCGGTCCGCAGAGAAAGAATAAATAACTCACATTATTTCCATTTTATTTATATTTAAGTCTGAACGATGTTTTATTTTTAAAAAATGACCAGATTCCCTCTGTTACATCCATCTAAGATTCACTCTTGACGCTTGTCTCGGTCACGTGATCCATTTATCCGTCCCACCCTAAAGGCCGGTCCGTGAAACTATTGTCTGACATTAAACCGGTCAGTGGCCCAAAAAAGGTTAGGGACCACTGGTATAGAGCAAATACCTCTGCATTATCCCATTGAGGGTGAGGGGCTGAGGCACCTGTCCATCAACTGCCCGACCATCACTGGTTCAGGTTCTTCCCAAGGAGGCGGGAACTCCTTGGCACTTCCGGCCGGGATTCTGGTTGCTGGAGGAATACTCACACAAGAAAGACGTGGCGAGTTGGGCAGCACGCATGGAAAAGGTGAAGTCTGCGGCAAGGACCGCTGGAACATTGCCTGCAGAGGGCGGGGCCTCCAGTAGGGTCCCCTCCCCAGCTTCCTGCCGCTTCATTGAGGGAAACGTGACCCGCTGCCCTCAAAGAAGAGGTCAAGTGAGCACCTTCACCATTTTCAGTGATACCATTTGGTGTGTTCTGAATGTGGAGGTGTTTTCTGGAATATTTTCAGATGGAAATCTTTTCAAATCGCTTCTCTGGGCCCTTTGATGTTTCCTTCTAGGGGTCGGGGAGTTGGGTGAAAATAGCTTTCTTTTTCAATAGCTAAAATCCATTCGTTTACTGAAAGCTCACTCCTGTTGGTGATTTGCGGCATGGAGTGGATGTGTTGGGTCCTTTGCCACGTATGGCTCCCCCTCTCTGGCTTCTGACAGCAAAAAAAAAAACCGCAACTGTACCTGAGTTTGTCCTCTGGATGCAGGAGGGGACGGGCCTGAAGGGGGTGGGGCTTACACTCCTGGGGGCAGCCTTTATTGGGGGACCCTTGGAACGTCGTGGATGACCGATCAGCCTCTTGAGTAGGGCACCTCTCAGGCATGTCCTCAGGGTCTGGTTAGGATCAAGCCCCTTCTTCCCAGAGCTGTAACTAGCTAAGCCACCCAGCCTGTGTTGGCCACCTTCTCCTCCTGCCTCTCCTCTCTAGCTCCAGACAGGACCACTTCCCTGATAAGCTAGGTACATTCACACCGGGGCTGGGCACAGCATCGGGGGCTCAGTAGGGTTTTAAAGAACATGACAATCCCAATCCTGGGGGGCACCAGCTGAAGGCTGAACGAGAGGCAGGGACAGTGAGGCCTGCAGGTGCTATGTCCTCCCAAAGCTGCGTGTCTGCTCACCGTCATCTCCCAAACTCCAGACTCCTGCCTCGGGCTGGATGGCTCTACCTGGACCCCCAAGCTCAAAATGTAACTTCTCACCCCACCTCCATGGCCAGCGTGCCGGTCTCACGCCGTAAAGCTAGGCACTGTCCCCCAACCTCTCTTTCTCCTGGCCACTCCGGGGCTTGTTTCTGGTACCGTATACATCTTTCCTGAAGCTCTCCACATCTCTCCTCCTCCCCCGACACCTCTCTGGCCCCGGCCGGCGGCATCTCATCTCCAGCCTCACCTCCCTGGAGTCCTTTCTTCGGGACGACCTGGGTCCCGTCGTTTCTCACCGGAACGCCCTGTCTGTGGCTCCCTGTGGCTCTGAAGAAAAAGTGCAAGTTCCTCCTCGTGGCCTAACAAGGCCCTGCAGGAGCCGGTCCCCCTCCAACCTCCAGGCTCCACGTTCTCCTCTCTCCTTAACGCCCCCGGTCCCCCTGCTGACCAGAACTGCTTTTAGCTCCTTGAACTCTCTCGCCTGCAGGTCTTCACACGCCGTGTTCTTGCCCCACACTCTCCTCCCTCCTCCCTGGCCACCCGGACTCCACTTTTAGGATTGGCTTAAACGTCTCTTCCAGGGAGCCTGGGTCCCCAGCGCCCGGTTCCTCATGAACCTCTGTGTACATGGACCTCCTGAATTCTAATGTCATCGAATCACATGTCCCCTGCACAAGGCAAGCTGCTCCAGAGGGGCCGTGTCTGACGTGTTCTCAGGTGTGCCCACGCCTGGGAGCGGCTGTGACACCCGGGGAGTTGGTCCAGAGACCTCGGCTCCCCGCTCTCCAGGACAGACAGCCGCTCTGCAGCCTTTGTGTTCCCCACGACGTCTGTCTGTCCGTCTGCCTGTCGTATTCAGGTCCTTCCTGGGGAAGAGCGGGAGAAAAGGCGCGCGAGGAGGAGAAGGAGGAGGAGGAGGAGGAGGAGGAGGCAGGGCAGGGGAAGAAAGGAGGCCCTGCTCCGTGGCCCAGAAGCAGCCAGGGTCCCCCGCGTTCCCACACCTCTCATCTAAGTAGGTCACCCGGAAGAGCTCTGCGTCCCTGTCAAAGTTTCAGGCAAAAACAATAACTTGGTTTTGACCTTGCTCTCTTCAAAAAGCAAGTTGCCGCCGAGCTGCAACATCAAAAAGAATAAATAATTGTTTTTCTTTCTTGTTGTTATGATATGGATCATCTGAGCGGTTAGTGGTAAGCAAGAGGCTTTGATTCGACTCCGGCTCCCCAGCGCTCCGGCCTCTCTTTATGTCAGCAGGCTCCTGTTTCCACCCCAGGACAGCAGAATCCCTTGATTAAATTCATATTTGTTTTAATCTTTCCCTGCGTCTGATCTCCAGCTCAAAGATGGTCAGGGAGAGAAAGCCAGCTGTCCCGCTGTGGCCACGGGGAGGGCCCGTGTCAGGCCTCACGCTGTTCGTTCTGTCCGGCGCGATAAGGCAACCAGCCCGCGGTGGCCCGTCCTGCCCACTGTGTCAGCCCCGGAGCCCGCGCGGCCGGCAGCTGTGGCGGCTGGGACGGCCCACCGAGCTGCCGGACCGGAGTGGGGGTGGGAGAGGGGGAGAGGGTGAGGAGGTGGGGGGACCGGGCAGCTGGCAGCCTGTGCTGGACTCGGAGTGCTGGAATTCTCTGGAAAGAAATTTAACGCTGAAAAAATGACGGCTCGTGAGTGCACGGGCTGGAATTTATCCACCTGCTCAGTTCATAGCAGGTGACTTTTATTCTCTGTTTTACACCCCCCCTACACTTTACCCCTCCCTCCCTTCCACCAGCATGGAGGCAGCCTTCCAATGCACTGGGTAAATATCCTGCAATACATAACGCTGCTTTGTATGTGGGTGTCTGTCTCTTTTTCTAATTGTGGCAAAATACACATGACATAAAATTTACTGTTTTAAAAAGTATGCGATTTTCATATACTATAGAGAAAGAGGTCTTGTGTTCCGTGCAGTGCAGCGGTCAAGAGGACAGGCTCGGGATCGAACCAGCTGCGTTCACAACCCCCAGCTCTGCTCCTTCGCCATTCGCTGCCTCAGTGTCTCTACCTGTGAAATGGGACAGTGTGTTTGCTCCTACTTCATAGAGTTGTCTGGAGGGTTAAATGAAGTAATAATGCTCAAGCACTCTGAACAGTGCCTGACGTGAGCTAAATGCTCAAAAATGTCTTAGTTATTTTTATTGTTTTATTTATCACCTTTTATTGTGCCATCTCTCGCTCAGCCCGGTGTTTCTGAGAACCACCCATGCTGGTGTCTGTGCGCCTGGCTCCTCGGTTAACCGTATACCACAGGGTGGGGTGCATTGCTTACATTTCGGTCTCCCAGGGATGGACACCTAATTGGCAGTGTTGGGCAAATAAGTTTGTAAAATTTGTGCGATTTTGCTCACTTTTATTAAAAATGGCCGCTGCCCACGTGATGATGCTGTCAGGTGTTACAGTTAATTACCTTCCTGCTAGGGAAGGGGCTTGGTTATGCTAATGTTTGCCGGAGGAGGGGCTTTCACGCCAACAGTTTTAAGAGAAAGAGGCCACATTGTTCCAGAGAGGCAGGCAGTCGAGATGGCAGGGTGCTGAAGGAGAAGCCAGTTTGTGCAGAGAGAAGGAGATGGGGAACAGAGGCTGGTGGGGGTCTTTGATTCTAGGAAAACTGGTAGAAAGTCAGTGGCTGTGGGAGCCCTGACTGGAGAGGGAAGAGTTTGCCCGCTGTGTGTATTCACTCACTCGCCAGAGCAAGGCTAGAATAAAAGATGGCTCACCAGGTTTTGGCTCCGCTGTTTCATTACGGTCTATTGAATCTAATACGAACTTGCACCTGCCTGCAGGTGGCGAAGGCCGCAGCTACTGGCCATATAGGCAGTGAGCTCCCCTTGCAGACCAGTGGGAGTGGGGTCACTGGGTCCTAGGTCAGGGGTTGGCAAACTCTCCAGGAAGAAGAAGAGAGTAAATATTTTTGGCTTTGTGGGTTGCCGCAACCACTCAGCTCTGCTGTGGCAGCTCAAAAGCTGCCGTAGGTCATATGTAAATGAAAACGTGTGGCTGTGTTCTAATAAAACTTTATTTACAAACACAGGAGCTGTCCAGGATTGGCTTGCGAGCGTGCAGCCCCCTGTACACGGTCATAAGAACACCTGAAGTCACTGATTCCCACTCAGACGACACAGTCTATCCTGCTGGGCACGCTCACGAGTGTCTGTCTCCCTGTGTCCTGCTGACTGAATTCTCTGTCATTGATTCAGAGTGTGGAGAGGAGTCAGAGGGGCTCGACCCTCAGCCCTGACCTTCCGCATTGTGCCTGCGTGCATCTCCTGGTTGAGACCTTTCCCTGTGAAGTTTGAGTTAACGTGCACCTGGGCCATTTACTGTGTGCCCAGCACTGTGCTTAGCACTTTGTTCTCCCAACAACCCCAGTGAAGTAGGGACAAGTGGAAATTCCTTTTCCAGATGAGGAAACGAAGGCTCAGACAGGTGCAGTGACTCGCCCAAGGTCACACAGCCAGGACAAGGTAGAGCCAGCACATGAAATCACATCTGTGGAAGGCTGGATCAGATTCCATTCTAAGCCCTCTCGTGGGGGCTCTGTGATCCAGTTACTGCAGCTCCAGTCAGAGGCAGCTCCCTTCCCAGGGCTCAGAGCTCTGTTTGCACCAGTTCTGTGATTACACCGAGGCTTGTAGCCTGTTACTGTGTCTCCAGGTGCTCTGGAGGTCTGTAAACGTCACCAGCCAATGAGTCCAGATGAGGCCACCCTCACGTGTCCAGTGGGCTCTCCCTGCTTGGATAGCTCCCTCCCTTTCCCACCTTACTCTGTAGAACTATGGACGCTGAAACAGGGCATTTGTCAATTACTAATGATGACTTATATCGAGATGCACTATGTGTGTGGTAAAAAAAAGACTGTCTGTACAAGGATTAGTTGACTTCATCTCCACAACAACCCTTCAATGTCGGTGCACTTAATATCATTCCATTTTACAGATGAGAAAACTGAGCCACAGGGGGGGACAGCAGGGATGTGACTTGTCCCAGGTTACACAACTAGTAAGCGGCAGTACCGACATCTAACCCCAGGAAGTCTGGCTTCAGAACCTCTCTTCCGAACCCTTGCCTCACCCTGTCCTGGCTGGCTGTCCTGGGCTGTATAGCCTCTGGGCCACTGCTTCCTCCTGCCTGGGGTCCTCCGTGAAGCCACACCTTCACTGTTCTGCTCAGATTGCTGCTCCGGGCCACTGTCTGGTGCCAGCCTGGGCCACCCTCTCGGGTCTCCTTTAGGCTGCCAACCGGTGAGCGGCTGTGCATACACACCCCGCAGGAAACGAGCAGGAAAACGGCCCCGGGCCCTGTCAGAGGGATGCCACCGCAGAGCTGCTTGGGCCCCAGGCGTCTCAGCGCTGGTTGCCACCATCTGATCACCTGTTCTGGTCACTGCTCGAACAGATGCCGGCGGGGTACGGAGAACATTGGCAGGCTCAGTTGCCAAGTTGGGCTCCTAACATCGGACTTTTCTTCCCTTGGGGAGGATTTATAATTTAGGGGTCTCAGTTCAGTCTGGGTTCCGGTTTCATACAACAGAAACGGGTGATGGCGAGCTCAGGCACACGAGGAATAGAACGGAAGACTACTGAGTAGTTCACAGCAGCAGTGGAAGTGTGGAGTCAGCGGAGCCCCGACTCTCCCTGATTCCATAGGGATGTTCCTCCAAAACAGGAAGGATTGTGGGTAGGGATGAGAGAGAGAGAGCGAGAGCCACCTTCCACCAGCCCCTTAGTGTGAAAGCGACCTGAACCTGCCTGACCCTGGGTCTGTAAGTTAGCTCGCAACAACAACAGGACCAGGAGCGCCCAGGGGCTTGCAGATGTACCCTTGTTAAGTTCACTTCTTGAGTTATTATTTTCATGAGAGCGACTTTGCCGCCTGAAACAAAAGGCTAGCCCACTGAAGAAGGGCCCAGCACTTTTTCTGACCATGATTTGCCCAACTGAAGTCACAGCAGCCTCCCACAGAGAGGATCTCACCCGGGGCGAGAACCACAGCCACGCCGCCGCCGAAGGAAACGCTCAACTCCAGCAACGATTTATGTAACGACGTCTCACCTCTTTTATTCCACATTCCGATCTTAAGACAACATGTAAAAATCTTAATGTTGTTTTCGGGAGCAGCCAATAAAAGAAATTGTTCATGCCTTTGCCACGTTTGGCAGTTCTGTTTTTCTTTATGAAAACGACTTACGTACAAAGTCCATATGCAATAAAAATGTGAGAACATGGCTGAGTGTAGAAAGGAAGCAGTATGGGATGGGAAGGCACTGAAAGTTTAAAATGCAAATGTAGATTGCCGATAGTAGTCCTTGGAATATGTTTTAGAAAGTTGTAAAAAAAAAAAAAAAAGTCACCATTTGGTGCAACCGAAGTTATCAATAAAAAATGTTCATTTGGACCAAATTTGTTTGGAGCTTGTCACTTAGCACCAGAGACAAATTTAAACATTTATGGCAACATGGTAGAGTCACTGGGGCAGCCAAAATGGCCTGAAAATGATTTTGAAGTTAAAAGTATAAGATGAGCCTGACCGGGCGGTGGCACAGTGGATAGAGCGTTGATCTGGGATGCAGAAGACCCAGGTTAGAGACCCCGAGGTCACCAATTTGAGCGTGGGCTCATCTGGTTTGAGCAAAGCTCATCAGCTTGGACCCAAGGTTGCTGGCTGGAGCAAGGGGTCACTCGGTCTGCTGAAGGCCCACGGTCAAGGCACATATGAGAAAGCAATCAGTGAACAACTAAGGTGTCACAACAAAGAATTGATGCTTCTCATCTCTCTCCATTCCTGTCTGTCTGTCCCTATCTGTCCCTCTCTCTGACTCTCTGTCTCTGTAAAAACAACAACAACAACAAAAAAGTATAAGACAAGGTTGAGGGGATTCTTAAAAGAGACCTAAGAGAAAGAATAGCCAATTGCAAGGTGTGCTCTTTGATGGGTCCTAGGTTAAGTACCTTTGAAAGAGATTTTGTTTTTTTTTTAGAACAAATAAGGATTTGAATGTGAACTGATTACTCGATGATATTAGGGCATTAGTGTTGATTTTGTCAAACAAGATAATGTTATCATAGAAAAAAAAATCTTTATTTTTTGACAATGCACACTGAAGTGTTACTGTCCTGTTGTCTGAAATGGTTTAGCAAAATAAAAAAAAAAAGGTGTATATATATGTATATATATATATATATATGATGAAATACATATGTTAAATCTAGAGGGAAATGTATTAAATTTCATTTTCTTAGTCTATTTTTTTTTTTAGTCTATTTCAAACACGTCTTTAAAAAAACCTAAAGCTATTCCAATGCATATGAAAACCTTTAAATCTCCTTCATAATCTGGTCACAAACAGCAGAAATCTTGGGGCAGAGACTGGTTTAGAAAAGAAGTTGGGCATGCTGTAAAACGCTGACTTTTACGGCCCCCGGAGCAACCGTAACCCGAGGGAGACGTGGGTGGCGTGGCAGGGTCTGGATGTGGCGCGGCGGTGACTTTACCGCCCTGCGTCAGATCCCCCGCGCTGGTGGCCCGTGGGCTCCTCTGGGAGCTGTTGGCTGGGTTTATGGTGGGGTTTACGAAATTCACTCAATACTTTGGCACTCGCACAAGAAATACATGTATGCCCTTGGAAAGGTGAGTGTGCCTTTGGAAAATCTTTTTTTTTTTTTTTTTAACCAAACAACCTAGCAGGCCTATAAACTCCACATGAAATCTACAAACTGTGTCTCACCTCTCCCCCATCCTCCTGATTTTACTGTCCCTTCCCCTGAGGTTGAAGCTGACCATGCTTGCCCTTTAGATTCGAAGGCTGTAATTCTTGATCTTGGCTACTCAGAAAGCCCTGGGTGACCCTGAACAAGCTACTTGCCTCCTGGGGCATTCAATTTCTTACCAGTAAATAGAGAATGATAAAATCTGTCTCTCAGTTCTTTTTTTGTTTATTTGGTTGGTTGGTTATTAATTTATTTTTTTTGGTGCAATACACATAACATAAATTTACCATTTCCAAGCGAACAATTTAGTAGTATTTAGAACATTCTCAATGCTGTCCTTCAGAACCTTTCCATCCTCCTACATGGAACCTCTGTGGTCCTTAAACAACTCTCCATCCCCCAGTCACCTTTTTTGTCTCTATGAATTTACCTACTGTGGGTATTTCAAATAAATGGAACGACACCGTATGTGACCTTTGTGTCTGGCTTCTGTCACTTTAACATAATGTTTTCAAGGTTCATCTATATTGTAGCATGGATCAGAACTTCATTCCTTTTCATGGGCTGAGCAGTATTGTGTGAACAGACCACAGACTGTTAATCCACTCATCCATCGTTGGACGTTTGGGTTGTCTCCACCCTTTGGCTATTGTGAATCATGTTGCAATGGACACACACATATGAGTATTCGTGTGCATTCCTGTTTTCAATTCTTTTGGGTCTATACCTAGGAGTAAAATGGAATTGTTTGGTGATTCCTTGTTTAACTCTCTGAAGAGCTACCACACTGCTTTCCACAGTGGCCAACCCATTTTGTTGTCAAACCAGCAAAGTTTGACAGTTGCAATTTCTCCACATCCTTAAGAATACCTGTAACTTTCTGTTTTATATTTCTTTTTTTTTTTCTCCTTTTTTTAAAGTAGCCATTTCAATGTGTGTGAAATAGCTTTGATGGGCATTTCCCTAATGACTGGTATGTTAACATCTTACCATGTGCTTATTGGTCAATATATCTTCTTTGGAGAAATGTCAAGTCCTTTGCCTATCTTTGATTTTGGTTATTTTTTTTCTTGTTAAAGTATGTATGTATGTGTGTGTGTTTATTCTCTTGATAGTGTCTTTTGATGCACATACGTTTTAATTTTGATAAAATTCATTTTATCTATTTTTTTTTTCTTTTTTGGCCTGTACTTTTAGTGTTATCCTTAAGATACCATTGCCAAATTCAAGGTCATTAAGATTTTTCCTATTTTCTTCTAACAGTTTTTTTTTTAATTCAGTGAAAGGAGGGGAGGGCAAGAGTCAGAATTTCCCCATGCTCCCCCACCTGGATCCACCCAGCAAGCCCACTAGGGGGCGATGCTCTGGCCATCTGGAGAGTTGCTCAGTTGCTCAGCAACTGAACTCTTCTTAGCACCTGAGGTAAAGGCCATGGAGCCATCCTCAGTGCCTGGGGCCAACTCCTTCCAATTGAGCCATGGCTGCAGGAGGGGAGGAGAGAGAGAGAGAGAGAGAGAGAGAGAGAGAGAGAGAGAAGCAAGAGGGGGAGGGGTAGAGAAGCAGATAGATATCCACTTTTCCTGTGTGCCCTGACCGGGAATTGAACCCGGGACATCCACAAGCTGGGTTGACACTCTACCACCGGCCAGGGCTTTTCTAAGAGTTTTGTAGTTTTAGCTCTTAAATCTAGATCTTTGATCTACTTTTGTATACGGTATAAGGTAAGGGTACAACTTCATTCTTTTGCATGTGTATATCCAGTTTTCCCAGCACCATTGAATGGTCTTGGCACCCTTGTCATAAGGTCGTTGACCATATTTGAGGGGGTTTACTTCTGGGTTCTTTGTTCTATTCCATTGATCTATGTCTATCCTTACCACATTGTTTTGATTACTGTAACTATAGTATGTTTTGAAATTGAGACGAGTGAGTTTTTCAGCTTTGTTCATTTTCAAGTTTGTTTTGAGTGGGGTGCCTTGAAATTGCTATGAATTTTAGTATAGATTTTTCTATGTCTTCAAAAAACACTATTGGGATTTTGATAGGGACGGCATGAACGGTACATATTGTCATCTTAATATTAAGTCTTCCAATCCATGAACACAGGGTGGCTTTTCTTATTATATTAGGTCATCTTTATTCTCTCAGCAGTGTTTTATAGATTTCAGCGTACAAGTCTCTAACTTCCTTGGTTGAATTTAATCCAAATTCTTTTATTTTTTCTTTTCAGCCGCTGTTGTAAACTGAATTGTTTTTATTAATTTCCTTTTTGGATTGTTCATTGCTGGTGTATAGAGACATAACTGTTTTTTGTGTGATGATGTTATACCCTGCAGCTTTGCTGAATTTATTAGTTCTAGCAGGATTTTTTTTTTTTTTTTTTTTTGGTATGGATTCTTTAGGGTTTTCTACAGAGAAGATTATGTCATCTGTGTACAAAGATAATTTTATTTCTTCCTTTTCAAAATGATGCCCTTCAATTTCTTTTCTGGGCTAACTGCTCTGGCTAGAACATCCGGCATTATGTTGAACAGAAATGATAAAAGCAAGCATCTTGTCTTGTTCCTGATCTTAGGGGAAAAGCTTCCAGCCTTTCACCATTGAGTATGATGTTAGCTGTGGAGTTTTCACAGCCTTTATCATGTGGAGGAAGTTCTGTTTTATTTCTAGTTTATTGCCTGTTTTTTATCATGAAAGGCTGTTAAATTTGGCAAATGCTTTTTCTGCATCAACTGAGATGATAATATGCTCCTCCACCCATTCTATTAACGTGGTGTATTACCTTGATGGATTTGCTTATGTTGAACCTAGTTGGTTTGAGAATATAGTTCTTGTAATATGCTGCTGAATTCTGTTTCCTAGCGTTTTGTTTAGGATTTTGAATCTATAGTCTTGAAAGATATTGGGCAGTAGTTTTCTTATATTTTGGTACCAGAGTAATGCTGGCCTCATAGGATGTATAGAAAGTGTTGCCTATTCAATTTTTTGGGGGGAAGACTTTGAGAAGGATTTCTGTTTGTTCTTTAAATGTTTTGGTAGAATTCATGAGTGAAGCTGTCTGGTCCTAGGTTTTTATTTGTTGGGAGGTTTTGATTATTAATTCAATCTCCTTACTTGTTGTAGGTCTACTCAGACTTTATATTTCTTCTTAAATCAGATTTGGTAGTGTGTGTAGTGTGGTAGGATTTGTCTATTTCATCTAGATCATCTGGCATATAATTGTTCGTAGTATTTTCTTATTATCCCTTTTATGTCTGTAAAATTTGTAGTAACATCCCCACTTTCATTTCTGATTTTAATTGTTTGAGTTTTTTCTTTTTTTCTTAGTCAGTGTAGCTAAAGTTTCTCCAATTTTGTTGATATTGCAAAGAACCAAGTTTTGTCAAGTTGACTTTCGCTATGGTTTTTCTTTTTCTTCTTATAAGGACATAGGGCACCACTCTTATGACCACATTCAACCTTAATTACATTTTAAAGGTTCTATTTACAAATACCGTGACATTGGGAGTTAGGCTTTCAATAGATGAATTTTTGGGAAACACTACTACATAGCGGACAAGATAATTTTGATCGTCGTATCTTCAAGTTTGCTGATTCTTACATCGATCTAATCAGGTCTGCTGTTGAATCTCTCTATAGAAAAATTTTCATGTCAGCTACTGTAATTTTCAGCTCCAGAATTTCAAATTGGTTTCTTTTTTAAAAGTAGTCTATCTCTATTGATTTTCTGTATTTGTTTATATGTTGTTCTTCTGTTTTATTTTATTTTTTGTCCATGGTTTTCTTTAGTTCAATGAGCATATTTAAGATAGTTGACTTATATAGTCTTTATCTAGTAAGTCTAATGTTTGAGCTTCCTCAGTCAGGGACAGTGTCTGGCAATATCTTTTTTTCCTCTGTGAATGGACCATACTTCCTGTTTCTTTTTATAGCTTATAACTTCTTTTGGTTATAAATGGAAAATTTAAATATTGTAAATTTAAATATTGTAAATATTGTAACTCTTGAAATCAAATTCTCCCCAGGGTTTGCCACTGTTAAGTGTTGAGGGCTACAGCTCTTTGTTGAATGACTCTTCCAAACTACCATTTTTTTTTTTTAAAAAAAAAAAGAAAGATTGTATTCTTTGTCATGTGTGGTCACTGAAGGCTCTGTATGTTTAACGCAGAGGTCAGCCAGTGACCTGCTAGAGATTTCCTTAAGTGTCTGGAGCCAAAAAGAAGAAATATATTATTTTGGTCTTTGCTGACTGGCTGTAGGCTGGAGCACTCCTTCGATGCTAAGCCAGGGTCATACATACAACCTGCCCTAGCCTTTACCTCCTGCCTGTGCAGACCCCAAAGATCAGCCAAAGGTGGAAGCCTGGGGGTCCTATCAGATCCTTACTGAACACGTGTCCAGCCCTGGGCATGAGTGTTGAACTCCAGATTCCCTGGTATATGTGGTCGTCATCCTTTGAAGCCCTTATTACCCCCACATCTTCCTCTTTAGCCTTCTCCTTTTTCAGGTAAGCAAAAATGCTACATATTTTCACTGAAATTTAGCAGCCTGTTTCCTTGTTATGCACTCACCTGGTTTCTGTAATTTTTTTTTTTTAATTAGACTTTAGAAGCCCAAAAGAATGGATTCTATTAGGTTTTTAGTTGAATGGTTGCTTCTTTGGGGATATCCATTCTTGGAGCGCCCTATTTCTTTATTTCTGTGACATCACTCCCAGGGGTTATTTTTTTTGTTTTTGTTTTGTTTCGGTTTTTTTAGTGGAAAAATTCAGGCATTACCCCAAAGTAGGGGGAGGGTATTTCAATGGACTCCCATGAATTTATCAACCAGTCTCCCAAGTTATCAAATTCACAGTCAATCTTGTTTCATTGATTCCACCACCAACCGCTGATCAGGACCTACTGAGTGCTGTGCTCAGTGTGCTTCAGGCCTCGTCATCTCATTTTCACAATAGTTCAAGGATGTGGGCCTTTATATCCTCGTTTTATAGATGAGGAAATTGACACTGAGGTCACACACAGCTGCCTGGAGCCAGGCAGGGGTCATCAAACTTTTTATAAAAACCGCCCACTTTTGCAGTGCTGGTCAACCTGGTCCCTACCGCCCACTAGTGGGCGGTCCAGCTTTCATGGTGGGCCAATCGCAGCGCTGTTTGGTTGCGCGGTAGGGACCAGGTTGACCAGCACTGCAAAAGTGGGCGGTTTTTATAAAAAGTTTGAAGACCCCAGCCTCATGGCTGCAGCTGATTCTCCATTCAATTTTCCTTGGAACGTCATTGGATGCTGACAGCAACCTAAGAGGCAGGTGTGGTGGATGTGACTAGTGCCCATTCAAATCTATCTCTTATCTGCTCACGGGTAGAGAGGACTATGATTCTGTAACTTTGTAAATGTTAAGCAGCATCCTGTGGTGAATTCTGGCCAAGCAAATGTAGCCAGAGGGGACACGTACTATTGCTGGGTCGAAGCACTTCATTGCTGGTGTCCACTCCCCGGCCCTCCCTTTGCCTGCTGCAGAGAAGTCGGAAGCCTTGTCTGAAAGGGCTGGTTATAGAGCACAGGTTGGGAAGCCTTTGTTGCCTCTAGTCCCCAAGGAGTAACCACTACAATACAACACGGTTCTCTGCTGACCTCTGTTGTACGTGTCATGTGTACAAGACATACACCTTTTTTTTGTATTTTTCTGAAGCTGGAAACGGGGAGAGACAGTCAGACAGACTCCCGCATGCGCCCGACCGGGATCCACCCAGCACGCCCACCAGGGGCAACACTCTGCCCACCAGGGGGCGATGCTCTGCCCCTCCAGGGCGTCACTCTGCCGAGACCAGAGCCACTCTAGCGCCTGGGGCAGAGGCCAAGGAGCCATCCCCAGCACCCGGGCCATCTTTGCTCCAATGGAGCCTTGGCTGTGGGAGGGGAAGAGAGAGACAGAGAGGAAGGAGGGGGGGGTGGAGAAGCAAATGGGCGCTTCTCCTATGTGCCCTGGCCGGGAATCGAACCCGGGTTCCCCGCACACCAGGCCGACGCTCTACCGCTGAGCCAACCGGCCAGGGCCAAGACATACACCTTTATTGTGGCACATTTGGGGCTCGTTTGTTACTGCAGCATAACCTAGCCTATCCTGACTAGTAAAGCAGGCAGTGCTATAATCCCTGTTCGATACATAAGGAAACCGAAGCCCTGGAGCTCGCCCCACGCCATACAACTAATTTAGTTTTAGAAATAGGGGTGGAGCGCACATCCCTAACCCCTGTCCTAGATTCTTTCCCATGGGCTTCTGATGGCGTGGGTAGCTTTCTGAAAGAGTCTGACCTGACGTGGGACTCCTGGTGAGATGCCAGAAGGCTCCTTTTTCTCAGAGTAACTCTCTCCTATCCCACTGTTCCTGTGCCCGGAATCCTACGATTAGCCTACATTTTAAAAGCATCATTTTCTGTTATAATGCAGATCCATTCATCGTGTCAGCTCCTAGCATGTGGGTGCAGCCCGTTTTAGAGATCTCACTGATCTTTGCTGGTCTTAGAAGACTGGGCTTTTCTGGCAACGTTTTATGAGAGGAGACTGATAGCTCTGGGCATGGCTTTTGGTCAGGGAGATCTATGTTTGAGTCCCACTTCCTAGCCCTGTGACCTAAGGTAACCCAATGAGTCTTATGAAGCCTCAATGTTCCCAGCTGGAAAATGAGGCCCATAAGAAAGAGGCTGTGCTAAGTGAGTTAGACCATAAACTCCACACGGGACCTGACTAATGGCCACAATACGTAGTCACTACTATTCGTGAAAGACAGTGGACATGTGAATGCCAGGATTTTTGTAGTAGGTGCCAGGGAGGCATAAGAGCAGCAGGACATTTTATTAAATTTTATTTATTGATTTTTACAGAGAGGAGAGAGAGAGGTAGGGGGCGTGAGAAGTATCAACTCATAGTTGCTTCACTTTAGTTGTTCACTGATTGCTTGTCGTATGTGCCTTGACCAGGCAAGCCCGGGGTTTTGAACCGGCGACCTGAGCACTCCAGGTTGACGCTTTACCTACTGCGCTACCACAGGTTAGGCAACATTTTAGGGTGATCCCGCTGGTGGCCTTGTGCGGGGTGGATTGTGGGGGAAGGGAATAGGGAGGGGACCAGTTAGAAAGTCATGTCAGCAGTGGAGTGCGGGTCCAGGACAGTGCAGGGACAGTGGGCACACTAGGGAAGAAAGAACCAGGCCGTGGCGACAGTTGCACGAGCCCTCTCAGCGTGCCTGAAGTCACCTGTGCGGACTGATGCGATGTCAACCTCTGGTCCAGCCCGCTCAGGCCCTGCCCTGAGCCTGCGACCAGCTGGTGGGCCGGGATGGCGGGGCAGGCGGTTTGCAGCTGGCCAAATGCTGATGTCCACAACTCACCAGGTGTCCTTTGAACATCAGCCCCGCCTGTGGCCATGTCCCCTTCCTGAGACAAGGAACGCTCTCGGGGACTACCCCAGATACCAAGGGCAGGGGCTGGCAGGCAGGCATGCTCGGAGCTGACTCTTCCCTTTACAACGAAACCACCGGCTGGAGGCTTCCTGACCCTGGGCACCGCTGGGGTCCCCCTCCCGCGTCCACAGGAATCCAAACTGCCCGGACTCTCTTTTTTTTTTCCCCAGTCAGCTGAAAAGTTTCTAATCTCTTTGCAAAGTGTCAAGTATCTTCCAGTGCCTTAAAAGGTGATTTTTCTAAAAGCAGATCAAACGGTTCTGACATTTGCTGCCGAGCCGTTTCAAGTCCTACGACAGGCTCGCCGCTGGCCTCCGCGGCTCCACCGGTGGCCGATAAAGGTTGAGGCGGCCTCTCTGGTCACAGACACGAGGAGCCTGCTCGCGGGAACCGCGTCCCCGGAAGAAGCGTATTCTGGAGAGATTAACGTGCCGCTCTGTCTTGGCCAACAGTTTATTCTTTCATGAAAGCCAGGCCCTGGCCCCCAACTGCATCCTGCACACACATTGTTTTAATTTGCTGGAATTTGCAAAAACACATCAGTGGTCCTGCTGCCGTTAGGTTTTTTTATGTTTAGCAAAATAATCCCACAGCAGCGCCTTCAAAGGACTCCCAGCATCACCCGTTCCCCAACTCCATCCCTGTTCCCCAGCTCCATCCCGGCTTTCCGGCTTTCCAAGGAGGGAGCCCAACAGAGCTCAGGAGCCCAAGAGGAGGGGGGTGCGGGGGTGGGGGCTGGGGTCACTTGTCCAGGGCCGGGGTCACTCGTCCACAGTGCTGTGAGGGGCTGCCAGCGAGGGCCATCCAGAATGGGCTCGCCGACTCAGATGCCCACAAAGGTCAGGCAGATACAGGAAACGGGTCAGGAGAACTGGGGGAACTGCTGTAAGGAGCGGCGGGGACTGAGGCACGCTGGACACGGCATGCCCTCTCTAACTAGCGCCGCTGGCCTCGGCAGCGCGCAGCCATTGTGGCCGCGTGGGAAATGTGGGCCAGTCCCCTCAGAGCTTCCCGTTTTCCAAAAGAAGCCAGGCATGTGGCATTTGTAAAATGTGAACTCTGTCCATTTTTAACTGTTGGCCCAATTCTTTTCAAACACGCTGCAGGCCAAAGCAAACACGTCTGCCAGCCGGATCTGGCCGTCGGCTGGGCGCTCCCTGGTCGAGGGGCAGAGATAAGGAGTGAGGAGGGCCCGACGCACCTTTACGCTTTCATCTGAGAGGTCATCCAGTGCAATGGTTTTATTTTACACATGAGGAAACTGAGGCCCACCACCTAGATCTCATCCACTGCCCCCCCCCCTGCCCAAGGTGTCAGGCTTAAGAATGTCACTAAGATGTGATGTCCCTCTGGGACTTGCGGGTTTATAAGGCAGACTTGAAAGCCTTCACCACTCAGAGAAGGGCTCCTCTTCAATGGTGGGGTTTCAGACAGAGGGACAGGGCAGTGGAGTGAGGCCTTTTCAGAAGTGCTTCAGATGCTTGGTGACGGTCCTCTCTGCCCAGTCCAGGTGGTTCCTGGGTACGTCTCTCACCCCCGCCCCCCCGCCCCCCCCCAGCAATATTTGGGATAGGTCCTTGTTCTTCCACAAGCTGGGTCCCATGAGAAATTGGACCCCTGGAACTCTGGGGCGCTTTTTTTTTACATTTCCACACCTGTAGGTCTACCATGAAATGCCAAGGTCACTCTGGCTCTGGCTCTGGCTGCTGGTCGCCGTGGGAGAGGGTGCCTCCCTCCCGGGGTAAAAGAAACCCAAGCTGTGACTATTCATCCGGGGCCTGCTGCGGGCGTGGCCAGAGCAGAAGCAGCGTCCTCGGAGGACAGTGTGGCGTTCTCTCCTCCTCAGTCCCGCTGGCACGGAGGCTGACGGCGGTCGTGGGCCTGCTGCGGGCGTGGCCAGAGCAGAAGCAGTGTCCTCGGAGGACAGTGTGGCTGTGGGCGTGGCCAGAGCAGAAGCAGCGTCCTCGGAGGACAGTGTGGCTGTGGGCGTGGCCAGAGCAGAAGCAGCGTCCTCGGAGGACAGTGTGGCTGCGGGCGTGGCCAGAGCAGAAGCAGCGTCCTCGGAGGACAGTGTGGCTGTGGGCGTGGCCAGAGCAGAAGCAGCGTCCTCGGAGGACAGTGTGGCGTTCTCTCCTCCTCAGTCCCGCTGGCACGGAGGCTGACGACGGTCGTGGGCCTTCTCTCCTGCCCCAAGCTCCCCGCCGTGTTTCTGTCCTGCCCCCCACACCTCCTCACGTGCAGCCCGTCGGAACCCTGACCACCAAATTAGCTCTTTGTGATTTTATGTGGCTTTTATTGGCTCAAGCTGGATGTTGGAGATGGAGCCAGATGTGAGGCTGGGGGGACCACTTGAAAGGCCAGGTAATTAGCAGCATCTGCCTTTGCCTTCTTATCTTGACAGGCGGACACACAGAGCCGTGACCTGGGAGCTGAGAGGCAGCTGCCTCTCCACATTAAACGAGGCAAAGGCCAGAGGGGAGGTGTACTGGGCCTGGACTGCCGCCATCTGTGTGCGTGTGTACATGTGTGTGCCAATGTGAGTGTGAGTGTCTCGAGCAATCATCCCCTCCACCCACTGTTTTTTGCCCCCAAACCCAGGAAGGACCTTGTGTCAATCCCCAAGCACCTAGGGTAGAATTATTATTTTCATATTGAGGGGTAATGTACAGTCAGTGAAGTATAGATAGATCTTAAGCGCACAGATTTGATGAGTTTTCACAAGCGAGTAAAATTCATGTAACCCACACCCCAATGAAGATAGAAAATACTTTTTATCATCCCGGAAGGTTCCTCATGCTTCGTTTCAGTGGATACTCCCCCTTTCCAAATGCAGGTGACCGCAGGTCTGCTTTCTCTCACCATAGATCATTTTTGCCTGTTCTTAAATATCATGGAAATGAAATTATAGAAAATAAACAGAGACTCGCAGTCTTTTTGTGTCTGGCTTCTTTTGCTCAACACAATGTTTCTGAGGTTCATCCAGATAGTTACAGCTATCAGTCACTCAATCCTCTGCAGGGCTGAGCATCATTCCATTGGGCAAAGATACCCCAATTGGTTTATCCATGCTCTGGCTATTTGGGTTGGATACTTGGCTTGTTTCTGGCTTTTGGCTATTATGAATAAAGGAGTATATTAGCTTTCAATGGTTGTGTCACAAATTGCCATAAATTGAGTGGCTTCAAACAACATAAATATGTATTATTTGCCAGTTTCTGTGGGTTGGGTATCCGGGCACAGATTAGTGGGGACCACCGCTCAGGGTCTCACCAGGCTGAAATCAGAGTGTGTGTCATGGCTGGGATCTCAACTGAACCCCCGGGTCCTCGGCTAAGTTTATAGAATTGTTGGTGAAGTTTTTAGTTCCTTGTGGTTGTAGGACAGAAGTCCTCAGCTCCCAGAAATGATCTTCTGTTTCCTGCCACGTGGCTCTCTGCCCAACATGGCTGTTTGTTTCTTCAAGGTCAATAAGAGCACATCTGCCACTGTTTCAAATCTCTCTGACTTCTTCCATCTCTGGCTTCCAGGCCCTCTCTGAAAGGGCTCGCCTGATTAGATCAGGCCCACCCAGGATGATCTCCTCTTTGATTTATTTAAAGTCAGCTGGTTAGGGACATCTGCAAAATCCCTGCACCTTTGTCATATAACAGGAGTGCTATCCCATCACGTTCACACCCAGGGCGTGTATATCAGGGGCTGGGAGTCTTGGAGGGGGCCATCTTGGAGTTCCATCTACTGCAGGGGTCCCCAAACTTTTTACACAGGGGGCTAGTTCACTGTCCCTCAGACCATTGGAGGGCCACCACATACAGTGCTCCTCTCACTGACCACCAATGAAAGAGGTGCCCCTTCCGGAAGGGCGGCAGGGGCCGGATTAATGGCCTCAGGGGGCCGCATGTGGCCCGCGGGCCGTAGTTTGGGGACGCCTGATCTACTGCAAGCAACTATGAACATTCTGGAGTTTTGTTATTCAAGTGTGTATGTATGTGGATATATATATTTAAAAAGAGCATCTCTGGTCAAGCTATAATAATTATTTAGCTTGTTTCTTTATCCCCTGTGAGGCAGAAGTCAGATCTGAAGCTGTTGGGCCCAGGTACAGATTTTTTGGCTGGAACATCTGGGGGATAATGAGGGCTTCGGATTGTACGGGGCTGGGGGGCCATGGATTTCTGGTTGTCCTACTGTTGGTTGTGCAAGACCGATTCCTGGGTCAGGGTGAGGGTGGGCTGACTCCTCCAGTTCTGTGTTTTTCCTTCTGGGCCAGAAAGAAATCTGTGGGGTCTTACTTTGCACTATCAGAAGGTCCGGCTATGCACTGGCCATGTACCTAATGGTGTAAACACATCAATTGATAGCTCTGGCCTGAATCAGTTTCACCAGGGGCCAAGGGGAGACTTCTGGCCCAGCTTTTCCACGCTGCGAGGCTAGAGTTTGGTCTGACCTCCCCTCAGCTGGGATCACCTGGTGTAGGCCCTTACCAGGCCCAGCGGCAGAGGTGGCCTGACACCAAGGGGCTCAGGGGACCCAGTCCCTTAACAGCCTGTGTGCAAGACAGGCTTCAGGCGTCACTTCACTGAAACCTCCAGGAAGCCGGACGGTGTCACTGCCAGGTCACCGGGCCCTCGGGCATGTTGTGGTTATCTCGAATATTTCTTTCTTTCTTTCTTTTTATTTTTTTTTATTCTCTTGAAGCTGGAAACGGGGAGAGACAGTCAGACAGACTCCCGCATGCCCCCGACCGGGATCCACCCGGCACGCCCACCAGGGGCGACGCTCTGCCCACCAGGGGGCGATGCTCTGCCCCTCCGGGGGGTCGCTCTGCCACAACCAGAGCCACTCTAGCGCCTGGGGCAGAGGCCAAGGAGCCATCCCCAGCGCCCGGGCCATCTTTGCTCCAATGGAGCCTTGGCTGTGGGAGGGGAAGAGAGAGACAGAGAGGAAGGAGGGGGGCGAGGTGGAGAAGCAGATGGGCGCTTCTCCTATGCGCCCTGGCCGGGAATCAAACCCGGGTCCCCTGCACGCCAGGCCGACGCTCTACCGCTGAGCCAACCAGCCAGGGCCTCGAATATTTCTTGAGAAATGGAGGGATAAACGCACGGTAAGCGGATGACTGGGTAAACGCTCACGGAGCCCTACCACCGGCCTCCTGGGCTTCCTGAATGCACATTTGGCTTTGTCTTCCCGGGTCCTCTCTCATTCAGGGGGCTGAGCCCTGCCCTGAGAGACCTCTCGGGGGGGGGTGTCTCTGACCGGTGCCTGCTCCTGCAGGGAGCTCACCTGGAGGTGCTGATGCCCCCCCCACCCTAGTGCCCCAGCAGGCCTGGGCTCCGCCAGGGGCACAGCTTCCGAGGCAGAGCTCCGTCCGCCTGCTGGAGTGGACTGTCTTGGAGCCAGTCTTCTCCCCGGGGCCCCGTCACAATGGACCGGCCTGGCCGGGCTGCAGCTGGAGATACGGCCGGCCGAGCAAGGCTGGCATCGTCCCCCGCCAGAGGGTGCCCATCAGATAACAAGCATGAGGACACTCCGGCGCGCTGTGGCGGGTGCACAGACTGCCCAGACACGGCTCCCTCCGCCTGGCCTCCCTCCTGGAACATGGCTCAGCCGCTGGGCTCTGACTCCACACCAGCCGCCCCTCCTGCAGAGAAATCTGCCTTTAATTTAGAAGTTCCATTTCTTCCTCCGTGCACAAGTCTTTGTGGTACCAATTAAAGAATGCTTTTATCCCCTCCTGTTGGAGGAGCGAGGAATTTGGGGACTTCCTAGAAAGGGCTCCCTTTCTCACTCTTGTTCCCAAGGCTGAGTGGCTCTTCCTGGGGAAGGGCGCCCGGCAGGAGGCTCTGGGAGGGTCCTCCTGGCGGTTTGGAGGTGGACGTCTGCGGAGGGCTTGCTCTGTGGCAGGCCCTGTGCTGAGTGACCCGCGTGGCACCTCCCTGCCTCCTCCCAACCACCCCACAGGAAGGCCCACTGTCTTCGCAGTTGACAGACGAGGAAACCGAGGCTCGGTTTCAGGACGGAAGGGGTCCAGCGTTGGCAGCTTGTCACCGAGTGACTGGTTGGTCTTTTCAGGGGATGGTGTCACCCTGAGGGCTGAGTGTTGGCCTCCGTTGATGGCCGATTGGCCATTCTGCAAAGGCAGCAGCTTGATCCACCTTGGTGAGTGGAAACTCATGTGTGTGTTTTTTGGGGTTTTTTTTTTGGCTCATAAATAGCCTCTGCTCCCATCATTATGGCTACTCCTTTCATGAACCGAGCTGACCAGCATTGGGGTGGCCAGCGACAGAGACTGCCTGACATGGACAGGCCCTGTCCTGTCTGCTTGATTGTTCAGTGCCTCTTCTGTGACAGAGAAGAGGGAGAGAGCAGGGCCGCGGACACCTCCACGCCTCCTGCTCACGCTCGCGAGTCCATCACGTCTCCCTTCCCCAGACCTCCCGGACGCACACCGGTCTTCTGTTCTCTCTCCTTCCAGGCCTCTGACCAAGCGGCCAGGCCGCTCGCCACTGCCCACAGACCCAGAGAGAGCCTAGCCTCCGCTGCTTCTCTTCTCGAAGGATGGATGACCAGGGACACCATGCTACCCCCGCCACGGGAAGAACTTTCTCTCTCCTGTGAGTCTGAGCCGTGTGGACGTTTCCAGAGCTGGGAGACTCGGGGGCAATGGATAAAGTTGGGGCCTGGTCCCGTGAAGCTGAGAGGTGGACCACTGGTCTGTAGAACCCACTGGGTGGTCTACGCAGACTGCTCAGGGCCTGGCCCCTGCCCGGCCCTCCCTGCCGGTCGCACGTGGGATTTTAGAGTGCGTCTGCTGCAGAGCTCCCGAGGGGAGCTGGAGACTTGAACTTGGATCTCCTGAGCCCAGCCAGAGGCCAGCACACCTTCTCAGGTGCTGCTGGGGCTCATCGGCTTTAATAAAGATTTTTGTCATTTCAGACGTCACCTCAGCTCTGATTTCTGGAGACCCAACCTGCAGCAGGAAAGAGAGCATGGGGGTGTGTGTGTGGGGGGGGGGGGTCTCTGTCTCTGTACCTCTCTCTTTCTCTAACATCATTCCTCTTCCCCCCCCCCCCGCATTTTCTGGGAACACACTGGTTACACCCATAGTGTTTGCAATTCTTTCTTTTTAATAAAAGCACAAGAATATCAGTCTGACAGCAAACCACGGCAACTGCCCCCTGACAAGATACACGGACTTTCCCGGGGTTTCCGGGAGAAGGCCCGGCTCCATGGGGCCTCCGCCCAGTCCAGGGCCGCAGCCCAGCACGGAGTGGCCGGGCTGGTGGGGGCCCCGTTCCTCTCCGGCTCTGAGACGTTCTCTGTGGTCACCAACCCACTGCATCCTTTTCTGGGCCCTTCTCCCCTCTCCCGATGGCTTCCCTGGTGTCGGCCGCTTCTCTCCGCGCGAGGCTGTGAGCTCACTGACAGCAGGGTCTCTCTCCATGTCTCTCCCTCCCTCCGTGCCTGCACTGGGCTGAACACAGCAGGACTTTGGCAAAGACTTGCCAATGATGTGAAGCTTTGAGGTGAGGTTGGGAATTGAGACTCAAGTGTGATGGTCTGTGAGCTGGGGGTGGGGGTAGGGGGCAGGGCCCTGTCTGGCTGGTGTACCACAGAGTCCCCAGTGTCCAGGATGGTGACATGTGTGTAGCAGGTTGTGGTATAATAAAGGCTAGATTTGGTCTCTGTCCTTAGTTCTTGGCATGGGGCTCCTAAACCCTTGGTTTTCCTAGAGCGATAGGGTTATCTTTTGTTTCTTATTCCTCATGAGCCCTTCTGACCACACTTGAGTTTATGCTAATGAGGTGACTCAGGGTGGGGCCTCTGGAAAGCGTCCGGAGAGGGGTGGTCACCAGAAAGATGAGAGCCCTACACGTGACCTCTGGGGAGGGGGCTGGAGGGTGGGTTGTAAAAACCCTTGAATGAAAACATCCGGAACCTCTGGGGTAGGCGAACACAGGGGGCGCTGGGAGGGCGGTGTGCCCAGAGAGGGCGCGGAAGCCCTGGGCGGGGGCGGGCCCCACCCCCCACCCTGAGCCCCATCCCGGGCCCCACCCACACCTCGCCCTGCGCCCCTTCTGTCCGCCCGCCCCTGCGTTGTTTCCTTCATAACAAACCAGTCATCACAGGGAAGCCTCCGGAGTCCTATGTGTCATCTCAGCGAATCGCAGAACCTCAGGGGGGAGTTGTGGGACCCCCTGAGCATGTAGTCTCTGGGGCAGACGCGTGGCTCACCTGGGGACCCCGTTTGCAGCTGGCATCGGGAGTGAGGGCCGCCTTGTGGAACTGAGTCCCCAGACCTGCACAGTCTGATGCTGACTCCAGGGAGACTGTCAGAATTACATTGGCTTGTTGGACACCCAGTTCGTGTCAGAGAACTGGAGGCCCAGGGTCAGAAAAAGACACACCTGGGTCCTCAACGCATATTCACTAAATGGACCGAGAGTGAGAGCGCGCATAACTGAAGCGCCACATCCTGTGTCCTGCGCCAAAGGCTCTACATTCAGCGGTTCAGAAAACCGTTTGTGTAAGTACTACAGGCCATGTGCTCGGCGCCAAGCAATCTGGGCGCAGCTGTGAACAATTAACCAATCCGACACATATGCTTGTAGCACCTACTGCCTGCGCTGACGTGGGGAGACAGCGGGTACAAGTCAAATCTGCGCAACGAGTATCCACGGAGTCCCCCCTGCGCGACACACGCTGCTTCCCGCAGGCCGGGAGCCCGTGCAGCGGGGACCAGTCCGCGCAACCACCCTGCGTGTGTTTTGCAGGAGCCCAGGGAGGTAAGTCCTCTGATTATGTTCTTTCTGCAGAATGAGGATCACTGTCTGTCACACAGGGTCACGCAGCCAGGGCAGTGAGGCTATAGACTTAAGCCCTGGCCCCTCTGACATCAAGCTGACGTGCTGGCCGTGGCGCTGAGGCTGAGCGTGAGTGTGGGCCTGAGTCCTGGGGTCCACCTGGATGCATTCTTCAGGGCTCCCCACCCCCACTCAAGTCTCCTTTCTCTTCTGGGCCCCCCGCCCTGTCCCTGATACACACACGGCTGGGCTAGCCGTGTTCCTGAGTGACAGCCCCCAGTGCCGTAATGTGTTTTTGTGCACAAAACCCCGTGTTCAGCAAACTGCTGTGGCCAAGACCCTATCCAGTTACCTGCCGCATCAGAGGTATGTTCCGTGCTGCCAAGCAAAGCAGAGAATAATACTTCTAAGAATTTTAACCATTAGATGGAAAAAAGCACACCCCTGGCAGCCCCTGGCAGGCACTGCCCAGCGGGAACCGGATACAAAGCAAACAAGGGCTCGGGTCGCCCCCACCCCCCCACCCCCGGCCCCACAGTCACGTCGTCAAAGCCATCGGTCACCTGACTCTGGCCACAGGTAGGTTGAAGTTGTATGGCTGAGCGTGAGTGTGGGCGTGAGTCTCCACTCACGGGGGTCTCCACTCACTGGTGTGGAACCCTGAGCTGACTGATGTCTGCCTCCTGGGACAGGGGACCACTGAGCCAGGTGGCTCTGGGCACGGCATCTCATCCGTGTTACAGGGAACCGCGTTGAGCAAAATGACGTATGCGAAGAGCTGCTGTGTAAGCAAAGGTAAGGTACACCCTTGGGTGCGATCGTCTTAGCCGTTAGCTAGTACCTGAAAGTCAGACATTGACGTAACACATCTCCCAGGAGCACCTCCAGCCCCGCCAGGTGCACGCTGACGAGTAGAGCAGCTGGGCTCCCTGTCCCCCAGGCAACGAACAGCCCAGTGGGGTGATGATGTGTGGCATGAGCAAACGTGACATTAGAACTGGGTCTATGACAGGAGGTTTGCACCTGCTCCTGACTCCTTCCCCCTAAAAGCCATCAAAGACCAAGGAAGCTCCGTGCTGGACACAACCCTTCCCGGTCCGCATGGCCTCTCTCCAGATGCTCGGGGGCGGGGGTCGTCTCCCGTGGATGAACCCCTTGCCGGTCCCTCCCCGGGCACTGGGAGACCCTGTCTTCTCCTCGCTCATGGTCGGCCCCTCCTGGACAAAAGCCCATCCTGATGTCCTCAGAAGTCAGGTGTGATGATTTTAGACCTGGTTTTGGAGTCAGACAACCCGAGTTTGGGTCCAGGTTCTGCCAGTTATGACTATTGGGGGGGGGGGCAGATGAGTAGTCTTTCTATACCTCAGTTTCCTTGACTGTGGTGGGAAGGCGGGCACCTCACTCAGGTTGTAGTGAGGACTTGAACGAGTTAACCACGGAAAACACTCAGGAAAATGCTCGGTCCCCAGCAGGAGCTCGGTAAAAATTAGGCCTTATTACTCCTAACAGCTGTAGAGTGGGAGGAACCATCCTGGGGCTGTTGGGAAGGCTGGACGTGCAACGTGTGACTCACAGGGTCGGAGCCAACATGTCAGTGGGGATCTTGACCTCAGGGCTAAGTGGCATCTGTCTTGGGACCCAACAGAGGGGATGCTTAGAGTCGACTGCAGCTCCCTGTGCAATGGAATAAAAAACGCTGCTGTTCGTCATCCTGTCATGTTAAATGAAGAAAAAAGAAATCAAGATAAACATGTGCTATGGTCAGAAGGCGTCCCGACAAAGTTCCTATGTTGAAATCCTGGTCCCAAAGGGTACGGGATTAGGAGGTGGGGCCTTTGGGAGGTGTGTGAACCACGAGAGTGCGGATTCCTCACACACACAGGATGAGAGCCCTCACGCAAGGGGCCCTGGAGAAATCCTCGCTCCTTCACCGGCGAGGACACGGTGAGAAGGCGCCCGCTAGGCACCGAAAAGCCCTCTCTCACCCAGCCATGCTGGCTCCTTGATCTTGAACTTCTAGTCTCCAGAATGGTAAGAAAAAAAAAAAAAAATTGTTGTTTAGAAGCTATCTAAATTGTTGTTTAGAAGCTATCAGTGGTATTCTTTTTTTTTTTTTTTTTTTTTATCGCAGTCTGACCAGGTTAAGATAAAACTGTACACGTTGTAGGGAAGACAGTAGCGATTTTTATTTCTTTCTTAGACTTTTCATAATTAACATTTCAAGCGTGACCATGTATTTGTTTTAGAGCCTGAAACATTATTATGATACGGTGTTTATGAAGAGTTCTTAAGGACAAGAAAACACGCCCGTCATCCAGCGTTAAATCAAAGAAAGAAATGAGGTTACAAAATCGTCTGTAAGGCGTTAAGTCACCGACACAAAACGGAGTACCCGGGAGGAAATAAATGTGCCCTGACAACATCGGAGTTCGGCGTCCCGGGGCACGGAGGGGGTGATGTTACAACGCGGCCTCAAGTCCTTTGACCGTCCTCCAGTTGCGAAGAGGAAGGTGTGGCTTCTTCCCCTTGAATCTGGGTGGGCTTGTGATGGCTTTGACCCTAAGAATATGTAGAAATGATTCTATGTAACTTTCAAGACAAGGCAATAGAAGCCTGTGATGTTTCCCATCACTTGCTAGAACCTTCTCTCTTGGAGCCCTGAGCCCTTCAGGTAGGAAGTACAACTACTTCCGGAGGCCGCCATATTGTGAGGAGCCCTAAGCCACATGGGCAGGTCATGAGTAAGAACATGGGTCAAGCCTGACCTGTGGTGGCGCAGTGGATAAAGTGTCGACCTGGAAATGCTGAAGTCGCGGGTTCAAAACCCTGGGCTTGCCTGGTCAAGGCACATATGGGAGTTGATGCTTCCAGCTCCTTCCCCCTTCTCTCTCTCTGTTTCTCTCTCTCCTTCTCTCTCTCCTCTCTAAAAATGAATAAATAAAATTAAAAAAAAAAAAAAAAGAACATGGGTCAGCAGTCTTGGGTGACTCACCCAGCCCAGGAGTCAGGTGTGTGAATGAAGATGCTTCCGGATGATTCTCATCCTCAGCCAGCTATTTAGTCTTCCTAGCTGGGTCTTCAGACATCATGGAGCAGGAAGCAGCCCGTCCTGCAGTGCCCTGACCGAACTCCTGATGTGTAGACTCTGTGAACCTTCTTACATGAATGGTTGCTCTCTGCTCGTAAATTGGGGGTACGTTATATATTGATAGATGTTCTATATTGATAGATAGTTGTTATATATTGGCAAGGTAACTGGAACAGGGGATGCTGAGAAATTTTTATTCTTTTTACTTTACTTTCCTGGAAACTACAAGTGTGGTTTGTTTGTTTGTTTGTTTGTTTTGAGCATATGTTTTTATTATTAAAATATTTATAAGGAAATGTTTGGTGAGTGAATGAAGACAGCAAAGATGGGGGAAAATAAATTAAGGACCCCTAATAACTCAGTTGGTTAGAGCGTCATCCCAATGGGCAAAGGTTGTGGGCTTGATCCCCCATCAGGGCACATACAAGAATAAAACAATGAATGCATAAATAAGTGGAACAACAAATCAATGTTTCTCTCTCTCTCTCTCTCTCTTCCTCTTCCTCTCCTTTCCTTCTTTCCTCCCTCTCTCCCTCTCCCCCTTCCTCTCTTTCTAAAATCAATCAACCAATTCCCACCCCCCCAAAAAGCTAATTAAAGAAAAGTAGAGAGAGAGGAAGAAAGGAGAGAGGGCTGTTTTTGTGGGACGGCCCTGCCTCCATCATTCTCAGGAGTCACAGCTCAGGTGAGCTTCCCCTGCATGTTCCTTGTCTCCGTAATCCATTCCCTCGACCACTGTGCCCTTGGCCCCTGACTGAGGGGCAGCAGTGAACGAGTCAGACAGCTGGCCGGGCGTCTTTGTGAGACTCACTCGACCTCTCCGAGCGCATTTCCTTACCTGCTCGGTGAGGCACACACAAACACGAGGGCGCAGCTGGACTGTGGAAGAAGCAGGATTCAAACCTGGGGCTGTCTGACTTCTGACTTCTTCCCAGGGGGTGCCCGTTTCTCCGCCAAGGGGGTCTGTGAAAAGGCCCGGAGGGGTGAGGGGAGTTGCTCTCAGCCAACCTCGGCCCGGCCCGGGGAGCTGGGCACCCCCGACAGCTGGGTTAGGTTTTGCAGCAACCTAACCTGTGTGGGCTGCTATGGGGCCAAGGTGCCAGGCACAGCGTGGGGACTCTGGGGGCCCTGGACAGAGGCCGGGGCTGTGCAGTCCCCCCAGGAAGCCAAGGGATCCCTCCCACAGCCCTTTCACCCCTGCATTCTCTGAATGAAGCCATTCAGAGGAGGAAACCTGACCGTCCATGTTTAATGCATGTCCAGCCACGCCGGGGGTGCAGTTCTCCCGTGGAGGGATTATTTTTAGCAGAGCTTGTGAGGGAGCTGGGGGTTCGAGAGAAGCCACTCCCCTCACCCAAGGACCCATCTCTTGCTGGGTGGCCGTAGGCACTGTTAACACAATCTGCGCCCAGCACCGGGGGCACTGACTGAGCCAGGCCTCCGCTGGGGGTGAGGGGGGGTCTCGTCCATTCAAGCTGTCTGTTGTGCGGCCAACTAAAGCAGCTGGCCGTCTCTGACACCTGTGTGGCCACCTCCCACGGGGAGCTCACTCTTTCCCTTTGCAGGTGTTGGCTCTGGGTAAGGCTAAACCCAGGGGGAGGGGACAAGCATGTTTCAGAGACTTTGTGTGAGAGGGTGTCACCTTTGTCAGCCCTCTGAGACTCCCCCGGCGCTGCAAAACCGAGCCCGGCTGTTGGGGGTGCCCAGCTCTCATCACTCCTAGCTTCCTCCTGGTTGAGGAGGTGAAGTGCCCATTTCAGGGTGACTTGTCAACGAATCCTAGATAACAAACATCTTGTTCTGTCAAATTTCCATGCTCCTCTCTCCCCCATTCCTCCTGCCTTGCTTTCAACTAAGTGTCAGCTGCAGTTTGGCCAGCATTTACTGAACACCTACTCTGTGCACCTGCCTTTATTGAGCACCTACTATGTGCTTAGTGACTTTCTTTGCACACTATCTTTTTTATTTATTTATTTATTTATTTTAGATTTTACTTATTCATTATAGAGAGAGAGAAAGAGAGAAGGGGGGGGGAGCAGGAAGCATCAACTCCCATATGTGCCTTGACCAGGCAAGCCCAGGGTTTTG
This sequence comes from Saccopteryx leptura, assembly GCF_036850995.1. Lineage (NCBI taxonomy): Eukaryota > Metazoa > Chordata > Mammalia > Chiroptera > Emballonuridae > Saccopteryx > Saccopteryx leptura. The sequence continues at coordinate 5,282,515 of NC_089511.1, forward strand.
AACCGGCAACCTCAGTGTTTCCAGGTTGACGCTTGATCCACTGCGCCACCACAGGTCAGGCCACACTATCTTTTTTAAACCCTCACCACCCTTTGGAACACATAGGGGGTTTGGGCGGAGCAGGGACCCAGACCCAAGCCTGCTGGACTCAGAGGAGTATTCTGCACACTTGGAGGGCTGACCCGGTGACGACTTGAGGTTAAGAGTCCAACAGCTCAGAGGTGTTTTTCCTACGGTCTTTCCTTTGGATGAATATCCAGAAGTGTCCCAATGTGGAAACGGAAGGAGACGTGACAATCACCTCTTTCAGGCTGTTCATTTCTCGCGTGGAGAAACTGAGGCCCAGAGAGAAGAGGGCAGCCCCCAGAGTGCTGACCGTATTCTAGGGTTCCTTCTGTCGCAGCCCAAGATTCTCTGTCACCTCAACTCCCTGGGTCTCCGTCTGCCGACCTGTTCACAGGCCCAGTCGTCAGTCCGACACACGCTCCGTCAGGGGTGTGCACGTGCGCGGTCAGTCCGACACACGCTCCGTCAGGGGTGTGCACGTGCGCGGTCAGTCCGACACGCGCCCCGTCGGGGGTGTGCACGTGCGCGGTCAGTCCGACACACGCTCCGTCAGGGGTGTGCACGTGCGCGGTGAGCAGGAGGGCCTGACGGCTGGTGCCAGCCCGAGAGCCCTCGGCCACCTTTGTCAGGCCGTGTTTACGGGCCCGTGCGAGGGCTCCGCGTCCAACACCAGGACCTTCCCTGCAGGTGTCTCTGTGGCTGCAAACCTGGTGGAGAGTTGTCGCTCGGTGGTCACTGCACGGATGAATGAGAAAGGCCACACAGATGATGGCCAAGGTCCGGACCAGTCAGAAATCTCTCTAGGTCTCTCCGTGAGAAACAATTCAATAGAGGGAATTGATTAGCCAAGAGAGTCAAGCGCTAAGAAGCCAAGCAGAGAAAGGGAAGACGGCTGGGTGCCTAGCCACATCGGGAAGCTGCCACCAACCCCCCGGGGCTGGGGAAAGACAGAGGAGGGGGTGTTACCAGAACCTGGGAGCTGGGGCAGGAGCTAGACTCTGGGGAGGGGCTGCGTCCCGGAGGGCTGGGGGTGGGGAACAGAGACTAGGCACGGCCTCTGTTGGAGACACCCCAGGACAAGCAGAGATAGGAATAAGGGGAGAGTGCCTTGGCTTTTTCCTCCTTTTCCTCTGCAGTACCTCCCATTGGCCAAACCCACCCAGAACCCAGGTGGCAAAGGGGTCTGGGAAATGTAGTTGCTGTGATATGGAGCCGGGCAGGAGAAAGGCAAGGATGGGACCTGGGATCCATGGGCAGTGACGGGCACAGGCTCGTTCTCATTCACACCATTCAGGTCGCAGAACTGGGGCTGCCATCGCAGCCACCGGTCAAGGGCTCCCCGGGTCCACGTTGGGGCTGACACTCTTACAGAGGGAGGGGGCCAGGGCGCAGAGCAAGGAGCTGTCTCCGCCAGAGCCTGGGGGAACCGGCTTTGACTCTGGGCTCGAGCTCCGGTGCCGCGCCCCCTCCTGTGTGGCGCCTCTCTCACTACAGGGTAGTTCACGTTAGTTCCCCTCTTACCGCTGAGGACATGGAGGCACAGGCAGGTGACGGGGCCACCTGGGTCACGCAGCTCCTTGGTGGCTGTGCTGGCAGGCAGCCTCCACCTGGGTCACGCAGCTCCTTGGTGGCTGTGCTGGCAGGCAGTCTCCACCTGGGTCACTCAGCTCCTTGGTGGCTGTGCTGGCAGGCAGTCTCCACCTGGGTCACGCAGCTCCTTGGTGGCTGTGCTGGCAGGCAGCCTCCACCTGGGTCACGCAGCTCCTTGGTGGCTGTGCTGGCAGGCAGTCTCCACCTGGGTCACGCAGCTCCTTGGTGGCTGTGCTGGCAGGCAGCCTCCACCTGGGTCACGCAGCTCCTTGGTGGCTCTGCGGGCAGGCAGCCTCCACCTGGGTCACGCAGCTCGTTGGTGGCTGTGCTGGCAGGCAGCCTCCACCTGGGTCACGCAGCTCCTTGGTGGCTGTGCTGGCAGGCAGTCTCCACCTGGGTCACTCAGCTCCTTGGTGGCTCTGCTGGCAGGCAGCCTCCACCTGGGTCACGCAGCTCGTTGGTGGCTGTGCTGGCAGGCAGCCTCCACCTGGGTCACGCAGCTCCTTGGTGGCTGTGCTGGCAGGCAGTCTCCACCTGGGTCACGCAGCTCCTTGGTGGCTCTGCTGGCAAGGCAGCCTCCACCTGGGTCACTCAGCTCCTTGGTGGCTGTGCTGGCAGGCAGTCTCCACCTGGGTCACTCAGCTCCTTGGTGGCTGTGCTGGCAGGCAGTCTCCACCTGGGTCACTCAGCTCCTTGGTGGCTCTGCTGGCAGGCAGTCTCCACCTGGGTCACGCAGCTCATTGGTGGCTGTGCTGGCAGGCAGCCTCCACCTGGGTCACTCAGCTCATTGGTGGCCGTGCTGGCAGGCAGCCTCCACCTGGGTCACTCAGCTCCTTGGTGGCTGTGCTGGCAAGGCAGTTTGAACCCACCGGTTTTGGCTCCAGAGCACCTGCCCTCCATTCTGGGGGCTTGTTGATGAGGGCAGTCCTGTGACCCCGTCTCCTGTCCAGAGTGCCCCCTGGAACCTTTCTTGTGGTCACTGCTGGGGTCCCCGTACGACCCTCTTTAGCTCATTAACTCTGCCCAGACGGATGGCCGGGGCTGGTGGGGCTCAGGCATGACCTGCATGCCCAATTAGAGGAATTCAAAATGCCATTTATTTATCAATGACTTAAGCTCATTTGATCATGAAGGATGGAGCCCAAACTGTTCTCCGAAGCCACTGTCATCCCTCAGCTGTGCCAAATCCGCCTTTGATCTGCTAATCCTGAGTTTATAAGGTTAGGAGATAAGCAGGCGGAACGAAATTCTTTTCTCTTTTGGTCCCCCCAAGGGGCCATGAAACCCCCAAACATCACAGACCTCCCGGGGCCCCTGTGGCCTCTTTGCCTGGATAACTCAGATGGTGTGTGAAGGGGGCCCCCCGCATCCTGGGACACACAGGCCGTCTGGGGTGGCTGGTGCTCCCCAGCGATCTGCCAGCTTCCTCCCCCTCCTCCTCCTCCTCCTCCTCCTCCTCCTCCCCCTCCTCCTCCCCCTCCTCCTCCCCCTCCTCCTCTGTCTCCTTGTACCAGCCTCTTCTCCTCGACCCCACACCAGGAAAACCAGGAAGCCGACCCAGCCAGTAACCTCCTGAGACTGCAGGGACCTACTCTCTCTTTGGTCCTCCTTTTATTTCATCCACAAATCTGTCCTTCCATCTGGATCCCTACTGCATAGGATTTGCCCAGTCTGTAGCAGAAGGACAAGACTTCAGGGATGGTTGAGCCCAACCCATGTGGATTGGGCTCTTGTAAGAGAAAGCCCCCAAGGAGTGTTTCTAATTCAATGAGCTGGATTGCTGAGAGATCTGCGGGCAGTTGGGCTTTCACTGCCCGCTCTGGCCCCTTAGGTGACCTTGGGGAACCGGTTAACCTCTTTGAGCCTCTTCATTTATAAAGAGGGGATAATGACAGTCCCTGCCATCATTAACATAATTCTTACTGTGAGGATGAAATGAGGATGTCTACAGCCCCGTGCAGAATAAACGCTTAATAAAGGGCACCCATTGTGATGACTTCTGTGATCCCTAAAAAAATAATGAGGATACAAAAATCTGTGCGGGGTTACCCTGCACTCAACTGTGTGGCAGTGGGCCCGTGGCTGCTATCTGCCCCCACGAACCCCAGAGCCAAAATGACTGGACCTTGTCCTGTTGCTTAGGCTAGTGCCGGGGAGGCAGATTAAGATCTAAGTGGTCAGTGTCCCCCCCCCCCCGCCCCCTGGGGAAGACGGGGACATTGACCAGGTGCTCTGGCAAGCAGCTATGACATCATTTCAAGTCACAGAATGACAAGGGCCACAGGCGAGAGGTCGGCAGGTTGGAAGAGGCCAGGATGGGCTTTGCGGAGGACAGAGGCAGGGGTGTTATGCTTCCCAGCGAGGCCGACCAGTTGGAGAGCTGGGCCTAGAAGGCGTACGTCCTGACCTGTTTCCCGCAGAGTTCAAGGGCCAGGACTAGACCAGGGCAGAGGGGGACAGCGGAGGCTGAGACAAAGCGGCCGCTGACTCTGCCCTGGGGAGGGAGAGAGGTGGGTCCACGCAGGAGCACTGGTTTGGGAGTCTGGAGATCGTTTCCGTCCTCCCGCTACTTCCTGCCAGCACTGAGCCCTTGGCCAAGCCGCCTCCCACAGGTGATGCCACCTGGCCCTGTGTCTGCCTCTCCGTGTCTGCCACAGGTCACCTGGCCCTGTGTCTGCCTCTCTGCTTATCGACTATAAACTGTGAGCTCCTTCGAGAAGAGACTGTGCCTTATTCCTCCCTGGGTCGCCCCCTTGTCAGCGGAGGGCACCCCACTTAGGAGATGTTCAGAAAAGACTCAGATCTCGTATTCACATCTTGGAATGGGGTCGGGAGGGAGGGGCCAAATTCTGAGACTTCTGCAAATCTCCTGGGTGCCAACACTGTCACTGTGGGGCCTCGTTCTGAGTGGAGGAACTCCCCTGAGCTCTCCTCTCCCTCGCCTCTCGTCCAGGCCTGTGTCTGTGCCTGTCCCTGCACTAGCCCCAGCGTGGACCCAGACCCTCTCCCCACACGGCCCCCACACGCCGCTCACACACGTGGTCCCTCTGCATGGCAGGCTTCCCTGATGGGTGGTGGCTCAGTGAGTTTGGTTACGTTACAGATGCCAGTGCCCCGTGAGAAGGTTTTCACCCAGTGCCTTTCCGTGTGAGCCCCGGCCACATCGGCCCCTCTTGTCTCTCCAGCTCACCCCTCACTCCTTCCAAACCCGAATGCACAGCAATCTATCAATAGTTCCTCACCCCCCAAACAGTCACGCCCAGGCCCCCGCCTTTACACACCACGCCCCCCAGCAGCAAGATAGTCTTCTAAAAAAATTTTTTTTTCTTTTGGAAAGGGGCTTTGGAACCAACTATTACATCACTTTATTTATTGATGTATTTCATTTTACCCTTTTTCCTGCCTGCCCGGGCATTATTACCCTGTCTGGGTCTGTCTCCCTTCGTTTGAAAAATGGGGTCAACCTCTCTGCCTTTCCACCTCACAAGCCCGGCCCTTTTTATCTGTGTGTGGGGGATAAAAACCAGAATGAGGTCCGAGGAAACAAAAAGGCTCCCCCCTCCACACACGTTCGAATCCTCCCGGTCACAACTAGTCCACGATGGTGAAAATGTCGCCGGCAAACTTCGGAAGAGAACTTGGGTCTCTCGGTTTGGGTCTGGAAGCTGGAAATGTGCGACTTTGCTGACAAAACCACTCTTGGCTCTGCCCACCGCCGAGATCCGCCAAACGCAGGGACAGTGGGATGGAAAGTCTGCGGCTCCCTGTTAAGGGCACGACGAAAGATGTCCGCTCTGCCTCCTCTCCGGGGTGGGGGTCTGGTGTCCTCTTCTCCTCCTTCTTCTTTTTCCTGCACATCTTCCTCGGCTTCCTTCACAGCTTGATAAATGATTGGTTCGCACTTTCAACATCAATTGCAAGATGCATATATATATATATATATATATATTTTTTTTTTTTTTTTTTTTTTTTCTTTAGTATGCGCGATCCTGTGTCTTAAGTTCTCCGGCGCTGAGAGAAAACAATATAGTTCTCCTGCAGGAGGTAGGCAGTGTAAATATATATTAGTTTGGGGAGAAGGAATGAGGGATGATAAAATATTCAGAAAGCAGTCTGTTCTGGAGGGATGTTATTCCGCACAGCCAGGGAGCAGATTAATGACACCATTTGAGAGGAAGGGAGGATGGGCCCCATTAAATATGCATTAGTGGGGTTGGAGGTGGGGTGGGCGGGGTGCTCGGGGTGGGCTGTGCGGTGCCCCTGCCTTGGAATCCGGTACCTAACCTGGACCTCCTCCCTCAGCGCTCCCAACAGCTGCCTCGGGGGCTGTGGAGGGTGAAAGCGCCACCAGGCGGGTGTGCTGGCCGTTCCCAGCCTGCTCTAGGGGGTTGGATGGGTTCTCTGGTAGGGGTGTTGGGGTGAAGAAGCGGGAGGCCTGGCCCTGCCTCTAACCGGCTGTGTGGACTTAGACATGTCACCGAACCTCTCTGAGTCTTGATTTCCTCCACTACAAAATGAAGATGAGATGATTCCCAACAGGGCTGAGCAAGTAGGAAGGTGGATGGGGTGATCCCTGGAAATGAAACAAGAGAGAAAACATTGCATTTGTCTGTGGCTGGAAGAACTTAATATTAAGCCACTTGGGGTGGGTGGGGAGGGTGTAAGGCCCCTTAGAAGCGAGCCTTAGTAGCAAGCATGGTCCCCAAGTTGCTTTCAAAGGTGGACAGTCCTGTTAATGTTAGGGGTGTTATTTATGTATTTAATTTACTTATTTTGAATGAATGAATAGGGGTGCATGTTTGGGGCCAGAGCTGAGCTGCTTGGAGGAATGGCAGAGGAGAGAGAGGCCAAAGGCGGTTAACACAGTTCAGCTTTTCCTCTAAGTCAGGAGGGGATACGGATTTACATCTTCTCTGCCTGCCTGGGGGTGGGGGTGGGGACTACGTGTCCGGGTCGGGGCCTGATTCCTTAGGTCACTTCTGCCACAGACGGTGTAGGCTGCTTTGTCCCCTCCCGACCCACCCATAACTCAAGCCCTTCCCCCCAGCCTCGCTCTGCAGAATTCACTTTTATTACGCAGCGTGGCCTCGGGCTGGTCCCTCAGATTTTGCCCAGCAATAGTGAGAAGTTTGTGCGACGCTCCCGTGTGCTGGGCTCTGTGCTTGCCGGGCTTGTCTCAGTCACCCGGAGAACAACTCTGTGTGGTAAACACTATGTCGCCCCGTTCTACCAGTGACGAGGCTGAGGCGCAGGGAAGTCAAGGAACTAGTTCAAGGTAACGGAACAACGGGTCTGATCCAGAGGCCAAGCGCTTTGCCACTGTGCTCGCCTCTCTCTTCCGGTCAGACTCAAGTTTCTTAGGGCAGGGTCCTGCTTCCACCGGCCCCCCCACGGGGCTGAGCCCAGACCTGGTGCCTGGAGGGGTTTCACAGACGCTGGCCATGGACTGATTTTTCTATAAGAGGCCTTGTCGAGTCCCAGGTTTGGGCAAATCCCACAGAAGGACATCTCCTCGGGGTCACGGAGGCTCAGGTGTCTTGGATTTAGAGGATGCTCTTGGAGTGTTTGTCGGCAAGAACTCATTGGGACTGTTTCTCCTCTGAGCACCTCATGCTGAGTTTCGGCGGTCGGAGGACATGTGGGCGGGGCTCCCAGCTCGGAGCGCAGGAGTTCACGCAGCCCCCCGTGGGAGGGCCGAGGGGCTGCTCAGACTTCAGCTGGGCCCAGGATGAGGGGCCTCCCCCGTGACAAAAGGCATCACAGACATCACAGGTGAAACTGGAGGAAGACATCTGTATGCGTATCACTGAAAAACGTCCCCACACGCACCACCCAAAGAACCCACCGCGCGTATAAAGGAGGCGAACAGCCCCTTAGGAAACGGGCCAAGAGGAGGAGCAGGCAACTCCCAGGAGAGGCGGCCTGCAGGGCTGGTGAAGCGGGGTGTGGCACCAGACCCCCGTGGGCAGTGGACAGGAGCAGCCTGCAGTCTAGGGGTCAAGAGATGCTCACCCACTTCCGCTGCAGCCCCCGGGGAAACGCAGGCCCCAGGAACCACGCAGCGGAGATCTGACAACCCCCCCCCCCCCCCCCCCCCGGCTCTCCACTCTAGCTGTGGCCTCTGTCCCCAGCTCCTTCCCGCTTGGGAAATATTCAGTTCCACAGTTCATGTGTTTCTCGGGAGCCAAGGCCGGGACTCCCTCCCGTGGAGCCCTACCTCCCGACTCAAGCTCAGAGGAGGAGCTGCCCTCCCAGCCTCTTCCCTTGTTCTGGGAAGCTGGCCGTGGGAATAGCAGGAAGCTGGAGGTCTGGCCTCCTTGGATTCAGCACACCATCATCAAAGCAGGAAGGAAAGCGACGTCCGTCCATCCGTCTGTCTTTCGGAGCTTGGGGCACACAGCGGGGGTTCCCTCCCAGACCCCTTCTCCCCTGCACCTCCCCTCCCCCGCACTGCGTCAGGCCCCACATTGCTGAGAGTGTGCCATGGGCCCAGGTCAGCGTCCCCAGGTGGGCGAGGCTGGACAGAGGGGCAGGGGCCCCTCCCTCCACCTTGGGAGGCCCCCAGGAGCAGGGGGAAGCTGCCACTTACACACAGAACGTTCCATGGCCTTTGTTTTAGGGGCCACTGGCAGCAGTCAGGGAGCTGGATGAACTGTAGGGAGCAGAAAGCCCGGCCCTTCTCCCCATAGGTGTCCCAGCTGGGACGGTGCTCCGCTCCACACCCCTGACTGCTCCTGTTCGGGCCAACCCTGCCTCTACTGCAGCCCATGGGGCTCCTCTGGGCACCTCCTCTGGCTGCTGGGATGGACGGAGTGAACGGACAGGGGACTCAACACCCTGGGCTCAGACTTCAGTCACTGACGGACGGCCTTCTCCCCCTCTGGAGGGACACCAGAAGCATTGCTCTGTGCAGCCCCCAGGGGAAGGCGCCCCTCTTCCCGCAGCGTGACCTGCTCACTGATGCCCCCCATCGTCTTCTCCCTTCACCGTCTCCCCTGCCAACCCACCCCACCCCACCCCACCACGGTGCCTCCTGGGATCACCTCCCAGACGAGCTCCCCTGCAACCCCACCCCACCCCACCCCACCCACCCACCCCACCCCACCCCACCCCACCCCACCCCGCCACGGTGCCTCCTAGGGTCACCTCCCAGACGAGCTCCCCACCCCACCCCACCCCGCCCCACCCCGCCCCACCCCACCACGGTGCCTCCTGGGATCACCTCCCAGACGAGCTCCCCTGCAACCCCACCCCACCCCACCCCACCCACCCCACCCCACCCCACCCCACCCCACCCCGCCACGGTGCCTCCTAGGGTCACCTCCCAGACGAGCTCCCCACCCCACCCTGCCCCACCCCGCCCCACCCCACCACGGTGCCTCCTGGGATCACCTCCCAGACGAGCTCCCCTGCCACCCCACCCCGCCCCGCCCCACCACGGTGCCTCCTAGGGTCACCTCCCAGACGAGCTCCCCTGCCACCCCGCCCCACCCCACCCCACCCCACCCACCCCGCCCCACCACGGTGCCTCCTAGGATCACCTCCCAGACGAGCTCCCTGTTTCAAATCCCGCTCCTGGCGTCTGCCTCTGGGGAGCTCCCCCTAAGACAGTGGGTGTAGCGAGCCGAAACTGCGACGGAGTGAGGGTTAAACCAGGTGAGCCCTCACTCATGGCATCCGGGCAAGAGCGCTCCGCTGCATTGCCCAACCGTGGACACTAACGCATCCAGCCGACCTCTCCTGGTGCACAGCTTTCTTTTAATTAAAAAATAAAAACACATACATATATATATATGACTTCCTCTCTTGATGAACCACGGGCTATTTTCCCACCATAATACAGAACTGTGGCTTGAGTTTCACAGTTCACTAGCTGAATCGTGTGCTTTTGACAGGTCTGCTGTGATTTTTGTCGCACTATATCAGGAGGGGGGGGGCGTTGCCCCGAAGCTATACTTGCTTATGATACACACCCCAGCCTAGATCAAGTTGTCCCGAGAAGGAGCCTCTGTCCCCTCTCCCATGCATGTCACCATCCACCCGAAGCCCAGAGGAGGGCTAGCCTGATCCGGGGAGAGTCCAACCAGACCCTGTCTCGGGCTGGGCCAGCACCGACCGACTGAGGATCAGGGGTGAGGGAAACCCAGGGGACCCGAAAGGCTGGCCTAGGTGGTGTTTCCCAGGTGGGACCCTTGGCAGGTGCAAGACTTGGCACGTGAGTTGTGTGCTGGTGTTTGGAGACCCTCGTGAGGGAGATGGGCTGAACCTTAAGATACTCCACTGGGGTCCAGGTGGGCAGAGAGGAGAAGGTTATGGACTATTTGGCTATGCCACTTGGACCGCTGGGTCTCTAGAAGTCACTGGATAGAAGTGTGGGGTTCCAGCCTGGAGAGAGCCAGTAGGCACCCCTCAGAGGGGCTAAGTCACGATGAGTTTCTTGGGGACGAGAGGGTCGCTCTGAGGTGAGGAGCAGGCAGAGGGCTGGGAAGATCCCCGGGTCCCCTCTGATAGATACCGGCTCACCTTCCCCGACCATAGATCTGCTGTCTCTTTGGGCTCCCGTGGCGAAGGTGGAGTTTGGGAGGTTGTCCCCTGCTAGGTACCTGCTGGCAGTTTCTATTCGGATTATGGTGGAATCGTGTCATACTGTGTGAGTTCAGTTTCCGGGAGCTTAGCCGGATGGTGAGCCCAAGACCTCACTCAGCAGAGGAGCAGGGCAGTGAGATGGGGGAAGGAAGAAGCCATGAGGGGCAGGCTCTCAGGCAGCGTACCCCTGAGGGCGGCCGGGCTTACTCTGCTGGTGAGTGAGCCACGGGAGCCGTGGGGAGCGTGCGCCTCTGAGCTACCCCACGTCCTGTGCACGACGAGCCGGGGTGCGCAGCCACCTACTCCCCTCTGACAGAGGTCCAGAGCTGCTCCGGGCGGTGCTGACCTTCCGGTGCCGCTAACTGGTGGCTGAAGTGGATGTGTGGGGGCTCCGGCCATCAGAAATAGCCCCTGGGCAATGAGGTGTGGACGCTGGCAGTCGGAAGACCCCGAGGTTGAGAGCAGGGCAGGGCAGCAGCTGCATCTATGCCAACATTAACGATAAAACCTGTCAAGAAGAGGCTATAGGCCCTGGCCGGTTGGCTCAGCAGTGGAGCGTTGGCCTGGCGTGGGGGGGACCCGGGTTCGATTCCCGGCCAGGGCACATTTGCTTCTCCACCCCTCCCCCTCTCCTTCCTCTCTGTCTCTCTTTTCCCCTCCCGCAGCCGAGGCTCCATTGGAGCAGGGATGGCCCGGGCGCTGGGGATGGCTCCTTGGCCTCTGCCCCAGGCGCTAGAGTGGCTCTGGTCGCAGCAGAGCGACACCCCGGAGGGGCAGAGCATCGCCCCCTGGTGGGCAGAGCGTCGCCCCTGGTGGGCAGAGCGTCGCCCCTGGTGGGCGTGCCGGGTGGATCCCGGTCGGGCGCATGCGGGAGTCTGTCTGACTGTCTCTTCCCGTTTCCAGCTTCAGAAATAAAGAAAAAAAAAAAAAAAGAAGAAGAAGAGGCTATACTAGTTTGCTCTGGTCACCACAGCAGAGGACCACAGACCCGGTGGCTTACGCTACAGACGCTTCTTCTCTGGCGGTTCCAGGGGCTGGGAGTCCGAGCTCAAGGCGTCAGCAGGCTTGGTGCTTCCTGCGGCCTCTCTCCTGCGCTTATCAATGTTTCCTCCTCCCCGCGTCCTCAGCGGGCCTCCCTCTGCGTGTGCCTGCGTCCAAATCCCCTCCTCGTATAAGGGCACGGTTACATCGGATTAGGGCCCACCTTAATGACCTCATTTTTACTTAATCGCCCCTTTAACGACCCTCTCTCCAAATGTAGTCACATTCGGAGGTGCTGGGGGCTAGGACGTCCACAGGTGAACTTCTGGACATGATTCAACCCGCAGCAGATGCTCCGTGAATGTCCCTGCCCTCCCTCTCCGGGAACACCTAAGACACTCCAGTGACTGAGAATGACGTCCACGGCGCTTCCGGCGTGCTGGGAAATGCGGCGTCCAGGAATGTCACACAGGCCCCGCATTCAAACCCTAACTAACCCTTTGATGGGACCGCGCAGAGGAAACTCTGACTCCCTGAGATGAAACGTGGCCCGTGTGCGCGTGGGGGCCGCTCGGGAAGTCAGGGCCCCAGGTGGCCGTGGGGGCAGGGCAACGAGATGGACAGGGCAGCGGACTTCCTTACGGACCCTGCCGATCTCCGTAGCTGGGGGGCCCTGGAAGGGTCTTCACCGAGACATCCCGGGTCTTGGTGACTTCACATGCGGCATCCCAGTTGTCCTCCGCGAACTTGGGCTCTCTCTCAGAGAGCGAGTCCGAACAGTGGCGTCCACCACGAGCAATTTCTCGAGCACTGACCAAGTGTCCTCGAATACTTCACAAAGCAAGCGCTCTCTCTCCGGGGGAGCTGTGTCACCTGTCACTTGACTCCTTTCTCTCTCAGTGGGCTCCCTTGTTATCTCCATCGGAAAGGCCCCCCGCTGAGAAGTCAGACAACTTGCTCCAGCTCACCCACGGAGGAGCAAGGACGAGCGAGGGTGGCCGCTGGGGCCCGTGGTGGTGCGTGGGTTGGAGAACACGTTTGATAGAAGGCGGGGATGTTGCTTCTGCAGTGTGGCACACCAACCGTGCTGGACCCTGACATTGTTGTCCGTGGCTCGGGCTGCAGCCTGCCGCCTCAGCCTTCAGGAGCAGAGAGCCCCTTCCAAGTCCCACTCGGGGATCATCCCCAAGACTGGCCTCTCTCCCTGTCGCCGTGCCGGGGGGCCGGGAGCTTTCATTCGAGTGGAATGGAGCTGAGGACTTTTGTACCACTTCATTTGCATGGGTGCCAACCAGCCAAAACGCACAGCAACCTTGGAACACTTTCAAAGGCAGAAATAATTCCTCTGAAATCGGTCTTCCGAAAGCTTTATCTTGTCCTTTCTTTTTCTTTTTTTTTTTTTTGTTAATCTTGGGAGCCCCTTAGCATGTCAAAGCAATTTTTCTAATGTCACATCTTCCAGACACTAGCATGAAAGGGCTTTAAGAGATGATTTGAGAAAGAATAAATGTTGAATGAGCATTTATTATAGAGTCGTTTATGCTACATTTGCATTTTGACTCTCTTTCTGCCAGGCGGGCTGCAGAAGCAAGCTGATATGAAAGTCAATGGTGTCCAAACAGGCAAAGCGACAACGGTGTTTACACTCAGCCGCCCCCCCTCGACGTGTTCATTTATAGACAGGGGAGCTTTCACCAGGCTGGTTTGTCTTGGGGAATGAGAGGAAGCAGAGGTGTGTGCCCTTCACCCTGAGGGGGCGCTGCCCAGGAGCCAGGGTCAGGGAAGGCCCCTCCGAAGTCCCTGTTTCCCTTTGCGCGCCTCCTAAGATATCAGCGAGCGGTGTCCTGTCGCCTTCAGGAAGGGGGCCGGGCCCGCTTGGCGTAAGTGCGGTGGTTAGAGGCCCAGCCTGTGAGCAGGGGTGACGACAGCCTCTGCCACCCCGGGAGACCCGAGAGAGCGATTTTACTCTCTTTCCTTACCTGTGACATGGCTGTAACACCTGCCCGCATCTCGCTGGGTTGACAGGAGGGTGAGATGGTGGATAGATAGAAAGTCCCTAGTGCGTTGCTGGCACACAGCGCGCGCTCCATAAAGAGCAACGGGGGTTAGTATTTTTATGGGTTTGCGGGGGCTGCGGAACTTGGTCGGCGTTCCGGACACGTGACCTTGATGTGTGCCACGTGCGGACGTGTCCATCTCTGCGCCCGGAAGGAGCTCATTCTACGGGTTCCAACCACAGGCAAGTGGGTGGATATGAGTGGGTTCTGGGGCTGTCCTAGGGGTTGTATCAGGCTGTGTGCACTCTGAGGCTCTCTGAGCTCCAGGCCCTGTGAGCTTGGTTCCCAGCCCTGGCTCTCACTTCCCTGGAAGGCCCTCTCTGGGTTTGTTCCCCACCACACTGTAAGCTGCACGAGCGCTGGGACAGGCTTTTATTTATCTTCATCCAAATCTGGCACTCCGTTGATGCTCAGTAAATACTTCAAGCTTTATTTTTCAAAGCTCCTCACCTGAGTCCAAGGCAATCTTGGGGGGGGGGGGGCAAATCATGCCCGCCCAGAGGGGCTGTGAGGCTCACAGCTGGGGGTGGGGGCCCAGAGCACCATCTCCTGGGCAGGACCTCTCCCCTCCCTCCCCTCCCCCTCCCCCTCCTTCTTTGGAGCAGAGGAGCAAGTCCTCCCCTTACACTTAAATCCCCCCCTTCACTTCACAGGTGGGGGGAGCTGAGCTTCAGAGGGGGACTTCACTTGCCCCTTGGTCACCCAGCAAACTGGGCCGAGTGAGGCCGTGGTAATCAGTCAGGCCTCCTCTCATCCCTGTCCCATCCCTCCCGTGGGGCGGGTTCCTTCTGGAATAGCCCCGAGGCCAGGTCTGCTCCGCACCTGCTCTTACTGTGACCCTGCCCCCCCACGCCACGCTTCCCAGCTCCCAGCCTGTGAGTCCTGCCCGCCACCCCACAGGCTCCCTCACTGTGAGTCCTGCCCTCCACCCCGACAGGCTCCCTCACTGTGAGTCCTGCCCGCCACCCGATGGGCCCCTCACTGTGAGTCCTGCCCACACCCCACAGGCCCCCTCACTGTGAGTCCTGCCCACCACCCCACGGGCCCCCTCACTGTGAGTCCTGCCCGCCACCCGACAGGCCCCCTCACTGTGCCCCCCCATCCTCGCCCCACAGGGCGGATGCTCAGGCCTCAAATCCTTTCACACCTCTGTCCTGTTTTCTTGACTTTTTCCAAACAGAAACGACAGCCCTACCACCTCTTGAGCATCTACGGTGTGCTGGGCGCCGCCCGAGGTCCACTCTCTGCGAGGCTGGCCCTGTGACCCCCATCGGGTGGGTTAATGCCCAGTGGATGGATGGCCGGGGCGCACAGCTCAGGCCTCAAAGCTGAGATCTGAGCCCAGGTTCTGGCTGACCCTGTGGATGCCACAATGGTCACACGGCCAGGCTGCTTCCGCACAAGCATCTCCTACCCTTCCCGTGATCATCGAGCCTTTTGAGGGTGGAGTCTGCCCGCGTGGTCCCCTCCCTGAGCCTTTTGAGCTCAGTGAGGACATCACTGAGTCCCTCAATTCAGACTCACTGGCTTGGTCCTACACTCTTCCTGCCTCACCTCCCAAAGGACCCGATTCCAGCCACCTCCCTGAGACTCTGCACACAGTGTGTCTGTGAGGAGAACCAGGAGCAGAGGACAAATGCTGGTTAATGCCCCACTGAGCCTGGTAGAGCTGGGTTCAAATCCCAGCTCTGCCTCTAATCAGCTTTGTGGCTCTGGGCAAGTTCCTTAACCTCTCTGAGCCTTGGTTTCCTTCTCCCTCAAAGGAGTATAATAGCGAAGAAGTTGCTTCCCATTTCTGGCCTCAGTTTCCTTTTTAGAAAATCAAGTTTGGCTAAACCGAATTTCCATGAGCTCAGCGGGTCTCAGACCCCCCCGGGGTGTCAGGAGTGGGATTTGCCCCTTTCTGTCCCCCCACTCAGAGAGAAGAACAGTTCCACCCAGCCTCCCATCCTGCAGCTGATCTGCAGCCGGAGGGCGTGTCCTTGTTCTGTAGAGAAAGTAAGAGGGAAGGGTTGCCAGTCAGGGGCTGCGTAAAAATAAAACCCTAAGTGTTGGTTCGGGGAGGAGAGAGGGGGCGGGAGGAAGAGAGGGAGGAAGCCCACTTCCCGGCCGGCTCCCCTCCCCGGGCTGGAAACCCGGGTGTGAGGATGAAGGCACAGCGCAGAGGCAGAGCCTGGCCTTCTGACGAACATGTGGTGCCCACTTTGAACGGGGGCCTTTGTGCCTGCCTATTCAGGGCAGCCGCGGGACAATGGGGGGGCAGGCACACAGGGGAGGACAATGACAGGGACATCGGTGGCCGCTTTGCATTCCCTTTGAAGTGGCTCTGCCCTGGCCCCCCACCGCTCCAAAAAGAATGCTTTTGTTGCTGGCTCCAAAGATGCTGTAAGATGCCGCGGAAAAGTAACCTGAGGGGATCTGCTCGATCAAAAAAAAACCCAAAACAAAACAAAAAAAAATTAAATATAAGAAACAAATCGAGCTGGCCACGTGGGGGCTGGCGGTGGCTTTGAACCTGAGAGGAGAAGGGACATCGTGATCCAACCCTTTCTCTCCCTCAGGGTTTTGGGGAGCAGTCTCAGCAGGAGTATAGGGGGATGCAGGGTGGGGGCTGGGGTCTCCCAGAAGGCCTCCAAAGCTGGCGCCGGGGCTCTGAGAGCTGAAACCCACCCCAGTGCTGGTGCTCGGGCGGGAAGATGCTGGAGGCAAAACTGAAACAGCAGCGCCGTTTACCGAGGACGGCCTGTGCCAGGCGTGGGGCTCAGCGCCCGCCTCACTGCCCGTGTGACCACCTTCGAAAGCCTTCGCTACGATCACATGACCCGAGTGTGTGTACAAGATAACTCTACATCCTGGGGGTGGAGGCTGGCATCAGAACAATCTAAATCAGGGATCCACACTGTTGTTGGGTCCAGGGTGGCAGAAAGCCGGTGGGGCGGGTGGCACCCTGCAAAGTGTCAGAGGGTGGTTGGCGCTGTTCAGACTGTGGTTGTGTCGTGGTACCTGCTGGTGTTGTACAGTGGACATCCTGTGCATCTGTACCCCGTGTCCCCAGACAGGGATGAGGAAGCAATAATATATGAAAGGGCCTCATCAGGAATCTGCACCTTCAAATGTTGTCATCAGAATCAACATCAAGAGTTTTTGCT
Organism: Saccopteryx leptura; assembly: GCF_036850995.1. NCBI lineage: Eukaryota > Metazoa > Chordata > Mammalia > Chiroptera > Emballonuridae > Saccopteryx > Saccopteryx leptura. The sequence continues at coordinate 5,298,944 of NC_089511.1, forward strand.
TATTAGCATGAGGGTCGCTGGGCGCCGTCTGTTTTCACTGGTGACAGGAAGGGACTTCAGGATAGGAGGGTGGTTGGTAAGGTTGGGGCGGCCCCACGGCCTGTGAGAAATGAGATGTAAGGCTCTGGGAGGCCCAGCTCCCCACTGCCAGCGTGGCACCATGTCTGGCTCCCTGCAAATGCTCAATAACTGTTACAGTTCTCCCCATTCTGCTGCTGAGAAAGCTGAGGCTCAGGGAGGGGAAAGAACTTGCCCAAGCACACACAGCTCAGAAATGGGGGTGCCAGATATCGGGGTGCTCTTAGGCTCTCGAGCCCTGGTTTGTCCTGAAGCTGAGAGGAGTGTCTTTCAAGTGGGCAGTGACTTGGTTAAACCATGGCTTTATGTGCCATCCCTTCAGCCCCCGTGGGCCAAGGTCCCCTGCTTGACAGCATCAGACGCCCTGACCATGGGCCCCAGGTCCACCTGCACTGAGTATCTGGAGCTCATCATGCCAGCCATGCCCTGGGGTGGCCCCCCGGAGCTCTTTCCCCAGAAAGTGTTCAAAGGGTGGGCCAGTGGAGGTCTTGGGTTGGTGGACAGTCCTCTGGGTCCCTCGTCATCATTCCTGAGCGTCCAGCCTCCCCACTGTGTGCTGTCAGAATCAGGGCACTCCTTGGGGAAGGGGAGGGACTGTGCATCTCTCTATGTCTACACTGCTAAGAGTCTGAGTGCCCGGGGATTATCACTGCCCCTTGAGCACAGGTGCGTGAAAGCTCCCTGCTTCCTTGCCCTGCTTGGGACAACTCCGAGCGTGAGGTCCCCTGCGCAGCCCCCTGTGGCATGGGCTTGGAGCTGTCCTCTGCAGCTTCGCCCTCTCGCCTTGCCCGGACCTGCCCTTCCCCACCCTGCTTCCCCTCTTCTGGCTAGCCTCACCCCTCCAGCTGTCCTCTGCAGCTTCGCCCTCTCGCCTTGCCCGGACCTGCCTTTCCCCACCCTGCTTCCCCTCTTCTGGCTAGCCTCACCCCTCCAGGTTCCTTCCCACTGCCCCCCAGGTGACCCGATGGGCCGAGGAGACACAAAGGCCACATCAGGGACAGAGAGTGTGAGCTGGCGAGAGGCAGAGGATGGAGAGGAAGGGACGCAGGGTATGTGAGCCCGAGAAGGTCGTGATCCCAGGGTTCCAGGGCTTGTCTGTCTGTCTGTCTGTTTGTCTGTTTTCCAGGGTCTCTGGGTAACCAGCCCCGTTCTGACTCTCTGAGAACCCTTGGCACTCTGGCCAGAGACCCCAGACTCGGTCCCTGGGGCTGCCTCTTTATGGGGTTCTGAGGTAGCCTCATTGGCCCTCACAGCCAAAGGTCTGGTTATCCTCAGCTCCCGGGCACTCGGCAACACACAGGTTGGCACAGGCGGGCAGCCTGTGCCCGCACCACCCCTCCTGTGGGTGATGCTTCTGCTCTCAGGCACTTTCTCGTGCCCCTGGGGGCTGTAGCGTAGTGTCCAAGTGGCCTACCTAGTCCAAGCTCTCCACAGGGTGGAGCAAGGGCCTGAGAAGAACCTTCATCTGATGGATCCAGGGTGTGTATGCTAAGTAATGTGCCAGCCACTGCAGGGCATGAAGAGAGACCCGGGGCCAGCTCCCTGCACTCTGGAGTATGGGCACCCAGGATACGGGCTTGGCAGGCCTCAAGCAGCCAGGAGCCACTGGATGCCAGTGGACAGTGGGCTGAGTCAGACTGGCAAGAACTCAGCAGAGGTCAGAGGAAGACTATTCTTAGCAGTCCAGGAGGGCTTCCTGGCAGAGGGAGCATGACATGAGCATTGATTCCTGGAGCCAGAGGCTGTAGACAGAATCAGGCAACCATTGCTGCCTTTACCAGGCTCTTGCCCCAGCCTGGCCTTGTGTTGGGCCTGCTTACTTACTGCAATGCTTTCTTGCTTCTAAATGAGAAAGTAGAGGCACAGAGGGCTACAGACCCCACACAGCTAGTGACCTGTAGGGCCCAGGTGGGAGATGTTGGTCTGCGGAGGACACACAGACCCCATAAAGGAATAAATGCTGTCTTTCAAGGCTGTGTGTTTCTTAGGGTAGGGTGGCAGCGTGGGTTTAGAATGAGGACTGCTAGAGGTTGCGGAAGGCTACACAAATGAGGAAATTTTTGAATTGGGCTCTTGCAGGATGTGTAGGAATTTGCCTGGAGGCAGAGGAGGGCATTCTGGGCATAGTGTTCAAATATGCAGGTGAGAGAGCAAGGGGGAGTGTGAGTGGTTTGGGTGTGGCTGGCCATGGGGCTGCAGGGAGACGCAGTTGGGGACAGCCTGTAGCACATTGTAGAAGCTCAAAGGTTCTACATGAATGCATGAATGAATGAATGAATGAATGCATGAATGAATGAATGACTTGTATCCCCAGCGTCTTTTCCTATAACTGGGAGTTCAATAAATAATTGTCCAGCGAGTGACCGGACAACCGAACGAACTGTATGTCCCTTGCCTGGCACAATGCTTGGCACGTAGCAGGCACTTTATAACTGTCCGCTGAGCGAACGCATGAATTAATGAAGTGGTGATGTAATGGAATTAGGTTGGGGAAGACGACTGCCTCGCTCAGAGCTCCGACAGCCTGTGACGGTGCCATTCAATCCCCTCCGCCCCTGCCCCCATTGGTGCGCGCTCTAACGCGGAGCAGATGGCGGGGGCAGCGGCAGCCGGGCCTGATTAGGGCCCCTCCCGCGGGCGGCCGCTGGCGCTTTGAAGTGAGCCGCTGCCGGGCCCGCTCCGGCCGCCTGGCAGTCCCTGCCGCCATCCCGTCGGTCCGGGACTGGCGGCCGGGCTGGCGGCGCGTGTTTATCCAGGTGCGGGCTGGGGGCTGGGCGCGGGGATCCTCTTTCCTCCCGGCCCATCTGGGACTTCAAAGCGCAGCGCAGGCTCAAAGGCGGCCTCGGGGTGGGTGGGGGGCGGGGTGGGCATGCTGGCTTCCTGCGCTCAGCCGGGTCCCAGGCCCGCGGGGTCCCTCCCGCCTTGCACCGCTGTCTCCCACTCCTGGGAGACGCGTTATCGAGCGCCTACTGTGTGCCAGGCGCCAAACTCCACAGCTGTTGCCTGTATGATCTTTTGACCTCTCACTGTATTTAGAGAGACAGGCCTTGCTATGTCTCCCATTTTACAGGTGAGGAAACGGAGGCTCAGACTGGTCAAGGAATTACCCAATAACCCTAGGCCTCCCTGCATCCCTGTATCCCTGCCTTTCCCAGCAGCCCTTCCAACTCTGTCTGAGGCTGGTCCTCCCGGAGGTGGGCCCATGGTGACAGTTTATTATCAAGGCAGTGGCTGGCATGTCTTGAGCCATGTGCCAGGGGTGGGGTCGGCAGGCACTTAGCTCCGAGTTCTCTCTCTGCCCACTGCTCCACTCCTTCCAAAGAGCCCTCCCAGGTAGCTGGGGCTGGGAGCGCCGTGCATCAGCAGAACAGCAGATAGAGCCCAGTTAGCTGCACCCTCCAACCATCGCTTCCTGCCACCAGGCACCAGCAGCGCGGGCATCCCAGGGGATTTTGTTAGAAATGCGGACCTCAGGGTCCTCCCTCCCCAGGCCGCAGAATGAAGTCTGTATTTGGAAAGATTCCCAGTGCATTCAAGTTTGAGGAGCACTGGCCCATCAGGACAGTTCGGCTGAAAGTCTGCTGTTGTCACTGTGTGGGGACCTGTGCTTGGGAAGCTCTGCCTTCCTCATCAGACTAGGAGCTCCTCGTGACAAGAGCTGAGCCGTGGCTGTCAGACCGGAGGAAGCGTTTCCGTGGCCGGGGACCATGCTTCCCTCAACGGACTGGGATCTTCCCAAGGACAGGTGTCGGTCCTCCCTGTCGGACTGGGAACGTAGCAGAAAAAGAGATGGTTCCTGGTCCCAGACTTGCTGAACGCTTGTGATGCCTCCCCTGTCTGACTGGGAGTTTCCTGTGTTCCCTAGGAAACGTGGCTCCCTGTGGGGTCAGCAGCCACCTGCAGGGAGAGGTGTCTGGTGTCCACGCTCCCCCAGAGGATAGAGAAGCCCAGGGTGGAGGGGTGCCCTCATTCTGGGATCCTTGTGGCCTGCTTCCTGGCCCAGGGTGTGCCTGTCAGAGGGTCCTGGGACCGGGGGGGGGGGGCTGGGGCGGAGAGGGCAGATGCCGTAGTGGGACCGTGTGTACTGCCTGACACCAGGCCTCTCTGGGCAAACATTTGTCCTTTTGTGTCACCAAGGGACCATTCAGGCGGCAGTAAGCCTGAGGGCGGGCGCAGGAGTGAGCCTGCTGGCAGCGAGAGGGTATTTTTAGTGCTTTGACTGACAGCCCTTTATTAAGCTGTCTCTGCCTCTGCCCTGGCCCCTGCGGCCCCTTCTGGCCTGGACAGAAAAGAAAGAACATTGTCATTTTGTTAAGAAGAGGGTCCTGGCAGCCCCTCCTTGGTCCCTTGCCGACCGGACAGGCTATTTCTCGCAGTGTCTGGGGTCCAGGCACCCTGTGGCACTCCCGGCGTGCCCCGCAGCCCGACTCTTCACACATCTCGCAGTGATAAATGACTTCAGCGTCGCCGCCGTCACCTTGCACCCTCTGGGCCCGCTTACTTTGTTCTCCCTTTAAAGCCGGTGGGTGGGTGTGGGGGGCTCTCTCTCTTCTTCCCCTTCCCCAGCAGCCGTCTCCTGGATACTCACTGGCCTGTGCTCTGATACCACATGAAAGGGACCGCGACACTGTTATCTGGTCTGGGAAGTCCGGCCTTGAGTTGTCTGTGCTGACTGGTGGAGTTCGTGGGGCGGGGGCGGGTGGGCACCCCTGTGTGTGGATGTGTGTGTGGACGAGTACCGTGTGCATGCCTGTGTCTGCCTGTGTGTGCGTGTGTGTGTGCGCGCGCGTGTGTGTGTGTGTGTGTGTGTGTGTGTAGATTTGGGGATGTGTGCCTTTTAATTACTATAGCTTGATAATCTATTTTGATCTCCAGCAGGGCAAGACTGCCGCATTCCCACCCACCACACAAACATCCTCTGTTCTTTAAAAAAAAAAAAAATTTATTTTTTGGATGATCCAATAGTTGCATTCTTAGGAATATGCCCAACAAATTTGTGCGTAAGTGTGGATCAAAGGACAAGTACCAGAAAGCTATTTGTAACATCTCCAAGCTGGAAACTACCCAAATTCCTGTGAACAGTAAGTAGCCTGGATAAATATATACTCAGATGGTCCCGCATAGAGATGTTGAGACTCAAGAAACGAGGACAAACCACCGACAAGTCGGTCAACAACATGAAGGAGCTGCACAGTCATGATGCTGAGTGGAAGGAACCAGATCATAGAAAGGGTACAGATGGTATGACTCCATGTAGAGAAAGTTCAAAAGCAGGCACAGCTAGCTGATCAAGATAGAGGCCAGGAGAGTGGTTACTTTGAAAGGTGGTCGTCGGATGCTGAGGTTGCTGGTTCGAAACCCCAGGTTTGTCCAGTCAAGGCACATATGCGAGGCAACTACTTCAGGTTGATGCTTCCTGCTCCTCCCCTACTTCTCTCTCTCTTTCTCTCCTCTCTAAAATCAATAAATGAAATCTTTAAAAAAAATTTTAGTACTCTGAAGGTGATAGTGACTGCCGAGGAGGTATAGAGGGTTTCCGGGGAAATATTCTCCTTGATCTGGGTCTCGGAGACTGGGGTACGGTCATTGTGTAAAACTTCATTGAGCTGTACACTGCTAATTTGTACGCTTTACTGAGTGGACTGCTATTTTTGTATTCTAGTTCTTCAAGGATTTTTAGGGTCAGCTTATTGAGTTTCCGTGAAAAATACTGTTGGGGTCTCGGTTGGGATTGCTTTATATTATAGATTAATTTGGGAAGATTTGCCTTCTTGATGACTTTGGTTCTGTCCCTCCATGAACATGGTATGTCTTCTCTTGTTTGTATTGTTTACACCTCCTCCCAAAGTTTCACAGTTTTCTCTGGAGTCCTGTGGATTTCTGGTTGAGTTTATTCCAAGGTGCCTTGTGTGTTGTTGTAAAGGGGATTTTTTTCCTCTTGTTTTCAAATCTTTTATTTTATTGTGGTAAAATGTACATACTATAAAATTTACCACTGTCACCATTTTAAAGTGTACAGTTCATTGGTTTCACTATAAGCTGGAGATATTAAATTTGGAGTCTGTGTGTGTATGTGTGTGTGTGTATGTGTGTGCGTGTGTGTGTGTGTAAAATCTGCCCATTTGAGTATGTTACCAACCAATTTGAATTATTCAGACAACACTGTGCTAGTCAAGATCTGGCTAAGGATTGGATTTGGCCTCTGGGCTCTCAGTTTCTGATCTTTGACCCTGGTGATGATGTCCAAGAACCCTTCTACTTGGCAGATTCTTCCCAACTGGTTGGCTTAGCTCTTGAGCTGCTGGCTGAAGGCTCCTCCACCATTTTCTTAGGAGACCGGGAGGCAGCCCCATCCTCTGCCTCCAGCCCCCTAAACCCGTATGAGATCATGAGCCCGGTTGCCTTCCTTTCTCTTTGTTTTACCCACGTCTCAGTGGGGGAGACCACTAATGAGTGGGAGCATCTCTTCATTTGTTTGTCCTTCCCTGACTCAGGCAGATGGAGACGCTTGACGGGATTAGAGGCAGGGACTCGATTTTCCGTGTCCACTCTTGGTGCGCCCTCTTGCTGGCATGCACCAGTCGTGTGAGTGCCTCTTTCTCTTGCACTAAAGAGGGCGGGTTTTATACTCTAATAGGAAAACATCTTACATTTACATCTGCACACTCATAAATGCAAAAACGCGCTTTTGTAAACACGTCTGTTGAGGTGCTTTTCCCACTTTATCGTTTGGTGTTTCCTACCTTCTTTTCTCCCTTTCCCTTCTGAGCCGTGCTGGCAAGCTGGTAGCATCCCATGCTGCTATCCTTGCAAGCTGGCAGTGTCCCATGCTCCTAGAACCCTAGACGCATATCACGCATAGACACAGCACAGGCACACTGTTAGGGGTCTTCGTGCTTGTTGAGTCTGTTACCCGAATGAGATATTAGGTATGTGTCTCAGCCTTTCTCTCTTCTCCTTGGGCGCTGTGGAGACCCCTCGCTCTCACTCTAACCCATTCTTTGTCCAGGCTGAGTCACAGCCTGGGCTGTGCAGTGCCATCGACTTTTCACTTCCCGTTCCGCCTGCCTGTTAATTCAGGTGAGCTAGGTAGGCTATGCAAGGCCATGAGGAAGCCCAGAAACTGGAGCATCTTAACACAACAGTTTATTTCCTGTTCCTGTCTAGCATGTGTGGCTGGGCAACCTCGGGGGGTGCTTTCCAGACAAAGGCTAGGGGGCTGGGATCCTGCCAGCTCCATCGTCCGGGGGAAGACAGAAGGGAGATTATGCAGTGGGATATATGGCCACATATGGCTTCTTCCCCCAGCCCATTAGCCAGAACCCCGTCACATGGTCCCAACCCAGCTACGAGGGAGGCTGGGAAGCAAGGTCTTCCCTGCGTGACAGTTTGTATGAGTATCCCCCCCCACCCCCACTATGAATAATAATTCAATAACCCTTTTTTGGGACATGGTAGTTTAATTTCTATCAGGATTAGGACTGCTGGGGCAAATCCTAACTACACACTTATTTTTTTTAAGTGCAAAGTTTTACTGTAACTCCTGAAGCTTTCATTGGTGTTGTGGGGTTTCTTCTCAGAAGGACGGTCATCATTTGCATTGTCAGCCATCACAGGGGAATGTAGCCTTTCCCCAAGTCCCTGCCACCAATCGCGTGATTGTTCTTTTCAATTTTCCTCTGTAATATCTCATTGTCTGTTTAATTTGCATTTCCCGGACCGCTAATGAGTGTGAGCATCTTTCCGTTTGTTTGTGGCCATTTGCCTTCATTCTTTTGTGAATTGCCTATTCATGTCCTTTGCCATAATTTTCTTTTGGGTTGTTTGCCCTTTTCTCTCCAATTTGTGAGAGCCCTTTGTATAGTATAGATGGTCCTCCTCTGTCCACTGCACCACAAATATTTTTTTTCCGAATGGACTGTTTGTTAACTTTGCTCCTGGTCTTTTTCGCCTCACTGAAGAGGAACATTTTGAAGTGGTCAAGTGTGCCTGTCTTTAGATTCTGTGGTCTGCGTGTGCACTTGGGAAGGTCTGCCCCCAGTGGGGTGCTTTCCGAAGCTGTGTGCCCTTCATGGGCTGTGAACTGGAGTGCCTCTCCCTTCTCCTGGTTGTTTGCAGCCACCCAGCTACTCCTGGCCGCGAGAAGACCAAGGGCTTCGCCCTGATTCCTACAAAACTTTCTGTATTTTTGGTAGCTGAGCAGTCTGGCGATGAAGGCTGGGGTGGGGTGGGGGGGGCAAGGTGAACCTGGGTGGGGGCTCTGAGCTTGGAATCTGAGAACCTGACTATCAGACCTGTTCTGGTCTGCCTCTGTGATGCTGGCCCTCAAGTGCCCCACCTGGGGCACGGGGCATACATAGCCTTGCCCTGCCGACCCCCTCGGGTGCTGAGAATCTCAGACAATGGAAATGAAACACAGTACAGATGCTCAGATTCAACGATCATGTGACGACTGACCATTTCTGAGTTCTTGACCAGGAGTGACTTGACACTGGCTCATGTCATCCTCAGTAACCCAAAGACACAGACTCCATTCCCCTCTTCTTAGGAATAAAGAAACATAGGCCCAGAGGGGCTAAGCTACGTGCTCAAGGTTTCACAGCAGATGAGGTGCAAAGCAAGATTCCAGAGTTTTGAGTCATTCCTAACCCATGCGCGTGCATGCGTGTGTGGATACATGCGCGCGCGTGTGTGTGTGTGTGTGTGTGTGTGTGTGTGAGATAACCTGGTGAGGAGAACTTGACAGTATTTTCAAGACAGACTATGCGGAGCTTGAAGGTTAACATGAAGAGTGTGGGACATTTTATAAAACACTCTCGATGTTTCCTGGAAGGACCACCTTCCCGATGTGCAAAGTTATTAAAGCTTGTCAAAGTGGGCAAGAGTGGCTTCCAGCGAAGGCTGGTGCCGTGCAGCATGCAGAGGCCTCTGAGATAGAACTGTCCCAGGAGGCAGGGGGCAGGCTCAGCAGAGTGCAGGACTGGTGTGCCAGGCACTCACCTGGGTCTGGGGCTCACGAGGCTCGGCTGGGCTCACACTGGGCTGTGGCCTAAATCCCTGGAGAGGGAGAGCCAGGTTGCTGTGGGACACTGTTTCCACAGACCCTAAGTCCCAATGTCGCAGCGCCAGTGCACACAGTTCTCATCGTCGTAAACAAAACCGGGGAAGGTGCTGCCTCTTCCGTTGTTAAAGCCTGCGAGCGTACTTGGCTTCTGTACGGCCGCATTCATCTGCTACAGAACATCATCAGGTCTCTCTCTCTCTGGCATCTGCCATCTTTTTAAAATGCTTTCTTCAGTTTGGCCTTATTTCTAGGCAGACTCCCCGCAAGAGGAGGCCACCGTGGTCCTCAGCAGCTCCCGGCTGACGTCCCACCCGCTTAGCATCCCAGTCTGTGGAAAGCAAGTACCCGTTTCCCAACACGTCCGTCCAGACTCTTATTGGCCCATCGATCCCTGTGGCCGGGAGATGAACGCTCTGATTGGCTAGCCTGGAGCACGGGACAGCCCGCCTGAGAGCTGCAGGTGGCCGAGGCTGCTTCCCCAGAGAAAAGGAAAGTGATAGAAGTAACGGTTGTTGTCCAAATAAAGCTAAGAGGTGCCCACCTGCCCTGACACCATACCTTTGGGTTTCCCTGGCTTGGGGGACCAGGCAGAGCCAGTAGCTCTGAGCCCATAAGTCACCCCCGTATCGAAGGACCCACACAGCTTCCGCCTCCAGACACTCAGACACTCGGCCGGAGTGGGGCTTCTAGAGGAAGCAGCAGGGAAAACGGGCCAGCCCTCCCCCCCTGGAGCTGCTCATGCTGAGTCTCTGGCTGAGCTCCCCTTAGAAGACTGGATCACAAAGCTCTGGAAAGGCTGTTTGGGATGGAAACACAGACACGCAGTCAATTATGGCGTCCTGCTTGGCGCCACTCTAATTAAGGCCGTTCCCTGTGGGGGCCAAGATTTAATGCTCTCTCTCCCTTATAGTGCTTGGTGGCAAGTAGGCGGCCTTGTCTTCTCCCCTCCCTCTGATGCGTCCCGTCTGGCTGGCGGAGGGCCGGGTGGACAGGGCAGCCTGGCTGGCTGGCAGGCGAACGAGAAGGGCCATCTAGACCGCCGTGGAGGGTCGGAGCGGCCCTGCCGGGACAGGGGAATGGACAGGTGAGGGGGCAGTGTGAGAGGCAGCCATGTTCATCTCGGCTCTCTCCTTCTGGGAGGCGATGGGTGGGTGGGTGGGTGGGGGCAGTATCTGTCGTGGAAGAAAAGTATTAGGACTCTTTTGGCTCGGAGGCCTTCCAGGAAGTGGGAAATGGCCCCCAGATGGCACTGGTGACATGACTAGCCAGGAGCACAGTCAGTTCCCGATGTCTGGCCTTCATGACCCCCATGACGGAAATAAAACAGGGAGAGCAGATCTGCTGCCAAAAAGTATATTAAAAACACCATAGAATTTCTTTGGAAACTGACAGAATTTCTCTCTACTCTTCACAATGTAGAATTGCCCAGTCCATTATCATAGAGTTCACTGGATCACGGAGCTGGTGGGGACATAAAATTCATCCCATACTCTATGTGAAGACAATGAGGCCATCGAAGAAATGATGTTCCTAAGACCCCCAGAGTGTAGTAGATTGGTACAGATGACAGCTGGCCGATGTCACCTTGAGGGCCAGTGCTGAATGATTGGATGGTGGAAAGATACGGTTCTGAGACCTTAATCTTGCTTCAGCAGGGAACAGACTCTTGATCAATTAATCATGCCTACCGTGGGCACAGGAGCGGGCGTGGTGATACCTTTGCCAAATTGTTGCCATCCTTGCCTGGATGTCAGAGGGATACTCTGAGTTAGGCCCTGCAGACAGGCGATGTTGGAGGGGATGGGGCTGGAAAAAAGGCGAAAATCAGAACAGGGTAGGTGAGAGAGAGGAGACACCCACAAAACTCCTCAGTGAATCACCACCAAGCTGCCAGGGGGGACTGGGAATCAGGATTGCAAAATGAGAGTTTTCAAGGGTTTGGACTTTAAGGGATTTTCTGATGACACTTGGGCTGTGTCTCTGCAGCCTCACCTGCGAAAAGGGCACAAGGATACATATACACTGCATGGGCTGCTGGGAGTTTTCCTTTCTGGGAAGACACTTTGATTTGGGGTTTCTGCTCCTTGAGGCCGAAGGCTGTCTCATCACAGAGTGCTTCCTGGAGGGAGAAATAAAAGCCCACTTTCAACAGATAAGAAACAAAGTGGGAACTTTTTCTTTCCTTCCCTCTCATTTCTTGGACTTCATTTGTTGGTGGAGGTGCGCTGGACCTCATAGAATCCTTCCAGAAATGCCTCCCTTCTGAATGTGAGTGTGGAAGGGGGTCCCTGTCCTCCTGACCCAGCGGCTCTGCTGTGCACAGGGTCCAGGTGGAAGGGACCACAGACACGACTGCTCGGAGCCCTGGCCCACGTGAGGAGAGGCTGCGGGTCCTGTGGCATTTTTCTGATGCTCTTGCATCTCCACAGGGAATCATTTCCCCTTTTCCATCCCAAATACGGGCTGGGGCTCGGGCCGGCGTGGGAGAACTGGGCTGAGGCGAGTGTAAACACTTCCGTGCCGGTGGGGCCCCGGCCAGCAGGAATTCCAAGCCATCCACAGAGTCTGCCAGCCTACAGCTGGACTTTGGCGGGGACCTTTTACTGTAGCTACTTTTAGCTGGGAACATTTTTTCTTTCCCAGACGCTAGAAGGCCACACTTGAAGGATTGAGATTTACTCAACAAAGACCCCAAAACTGACCAGGGGCATATCTGTACACTGAGTTGACCATTTACACGTCTGCTTCCCAAATTTTCCTGTCTGGGTGGTGGAACCTGCATACTCGGTGAGATTCATAGCGGAGGAGGCAAGTCAACCCGGCCTCCTCATATTGATCATGGGCCAGTTACCTACCGTGAGGGTGTCTGTTCCCTCACCTGGGCAGTAGAGGTAATATTCACAGCTACCTCGAGAGTTGTGGTGAGGACCAGGCAAGATCATGATGCATATGAGACGATTTGCACATGCTAGTGCTTGTATCTGTCAGTCCAGAGAGGCTATGTTGCAGTAACAAACATCCCCCTGAGCTCAGGGGCATGCCACAACAGAAGTTTGTTTTGAGCTTGTGAAGTTTGTTGAAGGTCCGGGCTACATCTCAGGGTGGCTTTTACATGACATGGGACATATGATCCAGAAGATTGTATTATGATTCTACCATGTCAACAAGAAGCCTCCAGGTCAACAAGTAGCCTCCCTGTTCACTGTGGCAGAGAAAGAGATCAGGTAAAGAATTGAGCAGGACATTCTTGCTCTCAAGTTTTGGTGAGAATGATCACCTGTTTCCATCTCACAGCAGGGGAGTTGGGATATCTAGTTTTTTTTTTATGTCCAGGAAGGAAAAGTGGACTAGATATTGAGGAACTTATAATGTCTCTGACTGTGTTCAATAAACATAGCTTCCTGCCTTAATTTTTTTTTTTAATTTTTTTTACAGAGACATAGAGAGAGTCAGAGAGAGGGATAGACAGACAAAAATGGAGAGAGACGAGAAGCATCAATCATTAGTTTTTCATTGCTACACCTTAGTTGTTCATTGATTGCTTTCTCATATGTGCTTTGACTATGGGCCTTCAATAGACCGAGTAACCCCTTGCTCGAGCCAGCAACCTTGGGTCCAAGCTGGTGAGCTTTGCTCAAACCAGATGAGCCCGCGCTCAAGCTGGCAACGTCGGGGTCTTGAACCTGGGTCCTCTGTATCCCAGTCCGATGCTCTATCCACTGCACCACCACCCAGTCAGGCTTTATTTTGACAAGGCATAGATCAGGGGTTGGGATTCTATGGCTCGCGAGCCAGATGTGGCTCTTTTGATGGCTGTATCTGGCTTGCAGACAAATCTTTAATAAAAAAAATAATGATGTTAAAAATATAAAACATTCTCATGTATTACAATCCATTCATTTCCTACCACTCATGTTCATGATTGTGGGTGGCTGGAGCCAATCACAGCTGCCCTCTGGGACAACACCAAATTTTTATTGGATAATGCATAACATACATGGGTCATTGTGAGGTCAGGAAGTAAACTTTCCTCCTTTAATCAAGTAGTCAGCTAATTGCAGAAACCCTTTTGACGAAGAAGATGGCTAAAAGAAAAAAATATAAGTATCGTACTTTTCAGCAGGAATGGACAGAGGAATTCGCCTTTGTGGAGAGAGCAGGTTCTGCAGTGTGTCTAATATGCAATGATAAAATTGCATCAATGAGACTGTCAAATATAAAGCGGCACTTCGACACACGCCATACTATATTTGCATCGAAATATCCAGTGAGGGACAGCAGGAAGAAAGCATGTCAAGAGCTACTGTGCAGAGTGCAAGCTAGTCAGCAGCAACTCCATGTTTGGACCCAACAAGGTGACTGGAATTCAGCTAGCTTTGCTGGTGCTTTAGCAAATATGAGAAATGGAAAGCCATTCACAGATGGGGAGTATGCCAAAACATTCATGCTTGATGTTGTCAGAGAACTTTTGGATGATTTTTCGGATAAAGGCAAGATAATCAAATGAATAAAAGACATGCCTCCGTCAGCAAGAACTGTTCATGATTGTACCATCATGATGGCAAATCAAATTGAGGCAACACAAGTGAAGGACATAAATGCAGCACCATTCTTTTCTCTCGCTTTGGATGAGTCAACAGATGTAAGCCATTTATCCCAGTTCAGCATGATTGCAAGGTATGCTGTCGGTGACACACTACGTGAGGAAAGTCTTGCTGTTATGCCTATGAAAGAGACAACAAGAGGGGAGGATTTATTCAAGTCTTTCACTGAGTTCGCTAAAGAAAAAAATCTACCGATGGATAAACTTATTTCGGTGTGTACTGATAGTGCTCCGTGCATGGTGGGGAAAAACAGGATTCATAGCGCTTCTTTGTGAACATGAAAAGAGACCCATCCTAAGTTTTCACTGCATCCTACATCAGGAGGTGCTTTGTGCTCAGATGTGTGGCGAGCAGCTTGGTGAGCTGATGTTGCTGGTCATTCGGGTGGTCAGCTTTATTGTTGCCTGAGCTTTAAATGATTGCCAGTTTAAAACACTGCTGGATGAAGTTGGAAATAATTATCCCGGTCTGCTTCTGCACAGCAATGTGCATTGGTTGTAGGGAGGGAAGGTGCTCAGCCATTTCACAGCTTGTCTGAGAAAAATCCGGACTTTTCTTTTTTTTTTTTTTTTTTTTTTGCATTTTTCTGAAGCTGGAAACAGGGAGAGACAGTCAGACAGACTCCCGCATGCGCCCGACCGGGATCCACCCGGCACGCCCACCAGGGGCGATGCTCTGTCCACCAGGGGGCGATGCTCTGCCCATCCTGGGCGTCGCCATGTTGCGACCAGAGCCACTCTAGCGCCTGGGGCAGAGGCCACAGAGCCATCCCCAGCGCCCGGGCCATCTTTGCTCCAATGGAGCCTTGGCTGCGGGAGGGGAAGAGAGAGACAGAGAGGAAGGCGCGGCGGAGGGGTGGAGAAGCAAATGGGCGCTTCTCCTATGTGCCCTGGCCGGGAATCGAACCCGGGTCCTCCGCACGCTAGGCCGACGCTCTACCGCTGAGTCAACCGGCCAGGGCCGGACTTTTCTTGAAATGAAAAACACTGAGCATCCTGAGTTAGCTAACACTGAGTGGTTCCTGAAGTTCTACTATCTCATGGACATGACTGAACATTTGACCAGCTCAATATGAAAATGCAAGGCGTTGGAAATACAGTCTAATCCCTTCAATAAGCAGTGTTTGCATTTGAAAACAAGCTGGAACTCTTCATCGCTGACATTGAAACAGGTCATTTACTACACTTTGAAAAAACTGGGAGAGTTTAAAAGTACATGCACAGCAAGTGACCCTGCTCAATATCTTGATCTCCAGCAGCTAGCGGGCTTCACATCTAATCTCCTGCAGTCATTCAAAGCGCGCTTTGGAGAATTTCATGAGCGCACTTGTCTTTTTAAGTTCATCACCCATCCACACGAGTGTGCAGTGGACAGTGCCAGCCTGAGTTATATCCCCGGTGTCTCCGTCAGAGATTTTGAGCTACAAGCTGCTGACCTGAAGGCCTCAGACATGTGGGTGAATAAGTTCAAGTCACTGAATGAAGATTTGGAAAGACTCGCACAAAAGCAAGCAGAGTTGGTGAGCAAACACAAGTGGGAAGAAATGAAAAAACTTCAACCTGCGGACCAGCTGATTGTCAAAACTTGGAATGCGCTTCCCGTCACATACCACACACTGCAGCATGTGAGTATTGCTGTACTGACGATGTTTGGCTCTATGTATGCATGTGAGCAGTCTTTCTCACATCTAAAGAATGTTAAGACCTACCTATGATCACATTTAACAGATGGAAGTCTCAATGTCTGCATGAAGCTTAACCTCACCACGTACCAACCAGGCTACAAAGCCATCAGCAAAACCATGCAGCACCAGAAGTCACATTAATGGTAAGAAGTACTTTATTCATCATTGGTTAGCAATAGCATAACAATGTTATTAAAAAGAATTCAGAGACTTATTGTACTTTAAAAGTGTTAGTCTTACATAAAATACACACATTTACTTGTATTTAAACATATTGTATGGCTCTCATGGAATTATATTTTAAAATATGTGGCATTCACAGCTCTCTTAGCCAAAAAGGTTCCTGACCCCTGGCATAGATAGATGAAAAGATAAACATATTTTCTTAACTCCTTAGGAGCAGGCGGCCCTGTGCATTCGGTCGAAGGCTTCCTCAATCTCATTTCCATAGTCTCCTGGGGAAGATGTTTCCCCCTGGAGTGTGAGCAGAGGGAAGATGGGAATAAAGGTGCTGGGGACCTACTTGGTGGCTGGACAGGCAAGTGTCAGAACCATCTGACCATGCAGAGGAATCCCCCTGCACCAAGCCCCCAAGGAGGACAGGCATGAGGCTGGTCCTTCAGCAGTCCTTTGTGGTCAGGAAGGAGGACCTTCCTGTATGCTGACACTCACCTAGTTATTATTAGCACCCTGGTTTTACAGATGAGGAAACTGGGGCTCAGGGAGGTGACCTCTTTTGCTGAAGTCATGCAGCCATGGCCCAAGGAGGGAGGAGATGTGGCGGGGGCAGTGCTGGCCTGGGGAGAGGGTCAGGGACGTCCGGCCTTTCCTCATCCTTTCTGCTCACATTATGGCTGAGCAGGCAGAACAGAGGCCATTGTCTGCCGAATACCCAGTGTGCCAGCCCGAGACAGGCTCCTTGCGAAAACCCAGGGTGCTCACGGGGGTTTCTTGCAATTAAAAAATAAGATTGAGGCCCTGGCCGGTTGGCTCAGTGGTAGAGCGTCGGCCTGGCGTGCAGAAGTCCCGGGTTCGATTCCCGGCCAGGGCACACAGGAGAGGCGCCCATCTGCTTCTCCACCCCTCCCCCTCTCCTTCCTCTCTGTCTCTCTCTTCCCCTCCCGCAGCGAGGCTCCATTGGAGCAAAGATGGCCCAGGCGCTGGGGATGGCTCCTTGGCCTCTGCCCCAGGCGCTACAGTGGCTCTGGTTGCGACAGAGTGACGCCCCGGAGAGGCAGAGCATCGCCCCCTGGTGGGCAGAGCGTCGCCCCCTGGTGGGCGTGCCGGGTGGATCCTGGTCAGGCGCATGCGGGGAGTCTGTCTGTCTCTCCCCATTTCCAGCTTCAGAAAAATACAAAATAAATAAATAAATAAATAAATAAGATTGAACTTTTCAGAGTAGAAGCAGCCATTGGTCCCTTTTGAACGAAAGGGATTTGGGGAAGGTGGGGGGGGGGTGATTCTGCAGAGTAATGAGGGGGGGGGTCTTCTCTATGTTGGGATCTTAGGCTGGTCAAGATCAGGGTCAAAGTCTCCTTTCCTTGGTACGATGGGGAAACTGAGACCCAGAGCGGGGAAGGGTTTGCTCAGGGTCACACAGGCAGGAAGTGGCAGAGGCAGGTAAGGACTCGGGTGTCCTGATGCCTTGTCCCTCTCTCAATCCCCTACACAGCTGTCTCAGGGGCAGAGAGACACAAAGCCGGCAAGTGACCCCATCACACTTCAGTCCCCTGAAATCTCACTTCCCATGAGGTGATCAGTAATATGTTGCCACGGCATGTGTTAGAACTCTGATAAGATGTCAGAAAAATCAAGACTGAGAGGCATAAAGTGCAGACACCTTGCTCTCTGCGTTTCCCGTCCCTGTGCAGCCACACTCAGAGGAAGTCGGTCTTCCTGGCTTGGCCCCAGCCCTCCCCAGCCTTGCCCTCCCGGCATGGAGCTAGAGCCTGCTGCTTAGTGGGCACACCTGCTCCCCAAACCCTGAACTTGACATTGCCAGGAGCTGCAGTGAGGAACATTCCCACGTGGACAGGCGGCCTGCAGGTGGAGGTGGGGTGAGCTTCCCACCGCTGGGTGTGCACAAGCCGAGGCTTGTGGGTGCAGCATGCTGCAGGGGTGTCCCACGTGGACAGGTCCTGTCTGTGCTGTGGGCAGCTTCACCTGAGTCTCCCAGACCCCCCTGCCCGCTCTGCCCTCTGGCTTCTGCTTGGGTCTGGCCAGTGGGAGCTCCGAAGGCGGCAGGAGAAAGCAGGTGGGCTGTTCATTCCTGCATCTCCCCCTGTCAGACCACAGCTCCTAGCCTCTCCGGACGCCACCCTCCCCACTTCTGGTACCTGCCCTGTCCCCCGTCCTTCCAGTCTCTCCACGGGTGCTCATCTCGGGGTGACCACTGCCCCTTTCTCTCTGACTCCCCTTCCCCTGCAAACGGCCCCATCGTCAACTCCCCTCAGTTACCCTTTGGAAGATGCCATCTGTTTCCTGCTGGGACCCGGACTGACACAAACAGGAAGGATGGGACGTC
Organism: Saccopteryx leptura; assembly: GCF_036850995.1. NCBI lineage: Eukaryota > Metazoa > Chordata > Mammalia > Chiroptera > Emballonuridae > Saccopteryx > Saccopteryx leptura. The sequence continues at coordinate 5,316,898 of NC_089511.1, forward strand.
AGTCCCGGGACCTCATCTTTCCCAGAGGTCGCGGCTCCCGGGCGCGTGGTGGTGCCGGCCCCCAGCACTTCCGCCGGCCCGGCCCCACCGCGTGCGCGGCCGCCCGAGCTCCCGCCGCCGTATTTATTTACTGAGCCGCACGCAGGCGCGGTTTCCCTTTGTGTTTCATGTGTCAGCGTTTCAGTGGATTCGGACTTCAAGGCTCGGATTTTGTTGACAATAATGAGATCACCCAGACAATTATCGTTTGATTTTTCAGTTTGCCAGAGAAGGGAAGATTAAAGACAAGTTCAGAAGCTTGGGCTGTTTCCTGTCCTCCCGGTGCTGGGAGGGGTGCGGGTGGGGAGAGGGACTGGGGAGAAGAGAAAACCGAACCCAGAAGTGTCCCCAACGGGAGGCGCTCAGACTGTCTGCGCCCAGCGGGCTCCGCTCCTCGATGACGGTGCCCGCCCGTGCGGGACGCCCACGTGGGATGGCCCGAGAGGCACCAGGAGGCCCCTCTCTCCCCAGGTCCTTCCCACCTTGGCCTACAGCGTCTGAAATCCCATCCGCTCTGATATCCACGCCTCCGGCTCGAATCCAGGAGTGAGGGGACGGGAGACGGGAATTCACAAACATTGAGTATCATTATTATTATTCTCGATAGAATTATTGTTACCGACTCGACTCAATTGCTAACTCGTTGACTTGGGATGGCGTCACTGCTCCAGCCTCAGTTTCCTCTCTGTGCAGTGAGGAATGCCTGAATGAGATGATCTACACCCACCCGAGCCCTGATGTCCGCCACCGATGGCTCCCCCTTTTCAATGTGTGGCTGGGTGTTTCAGGTGGGGAGACCCGGGACGGGGTGAGGGGTCTGGGGGTTCCGGAAGGACAAGCAGGTGCTGCAGCCTCCTTTGCTTCCGTCACATGATCTGACTGAGTCCTCAGCCTTGGGAAGACAGGTCTCAGCTGGGGGCTTCAGAGCATGTCCCACGGGGTCCCTGGAGAAGCAGCATGCAGGGGAGAGCAGGGCAAGCGGGAGGGTCTGTCCTTCCTTCCCTCCCTCCATCTGGGGCTCCTAGCAGGGCCCCTCCTGTGAACTACCCCGCTGATGGACAGAACACGGCACTTGTGCTCAGAAAGACCATCTCTAGATGACTCTACCGCTGGGCGTGTTCTCACTGCCCTTCTACACTTCCAGTCCTTTCTAGAACAGCACGGAGACCTTGCCCTAAGGGGTTCCGCCTGTCCCCCTGCTTATCACCTTCTCTCTCCCTCCTGCCACTCCTTTTCTAGCTTGGCCGGCCTCTGTGGCCGGAGCTCACAGCCCCCCACCCCCACCCCCACCCAGGCCGAGTCTGAAGGTGAACCCAGAGCCCCACCTTGAGACCAAGGTCACAGCACCCTCCACCCCCCCCAGTCACTCTCCCAAAGCCTGACATCGCTGTGGGTCAGGAAAGGAAGGACACGATGACGAGGGCCTTTTTTTCACTTTCTTTGCTATTGTCTGAACTTTTACAGTGTGCGGAATAACTTTTATAGCCACTTCCAATAAATCATCTTTGTATTGAAAAAAATATAAGTCTGTAAACCTTTTGCTCTCCAACCTTAAGGGTGAGAATTGCTCAGGCGCTACCTTGGAAACCCAGGGAAGGACTGAGGACGTCTCGCTCCCCTGAGGAAAGGACCGCGGGCAGGTTGGGACGTGGCTTTCCTTCCTGAGGACACTTAGAACGGAAGGACACAGGCTGGGTAGTGTGGGTATCCGCCACCTCTGCTTTGAGAGGGCCTGGGGGCGGGGACTCAGCCCGCTCCCTCTGGGGATGCCCCTCTCTTCCACGTGCCCGCCTGTCCACGCCCATCTCCCTGGCAGACAAGGATGCCAACCCAGTGGGCACTCTCCTGACCCATCTCTGTGGCATGGCAGCGCAGGAAAGCCAGCTCGAGGTGTGTGGCTGCTCTCGGGCCCCCAGGACAACTAGGGTGGGGGGGGGTGGACTTAGACAGGGGTTTGTTTCTTCCTGTTGTTCAGCTCAAAACAGAGCTAAGACTTCCAACTATGTAAATGACCTGAAATGGTTCCCCAAGCCACCTGGGCAGACCCTGTGGGGTCCAGAGGGGGTTCAGGGGCCCTGGGTCTCTGAGGCTGGAGGGTCTCTGCCCGCCTGCTCTGCCCGCCTGCTCTGCCCGACACTGATCCCAGCAGGGCAGCGGGTGCCTGATGCCGAGGGCTGCGGACAGAGAGTGTATGCACGGGGTGTGGGGTACACTAGGGCAGTGAGCAGGGGGTTCAGCCTGGGCTGAGGGCATCGTCTGCAGGGGCGTGGAGGGAGGAAGTAGCCTGGGCTAGCTGGGGACAGAGATGAGCAAGAAGAATGGGGTCATTCCTCTGGAAAGCGGAGCGTGAAGAGCTGGGGTAACTCTCGGAGGGAGGGAGTCCTGGCCACTGTTTGCAGGGCAGGGCGGCCTGGGAGGCAGCGCCAAAGCGCAGCGGGGGGTTCGTGGCAGGAACGGGCAGGCCCAGAGTACCGGGGGTGCTGGTGCTGGCATGCCAGGTAGTTCGGCCACCTGGGGGCTTAAGATCTGGGGGCCTTTCAGTCATCAACAACAAAGGGAAACTGAGGCCCAAAGAGGAGCAAGGACTCTCCCGAGCCCCCTTGATGACTTAGCAGCAGAGCAGCGTCCTCAGTCCAGGGGACTCTGGAAACCCGGGTCTTCGTGCCTGGCAGAGACTCCGCTTCTCCTCCTGAAAAATGGAGATGGACATGGATTCCCCAAGGAGCTGGTGCAGGAGCCAGGGGCCACTTATAACTGAGTCCTCGACCCAGTCTCCACACTCCTGCTTGTACCTTCCAGGCCCTCCCTGACCTCCTCCATCCTCCCCCCAGCTCCTCCATCCGCTTCTTGGGGACACGTGTGCTTCCCCTGCCCCCTGTGGCTGGTTCCCCCTTTCCCAGTGGAGGACAAGCCTGGCTCCCCATTCTCACCTCCATTCTTTGTGGTTGCCCTTCTAGACCCCACATCGGGGACAAAGGACTTTCTTCCAGTTCCAGACATGGCAGATCAGCTAAGGAGAGAAGGAGCATAACTCCCCAGGGGTCTGGGTGACTTGTCGCCTGGGTCCGTGGCTGCTGAGAGGGTGAGGAGTCTGCCAGGACACCAGCATTTCTCTGCACCAACCACGTGCCTGGTGTTTTGTAGTAATTTTATGGCCTCACGAAAGCCCTGTGAAGTGAATGTTATTTATTGCCATTTTACAGACAAGGAAACTGAGGTCCAGTTTGCCAGAATCGCTTTCCTTTGAATGAATGCTGTGCATCCACCCAGCCTGAACCCCCCAGGCCCGGGGCTAAAGTCCCATTGTCTTGTTCCTCCCCTTACCTGGCCACCTCAGGGGCAAGGCCCGGGTGACCTGTGGCATGGGGGCTGAGCAGGTATTTACTCGGTTGTCACCAGCTTTGTGGGGTCCCAGGGAGAAGGAAAACTACTTTATACAGTTCTGTGAATTCTGGTCAACCACCACCATAAGCAACATACAGCTTGTCTCTGTCAATCCAAATATTCCCCGCCCACCGCTTTTAGTTTATCCCTGTCCCCACCATGATCAGTGTTCTGTTCCTCTAGTTTTGCCTTTTCCAGAATGTTATGGAAATGGAGTCTACACTATGGAGCCTTCTGAGGTCTTCAACTTATCAGAATGCATGAGAGACGCAGCAATTTTGGTGCAGGTGTAGGGCAATTCATTTCTTCTGTTGCTGACTAATATCCCATTACCGTGGGTATTCCACAGTTTGTCCATTCAGAGCTGAGGGATGTTTGGACTGTCTCCAGCCTCTGGTAAGTGTAAATAATGCCATCGTAAACACACACTTACAGATTTTTGTGTGAACAACCGTTTTTATTGCACTTGAATCGTACCTAGGCACGGGATGGCTGGGCTGCATAGTAAGTGTATGTTTAAGTAGAGAAAAAACTGATAAATTGTTGCCAATGTGGTGGCTGCATTTTCATTCCCATCATTAATGTAAGAGAGTTCCAGTTGCTCCCTGTATTTGTCAGCACTTGCTATTGTCAAATTTGAAAAAATGAGCCATTCTCCTAGGAGCATCGTGTTATCTCACTGTGGCTTTAATTTGCGTTTCCCTCATGACGAATGATGGTAGACATTTTTTCACTTGGTTATTTGCCCTCTGTACCTCTTCTTTCAGGGAGTGTCCAAATCTTTTGTTTCGTTTGTTTTTGATCAGGCTTTGAAAGTAACGTATATGTTCTGGATGCAAGACAATGTGTGTGTGTGTGTGTGTGTGTGTGTGTGTGAGTGTTTTAAATCAGAATCTGTTTATAATATTTAAAGAGATTTCAAGTAAAAGTTGAATTTCTGGTTAAAAAATAAACTGGAAGCTCTGGTAAGGTTGAGCCCAGCATCCCACGTGGCAATAGTGGCCGAGGCTGGTTAGTGCCTCGTGTGGCTGGATTGAGACCCGGGCCTCGCAGGGACCCCATGGGGTTGCCAGCTCTGCCTTGGCCTGGGGATCCATCAACAACGACTAGGAACCAATTCTAGTCACATTGCTGGGAGGGTGCTTGGAGTTGTGCTTGATTTGATTTTAGAAAAATAAAATAATGACTTAATTTTTTAACCTGTCTAAGGTCATGGAGTAAAATTCATACCTGCTCTACCCGATTTCAGTGGTAAGCACCTTCGTTTTCACTCCTGCAGCGGCTCGGCCGACGGTAAAATACAATAGTTCTCTTTCTTGAGCACGGAGAACCGGTGGTGAACAAAGTCAACAGATGATACAACTTAGTTTGAGGATAATCTGTGAAACAGAAGAGTCGAGAGTGGGTGGAAATGACTGCTAGTTTTCCCTGTCGCTAAGGCTTTGTAACGATACTGATAACCCCAAAGATGAGAAAAGCACCTGCCAGGTGCTGAGCAGCTACCCTATCTGGTACCACGTACAAGCATCTCCAATTAGAGTATTTATTTTGAATCTCCCAGATTCCCTATGTGGTAGGCATTTATTCCTCCTGCTTTATAGATAGGAGAAACTGGGGTTAATAAAACGTCAGGATTAGAACCCAGACCTGTCTTCCTCTGTGTAGATGGGAGACAACAGGGCTTGTAAAGGCAGATAATCTCTGAAATGGGAAGGTACAAGGAGCAGCCAGTGGGCAGTGGTGGAGGGAGAGGTTGGACCTCAGGAAAGCCTGGACCAGAAGAGTTAAGGCTTCTTCTTCCCAGCTCCTTGGGGCTCTCAGGTCTTTGCGTCTCTGTTTCTCTCTGCATATCAGCCTCACCCTCTTTGCCCTTCAGACACTTCGCCACCCTGCTTGTCTTTGGGCCGGTTTTGGCCATCACAGCACAGCTTTCCAGACTGGATCCCAAAACCACTGCTCGGAGGAAGAAGCTGATTGGCTCAGCTTGGGTCACGTGTCCACAGTTGGTCCAATGGGCTGCTTCAAGGGAAGGTGCAGGGGATGAATGAGGCAGAGGGTGTGTCGGGGGGGACGGAGGGAGGGACGGAGGGACGGAGGGAGGTCCAGCCCCGGTGGAAGGGTGTCCTCTGAGCAGGCTGGACACACCTGGGCTCTGAGAAGTAATTGCGCTGCCTACGATGAACTGTTCCTAGAGTGGAACGGCTTGCCCAGGGTTGGAGCCAGCAGACCTAAGTCTAACTCTTGGCGCCACTATGGAACCCTGGGCAAGTCCTTGAGCTTCTATAAGCCTTGGTTTTCTCCATTTTGTGAAAGGAACAACTATAACCCACGTCATAGGATTGTTGTGAACTGTAAGTAGTGCCTAATCAGCAATGTGCACATAACAGACCCCCAGTGTTAACATCAAGTGTCCCTAGGTCATGGGAGGGCCCCTCGCTGTGCACTTTCTCCAAAATAGCCGTATGGATCAGAATATCCATAGAGGAGAGGGTAAATCCATGGTAATCCCTTTTGTCCCGTAATTCTTATTTCTCGAGTCTATCATTTATTTCTGCATGACCTCAGGCTGGTTATTTGAATGCCACAGGGCCTCAGTTTTCCCACCTGTAAAATGAGTGCAACCATTCCCTCACTATCCCTTACCTTCTCCAATGCAGGGTTGAGGTTCTGGTGGGCCCAGGCATATAAAAGCAGGGACTTTAAGGAAAACAATCGTTTATAGGATTCGTTAGAAAGAAGAAGAAGGTACTGAAGAGGGTTGAAAACTCAAATGCCCCAAGGATCGTAAAAAAAAAACAAACCTCACACACACAAAAAAACCTTCAAAAAACTATTTTGTTCATTCCCTCTATGGAAGCCCAGTACTGCCAGATAGTCCAATTTTTAAAGAGAAAATATTTAATTTCTTTAAGAAATACTTAAGTTATCTGATGTAATTTTAAAAATCTTTTCATATTTGCATTAGAATTCACATCAAAAATCATCCCAGGGTCAAATCACCCCGGGGGATGCCGGCGTGAGGCCCCCTCCCCTGAGGCTGGCAGAGAGGTTTGGGGTCTTACTCTGAAAGCTGTCCCCCACTCCAGCTTTGGTCCGAGCCTCTGGCCAGGCTACAGAGCCCTGCCCCGCCCCCAGCCTCCTCCCTGGCTGGTGCCAGGGATGACTTCAGCTGGAAGACAAAGGGGCCTTCATGTTCAAAGGCCAGCAAGACGGTTCATCCTCTGTCCTCCACAAACAAACAGGGCGGCTTTGATCTGGGTGGGGGTGGTGGCAGCAGCTCCAATTAGGAGATCAGCCCGTGACTGGGCTAAAGAATGTTTGTAATAAAATAAAAGATCTAAGTGGCGGTAATGAAGGGTAATAGCAAAATGGTGTCACTCGGGGTTCTCTCTGAGCTGTCCCATTTGAAGTGGATTAACCGACTGGTACGGGAGAGGGGACCAGGGGCTGTCGCCCTCATCCTGGGTGCCCAGCAGAGACAACATGACCCCATTTCCTGAAGTCTGCCCCTCCTCACCTCTGTAGACGCTGCCCCTTCCTGCCAGAGTGACTGCCCTCCTTCATTCAACGCAAGCGAGTCAAGACCTTCCTTCCCCGTGCCCCTCTGCAGGGAAGATGCCAAGACCTTCCCCGCGCCCCTCTGCAGGGAAGATGCCCTTCTGTCCCGGCCTTTGTCCTCACCCCCCTGCTGGGGTGCATCACTCCAGATCCTGACCCCTGAGTTTGGTCCTGCCTTACAGCAGGGCCTGGACTATTTCCTACTAGAAACTTCTGTCCCTCAAAGGCAGGAACCCTCGTGCACTGGGGATGGCAGGTCTTCCCAGCGTGGACATGTACTCAGTTTGGAGGAAGGGTCACAGGGAAGACGTTGAGTTGAAGTCAGTGGTGTGCTGTGGAAGGTTCTGCAGAAGGAGGCTCAGTGTGGCGCCTCCAGCGTGCCAGCTGCTTTCTGTCCACGCTCAGGGCTCTTGTCCACGGTTGCTCAGAATGTGCACAGCACAACCCTGTGGGATGCCGTGTCCGCTTAGGGGGTTAGCTCTTCCCATAATTCCATTTTTCCTCATGGGCATGTGGCAAGGCAGTCATGTTGGTTCTCAAATGAAGAAACTGAGGCTTAGAGGGGTTGAATAATATCCCTCAAGCAAGATGACTGAGCTAGGAGTGTGGATCCTGCTGGTCACTGAAGCCCTTGTGTTATCACATCCGGATGGGACCCCGAAGGTGACAGCCTGGAGTAGATATTGAGTAGACACTATTTTATGTACATTAACTCATTGAATCCTTGCACATCCCGATGGGATGGCTGCAATGATTGTCATCTCTGTTTTACAAATGCAGAAGCTGATTGGGGTAACTTGCCCAAAGACATTTAGTGAGCAGAGTTGCGGGTATTTGAAGTCAGGGCCCGGGGCCCTCCAAGTCCATGAGGTTACCCACTGCACTGTCTTTCCCTCATTATTTCTTTATTCTGGCTACTCAGTCTGATCTGGGTCCCCCCCCCCCTTTTAAATTGGTGATTCCATTCGCCTGAGAAAGCCCAGGGAAAGATTTATTCTGTTTCCATCCGTGATGGTTACTTCCACATGGGCAGGGACCCCTGGGGTGACGGGGACCTGAGTCACCTAGCTGGCTCTCTGGGCTCCATCCAGGGGCAGTGGGAGAAATTCTCAGTCTCCCTCCCTCCCTCCCTGCACGGGGGGTCCTGCTTCTGGGGAAACTGTAAGTACTGTCTGGATTTATCTAGAATATATGAATAGAGGGCAGTCCTTTCCTTGACATAGAATTCCTTTAGCTTTTCTTTTCTTTTTTCTTTCTTTTTCTAAGTCTTAGCTTCACCTAATTTGGTATGACTTGACATCCCTTGCTTCTGAATTATCTATCTGTGCATAGATGTAATGGGGATATTAGCCTTGTTCCTGTCTGCACAGGGACACGAGAGACAGGGTGACTCCGGGGAGGCGGCGGTCTCCCATCCTCCCGGTGGTGGAGGAGGGGGAGGATCCCGGGAACATGGTTCCACAGCGGTGACTGATTTAGCTCTTGATACAGAGGAGATCACCAAGCCTGAGAGGCTAAACCAGTTCCTGGACAAGCCAATCCAAGAGGCCGCTCTGGAGGCAGCTGTGGAGACACCTGTGTGTTTTTCTTCTCACTGGTCACAGACTTTTGAAATGCATTGGACGTCTGAGTTACGTTCATGAAGTCCTGCCTCTGTCCGTTAACAGGCCAACTATATTACTATGGGTACGTCCAACCAGGACCCAGAGCGCCATGAGGAGCATTGTGGGGAGCTGAGGGTTCCTTTGTCCATGAATTTCAGATGGCTTCCCACCCAGCTTAGGGAGGGCCGTATGCTTCACTCAGTCTACAGATTCCGGGGCTCGTCTCGTCCATCCGGACACACCCTCGTAGACACACCCTCGCGGACACACCCAGGACCATGTTTGGCCAAGTGTCTGGGCACCCCGCAGCCGAGTCAAATGGAGACATAAAATCCACCATGCTGCCTCCCACGGAAGCCAAGTCCTTGAAGAAGAAATGGAGGTGTGTCGTGCAGCCTGAGGCTCGGCGTTTCTGGGGCGAGGTCTGCGACAGAAAGTCACACGTCCCTCTGGGAGTCACTGTAGGACTTCCCTGGGTAAATCTGACTGCACCCCATTGCCCATACTTGCGGATGAGTGCTAGTCGGCATCCCACGCACCCCGAGCCGTGCTCACCCACCCACCACACCCACTACCTCTGTGTCTCCCCTCTCCCCCGCCCCTCCCATCCTGGGTGGTCTCAGTACTTGCACCTCAGGGCACACAGCCCGTCCCTTCTTCCTCCCACAGACCATGCTCTCTCCGTCCCACCGCAGGTGCTGGGTGCCCTTCAGAATGCCCTCCTTTCATCACAGGTGCATAGGATGTTGGAGGGTGGGGCTTTAGAGATGGGGCGTCTTTTCCAGCCCCCGCCCCCACATCCCCCTTACAGCTGGAGAGAAGAGATTTGTCGGAAGTGGCTGCCCTGGCCTTCAGGCCCTGGTCTTTCTGTGTGTCCCCAAGGACAGTGAGCACGGTGGAGGGACAGGGTGTAGGTAATGGGATGGGGGTGGGGGAGTGTGTGAGTGTCTGGCAGACATGTGCGTGCTGTGCATGAGTACGTGGGTACGCCTGGCTCCTACGGAATGACCCAGGCAGAGGATGTTGAATTGGGGAGGGGGGAGGTAAGGGCAAGGGAGCTGGGCTGGGGCCGAGCAGAGTCAGCTAGTGAATGAATAGAACCGCTTCTCTGGGGTCTTCATAAGGCCGCGAGAGCTCCGCGCCGTTTAGACACAGCCCACACCCAAGCCCACCCCTCACGGGGGTTTGCAGTGGGGTTGCTCTGCCCCCAGCTCTCCCTGATGGGTGGGTGTGGGTGTGAAAACGTGCCCAGGGTCTTCCTGCCACCTGGTGCCAGGCGACCCCAGGGTCCAGCTCCGTTGAACCGTTTCTAGCTGTGTGCCCTGCTCACGCTCGGTGCTTCAGGACATAGCTCCTGCCCCCTGGACAGGAAGGACCGTGCCAGGCTGGAGGCGGTTTTTAAACATCATCTTTCATGCCAACATCTGCCCCCCGGTCTTGGCAAAACCAGAAACGGGAAGACAATGCCTTGAGTTGTTCATGAGTCTTGAGGGCGTTCAGTGTGACGGGCCACCCTTTCTTCTGAGATGACGTCTTTCTTCTTTTTGATATTCAAATGCTCTTTAAAAAAATCAAACGATAGATGCTGTGCGTGCGTGTGTGCACGTTGGTACGCTTATGGCTGAAAAAGGCAGAACGGTGACCAGAGTGTGGTCTGAGAATGCCGGGCGGCCCCGGGCCCTCTCGGGAGGTCCACAAAGTCAGAGATATTTTCTAATGACCATGAGATGTTAGGCGCCCATTTTGCAGTTTGGACATTTGCACCGACGTCGCAGGAGCTAGTGGGTGTGCCTATAGTCAGTCTGTGATGCACTAGCAGGATGAAAACCAGAAAAAAGAGGCACCATCACTTAAGAATGTCCTTAACGAAGGAACATGGATTGGTTTGCTAATTCCTCCGTCCTTGAATACAGCCATCTTCATACTGTGTGTGACCAAATGCATAAAGCATTTCTCTGGCATGTCGAGATACAATAGTTATCTTAGGAAAATGCCTGGGCCATTGTTTGAGTTGTGAGCTGACCTAGCTGAAGATCATTTTTTTTTTTTAACTTGGAGAGAGAGAGAGAAAAAAAAAAAAGACTCACAGAGAAATTATGGTTATTCAGACTGGACAGACATTTTCTTGAAAAGGAATAAAATGTGCCTGGCACCTCAAGGGAAATAATGGTAAAGTATTTATTGCCAATGATAAAATTTAAGCTTTCAAAATAATGGCGATAAATGCCTGGGACAGAATGAGCATTCGATAAATTCTATCCTTCTCTCTTCCCTGCACCCCCAATTTCTCACCTTCTTTCTCTCTCTTCGTGGTGGAGGTTAGCTGCTGGGTCCCAGCTGGCGAAGCATCTGAGGATTTAGCATGAGCTGGGGCAGGAGGTATCAGGGCACAGGGTAAGCTGCTGTAAGATCTGTTTCTCCAAATACAACAACTCGAACAAGAGAGGAGTTTTTTTTTTCTCTTCTGTAAATCTCCAAGTTACGTGGCCACCTGGGAGTGGGGAGCAATGTGAATCCACGAAGTGGCTCAGGGCCCAAGCGACTTCCATCTTGTCCTCCGTCCACCCCCACAGCTGATTCTAATTTTATTTATTTATTTATTTTACAGAGACAGAGAGTGAGTCAGAGAGAGGGACAGACAGGGACAGACAGACAGGAACGGAGAGAGATGAGAAGCATCAATCATCAGTTTTTCATTGTGTGTTGCGACACCTTAGTTGTTCATTGATTGCTTTCTCATATGTGCCTTGACTGTGGGCCTTCAGCAGACCGAGCAACCCCTTGCTGGAGCCAGCGACCTTGGGTCCAAGCTGTTGAGCTTTGCTCAAACCAGATGAGCCCACGCTCAAGCTGGTGACCTCGGGGTCTCGAACCTGGGTCCCGAACCTGGGTCCTTCCGCATCCCAGTCCGATGCTCTATCCACTGCGCCACCTCCTGGTCAGGCCCTACAGCTGATTCTAAAGCTCTGCACCATGCCTAGGCCCCAGCCTGCACAGAGGAGGGAAGGACAAGGGGAAGGGTGAGCCCACATCCCTGCTCGCATCCCCTCCACACGTGGCCATGCATAGCTGCAAGGGAGGCTGGAAAATGGACTGCCTTTGTGACTCTTCTATTACTATAATAAATAAGGGGGTAAAGGGATACTGGGGTACAGATAACTGTCTCTGCTACAGGGGGAGTGGTGTCGGATCAGGAGAGAAAAGTGGGGGCAGGGTTAGAGAGCACATGGCAGCTGGAGGCTCTCAACTTCAAAGAGCTTCTCGGGGGAAAGCCCAGAAAGGCTGACACGAACTCAGCACTCGAGCACTGCTACCTGTCCTCACCTTGTCAGTCTGTACATGTGATCTAGGCCAGTGGTTCCCCAACCCCCGGGGCCGCGGACTGGTACCGGTTCGTGGGCCATTTGGTACCGGTCCGCAGAAAAAGAATACATAACTTACATTATTTCTGTCTTATTTATATTTAAGTCTGAACGATGTTTTATTTTTTAAAAAATGACCAGATTCCCTCTGTTACATCCATCTAAGACTCACTCTTGACGCTTGTCTCGGTCACGTGATACATCGATCCGTCCCACCCTAAAGGCCGGTCCGTGAAAATATTTTCTGACATTAAACCGGTCTGTGGCCCAGAAAAGGTTGGGGACCACCGCCGTACTAGATGGATGTAGGGCAGCCTGATGATACCCCGTGATCGGTCACCTTGGACTTCGCGTCTAGTGTGAGGTGAGCGAGGAAGTGACATGCAGACAGCCTGCTACCGTATGGGTTCCACGGGCCGCGTGGAGTTGGGGGACAAGGGACCGTTTGCCCTAGGCCACTTGGGCTGAAGGTAAAGGCTCCAGCCGGGGGGCTAAGACAGGTGCCGTGCGGGAGACAGCCAGGTGCACACCCCACTCACCGGGAGCCTGGCCACGTGGACCCTCAGCACTCAGTGATTTAGCTTCTCATGCTCTGCCTCCTTGCCTGGGCTGCAGGGCAGGCGGGGCCCCTGCCTGGTTCATTCCTGTGTCCTCTGTGCCCGGCCTGGGACTGGCACATTGGAGGGGCTTGGCACCCATCTGCCAAAGGACTGGGGCAACGATGCTGAGGACGCTGAGGGTATTTGGGAGACCTGGAACAGCAGGCGTCAGTCTAGATTGAACCTCGTCTTCTTCCCTCCTGGGGAGGGACGCAGGTCTGGTCTGATTCTGGCCTCCCCTCCCCTCCCTGCCTCCCTCCCTCCCGTGTACATTTTCTTGGGGATGAGTTTACCCAAGCGGAGGGCAAAACTGGTGACCGCAGGCCGGGTTCCAGCAGGGACACATGTTTCTTTTGGCCTGAAATGTGACTTAAAATTTTTTTAAAACTAGCTGCCAACATGAAAATTTGGAGATTTCACCTAGAAACCTGGATTTCCGGCTACTCTTGAAAAATCAAAAGATCCAGCCACCGTGGGCCCTCGGGCAGTCACCGGCATTGAGCTGCAGCTGTTCCTTTAGGCTGGGCATGTGTCCCCAGGTCTACCTGGTTCGTGAGGTTGTGACATGTGGCTCCACGGAGCCCGTGAGCAGTCCTGGTGACCTTTCAAGTCTCAGTTTGGCAAATCGTGGCCGTGCCAGGGCTTCCGTCTGTGAGCTGAGTGTGCTCACCAGAGGGAACCCACAGAGGTGTCCTCCAGTGTGCCAGCCTGCGGGCCAGCGCTCGTGGCCCAGCTGCACTGCACGGGCACCCTCCTGCCGACTCTCCCTCGCTCCCTCTCCCGACCCTCCCTCCCTCCCTCTGCCTCCGGCCGGCCAGCCAGCCAGCCAGCCAGCCAGCCGGGCTGCGGCATTGTTTTGGGACGCAAACATACACACGTTATTAGAACCCCAGATCAAAGGCGGCATCCCACGTCCTGCCTCTCAATGGTCCCTTTGTGCAGATGGAAGCCTGCGAGGAGTTAGGACCCAGGCTGAGAGGGAGGGCCAGGGAAGGGGTACCTCAGTACAAAGGTACTTGTCACCCAGAGAAGCCCGCAGACGATGATGTTAAAAGCGGCGCCAGGTGGAGGGGGTACCCAGGCTCGCTGTTGGAAGATGCAAATGGAACATTCTCAGTTCTGCAGGAGAAGAAAGCACGTCCCGCGTGTGGTTTCAGTGGAAGGGACGGCAGCGGCAAGGTTCGCGAGCAGCGGCCTCTGTCTGCCCTGGCTGCGTGGGTGTGCTGCGGACAAAGCCGCGTGGAGCCAGCGGGCGTGAGGGACCTCCCCTCGGGCGCAGAAGCGGAGGAAACAAAAATGACATGGAGAAGGCCGGAGATGCCGTGGGGGACAGTGTCGCCTCTGGTCAGATGGCCCATTTGCTCAGCCTGCGGCAAACATTTCTAAAGCCCTACCGTGTGCCAGGCACCCAGTGGTGCGAGGGGCAGGTGCAGCCATGGCCAACTCGGGCTCAGGTCGGGCGGGGTAGCCTGCCGTGCCCACTCATCCGGGGGCAGCGGCATCCCCGGGTCCTGTGGCTGGACTGGTCACCCTGAGCGTTTCCCACACATTGTCTCATTTATCTCTAGCGCTGATTTGAACAAAGAGGTGCTTTGAGAGTTCAGCTGCTGACCCAGGAATCCTGCCTGATGGGGGTGGGGGGGGTGGGAAGGGCGGGCGGCGGGGGGGGGGGGCGCAGGTTTGAGAAGGATTTACTCTTAGAGAAGGGGGTTCTCCAGGAGGGAACCCCTGAGGACTGAATGGAGGTCAAGAGGTCATGGTGGCGCGGAGATTCGGAGGAGATGGACGGATACCTGCTGACTCCTCGGCCGCTGTCCTGGGCTCCCCGTCTACACGCGCCTCCCAGGGCAGCCCATTCAATGTCAGGTTTTGGATCCCGTCTCCATGCTTAGGATTCCCGGGCACATCTCTCCAGCCTGCAGCTCGCGTCTGAACTCGAGCCCCACGGCTCCAGCTGCCTCCTTGAGCTCGCTGTGCCCACATTCAGCAGGCCTTTCAGAGTGGCCTGTGCTAGACCAGGCCCTGCGCCGCTGCCCCGTGGACCAGCCCCACCCACCTGCTTCCTCCCCTCGGTTCACGGCAGCTCCCTCCTTCAGAGGCCCCGGCCAGAAACCTTAGCGTCTCCCCTAACTCCCCGCTCTCTCTCCCACCCGCCAGCCACTGTATCGGCTAACCGCGTTCCCTCTAACTGCCAGGTGCATTCAGTATCGGACTTCTCACCTCCTCCGTGGCCATCACCCTGGTCTGAGCCCCTATCATGTCATGCCTGAGATGCTACAGTCACTTCTCCACGTGTCTCGTAGCTTCCGCCCGGTCTCTGGCTGCCACACCCTAATCCACACTCAGTTTTCAACACAGCAGCCCGGTCCTTTCTGGCCACATGGGTCTTCTCTAATGGCTCCCGCCTCCCTCCGTGAGAGCTGAAGCCTTCACCGAGGCCCAGGAGGGTCTCACCGCTGAGCCTTGTCACCATCCAACCTCATCATCTCCTCCTCCTTGAAAGCCCCTCTCCCTCTCTCTGCATCAAAGCCAGTGGCCTCCTTGTTCCGCAAATCGTCACACATGTCTCCACCTCAGGGCCTTTGCACTTGCTGTTCTCTCTGTCTAGACCCGCTTTCCCCTGGTGCCTTTATGACTCCCTTTCTCATTTTCAAGCCTTTGCAGAGAGATGCTGATTAGTCAGGCTTATGGGTCAGTCATCCAATCAACCGTGGCCAAGGAGGGAAGGGGTCCTGTGGTACCAACATGGTCACAAGGCCACCCTGAAGTTGTGCTCTGTGTGGTCAGGGGTGGAGGACAGGTGGAAGAGAGGGAAGACGAGGAGGAGGAAAAGGAGGAGGAGGAGGTTAAGCTAGAAGGGAAGGCAGGTGAGACAGGAAAATTTTCCACGAATATCACTACATTGCTACCATGGTTCCTTTTCCTTATGCCTTGAGCTATGGCTTTAAGAAGCCCCTGGACTGTTAATCCAAATTCAGAAGGACCTGAAATATGGAAGACAGGAACAAGGTCCATCGTTTACACATTAAAGCTTTATTGTCTAGCTTGGCCAAGCGGCGGGAACTCCGACAGAAATCTGACGGAGAGTGCGCCGGCCCTTTGTTCTACTTAGTTTTTATAGTTTTGTAAGTGGGAAGTACAGAAGCAAAAATTGCAATTAGGAGCCCCTTACCGCTATTGGTTATAGTCATATGTCCTTTAACATGATAGGACCACGTTCAATTTGCAAACCATACATCATTTTGGAGAAAACAAAATTTACAAGCCAACACTATGGTAGAAAGATGTCTCTTTACATATTAAAGGCATTCCTATATTATCTAGTGTTTATCTGCTATCTCTCTGTCCAGAGTCACACACGCATTTACATAGGAGAGGTAGTTTCGGTGGGGACAAATGCCCGCAAATGGCTCATTGCTATAAGAAAAGGTTTATTTTGGCTTTTCTCTTCCTGCACCTGGCTAGCCATTCACCCCTTTCCCCACAGGTGTGGTGGAATGTCTGGGAATCCATGTTTTCCTCCCCTTGCATTTACAATACAATGGCAAGGGCCATCCTGGTTATGCCAATCACACAGTACAGAGACTATTTCTCACAATTTCTCTGCACACCTTAACCCAAATTAATAAAATGTTCTCCAAGCCTCCTAAAATATTAATATTAATTCTGTAGCCTTTGGTACTTTACAACACCTGCGGATGAAATGGCTCAGTGGCTCCTCATGGACATACACAGAGCCTTGTGTGTAGTATGTATTTGATTTCTCAGAGGCCTGGAGGTGCACCAACTATGTCCTCATGTCCACCATAGACACGTGTGGGTGTCCCCCTTTGGGAAGCCTTCCCACCCTGCTCTGCCCTGCCATCCTCTTAGGCTAGGCCCCTGGGTTTAGTACCTGGAATCTCAGACTAGCCCAGCATTTTCCCAAGTGTGTTGTTCCCCTTGTTTTTACTTGAACTTCCTCAATAGGGTTCGCTGGACTGGTGAGTTAAAAAACAAAACAAAACACCCCTGCTTAGGATGAACCTCCTCTTGGTGCAAAGCTCAGCTGCCGGCGAAGGTTCTGAAGAGTCTTGCAGGGAAAGAAGCGTGTCTCCCTTTGACCAAGCCGGGGCTGCCCAGTTTCCCATGGGGCCTTTTCACACCGAACCCGTGTTTGGCAGAAGCCGTTTTGGGAAACGCTCATCTGCCCAACCTTCCTTTCTAGTTTGCAGATGGGGAGACTGAGTGTGGTGATTCCGTGTAGGTGGACTGGGCATGACCGGAAAAGGAAAGCTCACAAGCGTGGGAGTCACTTTCTCCTTTTTGTAAGAGGAGTCTGGAGACGGGCAGACTGGTGCCGTGACCGGAAGGGCTTCCCAGACGAGCCCCGAGAAGGGCAGCTGGGACAGGCACGCAGGAGGGCAGGGGCGTGATGGCGTCGGGCATGGTGGTCTTGGGCAGGCTCTCTCCTTCCTTCAGTGGCACCTGGGAAACGTGGGTGCCCTCTGGATTTGCTAAAGCACCCTAGACCCGGGAGGAGCTGTTGGCACAAAAGTTTACATCCGTTCAGCCAACATTCAGGCTCCCGTAACTGCCTGCGGGGCTTGCTTGCTCTAACACCCGCAGGGAGTGGCTTGAGGACCTCACCCCTTGCTCTGGGGGAAGCCCAGCTGTCCCCCTCCCCGCCCCCGTCACCTCCATGGCCTGGCGCTGGGGGCTGGTGTTCCTGCGGGCTGCCCCTGCCTTCCATCTGTCCCCCCGATGGACAGCTTTCTTCAAGGCTGCCCGTGGTTCGCTGCCCTGCTGATGAGCTCTGTGCCGGGCCATCTTTGCCGAGCTTTGGAACAACCGAGAGGGCAAGTCTAGCATAGAACGAAGCAGGTGACAGCTGCCAGCCGCGTATTCCTCCTCACTGTCCTGGCAGTGAATGGGCTGCCCCCCCCCCCCCCGCCTCCTCACTGCCGGGGCCCCTTCCAAAGCCTGCGTTAATTTCTCTCCTCTCAGACTCCAGACCCCTTTCTTCCCTTTCCTGGTTGTCATCTCCAAAAAGGTCCCTGTGACTTTCTCATGCAGGACAATTGCACTCCGCCCCTCCTGCCCTCCTCGCTCCCCCCACCCCAACCCAGGTTTCCAGGCCACTGAGCAATGCCTAAACTCACCAGGGCACCGTGGAAAGAAGCGACTCTAGGCGCCGAGGAGGGACCAGCAGAGACCTGGACATTACATTTTTCTTCAGTAACCCCCAGGTCACAGTCTTGCAGCCTTCCCACTCTTTTTTTTTTTTTTTGTATTTTTCTGAAGCTGGAAACGGTGAGAGACATTCAGACTCCCGCATGCACCGGACCAGGATCCACCCGGCACGCCCACCAGGGGCGAGGCTCTGCCCACCAGGGGGCGATGCTCTGCCCCTCCGGGGTGTCGCTCTGTGGAGACCAGAACCACTCTAGCGCCTGGGGCAGAGGCCAAGGAGCCATCCCCCAGCGCCCGGGCCATCCTTGCTCCAATGGAGCCTTGGCTGCGGGAGGGGAAGAGAGAGACAGAGAGGAAGTAGGGGGTGGGAGTGGAGAAGCAAATGGGCGCTTCCCCTATGTGCCCTGGCCGGGAATCGAACCCGGGTCCCCTGCACGCCAGGCCGACGCTCTACCGCTGAGCCAACCGGCCAGGGCCCTTCCCACTCTTACCGACCACCACACCCCCAGGAGCAGGACGCAAAACTGGGTGGGCTCCTCTCCTTCCACACAGAGCACCTCCTACGGGCAGTTCTGGTACTGCATCTAGAGATGCTAGTCAGGCAAGATCCCTCCTCCCCCCCTCCCACCCAGAGAAGCCAAGACTCTAGGAGGGAAATTTAGCTCCAGCGTTAAAAAATAAGGAGCCTCATTTGGAGAAAGAGGGGAGGGGACCTTGGCTATTCAGAATGGTGAGAAGGTCAAGGAGGGCTTCCTATAGGAAGTGGCTCTTGAAGGGGCCCGATCAGATGGCTTAATGGGGGGGGGGACAAGTGTGGTGTGGACAACCGGGGTGATATGGTATTCCCCCCCCCCCCCGGATGTCCCTGCTCCACATCTGATGGATTTCACCTAAACCAGCCTTGCTAAATCTCAGGCCCCATGAAACCCGTTTCTGTTATAATCTCTCTCTCTTATCTCTTCCTTGCCTTCCTTCCCCATTCTCCTCCCCCAAAGGATGGGAAATCTTCAAAGAAAAAGATGTGTCACTGTAAGTATACAGCCCAAGAAGTGGGCCAGATAAATTATTAAAACACATAAAAAGACAGTGAGTCGTGGCTCGGGAAGCCAGCGGAGACCAAATAGCCACCCCAGGTGGAGGGTGGGCTGCTGGCCCCTGGGGAGCCCCTCTTCAGAGCCCTGGACAGGCTAAGGATTCGCCACAAGGTCACCTCTCTGGTGTCTTGCCAAGGGCCAGGTTGGTGGCAGTGGTGGGGGTCCTGACTCTGGTACAGTGGGTCCCGGGAGCCTGCTGGGCTGGGGAGGGTGGGGCGGAAGGTGGAGGGGAGACTTCATGTCTGGGCTGGACGTTTGGGATCCACTTCCCCCAGGACTCAAACCAGTAACTGCGGAGTTTTAATTGTTGCTTTTATCTCTTTTTGAACTGTAAAAAGAAATTCCCCAGGGGAAGGGGTGGGGGGATATTTTTTCTCATGAAAGAAGAAAGCCATGGCCGGTTTAAGGAAGTAAGCAACTTTTTGAGCACTGTGAGAAAGGACACTCCGAGTTTTGCTTTGATTTCCAGGCACCCCGGCACTGGTGGGGGGGAGGATGAGAGAGACAGACAGCAACCCCCACGCAATGACATTTCCTTCGGAGGAGGGTCTGCAGGAAGTTTCCCACTCTGACTCAGATGCCCGAACCCCCGCCTCCCTGCCACCTGGAACCTGTCCATCCTGGGCTGGCTCTCGCCTTTTCCCATAGATCAGGGGTTCTCACTTTGACACTATTGACATTTGGGGCTAGGTGCTTCCTTCTTTTGGTGGGCTGTCTTGTGCACTGTAGGATGCTTCGCAGCAGCCCTGGCCTCCTTGCTGGGTCCCTTCAGACATTGTCAGATGTACCTGGGGAAGGGAGGCAAATGTCCCTTGGTTGAGAACCGTGGCTAGAGCTGGTGCTGCCTTCTAATTTACCACACTGCTTGCCCATGCATCCCATGGACTGGTTCTTATCTGTCTTCCTCCCAGCAGAAGGTGAGCTCCATGAGAGCGGGATTGTCTATTTTGTTCACTTATGTAGCATAAATGCCTGAAACAGTGCTTGTCACGTGGTTGGCACTGAATCAGTATTTGTTCTCTATTAGTGGAATGGGAACTTTGGACTGTGTTAGGACAGCTTGATGTAGGACAGAGGCATGGCAATGGGACCAACAGGCTTGGGTTTAGTTACTAATCAGGTCATCAGCTACTGTGTGAGCTTGGACAAGTGACTTCACCTCTCTGAGCCTAGTAGGCTCCCTCTTTTGTAGACTAAATACAAGCTTGCATCGGAGAGGGGTTGGTTGTGAGGACTACATGTGACTTAGACCGGCGATTTTCAACCTTTTTATCTCATGACATACATAAACTGATTACTAAAATTCTGCAGCACAACAAAAAATAAATACTTTACTTTTTTTGCCAATCTGACAAAAAATAGGTATAATTTTTAATCATTCATACTGGAGGCTTATTGTTGTATTGGCTGCTATCATTTTTTTTTTAATTTGACAGTCTAAGGCAGCGGTTCTCAACCTGTGGGTTGTGGCCCCGAAGGGGGTCGAATGAGCAAAACACAGGGGTCGCCTAAAGCCATCAGAAAATACATATTTATTATACAATACATTTTTAAAATAAAATATGTATTTTCCGATGGCTTTAGGCGACCCCTGTGTTTTGGTCGTTCGACCCCCGCCGGGGTCTCGACCCACAGGTTGAGAACCGCTGGTCTAAGGGATAAGGGGTCAGTGCCCTTGTCTGAATAGTCAGGTATTGCACGTTTTAAAAAGTCTTGCAGCACGCCGGTGTGCCGTGGCACATGGGTTGAAAATCTCTGAGACAATGGTTGGTACATGGTAGGTACTGGATAAGGAATTGCAATATAAAATGGGTAATAACGTACCAAAAAGGGTGTGTAAAAGGAGTTTTGAAGGATGGAACTAAAACACCATTGGGTGAAGATATTTATGACTCTGGCAGGCCATGCAGCTCCCAAAGTCCTTTTGAGACGTGTAGCTGCTCCAAGAGCTGGAGTGTTCAATGCAGTAGCCGCTAGGCAGGTGTGCTTTTGGTCACTTGCAAGGTGGCGAGTCTGAGTTGAGTACTATAACTTTCAAACACTTAGCGGGAAACAAAGATTGTCAACTTATTACATATTGAAACTACAATAGTTTTGATAAAGTAGATTAAGTAAAATATATTATTGAAATGAATTTCCTCTGTTTCTTTTTTAACTTTTTCTTTAATGTGGCTAATTAGAAAATTTAGAATTAACCTTTACGCGCACGTCATCTTTCTATTGGACAGGGCCACTCTATGAGTCAGCAAAAAGGGAAGGCGGTGAGGCTTCATTGGACAGATGCTACAACTGAGGCTGGCAAAAAGAATTCAGTCCAAGGGGCCAAGCTGGTCTCACAGCACAGGGTATTCTTTCCCACGCCCAGGCTGCCCAGTACCAGGACGAGCTTAACAACAGGCCCACGATGTCCCCAGCAGAGCAGACATTCTCTCTCAGAACCACAAAGGTGGGGTGGAACCCCTTGATGTCTCCCTCCCCTCTGCAGAGACCTCCCCAGACAAAACAAACAAGCCCTTGGGTCTGGCGAACTGCAGCGGGGAGCGGAAAGCACAGAAGATCAAAGACCCAGCGGTTACCCCCTTCCGGGCTGCGCTGCTGGCAGCGCGCCCCGACCTCAAGCGGGCACCCGCAGGACTCCTGGTGAGGAGATCCGAGCGATTGGCTAGCAACTGGTGGCTTTAGGACACTTGTCGCCGCCAGGAGTGGGCTGGGTCCACAACTGGCTGGAAGCGAGGTGGGGGCTTCTCTTGAACTCTCAAATCAAAACCAAGAGGGAGAGGAGGGGGGGCATACGGTGACTAATAAACGATCACTTTATCGGAAGGCAGGTCGTGGGAAGACTGGGAAGAGGCGATGCAGCAGGCGCGCAGCAGGCGCTAGCGCCCAGCAGCGGCCCTCTCCTGATCTCAGTTTCATCACCTGTAAATTGGAGCCCCTGAGTCCCGCCCAGCCCGCTTCAAGGAAAAATAGAGCGGAGTGAAGGCACAGAACTGATAGCGACAGGAGCAGTTGTCCTAGAGAGGGCAGGAACTATAGGGTGGCTGTCCCAAAATGCCTACTGGCCAGAGCCCCCAACCCAGGACCCCAGCCCCGGGTCCCTAGCCCCCGGCCCCCGGCTCCGGAACGTGAACAGCTGCCTGGAGGGGGCGCTGTGTCAGGCCGGCGGCGCCTCGCTGCGCCCCGCCCCCAACCCGCCGGCCACACCCCCATCCTGCCCCCTCCGCGGCCCGCCTCGCCTTTGATGCGCCGCGCCCGGCCAATGGGCGCGCGGGGAGGCGCGGGCCGCGGCGGCGGGCTGGGGGCTCGGCGCGCCCGGGCGTCAGTCGGGCCGCGGCGACGGCGGCAGGAGCTAGTCCCGGCGCCGCCTCGGGCTCCGCTCGGCTCGGGGGCTGCTCCCGGAGGAGGAGAGCCAGGCGAGGGGCGGCGAGCCGCGGGGCCCGCGGGCCGGGCGCATGGCTTAGGGACGCCCCCGCCCGCCGCGCCCCCAGTATGGGGAAACTTCACTCCAAGCCGGGTCAGTGTCCCCGCCCGCGCGCCGGCCCCCGGGCCCCTGCCGCCCTCGCCCCCGCGACTGCTAACTCTCTGCCTCTCCTTTCTTTCCGGCTCCCGCCGCCACCGCCGCCGCGCGCGATGTGCCTGCAGCCGCCGTGTGCAAGCGCAGGGAGAGCCCGGAAGGTAGGGGCGCGCGGGGCACGGGCCGGGGGAATGGATGGGACGGCCTAGCCCGCGGGATCTCGTTACCAGGGCCACCCCCACCCCTAGCTCTGCCCCTGGTTCCTCAGACCCGCTCCTGGGGCAGCCTTCGTGCCCCCTCTCCGTCCCACCTGCCCCCTCCCCGCGGTCCTGTGCTCCCTCTTCTGATCCTCGACCCCTCCTATCGCGGTCCCCGCCCTCCGCGCTCGCTGCGCCCCCTCTTCAAACTCCCAAGCTTCTTACCCCAAGATTCTGCCCCCTCTCTTTCTGTCCCCTCACCCTCTCTCCCGAGACATCAGCTCCTGCGCTCACTGCACCCCTTCTCCTGACCCCCAGGTCCCCTCTCCTCACTTCGTGTTCAGTGCACCCGTCTTCGGACCCCCACTCCGCTTCCTCAGCGGTTCTGGCCTCCGGGGCTCGCTCTTCTGGCCCCCAGACCCTTCCTCCGTGGGTACTGCTCCCTCTTCACGCTTCTCCCCGGGTCCCTGCTCTCAGGGCTTCGCTGAACCCCCTTTCTGATGGCCTGCGTCGGTCTCTCGGTTTGAGCCCAGGCTCTCAACCCCCTCCCGGTCCCGCTGCCTCTGCGGCGCCCACTCGCTCCCTCCTCTCTCGGGTAACTTTCGGCCTAGGGGCCAGACTCAGGGGCTCGTGTCGCCCCGCCCTAGGTGACAGCTTCGCGGTGAGCGCTGCCTGGGCTCGGAAAGGCATCGAGGAGTGGATCGGGAGGCAGCGCTGCCCCGGAGGCAGCTCGGGACCCCGACAGCTGCGAGCGGCGGGCACCGTTGGCAGAGGAACCCGGGTACGATCCCCACACACCCCCCTTTCAGCCTCAGAGATGGGTCTTCATACCCAGCCACCCCAACTTTGAGCACTCTCTTCTAAGTCCAAAAATCCCTTCTCAGCTGCTCCCGCCTCACCAACAAGGACCCTGTGCCCCCGTAGAGGGACCTCAGAGAGGACACCGGTGGCAGTTTCCCATCTGGTTGGGGACAGAGGGCTTTCTGCCTCGGGGGAAAGATCCTAGGTGAGGAGGTGGTGCAGGTCGAGTCCAGGGGGAAGCTTGTCTGTGTTAGGAAGGCGTGGGGACCTGGCCTGACTGCCTTGTTTTTGTGGCCAGCACTCAGAGGTGGATCTGGAGGTGGGGCTGGGAGAGAGAGCAGGCATGGAGGGGTGTCTGGGTGGAGCGCGGGACTGCTCGGGTCTCCGAATGTGTTCCGTTTGTCTGTGGCATTCCTCAGTTCCATCTGCCCGGGAACCCCGGCGGACCAGGCTGCCATCTGGGTGACACAGCTTGGGGGGGGGGCATGAGACCTGGTAGACCCCCAAAGCTTGGCCCACAAGGAAAGAGAGCCTCTCATTCTGCTACAACCTGGGCCTCCTTCTGAGGGTCCCCGAGGTTGGAGTTGTTCCTATGGGAGCAGTCAGTGTGACAGGGGAGTGAGTGAGTCCAGCCCCAGCTCCTGGCCTGGCACTGGTGTTCACAGATGTCCTCTGAGCTCCGGAACTCTGCACGGGCTTTCAGATGGTCTGCGTGGAACTCAAGCAAGCCAAGGATCAAAGGATGAATCAACTTTTGATGTGACATTTAATTTTTTTTTTTTTTAACTTAGAGGGGAACAGACTGAGTCTCAGGTCTGGTTAGTTCTTTGGTCTTGTCCGTGGGTTGGAGAAGGGCCGGTGCAGTTATCAGATGCAGGCGTGTATTTGAGGGCTGGGACTTGGGCTGGGCGCAGTTCAGTGGCAGGGGCCAGTGTCGGGAGGGGAGCCCATCGATAGAGCCGACGCTTGTGCAGGTGCGACATCACCTGTGCATCTGGGAGAAGCTCCCATCTGCTCCTCCACTGCTTCCACTTCCTTAGCTGGGGCTTTCTCCCCCACGTTTCTCTTCTTCTGGAGGTTGGGTTGGAACTGGAGCTGCTGTCCCCTAGCACAGGTCAAAACTTGGTGGGTGGGAGCACTGGAGTTAGGGCCCTTTAAAAGCAGACCTACAAACTTCCCTGTCTTCCCCCCCCCCCCCCCCCGGCCTTTTTAGTTTGTGATCTGCGTATTCTTTTAAAGCCCAACGAAAATGATCCGATTCAGCCACATGAACAAATGCGTTTGTGGCCCAAGACAGAGGCCAACTGAGTGGATTTCCATTAATCAAGTTTGGTTTTTTTTTTTCTCCAGCCTGTTTATTTTTACAAAGTATTCCTGCAGAATGACATTTTTTTCTTTTTGCAGTCCCCCCTTCTTTTTTTTCCCCTTTCCTAAACTGCCAGGCAGCTTGCTCCATGCTTTAGGGAAAACTTGAAATACAGCGAAGGCTTACTTCAAGTGACTTTTATCTTCAAAGCCGGAACAAATGTTACCCGCATGTTTTTGGTGGGTCTCCTTGGCATCCAGTCCTGGAGGATGGGAGGGAGGAGGAAGGAAGGAGAGAAAAACAAAAGTCTGTCGTTTTTAATTAAATAGTAGTGTTCCCAGCGAAAGGAATGTGAGCCAGTAAACGTCGCCATGGGGGGAAATGAGGGAGGGTGGGGAGGGGGCCCCAGCCCACGTCGGTGGCTTTGGTGCAGTCACGAAATCGTGTTGCCTGGTTTCTCCCTCCAGCTGAGGACAGCATGGGATGTGCTCGCCCCTCCCTCGCCCCCTGTCTCAGCGAAACACTGAGGGGTCGTTTATGTTCGTTCAAAGCACGTTTGAAGATGTGAGACACAGAGCCATCAGTGTGACATATGTGGGGTGGAGAAGGGTGGGCCCTGCCCTCCAAGCTATGAAGGGGAGGGGACCTCTGCTTCCTTGGAGTTGTGCTTGGTGACCAGGAGCTGGACACCTGGGTCCCCAGCAGCCCTGGCCCAGCTCCTGAGTCTGCAGGGTAGGGGTGGCGGGTGCACCTTGGGAGAGGTCAGCTGAGCCCAAGCGGCGGGGGGGGTGGGGGGGGACGACTGTAAGGTGATTGCAGGTGGTACCTGGGGGGATATTTTTAATGCTACTAGTTACTGTTTTTCTTTCATCAGAAGAAAAGTAACTAGGATATCACACCTGTGATCTCATGGATATTACTGCTTAGGATGAAACTGAGTCGAAAGATAGTCTCGGGTGGACTCCAAGGAAAAGAATTAAGTGCCTCTGGTCAAACGGGGGAACGGAATGCCTGACATCTGGGAAGCACTGAGGTCCTGGTCGGGACTGCCGCGGGGACCCTCGTTTAGTTGGCCTCCAGGGGCAGGGACCAGGTGGCTGCAGGTCCTCCCGATCGATTGCAGGATGGGGGAAGTCTTTTGGTTTTGGGGGCTGGCAGGGGTGCTCCCACATGTCCCAGGCCTGCTTGGAGGTGGCCTCTGCCTCATTTCCTTCACTGGCCTTTCGCTGAAGTGGCTGAGGACATGTTCGGGGCTCACCAATGATTATTATCATTATTGTTATTATTGTCATTATTGCAATGATTATTACTATTTATTAAGTGCCTGCATGTGTCAAGCACTTTGCTTACATTATTTTAATCCTTGTCATAACCCTGTAAAGTTACCAGCCAGCTAGTGGGGACTCTTTCTCTCCCTTTCTGGAGCACTTCCTAGGACAGTGGGAGCCACGTGTGGCCAGACCCTGTGCTCCGGCCCCTGCCTGGGGTGGGGGGTGTGTGTGCACTTCCTGCTTCCCAGAGAGGTGGCAGCTACCAGCTGGGAGTGCTTTGGCGTGAGGAGGTTTGGGGGTTCACAGAAGCAGAAGGGTCCCCCTGTTTGCCTCGTCTTCCCTGATGGGGTCTGAATAGCCTTGTACATGTTCAGGGTGGTTCTAAGTCACACGCAAGGTCCTGGGGTGTCAGAGGGTGACCTCGCTGGCACTGACTTAAGCCTGTCTTCCTGAATCTAAAAATAACATGAGATCAGGCTCTGCCACAGGAGCTTGTCACCTTGTCCAAGCCATTTTACCTTTGTGTGTCTTTGTTAGCTCATCTGTAAAATGGGCGTGAGGCCATTCTCATCCCTGGCAGGGTTACAGCAGATAACTCGTCAAAGCTGGGAGGTTCTCCGAGGCCCTGGCAGCGGTGGAGACGGGGGAGGGCAGATTATGAAAGCAGAGAGTCTCTCCCCACCCCATACACTGTCTTCTCAAGTGCAGGGACACAGGCCAAGGCTGTGGCTTCTGTCCTCTGTGTGGGTTCAAGGTGAACTCCGAGAGAAGACGAGCTCGGGGAGAAAGGTAACGAGGGATGCGAGCCGTGCGCGTACTACAAAAGAACAGTAGAAAGTCAACAGTTCATGTGCCCGACAACAACGAGGCATGAAAATGAGCCTCGTAATCTCAGTGAAGGCGGTGGTCTTGGGAGCACGAAGCAGCATCAGGCAGTTAACAAATGAAAAAACCAATTGGACGTTTCGGTTCTGGAAAGTATAGCGGGTGAACTAAGAAAGCTTGGCGGCACAGGCAGCGATAGAACAATCCGCGGAGAATCGGGGCGCGTGCACGTGTGTGTCCAGACGCATCTAAGATAGCTGCCTTCCCACCGCCCATCCCCCTCCCCTGTGTGGCCCTTTTGTCCTTTTCTCCAGAGATGCCCAAAGGGATCTGAATCCCGTGCAAGCACACCTGCCTGTGGAGCAAAGGTGGCTTCCAGGCAGTTTGGAAATTTGATCGGGGGTCCCCCTAGTTAGTCTGTGTTGCTATTTGGGGATGATTGGGAGGGCGCAGGTCGGCGTGGAGCCCATGGGTCCCGAAGGGGCTGGGTGATGAGATTGGACACTGGCCCGGCTGCTGCCCGAGCGCTGGATTTCCGGGGAATTACCCCTGAATGATACCGGTTGGCACAGTTAAAAGGCCCCGTGTCTTCGCCATATGGAAAGTGTTAGGCCTCCTGACGTGGTTTCAAAGCTATGTGCCAGGAGGTGGACTTGACATTTGAGGTAAAGCATAAATTAAATATTTGGTGTTTTAGAATTAAAAGAAGATTTGCTTTGAGGCTGGTGGAGGCATTTGGGCCTCCATTCCCTGGCATCCCTGAGGTCTCCACCGAGGGTCTTCTCTGCCTGTGGCACCCAAGCCGGCTTTGTGGCCCCAGCTGGGCATTTGCTGTACCCCAGGGGAGTAGGGAGGAGGGACAGCGGGGGGGTGGGGTGGGAGGCAGCCTGAGCTGGGCAGAGTGCCAGGCGGGGCTTCTGGTTTCCAATAGGTCTCCGTCCCTCGGGATGGTGCATGGTAGGCGAGGTCACATGCTGAGTGCTTTGATGCATCTCTGTGGTGTGTCTCTGGTGGCGGCTCCGAGCAGTGTGTATCAGAAGAATCACTTTCTGGATAATGTGTCTTCCCTATGGTAGCCTCAGGGCATGTCGTTGGGTGCTCGTGAGATATTTGCTAAGTGAACGAAGGCTTGGATGGATGAATGGATGAATGAATGAATGAATGAATGAGTAGAGGTCACCGTCCTGCCTCCTCCTTCCCCGCCCTCTTCCGCAGCCGGATGGATGGAACCGGGTCCAGGAGTATAAATGGATTAGGCCTTTTCTCTCAGGCACTCAGCTGCTAATTAATGACAATCAGTAATGACTTGTTTGTTATTCATTATGGATTCTCTAGCTGTGCCAGGCACGGAAGATGCAGGAGCAAATAAAAGAGATGGGGTCCTCTGTCCTCCTGTGGCCTCCAATCTGAAGGAACAAAGCGGGTCAACGGGCATGTCGACCCGCAGTGACGCTCGCGAGGAGCTGAGCGAGGCCGCATTGAAACAGAGATCTGAAAGCCAGTGAGGAGGAAGGTGCGGGCAGAGCGCACGGCAGGTGTGCAGGGAGGTCCTGGGAAATGGGGGGTTATCGGGTCCAGCAGTCCAGAAGGGACTGTGGGCTCCCAGGGGCTCCGCAGCCGGTGGGGACTGGATGTCTCTCCTGGTGCTCAGTCTTTCTGAAAAGCCCTCCCCGTTCATGGCTCCTGGCACCTTGCGCTACCTGTCCCCCTGGACAGGTGTGCGGGGTGGAGTGGGTGGGCAGTCGGCATGCCGCCTCAGCCACCAGCGTGCGCCTTAGAGCTCATCACTGTTGAGTGTCGTGTGCTTGGGGGCATGCCTTCAGCTGTTTGCAGGGATTGGTGGCCCCCGCTGCCCTGTGGGGAGGGGTAGAGGGGCAGCTGAGAGCGGAGCCTGGCCGTGGTGGGGTGTGTGTGTGTGTGTGTGTGTGGGGCTGACGGATGAGATTGGCTGCCTAAGGGCCAGGGGACAAGAGGGAGCCCAGAGACAGAGGTTGTCCTGCCCCTGGACTGCTGTGAGCCTGTGCCTGTGGGTCCCTGGCCGTGGTGGGGTGTGTGTGTGTGTGGGGGGGGGCTGACGGATGGGATTGGCTGCCTAAGGGCCAGGGGACAAGAGGGAGCCCAGAGACGAGGTTGTCCTGCCCCTGGACTGCTGTGAGCCTGTGCCTGTGGGTCCCTGGCCATGGTGGGGTGTGTGTGTGGGGGGGGCTGACGGATGGGATTGGCTGCCTAAGGGCCAGGGGACAAGAGGGAGCCCAGAGACAGAGGTTGTCCTGCCCCTGGACTGCTGTGAGCCTGTGCCTGTGGGTCCCTGGCCTTGGTGTAGTGTAACAGATGCGTCGAGAATGGGAGCCCAGAGTGACCCCCGTGTCCACGGGCCACGCAGCGGTCCGTGAGCCCTGCTGGCTCTGGTGTCCGGCCCCCCGCAGTCCCCCTAGTTTTGGGGGGTGGTTCTTGCAGCCTTGCTCCCTGGCTGTGGGTTTACAATGTGCTTTGGTTTAGAAACTTTTGGAATTTTTAGGTCGCTCATCGAATTCCAGAGGCAGCTTCTGGCTGCCTCCCTGACTTCCCTCTCTCTCTCTTTTCACTCACACATGTTCTTTTTGTGGCTCTTGTCTCTCACAGACATTCTTTCTCTTCCTCTCACTCTCAGTTCCCCCTCCCTGCCCCCTCTCCTCTCCCCCCTCTCCCCGAGGAAGGAAAAAATTCAGACTCTCACAAACAAAATATCTGCCATTCCATCCGAGGGAGAACTGAGGCAGGAGCCCAGAATATCCTGGAAGAAAGGCCAGCGAGAGCTGAAGGCCCCAGTTGTTGAATCTGGAAGGCGGTCTTTGATGTCACCGGGCTCCGTTTATCCTGGGAGGCTGCCCGCTCCTTGACGGCTGGCTTCGGGCTCTCCGCATGCAGAGTGGCCGGCTTCCTCCAGGGCGGAGGAAAAGCCTGCTCACTCCCCAAAGGGCAGGCCTGGTGATGCCGCCGCTCCCGCCAAGCCCAGGTGGGGCGGAGAACCTTTTCCAAACAAGCGTTTCCAGAGACATAAGTAATTCTTTGATAACTTCCCGGGAAAGCAGAGGGGGCTGTTTATCCATGTGGGCAGCAGTCACGGGGCTTTGCGAGGGAAGCCTCAAGTCTCTCCACTGAAGTCATCCCCGGCCCTGGAGAGGTGGCACGCACGAGCTCTCGCCAGGGGCTCTGCCTGCCGGGGTGCGCCCTGGGCGTGTGTTTGCTCAGAGGGCTCCGTGAAATTGGTCTAGGCTTTACTTTCCATACTTGGCGAGCCACGTGGGCTGTGGCCTGTGTGTGTGGCCTGGTGTGTGGCTGACGGCCTTTCAGAGGACCCCCGGGAGCTTGGGTGGGCTTCACGGTGGTGTGTCATCAGCTGAAGGGTCCCTCCCTTCTTTGGGTCTTGGATTTTCCAGCTGAGAAGCCGGCTAAAGCATTTATTATCGTTTAGCAACTGCCTGTTGGATCCATTCCATTCGAGTCATTTCCACATCTGTGCAGTACATACCGAGTCCAGACTCGACTTCAGGCCAGGGGCACATCTGCTCTGTCAGTCGAGCATGGTCCTTGTTCTCATGGAGCTTACACGCTAGTCGGAACGGTTTTTAAAAACAAATTGCACGCTCCCAGTTGGGACGTGTGGCCTCAAAGGAGAAATACTGGGTGCTTTGAGAACGTTTAATGGGGATCAGACCTACTCTGGCTGTCTATTCATTCCACAAGTCACTGAGTGTGCTTTGGGTGTTGCCAAAACTACAAGGAATGGGGCATAGTGCCTGCCTCACAGCACTTAGCATTCGGTGGGACTAGACCTTCATCTTTGTCTCTTGTTGATTTTTCTTATCTTATTGCATTGGTTACAATCTCCTACACTGTTCAGTAGCCATTAAGGATGGTGTTCATTGTTGGATCTAGTTAAGAAAGCTTTCTTTAACTCCTGGCTTGCTAAGATGTTTAAAACCCGGGATGATGATTGGATTTTATCATTGGCTGTTAGGGTGTCGATATAGCGGGTCATTCTTCGCGCGGATGTGTGATTTGTAGGCACAATTTGTCTTTGCTAGATTTCCTGGTGCTCAGCTTTCTCTGGACTCCTAAGCCAAATCCTTGTCGTGACGGAGTGCTGCTTTAATATGTTTCTGCCTTTGGTTTCCTCATATTTTATTTTGGATGTTTGTATCACTATTCGTGTTAGATCGTTCGGCTCATCGTTGGGGGACATTGGAGAAGGTGGAGAGGGGACAATGGAGACAATGTTAAGGGAGTGTTAGAGGACCCTCAGGGGAAGTTGAGCCTCTAAGAGCAGCAACTGCCAACTGGTCTAGGGTCAGAGGTGGTCTCGGAGGGGCCGTGATTTAAGTCCAAAGGTGAATGGGAAAAAGGGTGGTGGTGAGCACGGCAAGGGGAGGGGACACAGCATAGCTGTGTGAGTGTTCGGCGGAGGGACCAGCAGCATGTGGCAAAGCCGGCAGTTCATCTGAGGTGCCGATTGAAGTTGCGTTGGCTGAAGAGGGGTCACGGCCTGGGCCTGGGGGGCTTTCTCAGCTGTGTTACACAGCGTGGTCTTTGTAGCAGGAGAGAGGAGTGTCAGGCCCTGGGTGAGGGGCCAGCTGGGCAGAGGTGAGCCCCGTCATCTGGGGGAGCTCTCGTGCAGGGAGGAAGGAATGTGGGGATGGGCTCTCAGTTATAAAAATACTTTGGAGGATGAAGAGGAATCCAGTGACTGTATTCTGTGGGCTCAGTGGAAGGAACGTTCTGGAATGTCTGCAGTGGTCCAGGCACAGTGCTTCGTTCTTAGCGGTCACCCAGGGGACCCTTGAGACAGCCACAGGTGAAGGACCACAGAAGTAGAATAGGACATAAGGAAGAACAGGGTGCTGGTTAAAGAGCAAGGACTCTGGAGTTTGATGTCCAGGTTCAAATCCTGGCTGTCCCATTTTTCTAACTATGGAACCTTGGGCATAATGTTGAACCTCTGTGTCAGCCAGGAAAAGAATGGGGTGCAGTGGAAGAGAGTAAAGAGGGGGTGCTGCTTTGGTTGGAGTGGGGAGTAACAGTTAAGTTGTCAAGCTGCAAGGAATAAACTACCCGGGTGATTGAAGGGTTTGTCACAGCGTCTCAGACCAAGGGGTTGGGAAGTGCAAAGGCCCGGAGGCACGTTTGGTGCTTAGAGAACGTCTTTCACCCACACGGTTCTTACCGGGGGTCCCCGTCCCAGTGTCTGACTGAGGACGGGACTGCGGTCTCGGAGAAGTTAGGGCAGAAATGCTTGGGGCTGCAGAGGGGCTGGGTCGCGCCTGGGGGTGGGGGCGCCGTTTCCTGTTGTAACCTGTTGTGAGTCCTCACCGCTGCCGTCTTCCTCTGTGGGGCGGCGGGTTGTTGTTGTTGTTGTTGCCGGTCCACTCCGGCTTCGCTCCTTTCTGGATGGGTGGAGGGTGGGGCAGCAGGCAGTGTCCACCGGGAGCTGATTGGCCTGCCATGCGCGGCCCAAGCCCCTTGGCCTTGGGTAGGAGCTGGAGGCCTGGGGAGGGCGGGGCCGAGCTTAAAGGAGCCCTGTGAGCAGGACCGGGCTGTCCACCCTCGGGCCGCAGGTGAGGGCTGGGGAAGACCGCGGCCTCCCAGGATGTTTTTCTAACTCCCGAAAGAAAGCCGGGTAGGATGGCCCCTGGAACAGAAGCTCTGGCCTATGGCGGCTCCCTTGAGCGCGCTTGGGGGTGCCGGTTAGGGGTGCCTCTCCATGCCTGGTTTCCAGGGAGCCTCGTGACGGGGCCGTTGGACCTTGACTTTGTGGTTTCACCCTTCTTTCCCCCCGGTGATCGAGATAGATTTCAGGAACTGAGAGATGATGTAAGAAAACGACTACCAACCAGGGACAGAGTTGCCTTTCCGGTGGGCACTGGGGTTTCTCTTCCTGCTCCCCTGTCCCCCGGAAATCCAGAGGGGTGCCCCGCCTCCGCCAGCCCCAGGCATGCGCCTCCTTCCTCTGGGTTCCGTGGCTGCAGCTCGCTGTGGCGTGAGTGCCCCCCGGGGAGCTGAGGCCCCCCAGGAGCGGCTCTGAGCGTCTGGTGCATGCCGGGCCGTCTGGTGCACGCCGGGCCGGGGCTGAGCGCTGTCCACCCCGCTGCGTGCTCGCCGCGTCATAATGGGACGGGCGGCAGTGGTGGTGGTGTGCTATTGTTATCCCTATTTTACTGACAGGGAAACTGAGGCTGCAAAGAAGTCTACCCCTTATCCAAACTTTCCTGACTTGGAAGTGGGATCTCGCTCTGGCCAGATTCAAATTTAGGTCAGCCTGATTTGAGAGCCACCTTCAATCTGTACGGATGACACTTTTTTCTCCTCTTTACACTGTGACAAAACTCCCAATTTTTGCCTCATAAAATCAGTTGAGTGACCTGCATTAGGAAATGAAATAGTAAAGAATAAAATTGTGGCAGAACGTCGCATGTCGTCAGAGTAAGTGTTGCTTTGTGTAACTTCTTTTTTGGCTCGTAGATGTGGACTGTACGCACGGACATCCGTGTTTGTAGCTAACTGGCTGGATCGATCTAGATCAGGGGTCCCCAAACTTTTTACACAGGGGGCCAGTTCACTGTCCCTCAGACCATTGGAGGGCCAGACTATAAAAAAAACTATGAACAAATCCCTATGCACACTGCACATATCTTATTTTAAAGTAAAAAAACAAACAGGAACAAATACAATATTTAAAGTAAAGAACAAGTAAATTTAAATCAATAAACTGACCAGTATTTCAATGGGAACTACGGGCCTGCTTTTGGCTAATGAGATGGTCAATGTCCGGTTCCATATTTGTCACTGCT
Organism: Saccopteryx leptura; assembly: GCF_036850995.1. Classification (NCBI taxonomy): domain Eukaryota; kingdom Metazoa; phylum Chordata; class Mammalia; order Chiroptera; family Emballonuridae; genus Saccopteryx; species Saccopteryx leptura. The sequence continues at coordinate 5,350,451 of NC_089511.1, forward strand.
AGATGTAACAAGTGATGTGACGTGCTTCCGGAGCCGTGAGGCGTGCATCCCACGTCACTGGAAGTAGTACTGTATGTGAGCGATGCCGTGCTTTGCGTCTCTCACTGACCACCCCTTCCGGAAGTGCGGCGGGGGCCGGATAAATGGCCTCAGGGGGCCGCATGTGGTCCGCGGGCCGTAGTTTGGGGACCCCTGATCTAGATTGTCAATATCTACACGCACGTACCTACCCCGACCCATGTGAACGGAGGCCGATTGTAAACCCTAACCCGTGTGGTGGGTCACGATCAGAGTGCCGCAGAACCCTGGTGTCTGGTCAGTGGGGCGGGCTCTCAGCCTGAGAGCTGGTTTCCAGCCCTGGCTCTACCTCTCACCGGCTGTGTGACCTCGGGCCAGTTCCCGACCCTCCCTGTGCCAGACTTTTCTTTGTGAACGAGGAGTCCTTTGGGGGTCTCCGTGTCCCCTCGCCTGAGGAACCAGCCTCTGAGCATGAGTCGCAGCGGCTGTCTCCGGGAGGAGGACGTGGCTGAGCCTTTGGGGACTGGACGGAGCACCGTGTTGGGAAGCTCAAGCCTGGGGGCTGGTGGCGGTGGCGGCTTAGCTAGCAGGTATCTACTGTGACTTCTTTGCTTCCCCCTCAGAACGCAGTGAAGAAAGCGAGGGGGTTTAGGTATGCTTTGCTGTATAACAGATGACTCCAAAATGTAACTGGCTTAATCGTTTTATGATTCGCTTAAGGTCATGCAATTTTTGTAGGGTTTGGCAGAGGAGACTCGTCTGTGGCTCCATGTGACATCGTTGGGGTGGCTCAGATAGCTCGGGGCCACCTGCAACGGCTCCACGGCGGTCGGTCGTGTGTCTGGGGCTTCGGTTTTCCTCCAGGTGGCCTCAACCCGTGGTTAGCTTGGGCTTCCTCACTGCATGGCGTCCTCAGGGTAATCAGACTTCTAACATGGTGGCTTGCTTCCACAAGGGCAAAGAAGTAACAACTACCCGGCCTTCATCAGGTTAGGACAAGAACTGGTAATGCCGCCTTCTCTTGGTTAAAGCCAGTCCTGGGTCCAGCCCAGATGTGGGTAGAGGAGGGACCTACCCTGGGGCATCGATACTGGCAGGTGGGGTTCTTTGGGGGCCACCAGAGTCCTCAACTCGAGAGGCTGTGCTGTCCTGCAGAGAAGCTGCAAGAGGCCGAGGAAGACAGAGCACTGACCGGTGTCGGGGGGATGTCGGATCCTGGTGGTCACAACCGAGTTGCAGGGGCTGCCTGGACGGAGTGACATCAGAGGCCAGACCAGAGCGGGTCACCAGGGAAGCATCCATGGCTACATTATTCGGATGAATGAAAACTTCCTAATGGCTCAGATATCCGTCACAGGGGCTGAGCTAACGAGCAGGGCTATGAGCCGCTTCACGGCCGTCTCTGCGGCGGGTGAGTGAGGCTATTACTCACCCACGGGAAGGAGGCCCCCACGTGCTGTTGCACGAGCAAAGCAAGGACGCAACCCAAGGGCGCCGTGGTCCTGCCGTTTGCATCCCGTGGAAACGTCCGCGGGCCTGAGGATCTCTGCGTTTGCCGGTGTACCGGGCGGGACCCAGAAGATTGCGCTCTCAAAGGCTGTCTCCCTGAGGGGCGGCGTGGTGGGAGGTAGTGAGCAGAAAAGGGATTTTGCTTTTCTCACTATATATTTTTACATTGTTGACTTTTTTTTTTTCTTTTTTCGGTGAGCATGTCCTATGTTTGTATTCTTTCCAAAGCTAATTAATACCTTTTCCAAGAGATGAGCCGCTAGCCTATGTAGACAGCTCTATAGAGAGGGTTTCCTGGCAGGGCTGGAGAGAGGAGGGGCCCGGGGGTTGGGGAAGGGCCCAGCGTCCGCACTGAGGACCACCTACATCTGACACTCATCCGTGCACAGACAGTGGGTCCCTGTCTCCCGAGGCCCTCGGAATCAGAGCCCCTCTGGTTGGGGAAGGGCCCAGCGTCCGCACTGAGGACCACCTACATCTGAAACTCATCCGTGCACAGACAGTGGGTCCCTGTCTCCCGAGGCCCTCGGAATCAGAGCCCCTCTGATTGGGGAAGGGCCCAGCGTCCGCACTGAGGACCACTTACATCTGAAACCCATCCGTGCACAGACACTGGGTCCCTGTCTCCCGAGGCCCTCGGAATCAGAGCCCCTCTGATTGGGGAAGGGCCTAGCATCCGCACTGAGGACCACTTACATCTGAAACCCATCCGTGCACAGACACTGGGTCCCTGTCTCCCGAGGCCCTCGGAATCAGAGCCCCTCTGATTGGGGAAGGGCCCAGCGTCCGCACTGAGGACCACCGACATCTGAAACCCATCCGTGCACAGACACTGGGTCCCTGTCTCCCGAGGCCCTCGGAATCAGAGCCCCTCTGGTTGGGGAAGGGCCCAGCGTCCGCACTGAGGACCACCTACATCTGAAACCCATCCGTGCACAGACACTGGGTCCCTGTCTCCCGAGGCCCTCGGAATCAGAGCCCCTCCGTACTGGGTGACCACTGTGCTGACGGGGACCCTGTAGGAGAACTGGGGGGTGGGAGTGCAGGATGGCGGCGGGCTGAGGCGGGGAGGGCACGCCCCATCTCCGGAGCCCTGGGGATCAAGAGAGTGGTCCTTTGGAGAAGCGGCGCCATTCCTGGCTCGTGACAAGCTCTCGGTCAATGGCTCTGTCTCCTTCTGTGCCCTTCCTTCCCCATGGCCGTGGCTCCTTGAACCGTTTTGGTTTCTTTGGGGTCGGCTTCCTTCCCAGACAGATGCCCCCAGGTGGTGGTAGTTTGGCTCCCACCAGCCTGGGTTTCTGTCTCCAGCTGGAAGACAGTTCTGGGCTCCTGCTGTTTTGATGGGTCACATACCCATTCCAGAACCCATCTATGTGCCTCTGATGGTCCTGGGTCACATGACCATCATGATGTGGGGACTGGGATTAGCCACCCCCACCCCAGACCTCAAGGGCAGGGAGGATAGGGGTGGGTGGTTCCCTGAAGAAAACTCACTGGTGAGGAGAAGTCTGCGGAATGCACGCTGGCAGATGGAACGGACATCTGTGTACAGCCTGGCCCCAGGGGATAGACTCACTGACCGCCGCTCCGGTCAGCAGCTGGGAAGCATTCATAGGGACCAGGCAGCCCAACAGTTAGCTGACCATCTTGGGAGAACTACTCCTTGATATTGGATCTTGGAAAAGCCTGGGTGTTTTGCCACCTCCTCCATGCAGCCCACATGGATTACAGCCTTGCTTTCAAGCTCTTGGGCTCTCCATGAGGATTATAGAGCTATGATTCTTAACCCTCAGCGGGAAGGTGATAAACTCTTTGAGAAGGCCACTAAATCTAATGGGGTCCCTCTCAAATAAATAGTCTTACACCTTTAATTCCCATTTCAGGCACCTATAGCCTCAACGTTAAGAACCCCTGCCTTAGTTTGTATCATTATTATTATTTTTAAACCTTACTTTATTAGCTTCCCCCCCCCCCCCCAGTCTTCTCCTGATACAGAGCTTTGAACCTGGGCTTCAGATCTGGTTTATACTGAACTGTGTTGATTGTGGGCCTTAGTTTCCCCACCTGTGAAATGAGGGAAAGAATACCCACCTCTGAGAGTCATGTCAAGGATTAAGTGAGACCATGCATCCAGTGATTTACAGCTTAACCTGCAGGAAGCGCTCAGTTAACGTGCTCAGCACCCTCTGGAGCCGCTGGCATGTCTGCATAATCCTCAGTCTGCTCCGTCTGTCCGTCCGGGTCCAGGACAGCACCTGGGCAGAGCTTGGATGCTATTTGATGGATGAAGAAAGACTGTCTTTGTCTGCTCAGGAGTAGCCATGTGATGATATTCCCCCCCCTACTTCCAGATGGGGAAACTGAGGCCTGGGAGGTTTCAGTAACTTATCCAGGTGTCTCAGGGTTAGTTTGGGTGAGTGTGAGTGCCTTAACACTCTTGACGGTAGGGCACCCCTCACATCTGAGCCACAGGTGACAGCTCACCTGTGCGTGATGTCCATCGACGGACTTCCTCAGGCTCGGTGGAGTCCCACTCCGTCCCTGAGCCCCAGCCAGTGGCTGCACGGCCTGCCTGGCTGGACACCAGGTCCAGGGCGGGGGGCATTGTTCTGCAGAAATCCGAACTGGTGCTTTGCTTTGAGAGTATTAAGACACAAAGTCTCTGTGGTTAGCAGCAAATTAATCACAAGGTTGAGGAGGGGCCGTCTGGGTTAGACATGACTTCATGAGTGTGTCGTGTAGTCTGCCCCTGCCACCTCTCGCTCTCCAAGATTTTTGACTTTCAGAGAAGGAACCACAGATAGAGTTACCGAGCTTTACAGTAATATTTTTACTGGGCAGAAGATGGCTTTATGGCGAGAGCCAGTTATTTCAGGAGACGAGCAAAGGGCCCTTTATTCTCACGTTCTGTGGGAGGAAAATGTTACGCGAGGAAGGCCCGCCTCTTGGACAGGCCGTTCGGGAGGCCAGGCCACGCGTTTCTGGGGTTGGGAGTGGGTGATGCGAGATGGCGTGGGGATCCGGGGGACCCCGAGCGTGCGCCCGCCTTCCCTGAACCCCTCCCTGGGGAATCCAGGCTTGTTTGGCTGACGGAGAAAGCCTAAGGTCGCAGAGCAGGGAGGGGAGGTGGACAGAGCTGGGCTTGGACCAGGGGTGCAGGGTGGAGAGAGGCAAAAACTGGGAGGCTCCCCCCAGTATGGGCCTCCTCACTGGGGAGACAGCAGGCCTGGGGTCAGAGCTGGCTTTGCCACTTCCCGGTGTGACTCTGGGCCCTCAGCCGTCTGGGCCTCGGTGTTCCATCTGTACGATGGGATAACTCAGTTCTCCGCCGCACGGGCTTGCCGGCGGTGATTGGGCTCATCCGTGTCAAGCTCCTCCTCGTGGACTCTGGTCCTGCTGTCCGTGCTGATGGCCGGGAGGCCTTCCCTCATCCTCTGCCCGGAACCAGCTTGTCCCGCGGCCGGCCTTCCAGTGTCACGGGCTGTTTCCTGCGTCCCCAGGAAGACGTCTGGTCCGATCACGCAAAGGGGACTGGAGATCTGGACCCCTCCCCGCAAGGGGGGGATTCCGGACCTCTGTCCTTACCCCGCCATTCGTACTTCAGCTCCTGGAAGGGACTGTTCTCTCCCGGAAGTTGGGGGTGGGGGGTGGGGAGGAGAGGGGCTTGATTGTACTCCGGGAGGGTGGGCTTGACCTGTGCGGGCTGAGATTCCGTCCACCCCCCGCCCTTCACTGTGGAGGAAGGATGCCTGCCAGGAGTTTTGTTTGTCTCTGGAGCAGCCGTGTGCCCGATAAGCAGGCGGCACCCTTGCCCCCTTCTCGCTTCAGACCACGGTCCCTTTGCAGCCGGGCCATCGGAGGGGGTTGATTTATTCCGCTCTCTTCCTCACCTCCCTTTCATTCTCTGGGCGGCCAGGGAGAGTTTATCTTGTTCTCCGGGAGATCTATCGTTTCAGCTTTGGAACGGCGTCCAAGTTTACAGAACGGAGTCTGGTGCCCGGAGCCTTCGGGTAAATATTTTGGGAAGTTGGATTCCAGTGGCATTAGGGCCTATGGGCTGGGCCGTGGGTGCTTTTCCATGACTGGACGGCTGAACTTGGACTCCTCACGTAGAATGCCTTGCACGTGGGCTACGTGCGGAGGCGTCTTCGTGCCCAGAACTCCTGCCTCTGAGGGACCCCTTCCTGCCGTGCCGCCCACCTACCCCCACCCCCGCCGCCCTCCACCCGGGAATCCGGGCCTATGGCTTCCTCGCTCCCTGCAAATGCACCTGCCCGCTCTTTACTCTCGATCGAGTTCCCCTTCTTCCTTCTCATGCGGCGTCTTAACGTCCACTGAGCACCCCCCACCCCCCGTCCCCAAAGCCCCTCCCCCGAGGCTGCCGCCTTGATTCCTAAAGGCCTTCACGTGGCTTGGCTGACACCCCCTGTGCTCTGTCCTGGGCTGACCGAGTCAGATAGGTGGGCCCTGGCAGGACGAGGGCCGTGTTTTTGTGCCTCATCAGTAAACTGGGACGGAAATAGCAGAACCCCCTCTCCAGGGCAGGGGTGACAAGATAAAAGGCGGGAAGCCCCGGGGTCTGACAGGCAGGAGGGTTTGGTAAAGGCTCCCCGTCCACCCGTGATAAGCAGCGCGAGGTCAGGGGCTGGCTTTTACTCCTCTTCGCGTCCTCCCGAGAACGCGGTGTCTTGTCTGCAGGCCCTGAGAACATCGCCGGTGGGTGTTCCCGCTGCCGGTTAGGAGGAGGGTTCCCTGGCCGGAGAGAGTCTCTCAAGCTTGGGTTTTTTAAGGCTCGGGGAAGAAGACAGACACGATTTGCTTTCGCAGAGTGCTTAGAGCGCAGGGGCCACGGGCCACCAGTGTCACACAGTCAGGGGGCATTTGAAATAGGGCTGATTTCAGAGGCTTTAGTACACAAACACAGAATATAAAATCTGTCATCAATAATTTTTATACCGATAATATATAATCATACTTTAAATGGCAGTAGTCTAGCTAATGAAGCTACTGGGAAAACGAGAGTCCTGCATATGGCTTTCCTTTTCTTCTTAGTAGGCAGTCCTGGGTCTAGATTCCAGACCAGTCTGGAAGGGCCCCCAACGAGGCAAAAATTAGTTCTTGGGGACAAACCCCCCCCCCCAAATCTATTTTTAGGTATAAAGCACAGATATACTTATAGATCTATATTTATATAAGTAGACGCACAGTGTGTCTGTGGTATTAAAATTTTATGGTCAGTGATTCGGACAAAACAGCCTAAATAAGGTCTGTATGGGGCTGGGGGCAGATAATGGAGAATGAGAGCCAGATGTGAGTGAGATGCTGGCTGTGCCTCTGATTCGCTGTGTGACCCTGGCTGAGGTCCTTAACCTCTCTGTGCCTCTGTTTCCTCAGCTGTTCATGGGAGTAGAAATGGTACATCCCCCCCCCCCCACCTCCCTGAGCTGTTGGGCCGATTAAGAACGCCTGTGAAACACTTCGCTCCGTACCCGGCATGCGGAAAGTGGGTAATAAATAGGATGGTTGTTACTGTTATTCCTATTAGTCTGCATTTAATAGAAATGTAATTAATATTCGGCATCTGGAGGCCTAATAGGGTAGGGCTTCCACTTCCAGGGTTTACAGAGTGACCGCAATCGGTATCTCTTAGCCTTGGTTTTTCCATCTGGGAACGTGTTGCTGGGACGACCGGATGTCGATGCGGCTCTGTGTGCAGAGCACGGATGTGGCCAGAAGGCACCGTACCGGGGACAGGGGAGTGGGGTTCGAGAGCTGGTCGTGGTGGCCTTTGCAGTGCTCAGGGAGGACCCTCCTGGCTGTGCGGGTGGCCAGCTGTCGGGGCCGGGCTGGCTGCACTGGGCAGTGCCTCCCTGGGGCCGCCTTCAAAGGGAGAGCCAGGAGGAAGGTGGCAGGGGACAGAGGGGCTGTCCGACACAGACAGTTGGATTAAAGGTGCCTTTCAAGGACTTGGAAGTGGTCAGTGCAATGGGGACTGCAGACGGCCACCTTCTAATAACAGAACCAAAGTCCGTCTGTCCTCTGAGATCACAGTTTGAGAGCTACAGGTAGGGAGGCTCTTCCTGCCCTGGGAGGAGGTGACAGAGAAAGTCTGGTCAGCAGCGCAGCGGGCCGCCCAGCCTGGTGCACCGACGAGGGTTGACGCGCACGGCGGCTTTGGTGGTTGGGCGGGGGTCTTGGGCGTTTCAGGGGGCCTGGAGACCTGGGTCCGCACTCCTCGATGCCCCCTCCTGAGGCCACTCACACACTCGAGCGTAACCTGTCTGAACCTGCCCTCCTCGTCTTCCTGGGTAACCCGGGAGCACTCCGGGCCTCGCGGGCTCCGTGACTGGCCCCCCGCACGCACCTGCTGCCCAGGTGAGAACCTGGAGGTGCCTCAGCCTCCCCTCCCTCGACTGAAGAGCCAGCAGATGGGTGACTTCGGCCAGCTCCAGGACTAAATGAATCTCAGGTTGGTCTCCTGCTCTCCGTAGCCCCCATCCTGGTCCAAGCCCCCGGCCATGTCACACCTGGAGGACTCCAGCAGCCTCTGGTTTATCTTCAGTATTTCAGCCAGGCTGCCTGTCTGGTGCGAATGGGGTCTTACAGACTCGTGCTCCTACTCAAATCCCTGCTCTGGCTTCCTGCGACGTTTAGGGAAGATACATTGTTCTTCCCATAGTCTATGAGACTGAGCATGACCCATCTCACTTCTCATCCTCACTGCCTTCCTCCCTACCCATCGCACACCCCCACCTCAGGGCCTTTGCACATGCTGTCCCTCCTGCTTGAGATGTTCTTCCCCATACGCTTTGCCTGGTTCTCCCCTACTCACCCTTCAGGACTCAACTTCCACAGAGCAGGCTTCCCAGAGGCCTGGCTCAGAGCGAATTTCCTTCCTTATCGCTGTTCCTGTTCTTTCTACATCGTCCTCGTGCTCGGGGTGCTCACCACCGTGCTCATTAGTGATTTATTTGCGGGATAGTTGAGTGGCTGCTTACCTCCCTCGGGAGCATCATCCCTGTGGTGGGGGGCAGATAGCCCCAGAGCTGCAGGGCCTGGCACTGTGTGGGGCACATGGTAGGGCCTGTGGATCCTTGCAGAATGAAATTGTGTTGCTGTGTGCTTTGGACAGGGCCTCTTCCCCTCTCGTGGCTTCAACCGTCTTGTTTGTAGTTGGGGAGGGGGGGCGGGTAGTATGACTCAATTACGTCTAAGTTGCTTCCATCTTGGACTCTTTTAGGAATTCACCTGTGCTTTTTCTTGGACCTCATCTGTTACTTGGAAGGCTGGGTGTTGCAGGGTCCTGTTCGGCAGGGGCTTGGGAGTCTGCTGGGGGTCCCTGGGAGACAGACACCCTCTGTACTCCTGCTGGCCCTTCTCTGAGTGTGGATGCTCAGGACCCCAGGGCTCCTCTCATTAACCAGCTCGTAGGCAGCATGGCCCTGGGGCTCGAGCGCGCCTGTGTAGGGTAGACCTGAGTCCAGAGCTAGTCTCTGCTGAGCCCAGAGAATGCTGCAGCCTGATGGCGAGCTCACCTGCTCGTTTCCACGAGGGTAGGACAGTGGCTTCTGGAGCTGGGTGAGTCGGAACCCTGCTACCTACCCGTTAGTTCTGTGACCTTAAACAACTTTCCTAATTTTCCTGAGACCTCAGCCTCCTCAACTGTAAAAATGGGGCTCGCCTTGGACCCCCATTTTGGGGAATAGTGTTTGAATTCGGTAGACCTTGCTTGTGAACCCCCTGTGGCCTGGTGTAGACCCAGTCCTCAATATGGCTGCTCTTGTTACGATGAGTAATTACTGCTTCAAGATTGCTTCTTGTGAGGCAGTAGGCGAGAGAAGTCTTTCTGGGTCCCCCCTCCACCACCACCACCGGAAAGGTCTTTGTGACTTTCTTCCTTCTGGAAACCCCCTCCCCTCGGCACCACCTGTGCCTCCATTGTCCCTCCTGCTCTCCTCTGGTCACCAGGTAACCCATTACTGTCTCCAGTCGGAGGGTTGCTATGGAGTTGCTATGGAGTTCAGGCAAGGAGTTCTGCTGAACTTTCCCTGTGGGCGGGTGCACGTCCTGTTCCCGCCCTTACGTCCAGGGGCTGTGGCCGAGGGTGAAGGGGACGGGGAGGCTCAGTTTGGAGGCTGGGCCTCCAGGGGCTGCGGCCGAGGGTGAAGGGGACGGGGAGGCTCAGTTTGGAGGCTGGGCCTCCAGGGGCTGTGGCCGAGGGTGAAGGGGACGGGAGGCTCAGTTTGGAGGCTGGGCCTCCATCCTCCCCTGGAGTTGCCCTGCAGAGCCAGTGAGCATTTCTGGGGTCCCCGCTGCCCAGGACTCCCCGTGTGGACTGTCATCTCGGCTCAGGGTTGGGAGGGGGTCCTGTCCTGGCAGCCCTTGGGCATCTGAGACCTTCAGATGTGCAGCACCGGGGGTGGGGGGTGGGGGGAGTGGATCGACACCATCGACACCCTCTCCGAACGCGGCCTCTGAGCGCTCTGGAGTTTCTTTAGCAGCTGTCCCCAAGACCGCCTCTTGTGCGTCAGAGTGGCCCGGGGAAATTAAACATGGAACTGCTGGGTTCCACCCCTGGTGGTTCTGGTTCAGTAGAGGCCCAAGGCCCCTTATGGAAATGGGTCAGACCCACTGTAGCCGCTGTGATGGAGAGGGGAGGGGTGACAACCAGAAGAGTGTCAGGGGGTCATCACCACAGATGGGGGAGGGGTCCCCAGCTGCACCCACAACAGCTGTTAACTATCTATATCTGGGGTGCGGCCAGGAGTCTCTTTTTAACACACACACATATACATTGGAATATGTATGTATATGTTCATATATGTATATGTGTATGTTACATGTGTATGTAGACCGCTACATTTCTAAATTCCACTTGTGCCTTATCACAGCTTTTTGAAGTAAACGTTCTCACTCCCATTTTGCAGATGGTAAAAGTGAGGCCCCGAGTGTCAACGCGCCTTCTTCCAGGCCATGGGTATCAAGTGCTTGGAACCTGATGTTGGATCCTAACTCAGGACTGCCTGTGTCCCCCCTCTGCCTGCTCACTGTCTCCCTCGGGACTCAGTTTCCCTGCCTGTCGGATGGGTACACCGTACTTACCCTGACCACCTCCCGGGCGGACAGCACTAGAGAGCAAAGCCGGGGACTGGGAACGGGGGTGCGTGAGTCACCCCTCCCGACGGAGGGGGGCTCCTTGAAGGCAGGGCTCGGGGCCGAGGTGTCCTGGGAGGGCCTGTTTGGTTTGGTTGACATTTCTGAGCGATGCTGGGCCTCGCGGGTGCCTTGGCTGAGCCAACACAGCCATCTTCCCCCAGGGACTAAATTTAGGATTCTTCGGCTGGTGGCTGGGGCTCGTCTTGTTTTTAGAAAGAGTCTCCATTTTGTTCCTCCCACCACTCAGGCCCGGCCTCAGGTCTGTCTCTCCCGGTCCCCGCTCACACGCTCTGGCCTGACTTCATCCTGTCCGAGTCAATTAGCAGCTGGCCCCGCTGGCCACCCCCCCCCCCGTAGGAGGGCCTGCGCTCAGGGGGGGGTGCCAGGAGCCGGGGGGTCCCCTCCCCGCCGCGCCACAGGCAGAGGCCCTCTGACGGAGGCCCTGGGTTTTCTTTGGCACTCACTGAGCAAATGGCTCCCTCTCCCTTTTCTTCTGAGCCCTGTAAAAATAAAAAGTTAAAAGACCCTCAAGTTTGAACAGTAAAACCAAATACATGAAACCAAGCTGTTTCCATGTGGGGGCCACTGGACTGAACACCCAAGTTTGAAACTTCCTCTCGTCGGAATTTATGGAAGGCTTGGAAACTTTTCTTTTTCCCTTTAAACATCAGAATTGGCTCAGGGCATTCTTTAGAAGCATAACCCCGGTGCTGCTCACAGCTTGATTTAATACAGCTCGAATACAATAGTAACTTCTGAACCCTGCTCTCTTCAGAGAGACATGGAAAGTTGTTTCATGACACCAGTAAGTAGGGTTTTTTTTTTCTTCTTCTCCCCTTTAGCCAAGAAGTATATTCTAAGATTTATTAGATTCTCCACTGCCCTCCCCCTAGTAACCCAGATTTTCGCTGGAAGTAAAGGAAGCTTGCTCAGAACAAGTTCTTTAACTAGGGGCTAGATAGAGGATTCGGGGACCAGTCCTCAGGGAGGCGTTGGCTCTGAAAGATTCAGCGGTGCCCAGGGGCCGGGTTCATGAGTGTTGTCTTCGTAGACCAGAAAACTCAGGGCCTGGGCCTGAGGAACGGCAGCAGGGAGGGTAATTATATCTTGGGGAGAGGGGGCCGAGTGGGGGTGGGGACGTGGGGGCGGAGAATCAGGGTTCCTGTGACAAAGGGCGCTGCTGTGGGCTGGTCGGCCTGTGTTCCTGGGAGAGAGGGCATTTGAACAGCAGCGATGTTCTGACAGTATTCCCCCCGGACTGACTTGGGGTCCCCCGTATCTGGCTTTACCTCTGTGGGTGGGTCTCACCTTGGAGGGCGCCCTCCCAGAGCTGTGGGGTCGAGTGTATCCTGGAGGGGAGCTCAGAGGCTCCAGCGTTGGGAAAAGGGGGCTATGTCCTAATCTCTTTCCCTTCCGGCTGTAGCGGGGGCTCCGTTGGTGACCTGCATCTGTGTTTTTGGCTCTTACAACATTAAAAAAATAGATATATAGCCCTGGCCGGTTGGCTCAGTGGTAAAGCGTCGGCTCGGTGTGTGGATGTCCCGAGTTTGATTCCTGGTCAGGGCACACAGGAGAAGCGACCACCCTTCTCCTACCCCTTCTCCACCCCTCCCCTACCCCTTCTCTCTCTCTCTCTCTCTCTCTCTCTCTCTCTTCCTGTCCCACAGCCATGGCTTGATTGATTTGAGCATATCAGCACCAGATACTGAGGATGGCTCCATGGAGCCTCTGCCTCAGGCACTAAAAATAGCTTGGTTGTGAGCATGACCCCAGATGGGGGTTGCTGGGCAGATTCTGGGTGGGCCGCATGCAGGAGTCTGTCTCTCCACCTCTCCTCCTCTCACTCATGGAAGAAAATATATATGTGTACATATATATATATATACACACACACACACACACACACACACACACTCACAGACACACATTTTAGTTCATTAGTTGCCAGCATTAAAAATTGGACATTTGACATATAAACTCAGATATGAGAGAATGGGCGCTCTGCATGCACCAGGTCTGTGTTTGGGCATGGCCACCCTGGGGTACACCGGCAGAGCTGGGCTTCTCTGGGGGAGCAGGGGACATCGGCCAGTGGAGACATTCTCAGTGTTCACAGTCCCAGGGCTGAGCTGCTGCTGGTACCCGGTGGGCAGAGGCCAGGTGCTCGGATAGCCCCCCGCACTGGTAGTGCCAAGGTTGAGAAGCCCCGCTGTGGGGAGCCAGCGGGCTCCCCTTGGCTTCAGAGCTCTCCAGGCCTACTCCTGGTTTCTAGAAGATTCTGAGTTTCCAAGATTGGTTACTAGCTCCTTGGCTTATTCCTGCCTGTTGTTGAAAGTTGGTACTAATTGACTCTCACCCCTCCCAGCAGCTCGTTGGGTGGGTGTGTGTGTGGGTGTGAAGAATCCAGTTGGTGAAGAACTACTTATTTTTTCCGAAATAAGTTGTTATAACTCATTCTTGATCAAGGTAGTAGTAGGCATAACTAAGCACCTAGGGGTCTTAAAAGTTGACCTCTAGTTGGAGGTTTTCTGGTGGGCTGCATGTAGGAGGTGGTGGATGATCTGATGGAGCAAGGTGGGTTTTTCCTGCATTGCTTTTGCCCTGAGCGGCCCACCTTGCTGAACATTTGTTCTCTCTAGACCCACAGCATTTTCCTTTCTCTGTAGTCCTGATTTGGATTGGGTAACCCTAGTTGTTACAGCAAATGCACCTTGAGTCTAAAGTGGCTTAGCACACTAGAATTAATCACTCATGTACCAGTCTGAAACAGGTATGTTGTTTGGAAGGTGACTGTCACCCATGTAGTGATAGAGTGGCCCGGGTTCCTGCCATCTTTTGGCTCATTCATCTACTGGGGCTTCCTTCCGATTTGTCTGCTTCCAGCTGATGGAACGGGAATGACTCCCTGGGTGCCAGATGGCACATAGTCTATAATCAAATGACCCCATGATGCAAGGGGTGCTGGGAAATGTAGTTCTATCTGGGCAGCCATCTCCTCATGATGACCCTCACTGTGGAAGGGGGAGCGTGAGTACTTGGGTACAGGAATCTAGCTCTGCCCTTGCCCCAACTCAAGTCCCCATGCCCTTTGCAAGGGCTGCTGGTGCCTGGACCTCCTTTTCTGCCAGCTTCCTCCACTGGCCAGATCTAGCTTAATGTTCTAGAAGCTTCTGCCTCTTTTCCCATGTGAGTAGTGTTGCCCCTGGCCGGAGCGACTCACAGCCAGGTTTCAGTTTTCTCTCACGGTTGTGGCTGTTGGTCCGATGATTCTGAGAAATGTGTGACATCAGCAGCCCTTTTCTTGTGGTTCTGAAGTACGCAGGAGGCCTGCTGCGGGCTCTGGTCCCGCGGGGGCAGTGTGGACAGGCCTGTTGCATTGGGGTCACTGCTCCCATGACGCCTCCTGTTGTGAGAGGCTGCACTCGTCCCTGGGGTGTACGTGTTCATCCAGGGGCCTCGAGAATCAGTAAAGATCACAGCGAGCCCCGGGCGCAAGCCCCACGGCTGTTTGTTGTGAGGCTGTCCCGAGCCCCGCACACCCCTGCGGTCTAACCTGCGCACTAGGCGTCCTGGCTGTCCCACGGCTGTGCCCTCCTCGGTACGCCTTTCCAGGTGAGTTTTTTTTTTTAATATTATTATCGATTTGAGAACAGAGCCGATGTCTGGAAGGCCCCTTAGGGTTATGACACCGTGATGGGTGCCCCTCATGACCTGCCCACGCTGGTTTCCCAGGCTCCGGGCTGTCTCCTGCCCGTGTGAGCGAGGGCGAGCCCCAGGAGAGCCCCCCGGGGGCCCAGTGCTTGGGGTGGGGCCTTCGCAGAGACAAAGTTTGCGTCCTGGGGAGGCCTCCGGTGCACCTGGCGTGAGAGTGGGTGCACGCGTGAATGTCGCAGGCGTGCGGATGAATGCAAGGGAAGGCGCCTGGGACGGCGAGGGCTCCACACCCTCCAGCCCAGCGTCCGGCTGCCCTGGACGGACGGGCTGGGGAGACGGTTCCTGAGCAGTGTGGCGCCCAGCGTCCGGGCGCCCTGGACAGACGGGCTGGGGAGACGGTTCCTGAGCAGTGTGGCGCTCTGCCTTTCGCGGAGATGGAGAACCGATGGCCTGGATCTGGCTCCCAGGAATGTTGCTTTTCTTTCTTTCTTTCTTTCTTTTTTTTTATCCACTCATTTTAAAAAATTGACCCAGCATTTTAAAAAGTGGGGAGGGGGCATTTTTACTTAGAACTCTATATTTCTGGCTTCTTGTTGAAATTTGCAAAGCTGGTAATGGCTCCCCAGCCTGGCAGCGTCCGTCCGCCTAGAGCCTAAGCATAGCCATGCCTTCGGACAGAGCCCTGCGGTGCCCCCCACAGAGCCCTGCCGTGCCCCTACCCCAGTCCTGTTTCTCTCTTTGTGTCCTTTCATCACTGTTGTCCCGTTCGTTTGCCTGCAGAGATAGGTTCATTTTCAGTAACTATCTGTATTTCTCTCATAGAAAAATAATATTGTATCAAAGGTTGGGGTGGAGCTGGCGGCCGGGGTGTGGGGGAGGGCGGGAAGATGAGCTAAGACGGCCCTTTGTTTTAAGGAACATGAGGGAGAGCTCCTTTCTCCGTGCAGATGGAAGCCTCTGTTAAGCTTCCTACGCAAACACCGGCCCACGTCACCTAGAGGCGTGTAGCTTGTGACGTCTGCCCCGCGCCGGCGTATCGCTTCTCCCAGGACAGCATTTTCCGGATGGCGTATCCTACCGGGAATTCCGGGAGGAAAAAGATCCTCCGCTCCAACCAGTCTGGAAAGCAGTAGAGACAGCAACCAGCTCAAATGAAGTGACTCGATTGCGGGACTTGTCAGTGCCTTGACTGCACTAAGGTGCACTGGGGGTCTGGAATATGGAGGGTGTTTTTGGTATAACTCAGTGTTCTGTTCGTTTGGTGACCAGTTTTTCCCAAGCTTATCTGGCCGGGGAGCCCTGGTGACACTGGGCTGGAGGGTTGGGTGCTGTGGCCACCTCAGGTGCCCGTCCGTCTCTGGCGGTCAACCGGGCCTGTGTGCCGCCTTCGTGCGTGTACCCGCTCTCCTGCAAGATGCCTCGAGGGCCGCTCGAAGACGCAGGCTTTGCCTTTGCAGAGGTTTGGTCTTCTGCCAGCTCCTCCCTGGACTCCGAGTCCTCCTTGCTCTGTGGGGTTCCCTGCTACTTGCTCGGAAGCGGCTGGGTTGAGAGGGCTGGTCGAAGAGCCCGTGCCCGGCTCTCTGTGGTTGGTCTGTGGCTCTGGGTACTTTGTGGGCTTCCACAGAGCTGGTGGCTTGTGTTCCTGATCCGAGATGATGTTGGGCTCTTTGGCAACCCCCCTCCCTCCGTGGCTGCGAGCCTCCCGGGCTTGGGGGGTTGGGATCTGGGGAGGGCGGGGCCGGGTGCCAGGAGATGGCCTGCGCGGTCTCCCGCGCGGTGTGGGCTGGCAGGTGCGTTCCTGGCCCGGCCATGCATTTGTCTCTCTGCCCAGCCACCGTAAGGCAGCTTCTGGACCAGATGCCAGCCTTGATCTGCGGAGCTCCGGGGATGTTTCTGAGGAGGCCAGAGTGCATTGCCCGCCCAAGGGTGTCTCAGCTAATTAGTCCATTAGAGCCGATGGGCCTCAGATCATGAATTTGGAGCTGTCTGCTAATTATGCCTTGAATGTGATTTTAGTTAAACAATTAAGGGCCCTCCCAGGGCTGCTCTCCCTTCAGCTGTCCCTCGGGCCTCTGACTGGAGCTCTTGCCAAGAGGAGATTCTGTTCTGTCCTGGGAGAGACCTGCTCCATCCCAGGGCCCGAGGGAGGCCAGATCTTACAGGTGGCCATCTCCAAGGTCTTTGCGGAGAACGTGATGGTGGCCTCACACCTCCCAGACGTCCCTGCGTGTGTGCACTGATGGGAACAGTGCCATTCACTGGTCAGCCCGCACGGTCATTCTGGACGGGGCCCCGGTGGCCTCTGGGGACCCTGCAGGAGTTCTGGGGTCCGGAGCTGCTGCCTTCACTTTGCTGTTCACCCCAGAACCGCCTGTGTTTCTGGTGGGAACGCACATTTGCGTGGTCAGTGTGCGTGCTGTGGATTAAGGTATAAGGTGCGTTTCTGCCCTGCCCCAGGCTCTGAGCTGGGCTGGGTGGGCTGCCTGTAGGAGGTGGTAAAGTGGCTGCATCTTCTTTGTCGCCCTCCCACTGAGAGGGGAGTTTATTTCTAGAAGCTTCTGCTTCTGCGCTTTGGAGAGCCCTGAGCTGCCATGCGAGAAGTCCAGTAGTGACCTGGCGGGAGAGACCATGTGGGGAGGTCACAGGGAGAGAGTGAGACGGAACGGAGTGAGAGGGAGGCCTGGTGTGCCCAGGGTCTCAGCCGAGCCTGGCCTTCCAGCCTGCCCTGCCAAGTCCCAGCCACGGAGGGAGCCATTTCGGGTGCTCTGGCCCAACTGAGCCCCAACTTCCATATGCCGGCAGCCACAGAGACTCCTGCACCACCCGCAGAGCCAACCGGCTGAGTCGGTCCACCCATAGCGTCCTGAGACGTAACCCTGTGGAGGTAATAGAAGGGTAATAAAGCCGCTAAGCCTGGGGGCTGTTTGTTACACCAACAATAGGTAACCCAAACAGAGGTGTAGCTTCACGTCAGCCTGCACCGGAGAAAGATGGCCCGGCCCCGGCCCACTGTAGAGCGTCGCCTCAGGCGTCTAGAAGAGAGCAGGGGCAGAGCAAGAAAAGGTGTCATTTACAGCAGTGGTCCCCAACCCCCGGGCCACGGACCGGTACCGGTCAGTGGGCCATTTGGTACCGGTCCGCAGAGAAAGAATAAATAACTTACATTATTTTCGTTTTATTTATATTTAAGTCTGAACGATGTCTTATTTTTAAAAAATGGCCAGATTCCCTCTGTTACATCCGTCTAAGACTCACTCTTGACGCTTGTCTGGGTCACGTGATACATTTATCCGTCCCACCCTAAAGGCCGGTCTGTGAAAATATTTTCTGACATTAAACCGGTCTGTGGCCCAGAAAAGGTTGGGGACCACTGATTTACGGGACACAGGACGCAGGTGTGGCAGAGCGACGGGAGTCCTTATTCCAGATGGGCCTCCCTCCCGTCACGGCTGCCGTCGAGAGTTCTAGGAGTCAGAGCCTGAGCTAGATACGCCCGCTCCTGCAAAGCACACGTGTTGAATTAAACGGGTTTCCCATTGCAGGGAGAGTCTTTGTTCGCCCTGTTTGTTTCGGCGGGGTGTTTCCCATGCCAGAGGAGAACGGGCAGTCAGAGAAAGTGTGTGTGTGAGTCTAGAGTAGTTCTTCCTCCCACATCGGCAGATTGGTTGGGCATTTTTATTGACGTGGGCCGGGCTGGGCTGCCCTGGGTTGGGTTTGCTCTGCTTCTGAGGATAGTTTGCAGGTCCTGGTCTAGAAAAGAATTGTCTGGGACAAGTTGAAGCCTTCACGAGCATGTCACATCCCTCCAGCCGGCCAGCCCAGGCATTTCCCGTCAGTGACCGACATCTGAGAGAGGAAGTAGAACACCCAAGTGGCTTATCAGGTCTTGGCTTGCATCACATTTGCTCTGATCCCATTGGCTGGGAGCAGGTCACATGGCTAAGCCCAGTGTCAGTATGGGGGGTGGGGGGTCCCACCACCGAAGGGTGTGAACAGACAGGGCCGTGAATGCCATCAGCCTGCTGTGGTGGACTGAGGGGTCTTTGTTTCTGTCCACAGGCCTGGGAATGGCCACTTTCCAAAGGTGGAACTTGTGTCATTATTCAGCCTGTCTGTTCCCTCATCTGTATCACGGGCACAGGATTAGAAGGGATGTTGCAAGGGTATAAAAAGAAGACAGGTGGAAGGCATGTGGCCAGTGCCTGGCACAGAGTAAGCGCTTGGCAAACGCCAGCCTACTTATACGTGACCCAAGGTCACAGGCCCTTGGTCATTGGTAGCGACGGGGGCTAGCTGGTTTCTCTTGTTTGGCCTCCATGGATAAATAAGGGGTCTGTTCCATCTAGGGGGGCCCCACCCAGCCTGTCTTCCCCTGACAGTGGACAGCAGGGGCCTTGGGTGACATCCCAGCCCCATCCTGCAGCCCCAGTGTCCCTGAGGGCTCTGGCTGTCATCTGTAAATGGGAACCGGTCCCAGACACCCAGACCGAGGGTCTCAGACATGGCTTCCCAGAGCCTCCTGAGGAAGGGGCCTTTTGTGGGGCCTGTGGTAGCATCTCCCTGGCTGCCCTGGAGGGTCAAGGGCGCTGCTGCACTGGGAGTGTGCTGCTTTGGAGAACAGACAGCGTGCGTTCTTGTTCGTTCTTGTTACTCTTCCCTCAGAACTTGGCCTTTCGAGGGGTCTTGTTCCAGGGTGGGGAAAACCTGTCAGTATATTCAGATTTGGACCACATGGCACCTGCCACCATTCAGGCACCAAGGGGCCCAGCGGGATGGCCAGAGCCCCTCACTGACGTTTGTACCGAATGTGCAGCTTGGACCCGGGCTGGGACCCAGGCAGCTCCAGGTTCGTCTGCTGAGGAGCTGGAAGGGGCATCGGCGGGGGCGCGGGAGAAGGCGCCCCAGCAGCTGGGCCGTGTCAACCACGTGGAGACATGGTCCCTGCCGGCCAAGGAATTCCGGGCCGCGTCTGAGATGAAGCAGCTTTGGACGTGCATCCCGGGCCCTGGAAGGATCCGAGCGCCCTGGGCAGCGGGCCCGACCGGGGACTCGGGGCCAGGATGCCGGGAACTGGGAGCTGGCCTGACTTCTGAGGCCTGCGGAGCCGGCTCTCCAGAGGCCTCTGCCTCCGAGGTCCAGCCGCCAGGCTTTCGCTGGGGCAGGGCCGTCCCCCCCCCCTCCCAGCGCCGCCCCCACCCGCTGTGCCGCAGCCCCCTGGGCTGCACAGTGTGTTCATGTCGTTCCCCTCCCGCCTGAGGGAGCCCTGTAGCAGCGGTGGAGGTGACGGCAGCCAGAGCCATCGCGGTAGCCCACGGCCACCGTTGATAGGGACGCTCCTGTGTGCCACTGACGTGCGGAGCCGAGCCCCTTACGTCCGGCGTTTCACCGAGTCTTTGGCTATGCGACAACCACACCCAGGAGGGCCACGCTTCCTCGGTAGGACGAGGATGCTCTTGTCCACCGTGTGTGTGTGTGTGTGTGTGTGTGTGTGTGTGTGTGTGTGTGTGTATCAGATACAGAGCCCGCTGTGTGCCTGGCTCCGTGGTGCTACTGCCCCCTTCACGTCCGCACAAGCATGCAGAGGGCTCAGTTTGCACGTGGCACCGCGATTTCTAAGCCCCCCAGTCAGACACCAGAACATAACGCCTCCGACAGGTCTGTCTGGCCTGTGCCCAGGAGGAGAAGCAGAAACACCCGCACCCATTCCTACCTCCTACCTGTCTGTCACACCTGCAGGTGCTAAAGACGCTCCCAAGCGGTCGTCCCTTTTGGGGGGAGGGGGTGGGATGGGTCATCCTTCTTTTCTGTTCCAAGTACATCTTCATAGACTTTATATTAACCTTCATTCTTACTTATTTAAAAAAAATTTTTAAAATATCTTTATTGATTTTAGAGAGAGAGGAAGGGAGAGAGAGAGAGAGAAAGATAAGAATGTCGATCTAGCCTGTATGTGCCCTCACTGGGGATTGAACCTGCAACCTCAGAATTTCCAGACGATGCTCTAGCCAACCGAGCTATCCAACCAGGGCCATTTTTATTTACTGAACAAACATTCCTGCAGAGCGTCTGATGAGCCAGGCACACTGTTCTCGGTGCTTTGCAAGCATCGCCTAGTTTAATCCTCACAGCAGCTTCATGAAGTGGATATCATTTCTCTGTGCTCCAAAGGAGGAAACTGAGGCACAGAGACGCTTCAGACCTTGCCCAGCATCACGCAGGTGGTAGGTGACAGAGCCGAGACCCTGACACCAGGCAGCCGGGGGCAGAATCTGGCCGCATGCCACTCGGCGAAGCTGCTGGCTCCTGTGACAGCACTGTGAGCAGTCACCCTACTGTGAGATTAACCTGATAGTTACTATTTTGTGAGGCGGAGGCCGCTGGGGTTCTTCCTGTCGGTGGCACTCGGGTACCGGTGTCTGAATCTGAGCCGCATGTCTTTCCGTGGTCACTGCGGGACCTGGGGGCAGGAGTTTGGGGCTGATCCAGAGGCTGGTTGCGGGGGGGACCCACTCAGACCCTCAGCTCACCGTCCTGCTCCCTTCAGCACTTCTGCTCCTGAGCGACTGCCCCGTGGTTCTGTGCACGGGCGGTGGCCCTTTGGGGTGGCCTGAGACAGCAGCAGAGGGACAGAGGTCAGGGCCTGGCTGACCCTCTCCTGAGCTCATGGAATGACTCATGGGCTGCTGCTGCAGGAACGCCTTTGCAGATACCTCCTTGCCTTGCCTCCTCCCTGTTTCCAAATGGGGAAACTGAGGCAGCAGGCGAGGCTCCCAGGCTAGCATTTTCTCTCACCATAACCACCTGTCTCTTGTGAGCAGGACCGGGAAGGTCGGGCCAGACTACAGCAGGTTTTGAGTTGGTTGGAAATGGGGAGCCATGGTAGGCTGCAGAGCAGGGGAGGGACCCTCTGAAAATCAGGAAGTGTAGGGTGCCTTCTGGGTTGGGGCTTGAGCCAGGGAGCCGGGTGGCAAAGGGTTCTTTAGGTAGCCAACCTCAGGCTGGGAGCCTGGCCGAGCCTAGAAATCAGGGGGACAGGCTGCCCCTGCCCCAGGGGGAGGTCAGGGAAGTGGTGTGGTTCAGGGCTGGGCAACCCAAGGGGATGCTGTCTGCTCATGACTGGATCAGGCAGGGCTGTGTGTGGGCTGTCACGGCCTGGGTCTCAGGTTGGAGAGGCCTTGTGCACCTGTCCCATCTGCCTTCTGGGCAGGGACTTGGCCGCCGTGGACAACCGAGCTGGCCGAGGCCCCGGGAGACGCCGGGCCTGTGTTTGAGCAGGAGCCAGGGCTGCATTCTGGGAGAGACAAGCGGCCCCCGTCCAGCCAGTGTTGGCCCCAGATCAATGAAAGTCATCGCAAGGCCAGCGCATTGCCACCGCCACCGCCTGGGACCGCTGAGCTGGGCGGGCGGGGCCTCTCGGGGTTGCTGTCCCCAGAGTCACTAGCTCTGAGAACATTATCAGGATGGCCTGGCTTGCCAGGGGGCGGTCCCTCCCCTGCCCTGTACCTCCCCAGCCCCACTTTGTGATTCGGGGTCCCTGTTGGACAGCTCACCCAGGATGTTTTTATCAATGCAGAGAAAATACGGGACCTCCCGGGCAGCGGACAGGAGGGGTTAGCTGCGTACTTTTTTGGCCGCTGTCTGCGTTCTGCACACTGTGCCTAGCATCGTGCCAGGGGCAGGTGAGGTGATAGGAGGCTGGATTGAGAAGGACTCATTCAGCAGTTCAGACAGAAAACAGGCCCAAACTGGCTTACCCAAAGGGGACAATTTAGTGGTTCATTTAATTGAAACATCTAGGGAAATACCAGCTTCAGGTATAGTTTGATCCAGGTGCTCAGACTGTGTTGTTAGGACCCGTTCTTCCCTTCCCTTCCCTTCCCTTCCCTTCCCTTCCCTTCCCTTCCCTTCCCTTCCCTTCCCTTCCCTTCCCTTCCCTTCCCTTTTCCTTCCTTCCTTCCTTCCTTCCTTCCTTCCTTCCTTCCTTCCTTCCTTCCTTCCTTCCTTCCTTCCTTCCTTTTTTTTTCTTGCTTTCCCTCCTGGGTCTCTTTTCTTCTATGTTGGCTCCCCCCCCCCCCTTAGACAGACTCTCTCTGTAAGGAATGAAAATGCTCTCCTCTGTGTCATTCCCACCCTCACATCTCGTGAACGTCAGCAGAAGAGAACGGATGCCCTCCCTGATCGTGTCCCGCCACGCTTTGGCTTTGCGACCCTGGCCAGTCCTGTCCCCTTCTGAGGTCTTAGTTTTCCTCATTTGTACTCTGAGAGGTTCTTCACCTTAAGTTCGCAAAGAGGGTCCATGTGTGATTTTATTTGCGCGGCAGTTTTTCTCTGGGGGGGAGAGTCTCAGAGGGGTTTCGACCTCCCGCGGGTCAGAACCTCAGAACCAGGGCTCCGGTCTGGTCCCGACGTCCCGCCACACATCAGCTGTCACATCCCGAGAGCCCTGCCTTCCTCTCAGCAGGTCTTGGTCCCTCCCTCCCAACTGCACCAGGTTCCTGCCTCCCCTCCGGGGCCTCAGACTCCTCATCTGTAGAGGGGGTGACCGTTTCCTTGTCGACCTCATAGAGGGTGGTTGGGCGCTCAGTGGAGAAGGTGCAGGTGCGTGAATGGGTCCCTGTCATGAATGACTTCTTGTCCCTGGGCCCAAGAGCATCCTCAGACCTCGAGTGCTGGGCTCTCAGCATCTCCCAGACTTTTATGGACTTCCCAGGGGACCACTCTGTGGCAATGAAGGTCTCTTTCTAAAAAAAAAAAAAAAATTTTTTTTTTTTATTGGATCTTTGCTTGCTTGAGAGGGGAAACGGTTGAATTTGATGTGCAGCCATTGGGCTGGGGAGGCGAGAGCAGCCATCCTTCCCGCTCCCGGTGACAGCCCGGTTTGACATGCTCAGCTGGCCTCCTGCCATTTCTGGAATCAAAGCCTCGTCTGCGTCACACGACCACAAGAAAGGGTCTTGCCAGCCCCCCGGCTTCCTATGCGTGCACAGCCAAGAGGAGTGAGAAGCAGCTCGTTTCTGGCCGTTGGTCTCCTGGGGGCCTGTGTGCACGGCGCTGCGGTGGGCGGGAGTGGTGGGGTCCACGGGCCGAGAAGCCCATCGCCTCCACCTTCCTTCCCAGCTGGA